>NC_052146.1:53180724-53881088 GCF_902713615.1 Scyliorhinus canicula
TTTTGTGGAATCAGCTCCGCTTTCCGGCCCGAACACCATAACCCTTAATCCCTTTATTCTTCAAAAAACTATCTATCTTTACCTTAAAAACATTTAATGAAGGAGACTCAACTGCTTCACTGGGCAAGGAATTCCATAGATTCACAACCCTTTGGGTGAAGAAGTTCCTCCTAAACTCAGTCCTTAATCTACTTCCCCTTATTTTGAGGCTATGCCCCCTAGTTTTGCTTTCACCCACCAGTGGAAACAACCTGCCCGCATCTATCCTATCTATTCCCTTCATAATTTTATATGTTTCTATAAGATCCTCCCGCATCCTTCTAAATTCCAATGAGTACAGTCCCAGCCTACTCAACCTCTCCTCATAATCCAACCCCTTCAGCTCTGGGATTAACCTAGTGAATCTCCTCTGCACACCCTCCAGTGCCAGTATGTCCTTTCTCAAGTAAGGAGACCAACACTGAACACAATACTCCAGGTGTGGCCTCACTAACACCTTACACAATTGCAGCATAACCTCCCTAGTCTTAAACTCCATCCCTCTAGCAATGAAGGACAAAATTGCATTTGCCTTCTTAATAACCTGTTGCACCTGTAAACCAACTTTCTGTGACTCATGCACTAGCACGCCCAGGTTACCAATGCAAACAGTTAAAACTGGAATAAAATGGTCACACATAAAAATAATATAAAATAATTCCAAATAACAAAGGGTGATGACAATTATATTGTGACTTGATTTCCATGATAACATACCAATGCCTTAATTAGATTATAGCTGCTTACTCATGCTCACAAATCCATGTTTTCCATGAACATCTCAGATTAAATTGAATGTTACTGAATTTTTAATGGCTTTGAACTGATTTTGTGTAACTTTATGCTACATTATTTTTATGGTATGAATTTCCTACTCAACCAGCATTGTGTTAAGTACAGTTTATCTTCTATAAAGGAGTTATTTCACCTTGTTGTGCATGCACATGTTTGTTTGTGCATTTGAGATAATTTGTGGCTGAGTTTGATTATTGGGAGTGTGCTACCAGGTTTAATTTCCATTGGGCTGTGTTGGGTCTTCATGAGGCTTGTACTGTCGGGGTTAGCCAGCTTCATTAAGAATTTCGAATATATTTTTTTCTCTTTTTAAAATTTAGAGTACCCAATTATTTTTTTCCAATTAAGGTGCCATTTAGCATGGCCAATCCACCTATCCTGCACATCTTTGGGTTGTGGAGGTGAAACGCACGCAAACACAGGGTGAATGTGCAAACTCCACACGGATAGTGACACGGGGCCAGGATCACACCTGAGGCCTCAGCACCGTAAGAATCATAAAATTTACAGTGCAGAAGGACGGCATTCAGCCCTTCGAGTCTGCACCGGCCCTTGGACAGAGCACCCCACCCAAGCCCACACCTCCACCTTATCCCCGTAACCCAGTAACCCCACCTAATCTTTTTCGACACTGAGGGTAATTTAGCATGGCCAATCCACCTAACCTGCTCATCTTTAGACTGCGGGAGGAAACCGGAGCACCCGGAGGAAACCCACGCAGATACGGGGAGAAAGTGGAAACTCCGCACAGACAGTGATCCAAACCGGGAATCGAACCTCGGACCCTGGAGATTTGAGGCAGCAGTGCTAACCACTGCGCTACCGTGCTGCCCCAAAGAATTTGAAAAAGATATCCGTAATATCAGGGCTCCATGGTGTTGGAAGTGGAAGTGTCCCAAAAATACACTAGGGGACCACCTTCCCCCACTCCACTCCTTGCGCCTCCCCCTCCACCCTCCCCCACACAGCCCCCGGAAGTCCCCAGGTAATGATTACCTAGCAAATGCCCAGGTAATTCAAACTTCCATTGAGTGCTTGCCCTGCAATTGAAACCATTCAAAAATACCATTTAAATCATAAACTTTGAATGGTTCTTACAGTCATAGTTCCCCAGAAAAAGTTAGAAGAATTAAATCCACAGGGGCTGGTTTAGCACAGGGCTAAATCACTGGCTTTGAAAGCAGACCAAGGCAGGCCAGCAGCACGGTTCAATTCCCGTACCAACCTCCCCAAAAAGGCGCTCGAATGTGGCGACTAGGGCCTTTTCACAGTAACTTCATTTGAAGCCTACTTCTCACAATAAGCGATTTTCATTTCATTTTTTTCATTTCATTTCTCACTCCTGCGTAAATATATCAGTGAAACCTCCCCCCCCCCTCCAAAACCCCTACGGGACATCCTCCCCCACCAATCTCCCCAAGGAATCCCCCTTTACCACTGACCACGCCCCTTCACCACCCCAATCTCCCTCAACCACACAACACCCACTGACCACCTGACCCCCCCGCTGAACACATGACACCCCCGTGCACCCCTAATCGCCCGACTCACCCCCATTGACCGAGGAGCTGCAAAGTAATTAATGAAAGTGCAGCACGGTAGCACAGTGGTTAGCACAGCTGCTTCACAGCTCCAGGGTCCCAGGTTCGATTCCCGGCTTGGGTCACTGTCTGCGCGGAGTCTGCACGTTCTCCCCGTGTCTGTGTGGGTTTCCTCCAGGCGGTCTGCTTTCCTCCCACAGTCCAAAGATGTGCGGGTTAGGTGGATTGAACATTCTAAATTGCCCCTCGTGTTCAAAAAGGTTCTGTGAGGTTACTGGATTACGGGGATAAAGGAGATAGGGTGGAAGTGTGGGGCTTAAGTGGAGTGCTCTTTCCAAGGGCCGGTGGAGACTCGATGGGCCGAATGGCCTCCTTCTGCACTGTAAATTCTATGATTCTATGATTCTGTGATTCTATGAAAGGGAGGACAGAGTCAATTTGAAGCATGTTGCAAAGTCAACATAAACAGAGAGTTACGAGAACTACTTGGATATGTCAGAAGCGATGCGCTTTTTCCACTTCTGCATTAAGAAAGGCAGGTTAGATTTGGCCCTTGATATGCATCCTCCTGAACTAGCAGAAAATCAGATCAGAGATGCTGGAAGTTGGAGGATCACATGCACCTTCTCACAGACATAGAGAACATGTATGCCTTCTTGAGTGCTGGTATATGACTAACCTTTATGCATCTATGTTGGTTGGTTTATTGTACACTTGAGGGTGTGCCCCACTGAGAGATTTCTGTGAGATTTTTATGTGTAAGTGATAAATGGTGATCAGGCAATAGGATTGTGCCATGGAACCATGAACTACTGAATATATGTTGTCTTTTTTGAAGGTTTGGCATCAAAACCTGATTAAGTGATCTGCTCCTCAGTCTCCAGCCATGTCAAAGAGTTAACAACTGCTGTGGAAAAGAGCAACTTGGGTTGACTTTGTCACATCAGATTTCCCTTGGAAAAGCATCTCAACTTAAATAAAACAGTTAACCATTGTGGCACCTAAAAGGATGGCTAAAATCAATGATACTTCACTCTAATTTATTTTCTGGAGATATTTATGTGAGGAGATTGGCCTGTTGACATCACAAGCTCCGATTTGGTTTACACATGTGAAGAGTTTATCAGAATGTCATTTGTAAAGAGAGCACCAGTCAGTGTAGATTCACAATGCTGTCTTTTTTTAAAATTTAGAGTACCCAATTCATTTTTTCCAATTAAAGGGCAATGTAGTGTGGCCAATCCACCTACCATGCACATCTTTGGGTTGTGGGGACCAAACCCACACAAACACGGGGAGAATATGCAAACTCCACATGGACAGTGACCCAGAGCCGGGATCGAACCTGGGACCTCGGCGCCATGCGGCAGCAGTGCTGACCACTGCACCACCGTGCTGCCCTCACAATGCTACTATAATAAATACAGAAACTGAATAAGCCCATCCATTATATTGTCCCATTATCCATAGTCCCAGATAACTGTAGGCTGCATTTCGCTTTGAGGGGGGAGAACTGACTGGTGGTGATTTAACCTGAGGTTACCACACGTCACACAAGTGGCAAGGTTGAGAAGGTGGGGCCTTCATCCATAACCTTAGCCATTACGGGAATCTGAACCCATACAGCTGGACTTTCTCTGCATCACAAACAAACAGCCGAGCCAACTGAGCTAAACCAGCTCTCGATTCTGCTCTAATTCATGACGACAATGACTTGTTTTGAGCTCTCCTTTGCCCTCCATGAAATATTGCCTCAGGAAATGATCATTTTGGGGGGCAAACCTGCAAATCTTCTATTGTTTAAACTTTAATCAATTTCTATATATTTTAAAATAAACTCTTTAAATACATGTTTTAATACTGCAGCGATGGGAAAGTGATATGCATAGTAGTATGTAGCTATCCATCTCTTCACCCCTTGGCCTTTCATTTGAGCTCACATTTGGCAGAAGAGATGAAATGTTTATCACTCATAGAACATAGACCAGGACAGCACAGTACAGGCCATTTGGCCCACGATGTTGTGCCGACCATTTATCCTAATCTAAGGTTAACCTAACCTACATCCCTTCAATTTACTGCTGCCCAAGTGTCTGTCCAAGAATCACTTAAATGTCCCTAATGACTCTGACTCCACCACCTCTGCTGGAAGTACATTCCACGCACCCACCACTCTCTGTGTAAAGAACCTACCTCTGACAACTCCCTTATACCTTCCTCCAATCACCTTAAAATTATGTCCCCTCATGACAGCCATTTCTGCCCTGGGGAAAGGTCTCTGGCTATCCACTCTATCCATGCTTCTCATCACCTTGTACATCTCTATCAAGTCACCTTCTTCCTTCTTCGCTCCAGTGAGAAAAGCCCTAGTTCCCTCAATCTTTCTTCATAAGACATGCCCTCCAGTCCAGGCAGCATCCTGGTAAATCTCCTCTGTACCCTCTCCAAAGCATCTACATCCTTCCTATAATGAGCGACCAGAACTGGACACACTATTCCAAGTGTGGTCTAACTAGTGTTTTATAAAACTGCAGCAAAACCTCGCGGCTCTTAAACTCAATCCCCCTGTTAATGAAAGCCAACACACCGCACGCCTTCTTAACAACCCTATCAACCTGTGTGGCAACTTTGAGGGATCTATGTACATGGACCCCAAGATCCCTCTGTTCCTCCAACTTCCAAGAATCCTGCCTTTAACCCTGTATTCAGCATTCAAATACGACTTTCCAAAATGAACCACTTCACATTTATCAAGGTTGAACTCCATCTGCCACTTCTCAGCCCAGCTCTACATCCTGTCAATGTCCTGTTGTAACCTGCAACAACCCTCAACACTATCAACAACTCCCCCAACCTTCGTGTCATCGGCAAACTTACTAACCCACCCTTCCACTTCCTCATCCAAGTCATTTATAAAAACCACAAAGAGCAGAGGTCCTAGAACACAACCCTGCAGGGCACCACTGGTCACTGACTTCCAGGTGGAATACTTTCCATCCACTATCACTCGCAGTCTTCTTTCGGCCAGCCAATTCTGTATCCAGACAGCCAAATTTCCCTGTATCCCATGCCCCCTAACATTCTGAATGAGCCTACCACGGGGAACCTTATCAAATGCCTCACTGAAATCCATATACACCACATCCACTGCCCGACCTTCATCAATGTGTCTCGTCACATCCTGAAAGAATTCAATGAGGCTTGTGAGGCATGACCTGCCCCTCACAAAGCCATGCTGACTATTTTTAATCAAACTATGTTTTTCTAAATAATCATAAATCCTATCTCAGAATCCTTTCCAATATTTTGCTCACCACAGACGTAAGATTGATGGGTCTGTAATTCCCAGGGATTTCCCTATTCCTTTTCTTGAACAGGGGAACAACATTTGCCTCCCTCCAATCATCCTATACTACTCCAGTGGAGAGTGAGGATGCAAAGATCATCGCCAATAGCACAGCAATCTCCTCCCTTGCTTCCCATCGTAACCTCGGGTAACCGTCAGGCCCAGGGGACTTATCTATCCTGATGCTTTTCAAAATTTCCAGCACATCCTCCTTCTTAATATCAACCTGTTCGAGTCTATTAACCTGGTTCACACTGTTCTCATGAGCAACAAGGTCCCTCTCTCTCGTGAATACTGAAGCAAAATATTCATTTAGGGCCTTCCACATCTCCTCAGACTCTTGGCACAAGTTCTCTCCACTTCCCTGATCGGCCCTACTCTCATTCTGATCATCCTCTTACTTCTCACATAAGTGTAGAATGCCTTGGGGTTTTCCCTAATCCTTCCAACCAGGGCTTTTTCATTCTCCCTTCTAGATCTCCTAAGTCCATTTTTGAGTTCCTTCTTGGCTACCTTGTAACCCTCTCGAGCTGTTCCAGATCTTTGCTTCCTCAACCTTATGTAAGCTTCCTTCTTCCTCTTGACTAGAAGCTCAACTTCTCTTGTCATCCAAGGCTCCTTCACCTTACCATTCCTTTCATGTTTATAAAGAACCAAGTGAAAGGAGCCACTCAGCAGACCAAGCCACCTTTGTTGGAACTTATTTTTTCCTGAATCTGGTGGTGTGAGAAATAGAACAATGTCTATTAGCGGATATCTTCTTGGGTTGAGGCAGTACTTCAGTGAGAATGAAAAAGCCAATTTGGGAGAATAATTGTTGAAATTGATGCTGTGAGTTACTTTTCACAACAAATATTCCTTTCTATATTGGGGGAAAACACTTCTGGTGTAGATGTGCAGAATAGGCAGCATGGTGGTACAGTGGTTAGCACTGCTGTCTCACAGCTCCGGGGACCCAGCTTCAATTCTGGCCTTGGGTGACTGTCTGTGTGGAGTTTGCACATTCTCTCTGTGTCTGCGTGGGTTTCCTCCGGGTGCTCAGGTTTCCTCCCAAAGAAGTGTAGGTTAGGTGGATTGGTCATGCTAAATTGCCCCTTGGTGTCCAAAAGGTTAGGTGGGGTACTGGGCTACGGGAACAGGGTGGAGGCGTTGGTTTAAGTAGGGTGCTCTTTCCAAAGGCTGGTGCAGACCCGATGAGCCAAATGGCCTTCTTCTGCGCTGTAAATTTTATGATTCTAATGGGTAGACATTTCTGACTATAAAGAATGTTGAGAAGGTAAATCAACCCTTCCACATGAAATTGTGCTTTTGAAAATATATCTCCATTCTGTGGTGATGAGAGATTGGGTGGCATTTGAGATTGAAGTGAAGGGACATATAAAGAGACATTTGCATGTAGTTTTTGTCTGGAAAATATGCATTCCCAGGCATAAAGCACAGGAAATGAAACGTAACCCTATGAAAATCCCTCCATCCCCTTTACATGGCCCCAGGAGTTCAGGTACATCCTCCATGTAGGGATGAGAGATGGCTGAACTGCTACACCTACCACAGACAGGCACAATCAAAGCATTCTGATTTAAATGAGGGCGAATGGTCTTTTCCATTTTATTTTCCTCCAGGTTCATCACAAGGGCTCTGAACTGCAAGGGTGCCAAAATAAGGTGGCATTGAGTCTTGATTCTGGGACCCCTTTACAAATCAGAAGATCTCAAAAGGACAGTCAGCAATGTTTGGGAGGCTAAAAGTTAAGTCTGGACTTTCTCTTCCCTCAACCCCTTGGATTTTTCAGCTTGTGAAACCTTCTAGCTTCTGCTTTCTAACTGTAGCCAGAAGGCTCCAAAGCCAGCCTATATTTCTAGGAAGAGTAGGCCTGGTCTGAGGATCTGACTTAGCTTGTCAAGCCCATCAAATGCAATTCAGTCAGGTCAGGAGAGGTGAAGTTTTGGATCTTTACACCTGTCCCATTTCTGGAAAAAGTATGTGTGTGTGGGGTGGGGCCGGGTGGAGGGGGAGGTGCATGGGATGGTGGGGCGGCATGGCGTTGGTAGATGTGGTTGGGTGGCAAGAAAATTGGTGCACAGATTGAACTCACGAAAATAGTCTAACGTGAAACTTGGTCCATCTCTAGGCTGTTTCACTTGATTGTACAGAATTTCAATAGAAATTTACAGAGGATTTTACCTGAAATCAAACCACATATTTAGAGTTTGAAAGAACGATATGACTTTAACCAAAAACAACAGAACACTTGATGAACTCGCATGGCTTTGATATACTTCTTCCACAGAGGACTAACATCTGTTTTTATGATACTTTACAGCAAATAATCTATTGTAAAAATGTATCTCTCGGGCAGCACGGTGGCCTAGTGGTTAGCACAACCGCCTCACGGCGCTGAGGTCCCAGGTTCGATCCCGGCTCTGGGTCACTGTCTGTGTGGAGTTTGCACATTCTCCCTGTGTCTGCGTGGGTTTCGCCCCCACAACCCAAAAATGTGCAGAGTAGGTGGATTGGCCATGCTAAATTGCCCCTTAATTGGAAAAAATAATTGGGTAATCTAAATTTAAAAAAAAAAATGTATCTCTCTTTGTTTTCAGAGACTTTGACTGTTTTTGAATAATTATTTGTTCCAAAAAAATTGAAAACACTACTCTCAATTTAAATCTGCACGATACTTCATTTTAAATCCATGGATAACAAAAAAAATCCATGTACACCAAAACTTGAGTTAGATGTCAAGTTTGTTTTCTATGTCTGCCTGTGCCTTAATTATATTTAAAAACTTTACACTAATCAAAATTTCATGTGTACAAATCCTTATTTCTTGTTTCCACTTCTTTCACAATTTTCTGTCAACTTTTACATTATTAATTCCTATGTTTACATGAACAATTTCTAAGATCGGCGGTCTCAAAACACATAACCACCATTTCCAATACTCCCAGATACCAGCCCTTGCAGCAAAATCACCATCGTCCCAGATGACAATAGGCTGTTTTATCCTTAGATGGGGAGAGCTGACTGGTGGTGATTTAACCTGAGGATCCCCACACCTCAGGCGAGGACAAGGTTGAGAAGGCGGGGGCCTTCATGAATCACCTCAGCTGGTATGGGAATTGAACCTGCACTGTTGGCCTTGCATCACAGCCTAGCTGTCCAGCCAACTGAGCTAAATCTGCCCTTGCAGTGCCCCCTTCCAGTATCCCTTCCCCAGTGATCCGTGACCCTGACATCCCACCCCAGTAGCACTGTCACAAACTGGATACCCTACCTCATTTTCAAAGCCAAATATTACCAGAATATAACATCACTCATCTCTAACCAGATACCACCAGGGCTCCCAGACCCAGAAACCATATTTCCACCACTATGAAGCCATCATCTTGCAACCCTTCCACGGGTACTGAGGACCTGCGTCCTATCTGGACTATCTCCCTTTCTAATTCCTTTGCATCTTGGGCTTTAAGAAGGGATAAGAGATAAAATGAACATGTGTTACATGAACTATAATCAACATCACAGATTTATAGCAACCATGCAAGAACTGGCATAACCAAGATATGTAAGGCCTAAGTTATCACTAGTATTTCTACAATACTGTGCAATAAAATAATAATTCAACTTAGTCAATTACTGTATTAGGCCTGATAACATATATCATATAATTGAAACAGCAGATCCCTTAACAGTGGCTACTGTGTGTATAACATATATAAAATATATACATGATAATATGAGCTTTGCATTGCACTGAGGAGAATGAGAGAAAGCAAAACCAGGCTCAAAATCAGTACTCAAGTTATAAATCCTTTAATGTGAAACTGAAGTCAACATAAAACCGGCTCTGGTTTTTGTTAGATTTAGAAGAATTTCAAAGACTGCGAAGTATAGAATAGTCAGTTGCATGGTGTTTGTCTGTGCCTGAAAAATGTCAATGTTTTAAAAAGTATCAGCCATGCATAAAGCAATGTAATGTATCATGTTTACACCAGAAACCACTGAATTCCTCTTCCAATGTAAAGGTTGCTGCCTTTCAGAAGAAGAGCAGGAGTATACAAATACTGTGCGGTGTGTTCCTCTCACTAACAAATATTTTCAAAATTTGGTGCTGTTGAAAATATACTTGAATCGCGATGTGCCTGCTGGTTGAAGTGAACCGTTTTGTTTAACACACTGTAGTCCCTAAAAGCTTCTTTTCTTTCAGCACATAATAAGTTGTTATGACTGACGACTTGCAACTTTCTTCAGAATCAGAGCTTGGCCTGATATTCTAGATCTGTGCTGTGGGTGACATAGAAATAAACACAATGTTAGTGATCAATGGCGTGTGATTATGAGAGAACCCAGGCAGTAGGAAATATTCAGAACAGGGAAAATTGTAATATTGACAGGGTATTTATAATGATGCTACAATATCAGCACTCACTGTTATATTACTCTAAAGGGTAGAGTTTCTGGTACAGAGTAGATCATTTAAAAGGATGCTCTGTATGATCCTGCAAAATACATTCTACAAATGAGGGGGTCTTCAATAACTCTCTAGCGCCAAAATTGCAAATTCCTTGTAGGCAGCATGAATTTAACATTTTCTTTTCATTCCTATTAAGGATCGTGCTCGCTGAATTCAAAATGTTGAACAAAATACGAAAAATAATCTGATGAGTTAGACTTCTGCTGGTCATTTCCTGCAAAAATAATTGAGATTCTCCTCTGCTTAGTGATATTTTAAAAGAAGATAATCTTCACCAAGGCCAGATACAGCAATGAGAGAAATTCCGATCCCAAAGTATTCTAACTTTCTGCACACCGATGTGTCAAATAGCATGTTGATGAAAAGGGTTAGGAATTAGCCTCTCGTTAAATGCTGGGGGGGGGGGGGGGGGGGGGGGGGGGGGGGTGAGGTGGTGGGGAGGTGGGGAGCTGAACATTATGCGCAGTGCCTGATATTTAAATCTATTCACCACAGCGTAACTGAATATTGTGCTCAGATAGGCAGCCAGTCCATTCCCCCTCGCTTTGTGCTGCTATCCAAGATGAATGTCTATCCTCAGCTGCCAGAGTCCGTGTCTCTGGAATCATTCTTTAGAAAGACAAAAGTACAATTGTTTCATTTTGCTCTCTGGTGTGGTGGTGTTCATTGTAACTGTGAAAAAAAAAATGAATTTAAGTCAAGTGTTCCTTGGCATGGTTGAAATTCAGAATACAACTGTATGGTACACATACCAATTCTGGACAGTTAATTAAGTCAGTGCAGTGTCAACATTTACAATTAAGAAGCAATAATAAGATGCACTTTGTCTGTAGGAACCATTGCTTACTGATTTCCAGCTTCAAGATAAATAATAATCAGCAAATCATTCAACAAAAATAATTTCTGACAGAATTTCTGAGAATTATTTGCAAGACAATAAATGGCCACTTTTTCTAGACTCACTAAGTTATCTTTCTGTTTTAACATAATATGAATTTAAATTATATGAATCAAATTTGACTTTTTGCAAATCATCTGTAATATAATAATCAGAGCACGAGAAAATTGATAAAACATTATTCTTTGGTTTAAGAATTAAGCAGAAATATTCAAATAGGGGAAACAATGTTGCAACATTCCTGCAATTTCATACTGAATTTATTTGAAGATATCTTTAGTTTGATATTTGTGATCATAATTCATTGCATTTACATCACTACAATAACTGAAACAGATAATTTAGCGCAATGATGTATAGTAAGCTGTTTTAATCTGCCTTGGTGTATCTAAATAGCTGTTACCATCTCCATAGCAGCTGAGAAGCTAAAGAGATATTTGAACTTCCAGTTATTAGCTGAAAGAAGGACACACAAGATTTCCCATTTTAAAATAATTTTCACTGGTATCGATGACGAAAGGAAATTCACTATTAACTAAACACTATTTTCATCTCATAGGCAAAGGCCGGGATTCTCCGATTGTGAGGCTGAGGGCGTGATTCAGCAGCCTCGATTTTCCCAACTTGGGGTCGGGATAAGGCCGTTGAATCTCAAGAGGTTTGCTACTCTCGATACGCCTCGCGAGATTTAACAGAGTCTCGCAAGACATCGCGATCTGGAACTTGACCACACTGGGCATGATTCAGATCTGCATATTTAAATGATGCATGAGGATGATTTAAATATGCATTTGCAGGATTCTCCCGTGCCCAGGAACTACCGGCCTTTTCTTGGAGACCTCGCTAGGGCGGCGTTTAGTACTGGTTTCCACAAACGTGGATCAATCAGACTGGCACCTCAGGGGGGGGGGGGGGGGCGGCGGGTTCTCCCACGCCATTAGAGACCTCTGGGTGGTTGGGGACGGAGCAGGGTGGCACCCTGGCACTCCCTCTGGCACCTGGGCACCTTAGCACTGCCACCATGTTTGCCAGGACGGCACTGCCAGGCTGTCAGGGGCACTGCCAGGGTGTCAGGCAAGCAGTGCCAGGTTGGCACTGCCGGACATCGTGCCTGGGGTCCTTACCAGGTGAGAGGGATGTTCCCAGAGGCCTCCCTGAGTTTGGGAGTGGTCAAAAAAGAAGGGGGAGCTGAGAGCAGATAGCTCAGAGAAGAGTTGTCCCCCAAGTTTGGGAGTCCGAGTTGGGCCCAAAGCTCCATGCAAGTGAGGAGAGGTGGGCACACTATTCCGCAGGGTGGGCCACAGACTTAAGTCTGCCCTCCTGAACAGCCCCTGGGAGGTGGTGGCAGAGGCAGTCAGCGCTGCCAGCCTCACCAGGAAGAGACAGCTGGTGATCCTGAGAGGTGCGGGTCACTGATTAGGCCTTTGCCCTGAGAGGGACAGAGAACCAGGGAGGGTTTTAAAGTCCACAGTGCAGATGTTCTTTGGTTGGGGTGAGCTCTGCTGATCCCCTGCTTTCTCTGCAGTGGGGCTGCTTCTGAGGAGTGCCAACATCTGGTGGGCCCCTGATTGAGTTTAGCCCACCCATCCCCTTAATGATACAGCTGGGGTATGAGGGAGTCCAGTGTGGCAGCCTGAGCGAGCTCCCAGATGACCAGAGGCTCTCTAACTATTCACAGGATATAGTGAGCAGTCAGCAATGTGGGCGGCCAGGAGCCTGTAAGTAGCATCGGACGGGTGTATTTAAATCCACATTTAGCAGCAATGGAGGTCTGAGCCAGGCCCGCCCGATGGAGACACCCCGAGTCCCACGGACCTGGCACCAAGTCATTCTCTGCTATCGCTTCTGGCCCGTGGCTGCCAACCACAGCAAGTCCAACAATTTTTGAGGCTTTCTCAGAGGTTTTGTTCAGCCTTCCGTTCCCCCTCCACAAGCATGGTGCCAGTCCCCATTTTTAAATAGTGGAGCATTAGGTGTCCAAGCTGCTAATGATATTAAAATCCATGCAAATGACGGTTTTGCATGGATCAGCTGGCACAGGATGCACACATCGATCACACTGCCGGCGAGGCGGAGCATGCTGTTGAAATCGGGCGTAAAACGGATATTTTCCATTTCACATGATTCTCCATCCGATTTCAATTCATGCTTCTGGCATCGTGAAGCGGAGAATTCAGCCCAAGTCATACAACAGAGCTTGACTCTCTTTACTTTCAATGACGAATCAAACCCAAATTTTGCTACATTAATCAGTCTCTAAAGTAGATCTCCTGGGTGTAATCCAAAGTGTGTCGCAGTTGCCAAAGATTTACTTCCTTTTTTTGTCCCTTTCCCAATACTATCTTCGACTGTGAGAGTTTTCTTGAGGATTCCCCCTCTAACCTAACTTCAAATAGGTGAACCCTTCAGCCATGTTTAACTTCTCACGAACTAGGGGCTGCATTCTCCTTTTCTACGGCTAAGTGCTGACCCCAACGGAGGATCCATGGAGTTCAATGATGGAAAAAACGGCGCTACACCTGCACCGCTTCCTTTACTGGTGAGGACTAGCACCGGCGTGAAACACTCACAGAATATACAGAACACAGTGGCAGAATAGCCGGGACATGCTCAGGCCTGACAAGCTGTAGCCGAGCGTAAACCTACACCCCCCCACACACACATACTGACCGCGTCCGAAAAGATGTCGCTGGTTATGCTGGACCGTGTACCCCCATCCATCCCGACTCCACAGTCCGCCTCCCGGGAACCCCCACTACTCCCCAGAGCCCTGACAGAAGCCCCACGGCCCACGGCCATCGACTGTGGCGATGTATGGCGGTGCTGGACAATGTACACCCTCTCCCTCTCTCCCCTCCGCGGTCACCACGCCAGGCTAAGCTGTTGAGACCACACGTGGGTCACACCATCAGGAACTCGGCCCATCAAAGGCGGAGCATGGTGGCTGGGCCCGATATTGTGATGCAAACGTGGTCGTAACTCCGCATGGCATGCGTCACAATGACGCCAATTTGGAGGGGGCGGCGCATCACGATTCTGCGCCAAACCGCCACCTGCCATGATTTTGACTGCGGGAGCTATTGTCCGCTCGATCACCGTTCCCGATTTTGGCATCGGGCAACGGAGAATCATGCCCTACATCTTCAAGCTGAGTGCAAACTGCCACCCGCATTCCATGCAGTAAATGACAGAGTCAACATTTTCTCTGTTTACGGTGCAGGGCAACTGCTGTCTGTGTTTGGTATACCGGAAGTTATAGGATAGCCTGCCACCTGATCACAAAAATGCCTTCTCTTTGGTAATGCGCTTTCTATCAAAGTAAGAATGTTAATCAGCTGTCTCTTGATCACCACTGCCTTTCACCTTAGAAACAAAAGAACAGCACACCTGTTCACAGCTTGGTATTGATAACACCTGTCTGGTCGCAGGAGCTTTAGGGCAGGAGTTTCTAGACAAGCCGCCGCATGTTTCGTAGCGAGGGGAGCGGGGTGGGGGGCACTAGTAGCTTGCGGCGGGTTTTTCTGGTCCCACTGCTGTCAATGGGTTTCCCGCTGAATGCGTCCCTCACTTCTGGGAAACCTGTGGCTGGCATGCAGCATCGATGGGACTGGAAAATCCCGCCGGTGTGAACGGCCGGTAAATTCCAGCCTTTAGGTCTCCACATTGTGAACTTAGAAACAAATGTCATTGTCCCCATATTTGGGAGATTTGGCATCGCCCTTTCAATTAAAGCACCCAGGTCAGATAAACTCCAGCACAGAAACATAGAAAATAGGAGTAGGCCATTCAGCCTTTCGAGCCTGCTCCGCCATCCAGCATGATCATGGCTGGTCAATTTATCTCAGTACTATTTCCACATCCCTTGACACGTTTATAGACTATCAATCTATTCCTTCTTCAATACATTCAGTGATTTGGCCTCCACAGCCTCCTGTGGTAGAGATTTCCACAGGTTCACCAACCATCGAGTGAAGACTTTTCTCCTCATCTCAGTCCAAAATGGCCTCCCCAGCAAACTGATTATGTGCCTCCTTCTTGTAGACCCACGAATCAGAGGAAACAACAACCCTGCATCCAGTCCGTGCAGCCCTGTCAGAATTTTATACGTTTCAATCAGATACCCTCTCATTTTTCTAATCTCCAGTGAGACAGACCTAGTCGACCCAATCTCTCCTCATGTGACCTTCCTGCCATGAACACTTTCATTTAGCTGCACGGTGGCACAGTGGTTAGCACTGCTGTCTCACAGCTCCATGTCCCAGGCTCAATTCCGGTCTCGAGTGACTGTGTGGAGTTTACACTTTCTCTCCGTATCTGGATGGGTTTTCTCCAGGTGCTCCAGTTTCCTCCCAAAGTCCAAAGATGTGCAGGTGAGGTGGGTTGGCCAAGCTAAATTGTCCTCAGTGTCCAAAAAAGTTAGGTGGGGTTTCTGGGTTACGGGAATAGGATGGAGGTGTGGGCTTAAGCAGGGTGTTCTTTCCAAGGGCCGGTGCAGAAACGACAGGTCGAATGGCCTCCTTCTGCACTGTAAATCCTTTGGGGGCAAATTGGCTGGATCGGCAATGTAAATTCAATGGTTCTGTGATTCTATACATTTAAAGATACAGTCCCAAACTATGACAATATTATGGACACATAATAATATAAGCCACACTTAACATCTAATCTGACAGCTAAGTCATTTTGTCTTCACGTTATAAGTCTCTATGTTAAATTTCAGTTAAGTGATTTTGCCCTACCAACACATATAGGGCAGACCCTGTTATTCAGTTTCCGACAGTCTGGTAATTGTACTAAGCACAGCTGATTTTCAGGAGTGTGTCAGCAAGATTCTTCTTCTTGAGTGCTCTGCCTGAAGACAGGTCCAACCCACAGGGCCATAACCTCGATCACAGGTAGGCCAAAGAGACAGGTTCCAAATCCATTCCAGCCGAAACAGGAATCAAATCCCATGATGTTGGCACCAATCTGATCCACATTGCCCATCCAGCCAACTTGCCCCCAAAGGATGCATGCTGTAGCAAGGGACGCGATTTAACTAAAAAACAGAGCCCGTTCTGAGTGGAAATCAAAGGGTCATTCCAGGCGCTTGTAATACCTGCTATCTAATGGCACTCTGTTCTTTTTCCAGCCCCCGGCAGGGAGCACCCTGTCAAGGCCGCAATTAGCCACATATCCTGCACTAAGAAGCTCCGATGAGCGCAGCCGTTCAGTGCAGGAAGAGATGGTGCCTCGATCGCTTGACCCCCCTGATGCAACCCCTGAACCCCCAGAACACCTCAATTCACTGTTAGGGGGGGTCTTCGGGTCCCCCTATACCCCACCACATACTGACAGGCGACCCTGGGCCCGATCAATGGTGTGGGCAAAATGTCAGGCTGGCACCTTAACACTAGCATCCTGGCAGCCTGGGAGTGCCTCTGCAGCCTGGCAGGGCCACACAGGAATGCTGGCAGTGCCCAGATGGTACATGGATGGCACTGCCAGGTTGCCCAGGTGACACTGCCAGGGTGACAGACTGGCAGTGCCAAGGTGCCCAGGTGGCACCAGCAGTGCAATGGTGTCAGCCTGGCCAGAAGCCAATCATCAGGGGCCTCCAATCACCTAGGAGACTCCCCCCAGGTGCCATTCTGCCTGGTCCCCATTTGTGATGCTAAACAGTGCCTGACTGGGGTCTTCTTGGAGAGGCCAACAGATGCCGGGTGGCTGTTCGATCCGGCAGCAGCACAGCTAAGTGCAGTTTTAAACTCTTTTAGCTATGTGAGTCTGGGCCCCGCTGATTTTCAGCGGGATCCAAGTCACAACGTCTCACGAGATCTTGAGAGGTGTCATGATTCTGGCGGGACATAGATGGTAAATCACGCCCTCAAGCTATGAATAATGATGGTAGAGGTTCCAATTACTTTAATCACGTGGTTGATCAGGAATCTCTCCTGCTCGATACTCAACCTGTTTGGCCACATTATAAAGGCACCTTGTCCATCTAGTCCTGGCATGTGAATTTAAATTGGAGCTTTTGGCACAAAGGTGGGGATGCTACTGGCAAGCCGGGAGATCTCCCTCAAGCAAGAGTAACTTGTACAAATATTTAAGTGCAGATCACTTGCTCTGTGTGAATTACCGGAAAAGTTGATGATTCTTTGGTGTGCTCGAAGTAACTAGTCTGACAGTTCAACTCAAAAGGTCTAATTCTTTGTGTGGTCAAACAGATTGCAATGGAGTAGTAACGCTATCATGGAATCCGAGAATTTACAATGCAGAAGGAGGCCATTTGGCCCATCGTGTCTGCACCGACTCTTGAAAGGAGCACCCTGCCTAAGCCCACATCTCCACCCTATCCCCATAACCCAGTAGCCCCACCTAACCTAATCGCAATTTAGTATGGTCAATCCACCTAACCTGCACATCTTTTGACTGTGGGGGGAAACTGGAGGACCCGGAGGAACCCCACGCAGACATGGGGAGAACGTGCAAACTTCGCACAGACAGTTACCCAAGCCGGGAATCAAACCTGGGACCCTTGAGTTGTGAAGCAACCAAGCTAACCACTGTGCTACCATGCTGCCTAAGCTGTCAGCAAGGAGGCAGTCTTGCAAAATGTGTGATTCTACAAAAAAAATAAAGTCAGTATCTACTCAGCGACATTGGAGCAAAAATTTGAAATTACAATTTAATTGCACAACTTTGAGTATGATAGACCTAATATGTACATTTCCCCCTACACATAAATTTTAGAAAAAAATAATCTTGTGCCTACTTGTGCTGTAAAAACAGAACAACTAGGATGGGGCTTACAGAAAAATAATTGGCAACAGAAATCCACTACAAGGTTGCAAAATAGGTGAAATACCAAAGTTAGTCATATGAGCTGTAATAACAAAGTTCAAGTGTTTGCTTTGAAACTTTTTTTGAGCAATGGAAGGGTGTTGGAACATTGAACCCACTCATTGTTAGGTTTGTTTTAATGGGTGGGATTCTCCGGCTTTCCAGCTGCATGTTTCTCGGCAGCGGGAGGCGGTACGCCGTTTGTTCCTGCCATTGTCAGTGGGAATTCCGATTGAAGCCACCCCACGCCAGCGAATGGCCAGAGAATTCTGGCCAATATGTGCTCTCACTCATTTTCTCCATTTGTGACACTGAGCCATGGTATTCATTTGGAGAGCCAGTGCTGACATGATAGGCCAAATGGCCTCAATCGCACCATAACGATGCTTAATTTTTTTAAGATTTAGAAACACTCTTTTGGGTTATAACAAGTGAAACCAAAACACCATTGCAAAATAAACCCACCCACATCTATCCCTATAACCCTAACCCCCCATGAACAAACAAATCAAAAACTAACTGCAACTGATTGTGATTAATTCCTTGAAAAAGGAGATGAAAGGCTGCCACCTCGAGTAGAACTTTTCCACCTACCGCCTCATTGTCTACTTGACCTTCTCCATATGCAAATTTTCATCAGGTCACTCAGCCAGGCCGAGGCACTGGGCAGTACCGTGGACCTCCACCTGAGCAGAACTCCCCTCCGGGCTATTAACGAGGCGCAGATGAGGACGTCCGTGTTCACCTGTGTCTGCAGCACGGTACACCAAACATAGCCATCAATGGGCACGGCTCCAGCTGAACACTCAGAATCCCTGACATAGTGATGAAAATGGAGACCCAGAATCTTAAAAGTTAAGCGACAGACCAAAACATGTGAGTATGATTCGCCAGTCCCCCAGTACAATGTTTGTATCTAACTATTTGCTCCTTTACTTTCTGATCCATCTTTTCCAAGGCCGAATGGATGTGGGCTAGAACCCTTCCGCTGCCTTATCAAGGTCCTCCACGTACCGCTGCTTCTTGAAATCAACCTCCAAGAAACGTGCCAGCATCGCGGCTGTCCAAGGAAAGGCCAAAGTCGCAACAGGAGCCATTTGCTTCACCAACTCGGCTCAAGGAGCTTCTGAGTCTGACGACAATTCTTTTCTCATCTGCTGCCTTGTATTATACTTGCTGGGCAATTTTTAAATTTGGGAACCTTATCCCATTGAACAACTCAAATTTCCCCCCCAAACATCAAGCACAAACTGGAAGAAAGGGACCAAAAACAAACTTCCCTGGTGTGAGCCACCGCGTTGGGACTGCTCACTAGATAGCTGCCACCGGAAGTCTCGCCGTAACAATTCTGTGACTCAGTAATTTGTGAGCTCTCTGGTTCAAACTTTACTGTTAGATCCAATGGGAGTGAGCAGTAGTTGGAGTTGTGGCACCACCTGCCTGTTGCCGCTGGTGCGGAATGCGACCTGTTTTGGTGATTGGGACTCAGAATAATACAAACTGGCAAGCTGCCTGTGCTAAAGTACTGCTAGCGGATAGCTCGCCAATTGAGGAGGGGAAGGGGGCGGACATCACTCAGCAAACCTGGCAGCTCTTCCCTGGAGCCAAGTTGGCAGGCATATCCTATGGGAGGGTGTGGAGGGGTGGGGTGGAATTAATGGAGCAAAGCGACCGAGAGTGGGTGGGATTACTTTTTTCATCACGCTAGGAAAAACATTTGTGCTCCTATTGATCCCAGGAAAACCATTCTAAAAGATTCCTTTTCAAGAATCCAACTGTCTTTGTAAAAAAGACATGCTCATTACGTTGTACATTTCAGTATTAGCTCCAAATTATTAGGCTGCCCAGTTTTCTTTCTTTAGTGAGAAATTCTTCTCCAGAAATTTCAGTTTGTGTACATGTATTATTTTGGCGGCTGGTTTGCACTGAATGCCTGCACCATAGTAATGGCATGCCAACAGTGCACATCATTGTCATGGTGCACAAATTACAGGGACTTATGATGTGGATGATTTATGCCACTACTGTTGGCAGACTCAGTATATTCGGTGCAATCATAGAAATTGCAGTTGAGGTAAATAAATAATCGTGTTGCCTCTATTAGGTGGTTTTTATAATTAGTCTTTGGTATATATTATTTGGTGTGGGGGATGGGGAGTGGTAGGGGCATGGTGGTGGGCGGGGTTGATGGTTCCTGGTCCGATGTAATCATTTTAAAATGATTCATTTCCTTTACACATTCTCCCCGAGTCTTCCCGTGTCTCCGCCACAACCCAAAGATGTGCAGGGTAGGTAGATTGGCCACGCTAAATTGCCCTTTAATTGGGAAAAAAGAATTGGGTACTCTAAATTGATATTTAAAAAAGTGATCTTTTTCTGTGATTTGGATTGTTAATCCTATATGTTGTGCATGTGGTAGTTACCAATCACAATCTGCCGATTTGCATCTTGTTATAATCCAAACAGTTGATCAAAAATATCTTTGGGATTGCAGATTGCTTGAGTGATTGAGGACTAAAAGCCTTTGCTTTCCGAGTTGTTGCTACAACCTCAAGAGGAAGAGGAGGGGCCATTGTTCCATCTAATGATCGAACCAGACAGATTTAAAAATAGTCCTCAAGGCAAGCGAGCTACCTACAATTGGAATTCCTGTTGGTTTCTGCCCATTCGTTCAACCTTCAAAATCTACGCTAAACATTTCCGTGCCTGAGTAGCCATGGCATTGCAATGGGCATTTCCTTTGTCCCTCTGATCTGTTGCTATATTCGCTGCAGCCGATTCTAATTATATTTTCAGCAAATTGTGGCATAAATTCGCCACTGGGATGATTAAGGAGCCCAATGGTCCAATGTATCAACGTCTGCTGTCAATATCGCTGTTACCCTGAATCCCGGGGAATAAATCAATTCTGAAGTGGCACCTCAAAGACTGTGCGCAGGCCATTTTTCCACCACAAGTTTCAATTGTAGTTTTACGTTGCATGAGAATAAATTCATAAATTATTAGTTGGAAGCACAGCTACCTAGAGTTCAGAGTAATAACAGGGTTACAAATTCCAATTTAATTGATCTAGTTCAGCACGAACTGGCAAATTCTAGGCCTGATCTTTAAAGTGTGACTCCTCCGGAATGGGCTGCTTGTCAATGTTCCTGAATCAACTAACCAGCGAGTTCTGGATGCCTGATTATAGAGCTTTGAAAGGTATCCTGAAAATTATGAAGTCACACCATGGAATGCCACAACTTTTGTTCTTCAAAGTATAAAGTGGAAATATGGGCTTTGAATTGTGACATGTTGAGTCAAGGGCTGGTGGAATGCCAGCAGATATCAATAACTACCCACATAGCATGATCTCAAACTTACATGTCGAAATCAGGAGAGTTGCCTTATCATGAGGGTGGAGGAGAAGCAGGGAAAAGTGACTCATCCTACTGTGCAGCAGCTGTCTGAATACGTGCAATGGTGCACTGTGAATATCCCGAGACAGGGAGGGAGAGTTCCCTCTCAGATAGTTAATGCTGATATCGCTGTCAATATCTATGGGCAGCAGAAGACAACATTAAAACGGAGTTGGCCTCTTCTACATCTTCCAAAGTAATGCGCAATGCCTCATTCACACAAAAAACATATCAAATATTTTGTTTTCAATAACCATATGCCTGATATGTTATAGGAAGAGTCCACTCTCAATACTTAGGAATTAAAAAATATATATATTTTTATTCAGGATATTTTCATCTTCTATACAACACACAACATTCCATCCAACTATGCACATTTCTCACTATAAACACCCCATCCACCATATCACATCACATGACCCTCTTTCTAACTATTATATAAAACAAAACAACCTCCCCTACCACCTGACACTTACTCTTAAAGTCAGAGAAGTTCAGCCTCCACCTCGAGTAGAATCCATCCTCCGACCCCCCCTAACGGCAAAGTTTATCTTCTCCAAATGTAAAAATTCCTACAGGTCATTCACCCATCCCGCTGTCCTTGGCCGCTTTGGAGCCCGCCACCCTACCAGGATACTCCTCTGGACTATCAGGGAGTCAAAGACCAACACGTCACAGGATCAAAACATGTGTGCGCAGTGCACTGGCCCCCTTAAACACCACTCGCATCTCACTCCAACTCCGGAAAAAAAACCATTCATATGCACCTTTGTCATATGTGTTCTGAGCACCACTTTAAATTGAATTAAACTCAATCTTGCATATGAGGCGGTCGAGCTTATCCTACACAAGACCTCACTCCAAGCCCCCCTCAAATGCACCACCCAACTCCTCCTCCCACTTCCTCTTTATCTCCTCCCTCTCCATTAACTGCCCATAAATATCTGAGATCTTACCCACTCCTATTGCTATCTTTTCTAGCGACGAACAGGGCGGCAATCACGAGACAGCTCCTTCTTCACAAAATTCCTAATCTGCACGTACCGGAACCCATTCTCCCTCGGCAGCTGACACCTCTCCACCTGTTCCCCCAACTCTACAGAACCACCTTCCATGAACAGGTCCCTAAACCTCTCTATACCCCCTCCTGTTCCCAAACCCTATCTATCGAATCCAACCCTGCTGGAATAAATCAATGATTACCACAAATCGGTGCCCACAGCGACATGCCCTCCAACTTAAAACCAATTCCATACTCTTAACGAGGGTACCACTACTAGACTCGCTGAGTTTTTGGTCAATGAGAACGCAAGCGGAGCCATCACTAGTGCCCTCAGACTTGACCCGATACACAAAGCGTCCTCCAGCAGTCCCAAATCATCCTCCATCACCCATTTCCGAACCTTCTCCACATTCACCGCCCAATAGTAATTATTCAAATTCGGCAACACCCCCTTGCCCCATCCCTCTGCAAAAAGGCTCTCCAATTCAAGGCACCTTACCTGCCCATGTAAAGGCCAAAATGATCCTATTTACCCTCCCAAAAATAATTTAGACAGGAAAATCAAAAGATTCTGGAAAATAAATAAGAGCTTCGGAAGGATTGTCATTTTCAAAGTTTGGATCCGCCCTGCCAGCGATAGCAGGAAAACATCCCAACTCTTTAAATCCTCCTTCACCCCTTATACCAGGTTGGCCACATTCAACTTGTGCAACAGAGCCCAGCTATGCACCACCCGTATTCCCAGGTACCAAAAACCCTACCTGACCAGCCAAAACAGCAACGTCTTCAGTTCCCTTCCTTGTCCTGGGAACCTATTGGGAACACCTCACTTTTCCCAATATTTAGCTTTATATCTGAAAAAGAACCAAATTTAGTCAACATTTCCATAATCCTACTCATGCGAGAAATCGGGTCCATCACATATAACAGCAAGTCGTCCGCATGAAGGGATACTCGATGTTCCACAACCTCCCCCTCTATTGCCCCACTCCATCAATGCCATTGCCAACTGCTCAATCGCCAATGTAAAAAGCAATGGGGAAAGTGGACAACACTGCCTTGTTCCCGTGTGTAAACAAAAATACAACAACCGTGTGGCTGTAGTACACACACTTGCTATGGGGGCTCAAGACAACAACCTAATCAAACCAATAAACCCTGGTCCAAAACCAAACCGCCCCAGCACCTTGAAAAGATACTCCCACTCAACTTGATCAAACGCGTTCTCCGCGTCCATGGATATTATCACTTCCATTTACTGACCCATCGGTGCCATCATCATCACATTCAATAACCTCCGAATATTGGAAGACAATTGCCACTCCTTCACGAACCTGCCTGGTCCTCAGCTGTCACAGTCAGCACACAACCCTCCAGGCGTGTTGCCAACATCTTGGCCAAAAGCTTTGCATCCGCAGTAACAGTGATATCGGTCGATAAGATCCACACTCCACTGGATCCTTGCCCATTTTCACAATGAGCAAATCCAAAGCTTGTGCCAACGTGGGTGGCAGTTCTTCTCGACAAACGAATCATTGAACATTTTCATTAGATAAGGTCCCAACTCCTTCGAAAACCTTCTCCAAAATCCTGCTGGGAATCTGTCTGGGCCCTGAGCCTTCCCAGACTGAATTGAACCAACGCAAGATTTTTTGCAATGGGAATTAACATTATGTTGACCTCAAACTCTTCTTAAAGGATTAATATTCAGTAATAACCAATGGGATATTTAAACATATAATGACTATTTACTGCATGTTGGTGTTTTCATTTATTTTCATACCCTTTCTCAAATAAATATACACAAAAGGCGTGACAATTGGGGAACATGTGGCTTTCAAAATGGAATTGAACAAGCACCTGAAACAAAAATATCACAGCATTATGGGAAAGGAGGGGAGTGGGACTCGCTCAATTACAGAGAGCGTGCTCTGATTGGATGGGCAGAATAATCTCCTCATCTATTATCATTCTATGATTATACCCTATGAAATCTGGGTTTACGTGCACATGTCAAACATCCTTTATTCATAACACTTGGGATTGTGTTTCACTCTTCAGATAGCCTTGGCTTTCAGATGGAAAGGCCCATGTCTGCTTACCTTCCAATTGCCTAAACCTAGACCTAATCTACAATTCCAGGGCTGTAGTAGTAAATTAAAGTAAAGTAAAATAGTGAATTAAGCACAAAATAATCACAAAAATCAGAAGTTAAGGCAAGAGTGTGTGATTGTCGACATAACCGACAAACAACTAGTCCTCATGCATTAAGGTCCAGTCCGGTCGGCAAGATTTGTCTTCACTCGGGTCACAGATTTCCCACACAAAATGTCTATAATTCTATGAGATATTCAAAGACACAGAAAATACATTTTAATTCTCAGGCGGGAGGGATTTTTAAAAAATCGGCAGAAAACAGCAGAAATATGAATTATAGCTGGCTCAGAACAAAGTACGGAAATTGGCATCAGCTATATTTTTAAACAAGTGGGACGGAGCTTTGCTCATGGAAATTGGAGATTTTATAGCTGCAGTGCAAAAAGAGATGTGGGCACACCATTGCCCCGTGAGAGCTGCTGCTTTGCCAGAGTTACCACCTCCAGGTCAATTGTTGAGGTCAACGGGAATCAGGAATTCAGAAAGCTCTGCAATGGTTGGAGCCACAACTAGCACAAAGAAAGATGGCTGCCATTGCTGGAGGCCAATATCTCAGCTCCAGGATACCGTTGCAGAATGACCTTGCTTCAAGGACTGCGAGTTTTCACTGATAATTGCACAATGTTCAGCAGTATTTGCAATTCATCAGCAGTCCCTGTTTATAGGCACAAGACATTCAGGTTTGGCTGATAAATGACAAATAACATTCATGTCTCACAAGTGCGAGGCAATGACCATCTCCAACAAGGCAAAATCTAACCATCTCCCCATGACATTCAATGGTATTGCTGCTGCTGAACCCCCACCATCAAGTTCCTGGAGGTTACCATTGAATAGAAACTGAACTGGACAAGCCACATAAATACTGTGGCTGCAAGAGCAGGTCAGAGGCTAGAAATCCTGTGATGAGTACTTGACTCCCTGAAGTATGTCCACCATCTACACAGCACAAGTCAGGAATGTGATTAAATATTATCTACTTGCCTGAATAAATGCTGTGCCAACAAAATTCAAGAAACTCAACACAATCCAGGACAAAGCTGTCTGTTTGATTGGCACTCCATCCACCACCTTAAACATTGACTTCCTCCATCACTGGTGCACAGTGGCAGCAGCCTGTGCGATGTAGAAGATGCTTTGCAGTATTTCAGCAAGGCACCTTTGACAGCACCTTCCAAACAACTGAATTTCAACACGTAGAAGGGCAAGTGCAATAGACGCCTGGCAGCACACCATCACTTTCAAGTTCAACTCCAGTCCTCACACCAGACTGACTTGGATTTGGATTTGGATTTGTTTATTGTCACATGTACCGAGATACAATGAAAAGTATTTTTCTGCGAGCAGCACAAACAGATCAATTAGTACATGAAAAGAACATAGGGCAACACAAGATACACAATGTAAATAAATAGACACCGGCATCGGGTGAAGCGTACAGGAGTGTAGTATTAATCTGGTCAGTTCATAAGAGGGTCATTTAGGAGTCTGGTAACAGGGGAGAAGAAGCTGTTTTTGAGTCTGTTCGTGCGTGTTCTCAGACTTTTGTATCACCAGCCCGATGGAAAAAGTTGGAAGAGTGAGTAAGCCGGGCGGGAGGGGTTTTTGATTATGCTGCCCGCTTTCCCCAGGCAGCGGGAGGTGTAGATAGAGTCAATGGATGGGAGGCAGGTTTGTGTGGTGGAATAGGCAGTGTTCACGACTCTCTCACGACCGGAAACTATGGGCGGGATTCTTGATCTTGCCCATTGCCACCCTGCTGCAAATGAGAATGGAGAATTTGGCGTTCCAGCCAAAATGCCATTTACTTTCAGCGGGATCGGAGGATTTCCTGCCACCCGTGAGGTCAGTGGCTTTTGGGGTGTATCACTGTTCCTTCGCTGTTACTCGATCAAAGTCCTGGAGCCTCCCTTCCTAAAAGCACTGCAGGTGTATCTACACCATATAGACTGCAACGGTTGAAGAAAGTGGTTCACCATCACTTTCTCAAGTGAAATTGGGAATGAGCAAAAATTGTTGGCATTGCCAGCTCACACATACCACGCAAGGATTAAAAAACTCTAATTTGCTGCTGGGCTTATTTTCAGAGGTTATCTTCATTGTCTTATGAAGAATGCCTTCTGACAGCAGTAAGATGCTCTTATATTGTGGACCATGCCGCTGTTATGCAACACATGCAGTATGGGCGAAAAAAACCCTGTGCGACACATTAACCTCTGCATCTGACTTCTCGATGTACACTTCCCAGCAATTGATATGTGGCTTAATATCCATTTTCAGCTTTAGCCTCTCTTATATAACTCCATGTACTCACAGCATTGTGGCAATCATCTGGTTAATCAGCTGTGCATGCTCTTAGAATGAGTACCATGTGAATGTGGCAGGTTTTGAAAACGTTGGATGCTTTCTTGTTCTACTGTACATTCTTTTGTTGCAATACATGGATTCGAGTTTGTTGGGAATCAGTTCTTTGATGAGCCCCACCCATTTCTGCAATGCATGACTTGACAGCTTTGTGTTTTGCACCGTGTCTGCCCATCAACTCCTGAAACATGACACACATCGAACCAATTTTGTTTATAATCAGTGACTGTTAACCAAAACAAAAAAAAAAGCACCCGAGGGGAAGAGGACAATCCGTTGTGTAGTAGCAGCTGTCAGTGATTCAAGAGCTTGTATCATTCTGCATTTGCTTTTTAAAAATAAAATTCATCCTATTGGTGCTGTATATATAGCACATGTTTGTGTGATCTTCTTCCACTGAAAGCTCCTGTCAAAGAAATTAAGTGATCCACAAAGATAAAGAATAGAATTCCATGGCCCCACCAGCATGAAATTTCATACTTGTCTCATATTGGCTGCATATTTCACATTAATTCAGAACAGATTAATACTGCTGCAATTTAATAGATACATCAAATACAGTCCTGCCATATTCTACATTTGTTTCATCAATCTTTCTGGACTTGCTTGCTTGCACAGAGCCTTCATCGACTGATATCAGACCAGCCTTCACTTCTCATGCAGTTAGTTCCCTGCAATGTCGCCGCCTTTTACAGAGACACGTTAGTAAAGAAAGTGCACAGGGGATACATGTGGCAGAGGTTGCATCTTTCATTCCCTGCCTTTCCGCATTCTGTGTGCAACTGGTTTTAACCTGGCACTCTTGTTCAGAGTCAGGGAGAGAAATCATGGGCTGGATTCTGCATTTTTCGGACTATGTCCCCATGCCGACGTGAAAACGGTGGTCTTTTACGCCAGGAAAACTGGCATCAAAAGACCACAGATTCACCATTTTGCAGGGGGCTAGCAAGCTGCTGTTAGCTGTCAATATGGCCCCTGGCACTTCTGGGTTAGAGGCCGCGCTTGCACATAGCAGCGGCCTCCAGCGGCCGCGCCGTGCCCCACAGCAGAGTAAGCCTGCGAACCTGGACCGCCGAAATAGTGCCCCACATCGGCCGCTCGCCCACCCCGGAATGCGCGCACACATAGCCCCAGTCTCAAATGAAGACCCCCCTGCCCTTTGATCAGCCCTCCCCGACTGTGGCGGCTCCGGACTGAGTCCGCAGCTATCACGCGAGTATCCCGGACGGTGGTACCAAGTTAAAATCACGCCGTTGAAAATTCGGCCAGTCAGGGATGGAGAATCGCGGGGCGAGCCTCAGGTAATGGCCTGTGGCAGTGGATACTTGGCACAGCATACGCCATGAGTATGCCAATTTTCAGGGGGCGGAGATTTGCGAAACCAGCGCCGCTCTGGAATTCGTGCGTTAAAACAGATTCTCTGCCCCATTGCCGAACGCGATTTTGCCGTTGGGGTGTGGAGAATCCAGCCCCATGGGTCATAGTGCCTCCCCTGTCTCCAGGACCCTAACTCCCCTCCCCCTTTTATTCTCCCCTTCAATCAGGCATGTTGGGCGAGATTCTCCCATATGGGGAGAAATCGTAAGGCTGGCGTCAAACCCGGGCGGGTTTGACGCCAGCCCCCCCCTTCCCGACCGGGAACCGATTCTGGTCCCCGGTCGGGGCTAGCAGCCCGACGCCGTAAGCTCCGGCATCACGGGCTTAACGAATTGGAAGACTCCAATCCGCGCATGCGCGGATGACGTCATCGCGCATTTGTGCGAAACCCGCGCATGCGCGGGCCGGGTTGCCCCTCAGCCGCCCCGCGAATGGATACTGCGGGGCGGCGGAAGGAGAAATAGTGCACGGGCATCGGGCCCGCTGCCCGCGATCGGTGCCCACCGATCGCGGGCCCATGGCACCCTTGGCACGGCCGTGGTACTGCCATGCCAATCGGTGTCATGGTTATAAAATGCGAGTGTTTACGGCCGTTTTTACGAACGGCCAGACCAGGTGTATTTGCCGTTCGTAAAAACAGCCGTAAAGGGATGGGAACTCGGCCCATCTATCAGCTGTGAATCGCTGCCGGCCGTAAAAAATCGGCGGCAGCGATTCGTGTCGGGAGTTGGGCGTGGGGGGGAGAATAGCGGGAGGGCGTCGGAACAGCGTGGCCGTAAAATTTTACGAGCCACGCTATTCTCCGCTTCGTCGGGAGTGCGGAGAATCTCGCCCGTTATTTTTCTTCCCCCTCTCTTTATCACGAATCAATTCAAACAAACGCCGAAAGTTCCTGGTAAAATGATAACTCCCATTGTTGGCAACTGGTTACAAATATCTTCCAATTTACACGAAGCGTGGGTCATTAATCAGCAACGATATAAAGCAGTAAATAAATTAATGATTTAATGCCGTGTTAGTTGGCTTATGCTCCGTAAGTGATCCCACCTGCCACTATTAAACAATCTTTATTTTGACAGCATTATGTAATATGGTTAATTTGATTGGAAAATAGTTATGTGCACTGTGCAGATGATAACACTGATTTTGGTGACAGTCTCATTCACATTGTACCATATGTATACGGTGACAGTAAGTTCATATTTGGGGGAAGAAGTCAACACTTGCATCTCAGATTGCAAGGAAACCTTTCAACTTTTGGTTTTATTACCACATGGTCTGGATAGAAAAGAAAGGCTGTCTCCATGCTGCAGGTTGCATTGTTTTATTGTTGGAAAGTTGTCGAAAGGAAAGAGGGAGGGAAGGCGGGAGGGGAAGGGGTAGATCCATTCACTTGCTGCCACCTCCCTCCCTGGACACACTGACACAGCACTCATTCAAGTTGCTCAAGAAAGCTCAGTATCACTAGAAGCAAAGTTTCAGTTCCCTGGGAGTGGCTCGTGCTGTGGAAATGGATGCGGGTCTGGCCTGGCACGAGGCTACGTGATTAATAGAACCCCTACAGTGCAGACGGAGGCCATTCGGCCCATCGAGTCTACAATGTCCCTCAGACACAACACTCTACCCAGGTCCTCTCCCTTGCCCACTGCGCCTTATTCCCGTAACCTAACTTACATATCCCTGGACTCAAAAGGGCAATTTAGTATGTTGAATCCACCTAATCTGCACATATTCAGACTGTGGGAGAAAACCCGAGTACCCAGTTATCGGTCTTCATTGTCAGGAAGAGGCAATGGAGCCCACAGGTGTCTTTGTGCAATAAAGCTTTTAAGAGGCCAGAGGACAAAGACTGAATTGTTCACAACTGCGTCTGTGTTTTCTTGATCAGCAAGCCTGAAGACTCTGCTGATTTCTGCTTCTCACTGTTGTTATGGGCCAGGGTTTAGAGAACCCCAAAGCGTATCATGGAGTTCACCTGACCCACAACTTTTAATAGATTGTGGTTATGGGGAACACATGGGCCTACTCTGCAGGTGTGATGCAACAGAGATGTACAGTACTTTTAAATTAAAACAATGTTTAGTTATGAAACCAGTTAACACTTTATAAATGCACAGCAAACATCTTAGCAACAATCGACACCAATAAATCCCCCAAAGAATACAGTACCCTATAACTTGCAACATCCATAAGACAATAAAGAACTCTTTTTACAGAAAGACATCAGGTTTAACTTCTCTACTGAGAGCAGTTACCACGTTAAAATCACCAAATTAACATTCTTTAGCCTGCAGAGATTCATACACATCTTGCTGTGACTGCAGTTTCTCCAAATCTAAAACAAAACTAAACACACCCTGTAGCAGACAGCCCAAAGCGAAAGTAAAAGCAGACAGACAGCCCAGCTCCACCCGCACTCTGACATCACTGATAAAAACCCATTTCTCAAATGACACCTCCCCCCAAGAAAAAAAAATAAACCATCAACTTCAAGATGGTTTCATTTTTCACCTTTTCCTCTTTCCTTTAAGACATTTGGACAGTGAATATACGTTTCTTTTTTAACAAAACAAAACATGCAAACATTTATAATAACATAGCCCATTTTAGTTCTTCTTCCTCCACCGAAATCCTTCTTGCTTGATAGTCTCTTTGGACAAGAAGGTCACTGCACGATCCATCCATTTCTCTACGCTTCAGCATTTCTCTTTAAAGTCAGATACTTTAGTTGAATCTGATCACAGAGTCCCTTGTAATTCTCCAACACAGGAGCATTGGTTATCACAGTTTTCAGGCAGTCAACTGTCTGTTGAAACTCCGCTGTTGACTGAAATTTTCAACATTTCTACAGCAAGTCCATCAGTGGAGTAACCACGCTACAAACATTTGGCACAAATGTTCGATCAAATCCACTCATGCCAAGAAATTGCATTATTTCCCTTTGTGTCGAGTGTATTGGAAACTCCCCAATAACTTTTGTTTTCACATCCTGTGGGACCATTCGATCCTGTCCGATTGTATGGCCAAGGAAAATGACTTGGGCTTTTCCAAATTCACTTTTGGCTAGTTTACCACCAAACCCATTCCTGAAGTCGATCATATAACTCCAACAGATGTTTTAAATGTTCTTCCCCTGTCTGGCTGAAAATTACCAGATCGTCGATGTATACTGCACAATTGGGTAATCTGAAACAACTTTGTTAGTTAATCGTTGAAATGTGGCTGGGGTGTTTTTCATGCCAAATGGCATAACTTTGAATTGGCAGATACCATCTGGAGTCACAAAAGCTGAAATCTCCTTCGCCCTTTCGGATAAAGGTACCTGCCAGTAACCTTTAAGTAAATCCAGTTTGGAAATAAAAGCTGATTGTCCCACTTTCTAATTGCAATCCTTCAAACATGGGATAGGATAAAAGCCAGTTCTTGGAACTGCATTAACCTTTCTATAGTGCACACACAACTTTTGGGTACCATCTGGTTTAGGTATCATCACTATGGGTGATCTCCATTTGCTGTAACCCACTTCAATTATGCCATTTTTAAGCATACTTTCAATCTTTTTGTTAACCTGTGCCAATTTTAAAGGGTTACGTCTATATGGATGTTGTTTGATTGGAACAGCATTTCCCACATCTACATCATGCATAGCCATTTTAGTACTTCACAATTTATCTCCACAAACCTGCCCATGTGATATTAATAACGCTTTCAGGTCAGTCCATTTTTCCTCTGGAAGGTAACTCAACAATTTATATCAATTTTTAAGAACATCCTCATTTTCTAATTTAATTTGAGGTATGTCAAATTCAAAGTCATCTGGGTTTGGTTCGTCACTTTGAGTTAGAATCATTAAAACCTCCTTTTTCTCTCCTTCCCTTTCAAAGTACCTTTTAAGCACATTCACAAGACACACTCGGTGAGTTTTCCTTCGATGTGGTGTCCTTGCCACATAATTCACTTCACTTAATTTCCTTTCAATCTGATAAGGTCCATAAAACCTTGCTTTTAAAGGTTAACCTACCATTGGTGACAAGACTAAAACTTTATCTCCACTGGCAAAACTATGAACTTTGGATTTCTTATCCGCTACCTCTTTCATCACATTTTGTGCAACTTTTAAATGTCTAGCCAATTCCCCTGCTCTGTTTAATTGTTTCTTAAAATTTGACACATAATCCAATAATATAAGTACCGATTTCTCAGTCACCAATTTCTCCTTAATCAATCTTACCTCATGAACAAATATTAGTTCAAAAGGACTGAATTTGGTTGACTCATAAAGTACATCCCTAATTGCAAACAGTACAAATGGAATTCATTTATCCCAATCCTCTGGATAATCATGACAATAAGCCCTCAACATTGTCTTTAATGTCTGATGCCACCTTTCTAACGCTCCCTGCGATTCTGAATAGTACGCAGTTGATTTAAATTGTTTTATTCCTAGGCTATGCATAACTTCTTTGAATAACTTTGAGGCAAAATTTGATCCTTGATCTGATTGTATTTATGTGGGTAGTCCATATCTAATAAAGAATTTAAGTAACTCCTCCACAATCTTCTGAGCTGTAACATTGCATACTGGAATGGCCTCTGGAAACCTAGTAGACACATCCATTTTCATCAAAATATATTGATTCCCACTTTTTGTTTGAGGAAGTGGTCCTACACAATCAATTAAGACCCTTGTAAAAGGTTCCTCAGATGTTGGAATAGGTATTAGGGGCATTGTATTTATCACTGCTTGAAGTTTCCCTATCACTTGACATGTGTGGCATGATCGATAAATTTAATTATATCTTTATGTAGTCCAGGCCAATAAAAATGTTTTTGTATACACGGAGTACTCGGCCATTGCGATATCGGACCATGCACCACATTGGGTGGACGTGGAATTGGGGGAGGCGCGGGATCAGCGCCCGTTGTGGCGCCTGGATGTGGGGCTGTTGGCGGACGAAGAGGTGTGCAGAAGGGTTAGAACGGGCATTGAGAACTATCTGGGTACGAACGACACGGGTGAGGTGCAGGTGGGAACGGTCTGGGAGGCCCTGAAAGCAGTGATTAGAGGAGAGCTGATCTCCATAAGGGCACACAGAGAGAGGAAGGAGAGGCAGGAAAGGGAGAGGCTGGTGGGGGAGCTCCTAGAAGTAGATAGGAAATATGCGGCGGCACCAGAGGAGGGGCTATTGAGGGAGCGGCGCAGTTTACAGGCCAGGTTCGACCTACTGACCACTAGGAAGGCGGAGACGCAGTGGAGAAGGGCGCAGGGTGCGGCGTATGAGTACGGGGAAAAGGCGAGCAGGATGCTGGCACACCAGCTTCGTAAGCGAGATGCAGCCAGAGAGATTGGGGGAGTGAGAGAGAGGGGTGGGGACGTAGTGCAGAAGGGGCAAGAGGTGAATAGGGTCTTCAGGGACTTCTACAGGGAATTGTATAGGTCTGAACCGCCGAAGAGGAGAGGGGGAATGGAGAACTTTCTCGACAAATTGAGGTTCCCAAAGGTACAGGAGGAGCTGGTAGAAGGGTTGGGGGCGCCGATAGAGCTGCAGGAGCTAATTAAAGGGATAGGCCAGATGCAGGCGGGGAAGGCGCCGGGGCCGGATGGGTTCCCGGTGGAGTTTTACAGGAAATTTGTGGACCTGGTGGGCCCAGTGCTGGTGAGAGCCTTTAATGAGGCGCGCGAGGGGGGGGTTCTGCCTCCAACAATGTCGCAGGCCCTGATCTCCTTGATTTTGAAGCGGGACAAGGACCCGGTCCAGTGCGGGTCCTACAGGCCTATCTCCCTCTTAAATGTAGATGCCAAGCTGTTAGCAAAGGTCCTGGCAACCAGGATAGAGGATTGTGTGCCAGGGGTAATCCATGAAGACCAGACGGGGTTCGTGAAGGGACGCCAACTTAACACAAATGTCCGGAGATTGTTAAACGTGATCATGATGCCGGCAGTGGAGGGGGAGGCGGAGATAGTGGTAGCGCTAGACGCGGAGAAGGCATTCGATAGGGTGGAGTGGGAATACTTGTGGGAGACGTTGGAAAGGTTTGGGTTTGGGGAGGGATTTATCAAGTGGGTAAAGCTGCTCTATTCGGCCCCGATGGCGAGTGTGGTAACAAACGGGAGGAGGTCAGAATATTTTGGGCTCCATCGAGGTACTAGGCAGGGATGTCCCCTATCCCCCTTACTCTTTGCATTAGCGATTGAACCGTTAGCGATGGCACTGAGGGGGTCAGAGGGGTGGAGGGGACTGACAAGGGGAGGGGAGGAGCATCGGGTCTCGCTATATGCGGATGACCTGTTGCTGTATGTGGCAGATCCGGAGGGGGGAATGCCGGAGGTTATGGAAATACTGGCGGAGTTCGGGGACTTTTCGGGATATAAATTAAATCTGGGGAAAAGTGAGGTCTTTGTAATACACTCGGGAGACCAGGGGGAGGGAATTGGGAGGCTCCCCTTCAAAAGAGCAGTAAAAAGTTTCAGGTACTTGGGGGTGCAGGTGGCAAAGAACTGGGGGACCCTCCACAAGCTGAACTTTTCTAGGCTGATGGAACAGATGGAGGAGGAGTTTAAGAGGTGGGACATGGTGCCGCTGTCGCTGGCAGGGAGGGTGCAGTCAGTTAAAATGACGGTCCTCCCGAGGTTCTTGTTTTTGCTCCAGTGTCTGCCCATCTTCCTCCCTAGGGCCTTTTTCAAGAAGGTAACGAGTAGTATCATGGGGTACGTGTAGGCACATGGCACCCCTAGAGTTAGAAGGGTCTTTTTGGAGCGGAGTAGGGATAGTGGAGGGCTGGCGTTACCCAATCTTTCAGGATATTACTGGGCGGCAAATGCATCGATGGTACGAAAGTGGATGATGGAAGGGGAGGGGGCAGCTTGGAAGCGTATGGAGAGGGCGTCCTGTGGCAACATAAGCTTAGGGGCACTGGTAACAGCACCATGGCCGCTCCCTCCCACGAGGTATACCACGAGCCCGGTGGTGGCGGCCACCCTCAAGATCTGGGGGCAGTGGAGGCGACACAGGGGGGAAGTGGGGGGTTTGATAAGGGCACCACTAAGAGGGAACCACAGATTTGCACCGGGAAATACAGGAGGGGGATTTCTGAGCTGGCAGAGGGTGGGCATTAGGCAACTGAAGGACTTGTTTATAGAGGGGAGGTTTGCGAGCTTGGGAGAGCTGGAGGAGAAATTCGGGCTCCCCCCGGGGAACACGTTCAGGTACCTCCAAGTGAAGGCATTTGCCAGACGACAGGTAGAGGGGTTTCCCGTGCTTCCCGACAGGGGGGCGAGTGATAGGGTGCTATCAGGGTTCTGGGTCGGGGAGGGGAAGATCTCGGACATTTATAAGATTATGCAGGAGGTGGAGGAGGTACCAGTAGAGGAGTTGAAAGACAAGTGGGAGGTAGAGCTGGGGGAACAGATAGAGGATGGGACATGGGCAGACGCCCTAGAGAGGGTCAACTCGTCGTCGTCATGTGCGAGACTGAGTCTCATTCAATTTAAGGTACTGCATAGAGCCCACATGACGGGGACAAGGATGAGTCGGTTTTTCGGGGGTGAAGACAGGTGTGTCAGATGTTCGGGAAGTCCTGCGAATCATGCACACATGTTTTGGGCATGTCCGGCACTGGAGGAGTTCTGGAAGGGGGTGGCAGGGACGGTGTCGAGAGTGGTGGGGTCCAGGGTCAAGCCAGGATGGGGACTTGCGATCTTCGGGGTTGGGGTGGAGCCGGGGGTACAGGAGGCGAGGGAGGCTGGAATATTAGCCTTTGCGTCCTTGGTGGCTCGGAGGAGGATCTTGATTCAGTGGAGGGACGCAAGGCCTCCAAGTGTTAACACCTGGTTAAACGACATGGCAAACTTCATCCAATTGGAAAGAATCAAATTCGCCCTGAGAGGGTCGGTGCAGGGGTTTTTCAGGCGATGGCAACCCTTCCTGGACCTCTTAGATCAGAGATAGAAACTGAGGTCGTGACAGCAGCAACCCGGGAGGGGAGGGGAGGGTGGGAGGGAGGGGGGGGGGGGGGAGGGTGTGGGGGGGGGGAGGGGGGGGAGGGGGGATAACAACGAAGGAAACACGGTATCGGTGGTGTCACGGGCAAGGCCTGCCCGAGGACACTGCCAGAAACGACAAGGTGGTCTGGCGGCCGGTTCGTAGGCGGGGGGGGGGGGGGGGGGGGGGGGGGAGGCGGGGGGGGGGGGGGGGGGGGGGCGCGCAGGTAGGGGGTGGGGGGGATTCTTGTTAAGTAGGGGGGTTTGACTTTGTTTTGATATAATTCAAATGTAGGGGGGGTTAAAATGTTTGTACTCTGAAAAATTTCTTCAATAAAAAGTATTTAAAAAAAAAAAAATGTTTTTGTATTTTAGCTTAAGTTTTCCTTACTCCCAAATGACCTCCCACTGTTAAATCATGTGATACTCGCAACACCTCCTTTCTTTACCCAATCAGCAATACAACTTGATGAACTTCTGCCCACTTTTCATCTGATTGCATATGTAAAGGTCTCCATTTCCTCATCAAGACATCAGTTTTACGGTAATAACACTCTGGTATACACTCAGATTCCTCTTCCGTGTATGCTTTCTGATACATCCATTTTATTTCTATATCTTTCTCTTGTACCTCCGCCAATTTTCCTGAATGAAAAATATCTGCCTCATCCTCCACCTGTTCTTTTCCAACCATCTGATCAAAAATCGTTTCTGATAATGCCATTTCAACTTTATCTTAATTCTCTGATTTCTCCTCTTGTCTTAACCTGTGACTTTGTGACCTTGTTACTGCACAATCTGGAAAAATCCCAGGATACTTGTCCTTCAACACTTCAGTTGTCTGATTTTCCACTGGATTATCAACCACAGTAGGCATCACTCCCACCTGTAATCCAGCTATATCATGATAAAAGATAAACTGTATTCTTGGACAAGATAGTTTCACTATTACTCTTACTACCACTTCACCACTCTTCACTGGACTTTCCAACCTTATCTTAGATAACGGAACACTTCTCTTCTCACCCTGAATTCCACATATTACCACATCTTCTGGCAACATTCTTCCCAAACTCCTCATCTCTCACTATTAAAGATTGACTAGCTACCGTATGTCTTAAAATTGTGACTTATTTACCTGTTCCTTCTGATACACATGAGTAAACTTTGCCCACGCAAGTAAATTCTTTAAAGAGATCTGGCACCTTCTTATCAATCACCTCTGATCAGGCTGTACAACCTTTTGCTCCTCCTTTGCTTCACTTGGGCTTTCTTTTCCCACTTGAATAAACTCCACAGTCTTATCCTGTTTTACCACATCAGCCTTCCCAGTGCTATTCTGCAACCAACCAACACTATAACTTTACATGGCCTAGTTTATTACAGTAAAAACGTTTGAAACTTTTCATGTCTCTTCCACCTTCCTGGATTTCCTTTTTAGTCTGAGGTACACTCTCCTTATTATCTCTTATCATATCTCCTTTGCCTCTACTGCTTGAGTATTTCTCTTATCCCCAGTTTCTAACCCTCACAGGCTGAAACTGATGTCAGAAACCAAGCTTTGATTTATGAACTAATTCATAATCATCTGCCATTTCTGCTGCTAACCTCGCAGTTTTAACCCTCTGCTCTTCCACATGAGTTCTCACTACATTAGGAATTAAATTTTTTAACTCCTCCAAAAGTATAATTTCTCTGAGAGCTTTATATGTTTGGTCTATTTTCAAAGCTCTTATCCACCTATCAAAATTACTCTGATCCTTTCAAACTCCATGTATGTTTGACTAGGTTCTTTCCTTAAATTTCTAAACCTTTGTCTGTAAGCTTCAGGCACTAGTTCATATGCACCTAATATGGATTTTTTTCACCTCCTCATATGTCCCAGGTACCTCCTCCGGTAGTCATGCAAACACTTCACTAGCCCTACATATCAACTCTGTTTGAATCAGTAATACCCACATGTCCGGTGGCCATTTCATTTGTTTAGACACCTTCTCAAATGAAATGAAAAAGGCTTCTACCTCCTTCTCCACTGCGTGGATATATTTAAATAGAGCCCCACCAAGCCTTCGACTATGACTTCAGCTTCTCCAAGATGGCGCTGGAGCGAGGCGACTTTTTGCAAGCTGTGCCCAGCATACCCTCTAATTCTATATTTTACTCTTGTTCTATGCTTCTAAAACTTCACACTAACTCTATTAAACTCTCTAACAATGTTCTAATTCAATTACTTACATATTTAGCGATCTTTAGGACCCTGGAGACGCCTGAAACTGATGACCTGAAATCGACCCGGACCAGCCGACCACGTGTGAGCAGCTGCTGGTGCTGCAGTCCCAGGCCTGGGGATTCCCCTACAGCGGCTGCCAGAGACCAAGAAAACACCCTAGAAGCCAGGGCCTTCACTCTACAGGCTCACAGAGACCAGGAAAATACCGCAGAAGTCGGGACCTTCAATCTACTGGAACTCCAACGACCAGAACAGCATCCCAGCAGCTGGAGCCCTCTCCCCCTCTCTCTCCACCCCCCCCCCCCCCCCAGCTCCCAACCCCACTGACCTAGAGAGCTGCGACCTCCTGCAGGCCCTAAGCACTCCTTCCACTACCCCCCCCCCCCCCCCACCCCACCCTACAGTCGCCTCAAACTCTTAAAAATCAACTCCCACAGCCTAACAATCACTAATACTGCTCTTTTAAATTTACTTGCAGATCGAGAGATCCTCCGGCCTCTGAAGGAAGACTGTGATCTGGAAAGGACTCTGCGGACCCCAACACACGGACCCGGCCATCGCCTTATCCGCAACCGCGACCCCAGAGACATCATAGACTTCCCGGCCTTTACTCCATCCATGCTGGAGCGTGGTCTGGACATCCAAGGACCTGTGAAGACAAACCGCAGCCCGACATTGACCTGGAATGCTCAACCACGCAGATCAATTTTCTGAGGCAGGAACCGCAAGCAAGGCAACAAATCCTCTATCCACACACCGACCAGAGTGAAGAACCTCATTGGACACAACTATTCCCTTAACACAGCATACTCTCACCGTCGTCTTGGCTCAAAAAAAAGTCGTCATCCAGGAAGCGTGGAAAATGTGCAGGCCTGCAGGTGAGACTGAAACAACGCGGCCCCAAAACCCCTCTGCCAAGCTTACTCCTAGCTAAGGTCCAATCTCGAAAAAACAAACTAGACGAACTTAAAGCCAGACTCACTTTTCAAAGAGAACTGAGGGACTGCTGTGTGCTCTGTTTCACAGAGACATGGCTCACTCCTGCTTCACCGGACTGTGCCCTCCAACCAGAGGGCTACTCAATCCACCGAATGGACCGTACAGCGGCCTCAGGCAAGACAAGAGGAGGTGGGGTCTGCCTCCTAATCAACACCACCTGGTGCCTAGATGTAGCAACACTGATGAGTTTTTGCTCCCCGGACCTGGAATACCTGACGCTAAAATGCCGCCCATACTACCTACCGCGGGAGTTCAGCTCCGTTATCCTGACGGCAGTTTACATCCCACCCCATGCGAACATGAAAATCGCACTGGACGAAATATTCACCACCACAAATATCCTTGAAACGAAACATCCCGAGCCTTGTTCGTTGCAGCTGGGGACTTCAATCAGGCCAAGCTCAAGATCTTACTACTAAATTACCACCAACACGTTACCTGTTCCACCAGCGGCCCAAACATCCTGGACCACCGCTACACAAATATCAAACATGCCTACCGATCTATCGCCCAGCCACACTTTGGCAAACCTGACCACAAGGCTGCACTCCTGCTTCCTGCTTATCAGCAAAAACTGAAGCAGGAGAATCCATCAAAGAGTCGTGCATTGTTGGTCTGGGGAATCGGATGATCTCCTACGGGACTGCTTAGAGTCAGTGGGCTGGTCAGTATTTAAAAACTCTGCGACCAGCCTGAACGAGTACGCCACTACAGTAACTGACTTCATTAGTAAGTGTAGAAGACTGTGTGCCAAAGAAACAAATCTGCGTGTTTCCCAACCGGAAACCCTGGATGAACAGGGATATCCACTGCTTGCTGAAGTCTAGGTCTGAGGCGTTCAAGTCAGGCGACCCTGATCTCTACATGAAAGCCAGATATGATCTAAAGAGATCCATCAAAGATGCCAAAAGACAGTACCGGACCAAGCTCGAGTCCCAGGCTAGCCATAAGGATCCCCACCGTCTATGGCAAGGTTTGCAAGACATAACGGGCTACAAGATGAAGGTTTATAAAATCGTCGGCTCCAACACACCCCTCTCTGATGAGCTCAATGCATTCTATGCACACTTTGAACAAGAGGTCAGCGAGAGCAAACCCTCCACCCTCAGAACCCCAGAGCCTGTAACTGAGATCACCATTGCAGACGTCAGAGCAGCCTTCTCGAAGGTCAACCATCAGAAAGCCACTGACCCGGATGGGGTTCCCGGACGGGCACTCAGGTCTTGCATGGATCAGCTGGCGGGGGTATTCGCAGACATCTTCAACCTCTCTTTGCAACAATCTGAGGTCCCTATATGCTTCAAGAAGCCGACCATCATCCCTGTACCAAAATAAAGCCAAGCAGTGTGCCTTAATGACTATCATCCAGTGGCTCTGACATCCATCATCATGAAGTGCTTCGAAAGGTTAGTCATGGCACGAATCAACTCCAGCCACCCGGATTGCTTTGATCCACTACAGTTCGCCTACCGCTGCAACAGGTCCACAGCAGATGCCATCTCCATGTCCCTGCACTCTACCCTGGAACACTTGGAAAACAAAGACACCAATGTCAGATTCCAATTTATCGACGACAGCTCAGCCTTCAACACCATCATTCCTACAAAACTCATCTCCAATCTCCATGGCCTTGGCCTCGGCTCCTCCCTCTGCCATTGGATCCTGTACGTTCTAACCCACAGGCCACAATCAGTAAGGATAGGCAACAATACCTCCTCCACGATCATCCTCAACACAGGTGCCCCACAAGGCTGTGTCCTCAGCCCCTACTATACTTTCACCTATGACTGTGTGGCCAAATTCACATCCAACTCGATTTTCAAATTTGCTGATGACACCACAGTAGTGAGTCGGATTTCAAACAATGACGAGACAGAGTACAGGAATGAGATAGAGAATCTGGTGAATTGTTGCGACGACAATAATCTCTCCCTCAATGTCAACAAAATGAAGGAGATTGTCCTCGACGTCAGGAAGCGTAGTGGAGAACATGCCTCTGTCTACATCAATGGGAATGAAGTAGAAAGGGTCAAGTTCTTCGGTGTCCAGATCACCAACAACCTGTCCTGGTCCCCCCATGCTGACACTATAGTTAAGAAAGCCCACCAACGACTTACTTTTTCAGAAGACTAAGAAAACTTGCTATGTCACCTAAGACTCTCACCAACTTCTGCAGATGCACCATAGAAAGCATTATTTCTGGTTGCATCACAACTTGGTATGGATCCTGCTCTGCCTAAGACTGCAGGAAATTACAAAAGGTTGTGAATGTAGCCCAATCCATCACGCAAACCAGCGTCCCATCCATCTGTCTACAATTCCCGCTGCCTCGGAAAGGCAGCCAGCAGAATTAAGGACCCCACGCACCCCAGATCTACTCTCTTCCACCTTCTTCCGGCAGGGAAAAGATACCAACGTTTGAGGTCACGTACCAAAAGACTCAAGAACAGCTTCTTCCCTACTGCCATCAGACTTTTGAATGGACCTACCTCGTATTAAGTTGATCTTTTCACTACACCTTGCGATAACTGTAACATTATATTCTGCAGTCTCTCCTTCCTTCCCTATGTACGGTATGCATTGTCTGTATAGCATGCAAGAAACAATACTTTTCACTGAATCTAATACATGTGACAATAATAAATCAATTAAAAGTCAAATGAAATCAAAAATGACGCTCAGGCATCCACATCATCATCCTCATCACTCTCCTCAGACCATACGTATTTCTTTCCTTCCGCAAATTTTAACTGACTGTCATGTTTCATAGCCATTTTCTGAAGTTCAAACTCTCTCTTTTTCCCTTTCCTCTCTCTCCTTTTCTTTTCCTCCATATCTCTTTCTCTCTCTTTTCCTTTTTCCTCTCAATCTCTTTCTCTCTTTTTTCCTCTCTATCGCTTTCTCTCTCTTTTTCTTTTTCCTCTCTATCTCTTTCTCTCTCTTTTTCTTTTTCCCTGATCTGTACCTCCCTTTCTCTTTCATTTTGTTCTGCTAGGGATATTCTTTCTTTTGTTATTTCTTCTCTCTCCTTTTCTTTTTCCCTGATCCGTATCTCCATTTCTCTTTCTTTTTCTCTCAGTCCATCTTTGATTAGCTATCTCACAGGGTAGAAAAATAAAGTCGCTCCTGAGTTTTTAAGTGGACTGATTGAACAACATCGGTCTTCATTGTTAGGAAGAAGCATTGGAGCCCTCAGGTGTCTTTGTGCCATAAACCTTTTAAGAGGCCAGAGGACAAGCCTGAAGATTCTTCTGATTGCTGCTTCTCACTGTTGTTATGGCCCAGCATTTAGAGAACTCCAAAGTGTATCATGGAGTTCACCTGATACACAACCTTTAATAGATTGTGGTGATGGGGGGCACATGACCCTACTCTGCAGGTGTGATGCAACAGAGATCTACAGTACTTTTAAATTAAAACAATGTTTATTTATGAAACCGGTAAACACTTTATAAACCCACAGTAAACATCTTAACAACAATCAACACCAATAAATCCCCCAAAGAATACAGTACTCTATAAGTAACTCTTAATCCTTCCCTGCAACATCCATGAGACAAAAAAGAACCTTTTTTACAAAAAGACATCAGGTTTAACTTCTCTACTGACAGCAGTTACCACTTTGAAATCACCAAATGAACATTCTTTAGCCTGCAGAGATTCATACACATCTTGCTGTGACTGCAGCTTCTCCAAATCTAAAACAAAACTAAACACACCATAGCAGACAGCCCAAAGCGAAAGTAAAAGCAGACAGACAGCCCAGCTCCACCCACATTCTGACATCACTGATAAAAACCCATTTCTTAAAGGTACATCCACTACAGCTATTTTATAAACACTTATTTCTTAAAGGTACTCTCACATGACACTGTAATATATTTTCAGTATCGGCTATGTAGCACAACATTATCATAATATTTCAATACTTTAATAATACTGAAAAAATAGAGTGGGATAATAGGCACGTTTACTCGAACATACGAACACACAAATTGAGAGCAGGATTAGGAATTAAGAGCAGGAGTAGGCCACCCAGCCTCTCAAGTCGGATCCACTGTTCAACAAGATCATGCCTGATCTGATGGCAACCTCAACCCCACATTCCCGTCTCCCGCTGATGGCCTTTCACATCCTTGCTAATCAAGAGTCGATCAAACTCTGCTTTAAAAATATTCCCAAGACTTTGCTTCCACTGTCTTTTGTGGAAAAATGTCCCGGAGGCTCACAACTCTCTGAGAGAAAGAATTTCTCATCATCTCCATATTAAATGACCAACCCCTTAATTTTAAAATGTGACTCCTGGCTCTAGATTCTCCGACAAGAGGAAACATCTCCACACCTATCCTGTCAATACCCCTCAAGATGTTAAATACTCCGATCAAGTCGCCTCTTGTCCTAAATAGGGCAGGATTGAAGTCATTGGAAAAGATTCTTGAGAATCATGTGCAATGTAAAACAGATCACTGATTTACTAAGAGCCCATTATGCATTCCTGGCAATTTCACACCACAAAGCATGTTCACAATAAACTGTCATTCGTGACAAAGTTAACAGAACTGCAGCAATGATTCCACTTATTGTTTGCAAGATAATTATGGATGACAAAGACCATTTAGCCCAGCTCATTTCATCCATTCACAATTACCTTAAAAGTACCGCAATTCCTTCCAGCATCCAAATGGTTTTAAAATGATTCTAGGATTTCACTTCCCATTTTTCCAACAAATTTTCAATCGAGAGCATTCCTGTGAGACTGACAGTTGTTGCAAGTCGGGACTGCTGCTGCTGACCTTTGGGCAGCTTTGCAGGTTACTCGTGGGCTTTTCAAAAACAAATCAGAACCACAAGGTGGCCTGAAGGTCTGAAGCGGTGCAGCAGTCGTCATTGAAGGGCAAGGGCTGCGTTTAACGGCCTTGCCGCACCCTACTTGGTGTCGCGACGAGGCAGCTGAATTTCGCGAGAGGCCTCTCGTGAGGTTCACGACGCTCATGACATCTCGCGAGATTCAACGGAACCTTGTGGGACATTGCGATCTGGACAAGATCCAGATCAGCATTCAGAGATCCAGATAAGCATATTTAACTGAGCTATTAGATTCAGTTAAATATGCGTTCGCTGGATTTTTCTGGATTCGGGATTCGCTGGCCGCAACTGGGGGACCTCGCCAGGACGCTGTTTAGCACAGGTCCGCACGACCATGGGTCTGTCATAATGGCTCCTGGAGGGTCTCCCAGACCATTGGATACACTCGGGTGCTCACGGACAATGCAAGGTGGAACCCTTGCAGTCTCGCTGGAAACTGGGCACCTTGACACGGTCAGCCTGGCACCTTGCCACTGTCACTCAGTCACGCTAACAATGCCACCCTAGCACCTCCAGAGTGCTTTGGTGGCACTGCCAGGCTGGCAGGGGCACTGCCTTGATGCCAGGCTGGCAGTTGCAAGGTGCCTGAGTGACAGGTTGCCCACGACTGGAGTCTGGGGTGCTGTGCCTATAAAGGGGGGCTCGTGAAACCTGGAAAAGGTAAGTTGGGTGAAGTGGGTGGAGAGCTCTGAAGGTCTAAGTGGGGGGTTGAAAGATCGGTGCTGTCTTTAAAAATTGTGACCCGCTCCGTAAGTTGTCCTCCTGCACTGGTGAGCTGAGCGTTCTTCAACAAGGCCAAAAGAAAAATGGCAAAGCACTGTTGAATAGTGGGGTCATTTTGGGCGCTGCAGGTGTCAAGAAACACCCCACTAACCATGCCCGAAACTGGACATAGTGGCTCGGATTCTCCGTTGGCTGACGTCACAATCAGGAAATGTGAGGGGTGGAGAATTGGCACTAACGCTGAAGGTATAGCGGGCACGGGTTCCACGCCAAATCGCAATTCTCCGGTGCCTCGACAGCAGTGTCAATGCATCTCACTCTGTATGTACAGTAAACACCTTTGGCTGCCGCGATCCTCTGCCTCCACTGGGGGGAATTCCCAACGGCGTAGAACTCCACAAACCCTGCCCAACACCTAGAGCTGGATCCTCTAATTGCCAATGCCGAAATCACGTTCAGCGATTGGCCGGAGAATATGTTTTTACACCAAAATCAGGGGTGACGCCATTTTTCAGATGCTCCGCCCCCTCAAAAATGGTGTAATCACTGAGTACACCACACGCCATGAGGACGGCTTCAGGACTTCACCTGAGGCCCTCCCCCGATGCTCCTCCCCTGATGGGCCAACTTCCCGACTGCGTGGGGCACGTGTGCTCACAGTTTTCGGGGACCTCGCGTAGCGACTGCGGACTGTGTCCAGCATCGCCACAGTTGGGGGGGGGGGGGGAGCTGTTCCGCTGGCTGGAGGGGCTTCATCAGGGGCTGGGGAGACTGGTGGGAGGTGGTCCAGGGGTGATGAGGGGAGGTTACAGGGAGGGGGTTACCTGGCAGGCCGCACCATGTTGTATAGTGTGGCTGCCGCAGTTCGCTGCAGGTCACCGGCGTGTACATGCACGGCCATGGACCTGGCAATTCTCCATCCGTATCTGCAGGTAAAGCCGGGCTTTACGCGGCGCGGCTGCTAGCCCCCCACCGGGCGGAATATCAGTGCGGGGGTGGCGCCGACCTTTTGGTTGTAAGACTAGACACATGCTCCGGACATAGCCTCAAAATCCGGGAGTCCTGTCCTTAGTCTCAGAAACAGAGAAGAGATTCTGGTCCAGCCAGACTGTCTTGCTCAACTGCAATGCCTTGTAGTTCACAATGGGCATGATTCAACAGAAAGATATCTAAGTGCCATATTGGGTGTGTTTAGCGGGATGTTCCTTGACAGTTGTGTGGCGAGATCACGGTCCATGTTCAACCGCACACAGTGCCAAAAATGAGCCCCTATGAGATTATCAACATTGCTGGCTGTCTCGCCATCTGATTCGCCTGACTCAGCTTCTCGCTGCTCACAAGAGGGAACTGCTTTTAAGTGCTCCGTCACCACTCACACCCAGTCAACACAGAAGCATGGCAGCGCACAAACCTACTCTTCACTTTGGCGATGTCAATCTGGCCAGGCTTCTTGATGCCGTAAATGAGAGATGGGCCCCCCTGGTTCCCCGAGTGGGTTGGAGGAACAGCAGCAGGGTCAGCAATGCTGCCTGCGAGGCAGTGGAGAGCCTGTCGGTTCGGGCAGCATGGCCATGAGGAACGGCATCCAGTGTCGGAGGAAGACCAACGACCTCCACTTCGCTGCAAGGGTAAGTTACCACCTCGCTCCCTTCACCCAGATGACCTGTCGCAAGTGAGTTGACTGTGAGCATGTCAGATAAAATTACCCTTCTCTCTCACTTGCCACGTGTCCATTCTCTCGCAGGATCTCCACCTGATAGGCGGGGCCATAGGGGTCATCCCACTTACCCCTGCCACCTAAGTAAACACCTCACAGGAGAGATACGAGGAGACAACCATCGATGTGTCATCGACATCACCCCTACCTTCCATCAGCACACTTCTGTGGGCGACATTAGTGGACAGACTTCTGGGGCACAGTCTGGTGAGCACCGTGTTGATGTGCACCAGGTGGAGGCAGGAACATCCAAGAGAGTCAGCAGTCGGAGGTCTGCTGGATGCCAGGACTCAGCTGGGTCCCAGTGAGATATCGAGCCTCTTGACAAGGTTATCCAGTCCTGAAAGACATGCCATTAGGTAATTTGGACATTCTGAATTCTCCCTCAGCGTAAGCGAACCGACGCCGGAGTAAGACGACTGCGGGATTTTCACAGTAACTTCATTGCAGTGTTAATGTAAGCCTATTTGTGACAATAATAAAGGTTATTATTATGATGCAGATGAGGCACTGCAGGGTGTGGCCCAGTCACTGAGGAGCATTGCTATCGGCAGGAGCAACCAGCAAACACAATCTGTAGCACCATTTGAGAATATTTTGTTTATTAAATGGTCAACAGTCACAAAGATTTGAAAATCTACAAAATCTACTACTTAACATTCTACATATGACACTAATCATTAAACAACAAAGAAACATCACTGTTCCATCCTGATACCAACACAAAGCTACATCAGCTGATTTTCACACAGAAAAAAACACACGGTATCAGCCCTCGCAGGTTCCTCAACAGAAACGGAGGATAAGCCTGAGAAAGTGTGATCATGTCCAGAACATTTTGCAGAAATGATCAGTCCATCAATGCGTTACTTGTTCCACGTATCAGAGCCATTCCCATCCAGGAGCTGCAGCTCCGCAGGTCCTCCCACACGGCCCAATATCACTGGAACCAAATCCTGGCATCCACATATTCCACTGGCACTCAAGGTGCAGTTGAAAATCCTTGTCTTCCAGTGTGTTTACCCGTGGTGATGTGCCAGTTATATGCAGCACTCACCACATCAGCAACAAAGGCATCAGCAATTTGCAAAAGCATTTCTTCAATGGCGTTAGCAGGTAGGCCATTCGGAACAATGTCGGCACCTGGTCCCCTAGCATCTTCTTGCTTCAAACTGGATTGTGTTCTGGGCTCAAGCGTCCCTCTGAGCCCCGTGTTATAGAACCCAGGCATCTTTGACAAAATTGTCCTTCTTTCTGGTTACAGAAAAGAAAGGAAACAACATCAGCAACCTCCAGGCATTTTCAGCCACCAGTAGGAGCAAGCAGCAAACACAACCTGAAAATAATTTAGTTTTAGACAGTTTCAAAATACAGAAGACAATATAATGAGAACACCAATCACTTGGCACCCAGAATACACTGACCTCCCCCTCCCCCCCCCCCCCAACATACACACACACCTACAGTGGACATGCATCAGTGGAAAGTGCAAAGTGGACCTGCATCAGCGGAAAGATACTTGGCGAGCCAACCACCAGAAGGTCGCATTGACATGGAGCATAGCGGAGGAGGGAGAGAAAGTGAAGACCACCTCCTCTCTCCAGCACTGGCAACGCGTCGTTTATCATTCCAAGGACTCTCAGGCCACAGAGGCTGCAGCTGCCGGTTGTACCACAGTTATATGGTATCCAGCATACAATTACCCGACCCCCCACAAACATATACCAAATGCAGAATAAATGGACAACACCGAACACCAGGGACATCCTCTTACGGGAGCAGCACATCGCTTCTGAATATAAAAAGTCACCGGGAGTCCATTAAAGTGTTCTGAGCAACTTCCGGGCTGTGCAGTTGAGCCGGGTTGTGACCCTCTTCTCCTGCAGTATCGACCCCTGATCTTCCATCACCACCCAGTCCAAGGATCAGGCCACAGGAACTCAGGGGGCATTGACAGGTGACACACAATTCCAGAACACAATACACAGTCAACACACAAAACAGACCTTTAAAAACATCCCAAGACTGCTCAAGCAAGTCCTTTTACATCCTCAGCCCGGTAATAGACCCGCCAAAATCCTCTCCTCACCACACTCCAGGTAAGAGACCAAAAGGCAACTACTTTCTTTCTTCCTTCCCTTCTTTCCTTCTTACTTTCAACTACAGCAGCCTCCAGCCATTCTCAGTCACCAACTGGAGCAAGCAGCAAACACAACCTGCAGCTGTGAAGTGCTCTCACAACTAACAATGCCAATTCCTTAACGACAATAGTCTTCAGTTGTACAGCCAGAAACTGCTCGCAGCCAAAGGGAGTTAAAGTGACTTTCAGCACATAACCTCGAGCAGGGCTCTGTCCTGGAAGTGTTTGGTATGACAAACAGGCAGCAGCTCTGATAGCTGTGGTTGCCCCAGTTATGGGTATGCACAATATTGGAGGATGGCCAATAAGCCCAGCAAATGGCGAATCCCTCAACCCCCCCCCCCCCTCCCCAGCCCAGTGACAATGCCCGACCTATGGGGCCCAGACTCCCACTCAGGCCAGTCCCTCCCCTCCCCCCACTCCAAGGGGTAGCCCCAGTACCCCTGGGCTGCGTGTGTGAATGCAAAGGGCTGCTCACCTCCTCATCTCCCTTCAGCAGCCATTGCGGCAGCTTTTCTATTATTTTTTTTATAAATGTTTTTTATTCAGTTTTCATGTTTTATATTGAACAAATTACAAATTGTTAGAGAGAGAAAAAAAAGAACACGCAAAAATCAACATATATATTTACAGGTAAGCATCTTCGTAGTAATAACTGTGGCCTCCCCCCTTTAGCCGGCATACATATTTTACATTCCCCAACATGTTTATTGGCATTTATTTAGTTTGGTTTTGGGCCTTAGCTAGCCATCAAACCCCCGTAACGAACACGTAGCGCGCCCCCCCCCCCCCCCCCCCCCCCCGGCTACCTTCCCCCGACTATTCTTCCTCTTGTACGTTGGCCACAAACAGGTCCCGGAACAGTTGCATGAATGGCTCCCACGTTCTGTGGAAGCCGTCGTCCGACCCTCGGATGGCGAATTTGATTTTCTCCATTTGGAGAAAATCCGAGAGGTCGGACAGCCAGTCTGCAGCTCTGGGCGGTGCTGCTGACCGCCAGCCAAACAGGATTCTACGGCGGGCGATCAGGGAGGCAAAGGCAAGGGCGTCCGCCCTCCTCCCCAGGAATAGATCTGGCTGGTCTGAAACCCCGAAGACCGCCACTATCGGGCATGGCTCCACCCTCACCCCCACCACTTTGGACATAGCCTCGAAGAAGGCTGTCCAGTACTCCACAAGTCTGGGGCAAGACCAGAACATGTGGGCGTGGTTGGCCGGGCCTCTTTGGCACCGTTCACATCTGTCCTCCACCTCCGGGAAGAACCTACTCATACGGTTTCTCGTTAAGTGGGCTCTATGTACCACTTTTAGTTGCGTCAGGCTGAGCCTTGCGCACGTGGAGGTGGAGTTGACTCTATGCAGTGCTTCGCTCCAGAGTCCCCACCCTATCTCCATCCCCAAGTCGTCCTCCCATTTCCTTCTTGTTGCGTCCAGTACGGTGTCGTCCCTTTCTACCAGTCGGTCATACATGTTGCTACAGTTCCCTTTCTCTAGGATACTTGCGTCCAGTAGGTCTTCCAGTAGTGTCTGTCATGGCAGTTGTGGGTACGTCCTTGTCTCCTTTCGTAGGAAGTTTTTGAGCTGCAGGTACCGTAGCTCGTTCCCCCCGGCTAGCCGAAATTTCTCTGTCAGTTCGTCCAGTGTTGCGATCCTGTCGTCCGTGTATAGGTCCCTGACTGTCAGTGTCCCCCCGTCCTGCCTCCACCTTTTGAAGGTGGCGTCAGTCAGTGCTGGTTTGAACCTATGGTTGTTGCAGATGGGAGCCTTGAACGACATTTTGTTCAGGCCAAATTGCTGCCGCAGTTGGTTCCAGGATTGGAGAGTGGCTTTCACCACTGGGCTGCTGGAGTGTTTTTTGGGTGGGGATGGGAGTGCTGCCGTGGCAAGGGCCCGGAGGGAGGTCCCCATGCAGGAGGCCTCCTCCGCACGCACCCACTCGGCTTCTGGCTCCTGGATCCATCCCCTTACTCGCTCGGCTGTTGCCGCCCAGTGGTAGAATTGTAGATTCGGGAGGGCTAGCCCCCCCCTGGATTTTGTTTTCTGTAGGACCTTCTTTGGGATCCTAGCATTTTTACCCCCCCACACGAACGCCACGATAAGTTTGTCCAGCGCTTTGAAGAAGGCCTTGGGGATGTAGATCGGAATGGATCTAAACAGGAAGAGGAACCTGGGCAATACGTTCATTTTGATCGTCTGGACTCTTCCTGCGAGGGAGATTGGGAGTGTGTTCCATCTTTGCAGGTCCTTTTTTACTTCCTCTGCCAGGCTGGTGAGGTTCCATTTGTGGATCCCTTTCCAGTCATGGGCTATTTGGATCCCCAGGTAGCGGAATTGATGTCGGGCTTGTTTGAACGGCAACCCCTTTAGTCCTGCCCCCCCCCCCCCCTTGCTGGTGTACTGGGAAGATCTCGCTTTTGCTCATGTTGAGTTTGTAGCCCGAGAAGGCTCCAAACTCTTTCAGAAGCGCGATGATTCTGTCCATGCTGCTTTGTGGGTCTGAGATGTAGAGGAGCAGATCATCTGCATAGAGTGAGACTCTGTGCTCTCTGCCTCCCCTTCGGATCCCCCTCCAATTTTTTGCTGCCCTGAGCGCGATTGCTCGCGGTTCGATTGCTAGTGCGAACAGCAGCGGGGACAGTGGGCATCCTTGTCTGGTGCCCCTGTGCAGCTGGAAGTATTGGGAGTTGGTATTGTTGGTCCGTACACTTGCCATGGGGGCGTTGTATAGGAGCTTTACCCACGCGGTGAACCCTGTTCCAAGCCCGAACCGCTCCAGTGCCTCTATGAGGTATTTCCATTCGACTCTGTCGAAGGACTTTTCTGCGTCCAGGGAGACGATCACCTCTTGTGTTCTCTCCCCGGAGGGGGTCATTATCACGTTCAGCAGGCGCCTGATGTTCGAGGTGAGCTGTCTACCTTTGACGAAGCCCGTCTGGTCCTCTGTGACCACCTCAGGTACACAGTCTTCTAGCCTTTTGGCTAGGATTTTGGCCAGTATTTTGGCGTCTGCGTTCAGCAGAGATATGGGTCTGTATGGCCCACATTCCGTTGGGTCTTTGTCTTTCTTAGGTATCAGCGAGATTGAGGCCTGTGCTAACATGGGTGGCAGTGTGCCCCTAGCTAGCCAGTCTTTGAACATCTCCCGCAGGTGCGGGGCCAGCGCTGTCGCAAATTTTTTGTAGAAGTCCGCCGGGAATCCGTCCGGTCCCGGCGCCTTCCCCGTCTGCATGGAGCTAATGCTGTCCATGATCTCTCCCAGTGCTAGTGGTGCTTCCAGGTCCCGTTTCCTGCCCTCTCCCACAACTGGTATGTCCAGTCCATCAAGGAACCGGTTCATCCCAGCCTTCCCCGTTGGGGGCTCTGAGGTGTACAGCTCTTGGTAGAAGGCCTTGAAGGTTTTGTTAATCCTCTCTGGTTCTGTTTCCAACGTGCCTCTGGTACCCCTGATTTGCGCAATTTCTCTGGTGGCTGCCTGCTTTCTCAGCTGGTGTGCCAACAGGCAGCTGGCTTTGTCTCCGTGTTCGTACAGGGTCCCGCGCGCCTGGCGGAGTTGGTCCACTGCTTTCCTGGTGTAGAGCAGATCAAAGTTCCTTTGTAGTTCTTTTCTCTCCGCCAGGAGCTCTACGGTCGGGGCCTCAGAGTATTTACGGTCTACCTCCAGTATGGAGTCGACCAGCTTCTGCCCAGCCACCCTTTCCTCCCTATCTCTTTGCGCTTTGAAGGCAATGATTTCCCCTCTTAGTATGGCCTTAAGTGCTTCCCAGAACGTGGAGGATGAGACCTCCCCGTTTTGGTTGTTCTCCGTGTACTCCGCTATGGCCCGCGCTATCCTTTTGCTGAAGGTCTTGTCAGCTAGTAAGGCACCGTCCAACCTCCATGTGGGGCGCTGGGCCCTTCCCGTCTCCAGCCGCACGTCCATGTAGTGTGGGGCGTGGTCTGATATCACAATTGCGGAGTATTCCACTTTGTCTATCCCTGGAAGCACCGTTTTCCCCACCACAAAGAAGTCAATTCTGGTGAACACGTTGTGTACTGGGGAGAAGAAGGAGAATTCTTTCTCCCCCGGGTGGGCGAACCTCCAGGTGTCCACAGCTCCCATCTGCTCCATAAAGTGACCGAGTTCCCTTGCCATGTTTGAGGTTTTCCCCGTTTTGGGGTTTGACCTGTCCGTCTTTGGGTCCTGTACACAGTTGAAGTCCCCCCCCATGATTAGTCGATGCGTCGCTATGTCCGGGATTTCTGCCATGGTCTTTTGCATGAAGCTCGTGTCGTCCCAGTTGGGTGCGTACACGTTGACTAGGACTACCGGCGCCCCATCCACGGCCCCGCTGACCATGACATACCGCCCCCCTGGGTCTGTAACCGTCTCTGTCGCCCTAAACATTGTCCTCTTGCCGATCAGTATCGCCACCCCCCTGGCCCTTGTCCCATAGCAGGAATGGTAGGTTTGTCCCACCCAACCCTTTCTTACCCGCAGTTGGTCCTGCTCCCTCAGATGCGTCTCTTGGAGGAAGACTATGTCGGCCCTCATGTTTCTGAGGTGGGTGAGGACTCTAGATCTAGCTTTTCTATTATTAAATAGGAGCGCGAAACGCCACCCACGTGTCTCTCGCTGGGCAGCTTGTTATTTCCCGGGAGGCCGTTAGATTAGGTTTCCATCTCGCGGAAGATTGCTCTTAATTGGTTTCAATTGGAGTCGCGCCACGTCTGGGCGGGATGTGATTTAACGTTGTATAATTTCACAATATTTTGGAGGGTATTAATTGGAGCTGGCTGTGCTTATCCTAAACTAAATTATAAGGTAATATGAGGCACGATTCTACAGGTTCAATAGCCATTGACACAAATCCTGTAATGGTCGCCACATATTGTGAGAGGTCGAAAATGGGATTTGTGCTGACGAGATTTTGGAATGCAATGTTCCTGGGCTCTCCTTAATGACACAATCAGGTTCTCACCCAGGGAGATCCTCATTTGAATGAATTTGAATCCATTTTTATTTAATTAGCGAGTTTAAAGTTGAATCTTCAGGCCTCATTGAACCTTTCCACCCAAGATGTCACGTGGGCGCGAATTACAGCTGGTTTTTAAAATGGGAACTGGTACCATGGCCTCCAAGGGAGGGGAAGGAGATAAGGCCCCTTCTCCACACGTTGTACCAGGGTGTACAAGGGGACAGTTAACATTGGCCAACTTCTTAGGGGGCGGGGGCTGGTGGTGTGTGTGGTTCAAGGGTGTTGGGAATGTTGGGGCCTCCTCTGTGATGGGGGTCGCAGCAGTTGTTAGTTGTACTGAAGCCTCTATGCTGCATAGTTTAAAAAGTCTTCAGAGTGCTGTGTCAGTCTGCAGGCTGTGTTGTCATAAATGAAAATTAGTGCTGAATTACTCAGCCACTAGAAGCATGGGGGTGTTTGTGGGTGCCGGGTGCATTAGGTGGGGGGGGGGGGGAGGCATGTATGTTCAAGGTGATATTTCAGAGATTGACAGAACGCTGGAGTGCCGAGGGGAAACAGGGGACACTTAACCTTGCAATCATAGTCGGCTATTCATTTTTTTTCTACATTGAACCCCAGTCCTATTGGTGAGGCCGAGGCAGGATTGGTGACCTTGCTGGGGGCCCTCTGCCAATGTAGCCCGCCTCTCCTCCACGGCATCCAGTGATCGAGTCAGGGCCCACTCCGAAAATCCAGGAGCTGGTCTCCGAGCTGCCATCCTCCTGGCTTGACTGTGAGCAACTGCTGTGGAGCCCTTTACAATGCACCTTGACTGAAGTGTTTAAATGATCCCTGTGGCCAGTGAATAAGACACGTTGAGCATTAGTCTGCTTTAATTCACGGGTCAATTTTTTTTTAACTGTGCCTCAAGATTGCAACCCAGACGCGCCGCCAGGGCCTTCGCCATTCACATCGATTTTCCCGCTGGAAATGACACTTTGCCATTTTTGTCTAGACAGGTCCGCCCATTGGTTATAAAATGACCGCTAGATATTAGCAGAAATATTCAACATAACAATAAGAGTTCCCAGCCACAAAATAATCTTTCTAACTTATTTAATATGAATGTGGTAGATAAGCATGCATTCTATGATTGGGAGGGATTTGCTGAGCAACGCCGCCGCGTGTTTTACTGCGGCAGGAGACGGCTGACCACTGGCTGGTGAAATGCTCTTCTGGTCCCGCCATTGTCAATGGATTTCTTGTTGAATGCAGCCCACATCGCAGGCAAACCCACGGTGGGTGCACTGTCAGTGCGACCGGAAGATTCCGCCGGTGGCCAGAAAATCTCACCCTGTGTTTCTTAATTGCACTAGCTTATCTGAATAAGTTAATTTGCTGCCCGTCATGTTGTGTAACTTTGATGTTCAGACCTTTGTCCATTTTTGTACCATTCAGTCATTTTATTTTAAAAATGCACAATGAATTGTATTTTGTGGATGGTGGAATTTCTTGTTTCCACATGCAATACTGGAGAGAATATTTATAAAATAAGCTCATGTATAAGTATGCCACAGGGCGGTATTTTTACTGTTCTAACATTTCTTCAGAAGTCCCAAAAATAAAACTATTCTTTAGATAACAGACAGGACTTTATAAGAAGGTATCTGTGTTCAACATATTTGCACAAGCAAAACAAAGAAATATAACAACACCCTGAGTCCCTCTGAGCTGTTAATATGCCTGCTGCATTTAATGTTTGTTTACTCCAGCTACTTTTTCTTGTAAGTAAATACTTTTCATCAACTACATTATTTTTTAACATATTTCTGACCAAAAGGGAGCCTTGCATTCTGTAGCACCTGTCACATCTTTTAAGTCACATTCTCCACCTCCTGTATTGAATCATCTCTGTCTGCACAGTGACATACCCTATGATTGATATCACCAGAAACCCCTATTCACACAGCTCAATAGCAAAGGGAAATTGCTGTTTTCAAAAGAAGTCAAATAAATTCAAAGTACGCTATGTCTTATTCTTCCATAAAAAAACAAGCACGTTAAATAACTCTGCACGACCCCTAGGCTTTTCCTTTAAAGCTAATTATTGGGATAGAACAGGGAGCTTTATTTAGCACTTGGCCCATGCTGTATCTCATCTGGGAACATTTTGGGAATGACATTTAGATGCACAAAATTGAACTGTGTCCCATTGTCCAGGACTGATAATTATCTCCACAGTGAGCACATGAATGGTTTATTGTAAACTGTTCGAAAAACCCGACAAAACTTCTAATTATCAAGGTTCCCAGGCTACAACAGAAACAGTGGTGTTGCTTGGCGTAAGAGGTGAGGAGGATATTGGAGCACTATCATATTGAGCCAGTTTACAGCTATAGGGTGCCCACAGTGGTGAGTGCCCTGTGGTGATGGTGATGTTGAGGTGGATGCACGGAGTGGCAGGCCAAATTACATCATCAAATAACAAGGGAGAACGTTTGTGAATCATAAAGATGCCGTAACTATAAAGGAATTCCGCCAGGGACTTAATAGTAGAACCTCATCAGTTGTCCAAGCTCAGGGGGAAAGCACGACAAGCAGAAATTTAGAAGAACTGAAAGGGAGAAAGCATAGAATAATTACGAACAAATAAATAATATTCCTACTACATTCTCACAAGGATCAGATGCATCTAAACCACATTCTAAGTGTCAAGGTGACCCATGAACATTTGAAAATGCTTTCTATCATGTTGACCTATTCCTGATTCCAGCTCTCTACTTCTTCATTCTTCTTATTTAATTTTGGTTGAGAACAACAAAACTTCTATTTTGGAAATTTTTTAAGCTATATGTATATAATGGCATCAAGTAGTCAGAGAAGTATATGCAGTGGATGCGTTCACCTGAAACATGTAGGCCGTGCAGTAGCAAAAATAATGAAACAATGCACTTACCCTACTCACGGAAAAATACCAAATTGACAGTTAACTAAATATGATATAAAAGTTACTGTAACATTTCTCTTCACAGCCAATCCCATTCATCACACACAGATTCATCTTACTATGACGGACGCTGTGAACTGTTACAACTGTATTCTGCCAATATTTAGTATTGAAAGAACAGATTCCGTATCAAAAACTTCACATTGATGGATATCGGCTCTATATAATCATTCTGACTAAACGTTACTCTGAGTGTTATTTTTAATGACTTACTTAAAGAGCTTTGTGTGCTCTTTTGACAAAACTATTCATGCATTTGTTTGGTAATATCTTATACTTTTAATGATTGTATCTGCCAGTGCAGATATACATATTTCCATCGAGAAGTAGTTCTAACTGATTGTTATGTATTTACCCAAAGATTTGGGCAAAGGTCCACAAATATTTACTGCTGAATACTTCAACTTTAGCAATTTAAAAAGTTATATGAAGATTTGACTTTCAATTATTGCAAGTAATAGATTTTTAAAAATGCTTTCCCTATAAGCTCAATACACAAGGCACTAAAGTTGTAAAGTACTTGATTTTTAGAAAGCAAAGATTAATTTTAGCCACTGATTTATCAGCAACACAAAATTGGCAAATTTATTGTTCAAATGCAACATCCAAAATCCTTAAATCACATTATTTGAGACACATATGGAATAAATAACAGTGCCGGGGATGCATCCGATTAAGTTTTGGAAAAAGTCGATTGTTTTGATGTTATTGCCAATGAATCACAGTCTTGCTCAGTTCAGTGAATATACACTAAGCAACACAGACTCTTAGTTTAAAAATTGTCTACAGAATACCAAGCCATCCAACAGGCTGAACAAGCCAGGAGTTAATTTTAACTGAGTTTTTCAATGACATCTTGATACATTTTGAAATCACATTGAATAAGGAAGAATTCAATCTCTTCGGAACTGAAGATACTGCACACTTAAAAAAAAAAAATATTTTCTTAGGGATACAAAACAGAACAAAAGGAAACAGACAATGTTATCTGCTGAACACATTTGCTTTGCTATCAAGGCAATAAGCTGTGTCTTTTATCATTTGTATACACAATATGTATTTCTAAACATGTTCTTCCTCCTTCCAACAGTCCTTAATTGTATTAGCAAGTGGGAGTATATTTATAACATCACTATTTTGTCGCTGTGATATAGTCTCATTAAAGGTGAGAACAAAACATTGGAGCAGGATCCAGTCTGACTCCTGAGTGAAGTGGTACGAGACTTCCCTCCAACGGGGATCACTTGGACTTGACAATATATGAAATAGCCCCAGTGCGGTGCCAAACTCAGGGAACTTTAAAACCTCTCATCGCTTCAGAAATGGAAGCTAAATTTATACAGAAAGTGAGTACATCTATTTCATAGGATTTACAGTGCAGAAGGAGGCCATTCGGCCCATTTCTGCACAGGCCCTTGGAAAGAGCACCCTACCTAAGCCCACACTTCCACCCTATTCCTGTAACCCCGTAACCCAACCTAACCTTTTTGGACACTAAGGGCAATTTAACATAGCCAATCCACGTAACCTGCACATTTTTGGATTGTGGGAGGAAACCGGAGCACCCGAAGGAAACCCACGCTCACACGGGGAAAAAGTACAAATTCCACACAGTCAGTGGCCAAGCCAGGAATCAAACCTAGGAGCCTGGAGCTGTGAAGCAACTGTGCTACTACTGTGCTACCGTGCCCTCCAATCTCTGACTGGGTCTGAAGAATGAGGGTGATCAGTGTGACTCATCTGGTAGCATATTTGCCTCTGAGTCAAAAAGTTGCAAGTTCATAACCTCTTTGTGGAGACTTGGGCAAAACTCTAGGCTGACACACCAGTGCAGCAGGAGGAGTGCAACATTATAAAAGGTGCAGTTTTTGGATGAGTTGTCAAACTGAGGTGCTGGCAACCCTCTCAAATGGGCATAGAAGACCCCAAGAACCATTTTGAAGAAGAGCTGGGGATCACTCCCAGTGCTGTGCCCAATATTTAACACTCCCTCAAACATTTCCAAAACTTGATCGGATGCATCACATTATCACTTATTCCATAAATAATGCAACTTAAGGATTTTGGTTGCTGCCCTGGACAATAAATTGAACAAAAAATCTGCCAATTTTGTGGTGCTTATGAATCAGTGACTAAAATTAATCTTTGCTTTCGAGAAATTAAGTCCTACAATTTAAAAATAAACAGATTATCTGGCCAGGATCCCATTTCTGTTTGTGGGACATTGCAATTGAAAATTGGATGTCACATTTCCTACTTCATAACAGTGGCTACACTTTAAAAATTACTTAATTGAATGTAAAGTGCTTCGATAGTGAAAGGTTATGTTTAAATACAAGCCTTTCTTTCTTTCACAATGACAAATGACTCCCTTCCATAAATATAGTGTAACTAGCTGTAAACGATTTCTATTAGTTATTGGAGACAAAACCCAAAAGATCATAGATTACAGAAACTAAATCATTCTCCTGACAGAGACCCCGATTGGTTGACACTTCTCATTTTTTAATACAATTTTATCAGCTACACTTTGAATTATTTGCAGGTTGTTAAATGCAAATAAGTTACTAGTTTTAAATCGTTTATGAAAAACAATTCCCAGCTCAGCAATCGTCTAGGAAATGGACATTGCATTACACAGTAATGAGCTGTAACAATATAAATCGGTGAGAAAATATGGTCAGATCTGTTGGGGCTTTTGATGAAATCTGTGGGGAATCTGCAGAACATGTTCTTATGAATTAAAGAACGTCTGTGAACAGGCATTAACAGTTGGAAGAAATTACACACAGGCAGTAAAATAACATTGCAGATTTTTAATTAATCAATACATAATGTTGATGTTCTGCTGAAACAAGGAGTGGAAATACATGGGTCTGTCCTTATTGTGCCCGGCACCATACCTTTGAGGCCTTGGCTGGGCCAATGAGAGCAGCAGCAAACAGATGGCAGGTGCCTTCCCAGAGGGAGGAAGGAAAAGGGCCACTCTCGCAAACTTCCTGAGTCTGACTCAAGAGCAACATTGATTGAAGCTTGAGACAAGGTCACTTGCTCATCCTGTTGGCTGAGTGATGGTGTGTGGCCCAAAAAAGGCCCAGAGAGAGGGGCGAACATGAAGAAGGGGAGGAAAATGAAAACAAGACAGCTCAGTGGCAAATACAACCAACAGTCAAGAGGAAGGGAGGTGAATGGGAGAAAATCATCGGCCATATGTATGTGGAGAAATGTTGAATTCTATGCCTGAGGACAGCCCCCCCCCCCCCCACCCCTCCCCCCCCACCCCCACCTATGACAGCTGTCTTTAGGTGGCATTTTGCTTTTCATGTGTAAAATTATGCAGCTTTGCAAGAGGGGCAGGCAGCTTTGACATGCACCTCACCATCTCTGTCTACTTTTAATAAACTCCCTTGCAGGTGAACATCTGCTTTTCAGCAGGCCAATAGTCAGTATATGTTTACTTTCTCTTCTAGTCTAGGTTTAAAACTAATTATTTTGTGATGTGGTGGAAAACATCAACCCATGGCCTCCTGTTCTTTAAGAGAATGCAGTGGCAGGCTCTGTTTTCCTCAAAGGCGGGGGAGAAGAATGCAATGGTATTCCTATTCAATTAGGCAGAGCTGTTCATGGCTTTGTGTTATCAAGACAGCCTACCTTTGACTTTCGGTGACAGTGATGTGCCGAGCCGACGCACATCAGATGGCTCTCCTCCCAATCAGAACCAAAAGAGACACTTTTAGACGAATTTGGCCTGAAAAACCGACAAAAAACAACTCCAACGGAGGAAAAGAAAAAACGGAGGGAAAGGTGACGGCGAATGGGAGCTCAAGAGGTCGATGAGAGGGCAGAAGTGGCAGGAAGGGCCACGAGCAACGGGCGGACGATCCGCTGGACCCATGAAGTGAGGAGCCCTGGCCGCCCATAAGAGGGGGAGACCGTCGATCCGAGCACCAGCCTCCCCCTCCCCATCTGGAGACGGAGGATCTTCCTAAAGAAGGAGCTGGCCGCCATGAAGGAGGCAATTAAAATCGAGATCCAGGTGGCAGTGAAGTTGGTGGTAAACAGAGGCGATGGTCTCCCTACAACGAATGATCAACGGACTGGGAAAGAAAGGAGGGGATTATCCAAGACCGAGAGAGAGAGGCTCAACAGGCCAGAGAGTCAGCATTGTCGCTCTGGAAGCAGAGATGAAAGGTTTGGTGGCGGCCCAGGGGAGCTTGAAGGGGAATGTCGAGGACCAGGAAACAGGTCCCAATGGCAGAACGTACGGATCATGGGCCTGCCGGAAGGCATCGAGGGCAAGGACCCGACAGACAATATCGCCCAAATGCTGGGCAACCTAGTCGGGAGGGATAGCTTCCCAACCCCCTCAGAACTCGGCAGAGCACACAGGTTGCCCAGCCCGAAGCCCAAGGTGGGGGAGCAGCCGAGAACGATCAGAGCAAAGCTGCTCCGATACCAGGACCGCAAAAGGGTCCTGTGGTGGGCTGGACAAACGAATGTGAGCAGATGGCAAGGACATTGAATCCGGATCGATCAGGACATTGGGGCAGACTTGGCAAAAAAAAGGGCCGAGTTTAATCAGGCAAAGTCAAAGCTTTACAAGTGAGGTGTGATTCGGCATGTTATTCCCGGCCAGGCTCTGGGTCACGCACCGGAGTAAAGTGTCCTATTTCAACACCCTGGTCGAGGCAAACGACTTCGTACGGGCCAAACGCCTGGACAAAGAACAAGCGAGGCAGTGATGAAAGCGTGTCAGAGGAGGATTTCAGAAAAAGACAGATTCAGAGACTCATAGACATTGTTATATGTTTGCATGGGACTGTACACCCTCATTCTGAATAGAAAGACTGGGTACAGGAGAGAGGGAGGACAGGGTAAAGCAGGTGGTGGGGTAGGCAGGGAAAACTATCAGGCTGCGGACATAAGCAAAGGGCTATACCAGCCCTGGGAGGGGAGCCACTGTACTAGCAGGGAGGGCTAGCACGGGAAGACAGGCAGTAAGTGGCATACCTGACCAGCGGTGGGGGGAGCGGAGACACAGGACAGGGAGGGGGAACACAGAGCGGTACGGGGTGCGAGATGTGGGGAATAGGGGACGGGGGGCAGGGGGGAACAAAGAACATATCGGAAATAGGACGGGGAAAAATATTTGATACTTGGATTGGCTTTGACAGGCAAGGAGCAGGTCGAGGAAGCAAGATGGTGCAACAAGCAGCCACTTTGGAGGGTCCCTAAACAAAGGGAAACCCTGGAGTGCAGGGGCGCACCCACATGGTGCACACACAGTTAACGGCCATGTTGGGTGCCCTCTGGAAAAAGGAAACCCCAGAGCGCAGGGGCCCGGCCTCATAGTGAGAACGCCGATCGTGGCCATTTTACATGGCCCCCCAACAAAGGGAAACCCCGGAGTGCAGGGGTGCATCCATCAGGTGAGTACGGTTGATCCCACAGGAATAGGAGGACCGAAACCCCTCATCAGGATAGTCACCTGGAATGTAAGGGGACTTAACGGTCCGGTGAAAAGTTCCAGAGTCTTTGTCCACTTAAGAAGCCTCTAAGCCGACATAGTCTTCCTGCACGAAACACACCTGTGGGAGGAGGACCAACTACTGGTAAGAAAGGGCTGGGTGGGAAAGACATACCATTCGGGACAAGGGCGAGGGGAGTAGCCATACTGATCAACAAGCGGACGAGGTTCATTGAGACAAGGACAGTTATGGACCAAGGGGGATGGTACGTCATGGTCAGTAGTGTCCTAGATGGGGCACTGGTAGTACTATAAATGTGTCCATGCCCAACTGGGATGACACAGACTTTATAAAGAAGACCATGGTGGAAATCGCTGACATTGATACACATCGACTGATTGGGGGGGGGGGGGGGGGGGGGGGGGGGTACTGCCTCACCAGCTGAAAAAGCAGGCAGCCGCAAGGGAAAGAGTGTAGATAATAAAACAGCGGAGAATGGTAACCAAGCCAAAAGAGGTCAATTGAGCAGTGGAGACCTTTTGATCGACTGTATATCTCCAAGCCCCGCGATGGGGATATGGGGATGAAACAGTTCCTCGACAGATTAGATATGCCAGTTGTGGGAAAGGATAGGCGGGGGAGGGGGGGCTGAAGCACCAATATATTTGGGAGAAATCATGGCAAGCATCAGCTACATACAGGCGGGGAAGGCGACAGGACCCGATGGGCTCCCAACGGACTTCGATAAAAATTCATGTCGGCCCTGGCCCCATACCTAAGGGACATGTTGACAGACTCGCTGGCAAGGGCCACTTTGCATCCTACGCTAACACAGGCCACGATATCACTGATAACCAAAAAAGACAAAGAACCAATGGAATGCGGATTGTACAGACCCATTTTTCTGCTTAATGTGGACGTGAAGATACTCGCGAAGGTCCTGGCCTAATGATTGCAGAATTGCATGCCAGAGGTGGTCGCAGAGGACCAGACAGGCTTTCTCAAGAGCAGGCAGCTAACTGTGAACATCAGGCGGCTGATGAATGTAATAATGACCCCCCGACCCTTGGGGAGAGAACACCAGAGGTGATTATCTCCCTGGATGCAGAAAAAGCCTTCTACAGAGTCAAGTCGAAGTACCTCTTTGAAGTAGTGGAGCAGTAGGGCGAGGAGCAGGGTTCTCCCCCTGGGTGAAAATCCTGTACAATGCCCTCAGGGCGAGCATTCGAACCAACACCACCAGCTCTGAATACTTCCAGCTGCACAGAGGCACATGGCAGGATGCCCACTGTTCCCGCTCCTATTTTCCCTGGCAATTGAACCCCTGGCGATCACACTGCGAGACACAAAAAGCTGGAATGGCATCCAAAGGGGAGGCAGAGAGCACGGAGTCTCACTCTATGCGGAGACCTACTCCTCTACATCTCGGAACCATAGGAAGGCTGGAGAGCAATCATGCAGCTCCTGAAAGAGTTTGGAACCTTCTTGGGCTATAAATCTAACTTGGGCAAGAGCGAGGCATTCTCGGTGGACCCAGATGGGGGAGGGACAGAGCTGGAGGGACTCCCATTCAAGCTAGTCCAAAACAAATTCTGTTACTTGGGGATCCAGAAAGCCTGGAACTGGACATGGATCCTGACAGGCCTGGCATTGGAAGTTAAAAAGGACCTACAGAGATGGGACCCACTCCCGCTCTCCCTGGCAGGGAGGACGCAGGTGATAAAAATGAACGTGTTGCCGAGGTCTCTTCCTGTTCAGATCTGTTCCGATCTTCATTCCCAAGGACTTTTTCCACAGCATAGATACAATGATCACGGTGTTTGTGTGTGTGTGGAGGCGAAGAGGCGGTGTGTAAGAATCCACGAATCCCCAAATCAACACGACAGAGGAGAAAAGTCATGGGCAGTCTGGCACTACAAATCTACAATACTACCCCAGGGCAGCAACGGCAGAGAGGGTGAGGGGATGGATACTGAACCCACTATGGAATGGGTGAGGATGGAGGAGTCTTCCTGTGAGGGAATAACCCTCTGGGCCCTCACCACGGCAGCCCTCCCATTCCCCCAGATGAAATACACACCCTGCCCAGTGGTGGTAGCCACACTAAAGAAATGGAACCAGATGGGCAACATTCCGGAAACCATCTGCGGAAACCACAAATTCCCACCAGCCATGTGTTGCTCGTTCTGGTGAGTGCGCTTTGCACTCAATTGGCTCTGTTTTATTACTTAGCTCTAGAGTCGGCAGGTATCCTTATGATACCACCACGAGGTTCAAGTTCAAGTTCAGATCAATGACTCAATACACCAATTAGTAAGGTTCAAATCAAAACACGTTTATTAATACACAGTTAATCGCTACTCATGCATATAACACTGAAAGACTAGGCTATTCCTACCACTAACAGGCCAATACTTATCTGGATAAGGGAACCCACTGGGTCAGGGAACAATGGCCTCTTGCTCTGTACTGGATCTGCAGGCTTCTAGCTGGTACGGACTAAGGGGTCAGGAGCATCTATCTCGTAGCGTGCGTTGACTGGACACTTACTTGATGGTGCAGCAGTTGGCCAGGCCTCTCCTTTTTACGGTCAAGTTCTTCGAGAGCTGCTAAGATGTTCTGCTGGGAGGGCCGGCTAAGAGAGCGAACTGACCTTGGGGCGAGAACACCAGAGCTTACTTCCAATCGATTGGATCCCATACCAATCGATTGGTTTGAATTCCCCAATACTGGGGCTGTTTCCCGATCGCTGGGCGGTCCTTGGCTGCCCGTTTGCTTCTTTTGTCTTGGACTCCTGCTTGCGCCAAGGAGTCTAGCTTTACTTCAATCACCTTTGATTGTTACTATTGTGCCCGGGAATCGCTCATTAATATGCATGGCTGCTGGTTTCAGTGCTGTCTGCTTTCTTTGCAGGCAGAATACACAGGAAAAGTCTGCAAACTGCTTGTTTCTCTAGGATTGTCCAATTTTCCCTGCGTTCCTTGTGTTTCTCCATTTTGAACTTGGGAAGTGGCCAACTCAGGTGGCTACACTTGCTAGACACCACTTTCAAGAAAGGACACAGGACGGGGACATTAACAGTTAGGGACTTTCACTTGGGGAACAGACGAGTGACACTGAGCGAGCTGACGGACGGCCTGGAACTATCGGCAGGACAGGAACTTAGGCACCTTCAGGTAAAGCACTTACTCCGTAAGAAGATGGTAGGATACCCCACGGCCCCAGAACCACTCTATTAGAGGGACTGATAAACACGGACAGTAAGGAAGGGGGGAACTGCAGGAAAATCTACAGACAGCTACTGGACAGGGCGAGACTACCATTGGACGAATCTGGACAAAAATGGGGGATGAACTGGGGACTGAAGTGTGGTGGGGACTCTGGAGCGAAGCACTGAGCAGGGTCAATTCCAACTCCTCCTGCTCAAGGCTCAGCCTCATGCAGTTCAAAGTGGTGCATAGAGCGCACCTGACCAGAACCCGAATGAGCAGGTTCTTCCCGGAGGTGGAAGATAAATGGAAACGGTGTCAGGGAGGTCTGGCCAACCACATCCACATGTTCTAGGCTTGCCCCAGACTTGTAGGGTTCTGAACAGCCACTTGTAGGGTTCTGGACAGCCTTCTTCGAGGTAAAGTACAAGGTTGTGGGGGTGAGGGTGGAGCCATGCCTGAGAATGGCAATCTTTGGTGTGTCAGAACAGCCAGAGCTACACATGGGGAAGAGGGATGATGCCCTCGCTTTCGCTTCCCTAATCGCACGCCGGAGAATCCTGCTCGGCTGGTGATATGTAAAATTGAAAATGCCAATAAAAATACTTCATAAAAAAAGATAGCGGGCGGGATTCTTCGCCGGCGGAATGCTCCATTTTGCCAGCAGCCCGGGGGTTTCCCGGTGGAGTGGGGCTGCCCCACAATGGGAAACACATTGACCGGCCGGTGTAACGGAGAATCCCGCTGGTGGGTTGAGGCAGAAATGTGGCGCGGTGGGGCAGAAAATCCCGCCGAGCTTACCTTTGACAATACTCAAATCCAAAGCTAAAAATAATTCCTGTCCCCAGCTGGTTAGCAAGAAAACTTAACAGGGAAATGATACAATGAAGATTTGAAAAATAATATTTATTTGTTTAATCTCAGCATTTGTGTATATCTATCTGGTTACAAAGTATCGATGAGACCAGCTAATGTCATCGTTGGCCGGCCGATGGAGACAAGATAAAAATGAGTACGTCTGTTCAAAAGTTAATTCAAAACAAGTAAAGAAGTTTCATTATAACCAACAGATAGAAGAAAGAATCCAACCTGAAGGAGCTGATGGTGTGCGCACTCAACAATAATTTAGAATGTTGGGGTAATTGCATACAGTTAGCATAAGTTGTATTTTAATAACGTGACCCAATTCTTCCATTCATATTGTGCCCGAGCGAGGACAGGTTGTCTAAGAGCTGCATATGGGTAATTCATTGGAGTCAGGACAGTTTGTAAGCTTACTTTCTTGTAAAAATCATGTTTGACCTCCTGCTGCTGTTGCTGACCCAGGAAACCAGATACTCAAGAGAGGTTCACCCAACAAAAGCATCTATCATCCAAGACATCTAATATTACATGGATGCCTGAATGATGCCAGTTAAGTCCCACCTTCACATCTGAAATGAACCTGAAGCAAAGTAGGTTAATGCTCGCCTGACATTTTGGATGGATGACAGAGCATGTGATCGACTGATGGTATGTCTTTCGTTCGTGATTGTACACACAATGAGTCTCTGGGTCCGTCTGGTTAATTTTTACTCTCAGTGAATCCAATGTAGAGCCTTGCAGTTAGGAGCACCTATTAGGATTTTGGGTGTGCGTGTGATTTGCGAACCCACAGGGTTGTGATATTTGCCTCTTGCATGAGTAACTCTGTGCCAGGAAAATTAAACACACACATCTATCCCATTGAATACTGATGAGAGAAGTGGTATCTAAATAGTGCGACTTGCATTTACGTTATTTGAGAGGGGATTTCTCACGTGGAATATTTGCAGCAAAATTCTAAATTGCACTTTCCAAGAATGAGTTTATAATTACACTGGACATAGCAGACAGTGGGGGACTCACTGTCTTCCCCCGTGAAGTCCAAATTTAACGTGTATACTCAATGAGGATAAAATTGATCTTTGCCAGTGAATTAGCAGCCCATTTTGGACCAAGATTGTTTTTCTTTTCTAAACACATCAGGCTGTATTCAGATGGACAGGCCTAAGGATCCAGGCAGGAAATCATGAAGGAAAGTGTTTAATTTATGTAAAAATATTATTTTAAAGTGGTGAAAGTGTCAGACTCTCTGCCACAATTCGTGATTGAGGTGATGAGTACAGGCACATTTAAGAGAAAGGTGGATAAGCTAACGAGGGATAAAGGAACAGCCGAATATTGGGCTGCGCTCCCCGGTCCCTCACTCCCTCAGCGGCGCGCAGTTTCCTGGAGGTGGGATTCATTATCACCGCTGGTTGTCAATGGAATTTCCCATTGAAGCCACCCCACATTGCTGGGAAACCCATCGACGGGGGTGCTCTGCTGGAGGAAACAGAATCGCAATGTCGTGGGAATTTTGGCCTATGTTTCAGATGATGTAAGGTGGGAGGAGGCTTGAGAGGAGCCTAAACACCAGCAAAATGCTGTTGTGCGAAATGGTCTGTTTCTGTGCTGTAAAATTCTATGCAACGTTTTTCTGCGAGATCATGCATCTTGTGCCCAGAGCTGGCCACTTGCGTCATAATTTGCAGCCTCTCCACCATGCTGGTTATACTAGAAGTGCCCCTAATTGGATGGGTGTCTGCTATTGATACAGTAATGAACTGATGATGAAAAGATGAAAATTGCTTATTGTCACAAGTAGACTTCAAATGAAGCTACTGTGAAAAGCCCCTATTCGCCACATTCCGGCGCCTGTTCGGGGAGGCTGGTACGGGAATTGAACCGTGCTACTGGCCTGCCTTTTTTTTTTAAATTTAGTGTATCCAATTAATTTTTTTCCAATTAAGGGGCAATTTAGCATAGCCAGTCCACCTACCCTGCACATCTTTGGGTTGTGGGGGTGAAACCCACGCAAACACGGGGAGAATATGCAAACTCCACACGGACAGTGACCCAGAGCCGGTATCGAACCTGGGACCTCGGCGCCGTGAGGCAACTGGGCTAACCCACTGCTACTGGCCTGCCTTGGTCTGCTTTAAAAGCCAGCTCTTTACCCTTGTGCTAAACCAGCCCCTAACTTTAGGCAGAAGTTCAATGCTGTGCATTCCAGCACTCATATCAAGATGCACTTTCTCTCCGTCCACTTTTTCTGTCTCTTTAAGCTTAGCAACAAGCTTCATGACGAACAGATAAAGTACAGGAGTATGCATGCCAAAGCAAATTGTAAATCTGTCCTAGAGCTCCTTAGCTCAGTGCCATTTAACATACTGCTACACTGAGATAGCAACCCATTTTCTCTTGCAGTCTTGCTTATAATCAATAGTTAGCAATCTCCTAATTGTGTGCCTGTAAAAACAGACGAATCCCCGTCATCTCAATTCCCAATGTTATTCGGAACTACCAATGATACTAGCCAGCCTTTATAAATGGATTACCATTCATTTGGGTCAGAATGTTTTCAGCATATTACTCTGGGTTCTTTTCACAAAATTAATAATTAATATTCCGAAAATATACGGCAAGTTATTTTCTGACATTGCATTTCCCTTCCACTGAAGTCTGATGTATCAAGTGCATGTGAAGAATTGGAACATGTATCAAACATAACTAATGCTGTTCCAGGAAAGTTCATGGTGTTTTCATTTCCAAACCACACAATCAGCTGAGCAACTTCCCAGAAATTTCCTTCAGGGTGGTCCTATCTGTATAGTGCAGAACTATGCAATAAAGTGGCATTATAAATTTCACATTATATGCTTGAAAGTGTCCAGTTTTCTTGATAAAATAACATATCAGCTCACGGTAATTGATCTAATAAAATAAATATTTATAACAATGAGATACTGTCATTAGATGAATAGCGCAAGCAGAATCAAGTCTGTTTATACAGTGAAAACTATGTAAAGTCTACTGCTTAAAATTATTACCTCTTATTATCAAAGAATTAAAAGATAACAATCATTTTCTGTTTCATCATTATCACACCAGGGCCCATTAGTGTCAGACACATTTCTAATTTAAAAGTGTTTAAAGCAGAGATGTGTTGATTTGTCAAAGTGCGGCCGTTACAATTAAAGTGTGATGCTAAATCTATGATCAGGTCTGACTGTATGCAGCAACATTAGATCCTGGTGAGCGTTGCCACATTTTTAAAAAGCTATTACAGATAAGCTACATTCAACGCTGCAGAGGGGAGTGAAATTATTGGTACATTGGTGACGATAAACAGAGCAGATCTTAACCCAACTCAGAAGCTGAGATTTTACAGCATTTTCTCTTTGGTTTTAGAAGCAGTGGAATTGCCGGTCAATGTGATTAAAAGAAAGGCTGAACAAACTGCATTCAGTTGCTGGGCTAAAGCCTGTCTACGGATCACCTTTTTTCAGCAGCCAGAGCTTTCAGATTTCCATGCCACCTTCACAAACAACAAGCATGGTGAATAGTTCCATAAAGTCTTGAAGCGTTGAACTTTGCCCTCCCATCTTGGTGGTTAGTGCCCTTCTTTTGAAAATGATGTTTGGGTATGATTGCATTAGATTTATATTGAACTCACCTTGGGGATCTCAATGTATTCATTTTTCTTGTCACAGAGATTAAGCATTGGCACGGTCCATCATGTACTGACATACATAGCAAATGCAAATTCACTCTGTTCTATAGATGTGATGGAACAAATGGTCACGAAAGCTTCAACAAAACGTCTTTCCCTGAAGTGCATATACATTTCAAAAATGTTTTTCTCCCGCAGTCTGATCTCTACAATGCATCTTCCCATGGCAAGGGCAGTAGGGTAAGTCTGCAATGTTGACAGATTCATACTTGTACTGAATGTTACCCACTCCTCAGCCAACAGCTAGACAGAGCGAGCCAAACAAAATCAAGATGGAACATTTTGCATTTCAGGTTCGGAGCAAAGAACAGACAAAACTTGCCAGACCAAGGCATGTGCATTTTAAAATACATTTAGAGTACCCAATTAATTTTTCCCAATTAAGGGGCAATTTAGTGTGGCCAATCCACCTACCCTGCACATCTTTGGGTTGTGGGGGTGAAACCCACGCAAATGCGGGGAGAATGTGCAAACTCCACATGGACAGTGACCCAGATCTGTGAATGAACCTGGGACCTCGGCACCGTGAGGCAGCAGCGCTAACCATTGCACCACTGTGCTGCCCTAAGGCATGTGCATGTAACATAAAACATAGAACATACAGTGCAGAAGGAGGTCATTCGGCCCATCGAGACAGCACCAACCCACTGAAGCCCTCACTTCCACTCTATCCCTGTAACCCAATAACCCCATCTAACCTTTTTATTTGGTCACTAAGGGCAATTTATCATGGCCAATCCACCTAACCTGCACGTCTTTAGACTGTGGGAGGAAACCGGAGCACCCGGAGGAAACCCACGCACACACGGGGAGAATGTGCAGACTCCGCATAGACAGTGACCAAGCAGGAAATCGAACCTGGAACCCTGGCGCTGTGAAGCCACAGTGCTATCCACTTGTGCTACCGTGCTGCCCATCATTTGACCATCAGTTTGACCTATTGTTTAAAATTCAGCATTTTATGACTCGATAACGAGTTATTAACTGCTTTAAAAGTTACCTCCAAAATCTTGTTGACAAGCAACAAAACATAATCTGCGGGATTCTCTATCGGCGGGATTCTCCACTTCGCTGGCAGCACACCCACGGCCGTGGGTTTTCCGAAGGTGTGGGAGTTGCCACAATGGGAAAACCCATTGGCTGGCAGCGGGAAGGGAGAATCCCATTGCCGACAGGGGCGCGCCACGCCGGAAAATGGGGATGGCGGAATGAAGAATCCCTTCCAAAGCATTTGCTGCATACAATTTTTGATTTAACTTTCCTCTTCTCCAGTTAATGTATTTTCATCGCTGCATTCAACAAACAACCTGAAGCAATAGAAGGCCAGGAAATTAATCTAGAATTAGAACTTTTTAAACCTATATACAATGGTTAGACTTGCACATTTAACGTAGGCGTGCTATTTGAAAATTCCCATCCTTGCTTTTAAAACCCCTTCTGTGGAACCTGTTCCAGCTCTACAACCAAGGTGTATGACCTTCTTCAAGTTTGAACGCATGATTTTAATTACTCCACCACTGGGGACCATGTATTCAGCTCTGGAATGTACGCTCCAAACCTCTCGGCCCCTCTACCTCACTTTGAGGTCCACCTCAAAACCTACCTTCTTGAAGGAGATTTTTGTCATCTGCCTCGAAGTAAAGTTTTCTTTAATAACAAAACAGCTGGAGATGTTTCACTGAATTAAAGACATTATGGACGGGATTTCTCAGGCCCTTCCTGGCAGCAGGGTCTCCCTGGTCCTGGCGAAGGAGTCCACCGGTGGGGCAGGTGGGCCACGCAAAATGTTACAGACATTGGCGAGATGGGAAGATCCACCCCCACCCCCGCCCCCGCCACAGAATTTAGGTTTCCGAGGCAGTCGCCTGTCACATTTCTTTCCACACCCAAGTCTGATGTGAATGTTACAGGATAATCAGTAAATTTATAAGGGGCTTCTGATGATCACGGGACATACCGAAGTGCTTTACAGCCAATGCATTGCTTTTGAAGTGTAGGACAAGATTTACCGGCTGCCTCCCACCTGAACCGGGCCCGGTGCGACGTGGCGGGTAAATCCCTGGAGAGGTCTTTTCCAGGATTTACTCAGCTTGCCACACCTCTCGAGATCTAGCGGGAAGTCGCGAGAGGTCGCGATCTGGATCCTGCCCATTATATATTTGCCAAATCTGCTCCTTAGAGTGAGTAGCTAGTCACACTCTAATATGCACTTGCCTGATCAACTGAAAGCTTTGGGATCTAATCCCTTATGGACAAGTCTGTCATGGACAGATCTGATTAATACTACATTCCTGAATGCTTCACCCGATGCCCATGTCTATGTATTTACATTGTGTATCTTGTGTTGCCCTGTTATGGATTTTCTTTTCATCTGTTTGCGCTGCACGCAGAAAAATACTTTTTATTGCACCTCGGTACACGTGACAATAAATGAATCCAATAAACAAATCTAATCCTTCACCTCGGAGACCTCAGCTGACCGCCATTCAGTGCTGGTCCCCACAAATGGGGACCAGGCGGAACGGCAGTTGGGGGGGACGGGGTGTCTCAACGGCCTCTGGGCAGGTGGCACCCTGGCTCTGCTGGTGCCACCTGGGCACTTTGACACTGTCAGCCCAGCACCCTGGGGTGTCATCATGGTGCCCAGGTGGCATTGCCAAGCTGGCAGGGGCATGCCAGGTTGACGGTGCCAGGCTGACATTCTTCCTGGACCGGGGATCGGGCCTGAGGGGACCCTGTCCACGTGGGTGTGGGGAGTTGGGGGGGGGGGATGGGGAGACAGGGCTGAGGGGGCTGAGAAACCCCTTACAGGTGAGTTGGGGAATGGGGGGGGGGGGGGGCGGGTCAAGAAATCGGGGCGCCATTTAAAAATGGCATGCCAATCTCCTCCTTCACTGTGGAGCTCTGCTCGCTGGAACTCCTCAGTGCAGGAAATGTCACAGTGCGGTCTTTGGAGCTGGGGGGCAGGGAGGGGGGAAGGGGGGGGCGTTCCCCGCTTCAGGAAAAAAAGCAGAGTGTGGGGTCATTCCCGCCTCTCCAAGTGCTGGGAAACAACTCCTTGATTCCCAGACAGGATGGACTCTGTTGCTTTTTTGGGTTACATCACAGCCGTGATTACTGTTGAAATGTAGTAAATGCTGCAGTCAATTTGTCACAGCAATGTGATAATGACCAGATAAGCTGTTGATGATACCAATTGAGGGATAAACATTGCTTTTCCTCAAAATCATGCCGCTAGACCATTTACATTCACCTGCGAGAGCAGCCGATTAACATCAGTTTAACATCTCATCTAAAAGACAGTACGGTAGTCCTTCAATACTGGACCGGAATGTCAGCTTTGAATTAAGTTCTGGAGAGGGACTTAAACACGTATCCTTCTGATGCAAAGACAAGTGCTGGCCATTGAGTTACTCCATTGATACTAACAAGTCCCAGTTAGAACAGGGATGATGTGTAAAGTGAGTTAGTTCAATGTTGACTGCAACTGGATGCAGTGAAACTAGAAACAGGCTTCCGACACAGGAGATGGTCCAACACTGTTTTATTGAACTTGCTGATTGCTGTACAGAATCTGCTGTGGGTTTAAACTCGATTAATCTAACTGATAACCTCCTACTGGCTTGACCAGACTAGCTCTCTACCATATGGAGATGATGCTCACTGGCTTGTGCACTGTGACTATCTCAGTAGCTGTGTCCTGTGAGAGAGAGAGAATCTTAATGCCCTGCGGGCTTTATAGTGATGGTGTCCTGTCTGGTGATTGGTTGTTCTGTGTCGTGTGTGTTCATTGGTTATCCTGTGTGTCAATCAGTGCCTGTCTGCATCTCATTATATACATGAGTGAATATTATGACAAGGGATACCTTCGGATGTCTCAAAACCACAAGGAATAATGCAGGGCAATATGAAGAAATGGTCAGAAAGTTCAGTCAGTGCTCAGAAAGATTTTCCTTTCCACTAACACATTCAGATTGATTGGCAAAGGTGTGCTTGTCAACACTGAAGGAAGAATTACTTTGGGCACTTTTTTATAATCACGTTGTAAATAGTCTCAAAATGTACGTTTTCATTTTGCTTCTGTGGCAACGAGAGTGATCATTCCAAAATTATGAAACGACCGGATCTGGCCAGACTAGATTTTTACCACCAGAGTGGGAAGCTTGCGTCAGGATATGTCCCGATTCAGCAGACTATTCTCCTTCTAGGATGGAGTCAGGCCTGTCACCTCTGGAGGCAGTGTGGAGGCAGCAATGAAGGCAGGCAAGTGCTCAGGCAGACTGGTTAGAAGACCACTTTAGCTCTCTGCTACTTTGTTCTCGTGTTTTTAAAAGCTGCTAGGTCCTCTAGTCTTAGCTCTCACCCCCTACCTACCCCACATGCCCCCGTGCCACCTCCATGCCCCTAAGCCCCTGAGGGCTGCCAAGAATTGTGGGGGAGGCAAAGGGTGTTTTCTGCAGCAGAATAAGGAAGCATTGTTTGTGATAATGGCCTCAGCACCTGGTGGGTGCCGAAGGCAGGAGGGCAAGGCCAATGTTTTTTTTCGATCATTACATTGGGATTCTGGTGGAGAGGTTCAGTGGCAAGATGCCCAGGGATGGCAAGAGGAGGCCATCACATGTCACCAAGAAGGCCTGGGCAGAGGTTGACCAGGTCAGTGGAAATGACGTGGTGCACCACACGTGGCTTCAGTGCCGCAAAAGGTTCAACAATCTTCTCTGGTCGGTAAGGGTGAGTACAGAGGTGGCATCACACTGTGTGGAGATGTGTAGTCATGTGGCTCTTCCTCATGACTCTCAGGTGTGTAAGACTATGTGTGTCAACTGGCACTGAAGTCTGCGCTGCCAAGATTGGGATTTCTACACGCTTGGCCTGAATGCATTGGAGGGTGAGGCATACGGCTCTGACAAAGCCCACAAACTAGCTCTCGAGGGTGGCATGAAGGGGCAAGCTGGAATGGTGCTTCAGAGAGAGGGAGTACTAACGATGAATTCTATTCCTCTCTTTCAGGAGGAGAGAAGCCATAATGTGGGAAAGTGCATTAGAATGGCTGGTGGGGTGCCCAATCTGATTGTCCTGACACACTCCGAGATGGATGCGCTGGAGATAGAATGCCATCACAGAGCTAGTTCCATTGGTCGTGGTGAGGCGGGGTCTCAGATGGAGATAAGAGTACAGTTCACAAATGTGAGTGTGGCGGAGAGTGCAAACTCTCATGTTTGGGAGATATTAGGAACTTGGTCTAGAAATGGGGTCCAAGATGTAGAAGGGAATTTAGGGGTTAAAAAGAGTTAGAGGGCTATGCCCACCATCTGACCAGCCATCACAGAGTCAGATTACCTATTTGCCTATCAATGGAAGGTTAGTTGCATATGAATGTTATAGCTCTGTTCTTTTGTATAAACAGGAGTGGGTAATCAGCCAAGGTCACCCAGAGAGGTCATGAAGGAAGATGATCAAGATTACAGACTTTTGAAAAGCATTCTAAAGGAATTTGATTTATAGCAGAGAATTGTTTCGTAAATACATAATTTTCGTAAATCATCTTTGCCTGGCCATGTAAGTGGAATGAGAGCTGTATATTTATTGGACGTGTTATTTAATGGGAACTAATGGTTTAAGGTTAAGAAACTGTATGCAATCTGTTAATGTTAGAAGTGAAGTGAACGTTTAAATATTTTCTTTTCATTTTAATAAAGTTTGTTTCTAAAATAACCAAGCCCTATTTCTTATATTATCACTCTTGCAACGAATCAATCTTTACGCAACACATTCAAACTTAAGAATGTTATGGCATCGGGTCCAGACTCTTAACCTCTGTTGAGCGCTGACCAGGCATCTGTAACAAATCATTATGGGGTTCTCTCATCTGAATTGGAAATGTCACAGCAAGAGTGCCATTGAAACTCTAATGCAGATGGCACCATGCTGCAGGTCTCCATTACCTCATCAGCCCACTGAGCATGCACATTCACTATATGATGATTGAATGAACTGATGTGTCATCTTCTACCTGCAGATGCATTATCTGCAAGAGCCTGAACTGACCCTGAAGAGTCCTCTTTAACCTCTGAAGATCAGACACTGACACCTGCAACTGTGCCACATGGGAGGAAACCGGAGCACCCAGAGGAAATCCACGCACACATGGGGAAAACATGCAGACTCCGCACAGACAGTGACCCAGCCGGGAATCAAACCTGGGACCCTGGAGCTGTGAAGCAATTATGCTCACCACTATGCTACCGTGCTGCCCTGGATTCACCAGGATGTTGCCTGGAATGGAACATTTAAGTTATGAAGAGAGGTTGGGTAGGTTTGGGTAGTTTCTGTTGGTGCAGAGAAGACTGAGGGGCAATCTCATCAAGGTGTACAAGATCATGAGGAAAATGGACAGGGTGGATAAGGAGCTGCTGTTCCCCTTAGTTGAAGGGTCAGCTACGAGGGGACACAAGTTCAAGGTGAGGAGGTTTAGCGGGGATTTGAGGAAAAACCTTTCACCCAGAGGGTGGAATGCACTGCCTTGGAGGGTGGTAGAGGTGGCTTGCCCTTTAAAAAGTACCTGGATGAGCACTTGGAACATCATAATATTCAAGGCTATGAACCAAGTGCTGGCAAAGGCAGGTCAGGTGTCTTTCATGCGTCAGTTCAGACTCAAAGGGCCGAAGGGCCTCTTCTGCACTACATTATTTTATGATCTGTGAGATAAGTTTGGTTACTGTACCAAAATGAAAACTGGACCTACCTTTGAAAAAAGAGAGTTTATGGTATTATGCAACAACTACAATGTTTAAAATCCCAGTCAGTTTACTTGCTGTAGCCAGCTGTTGAGAACGTATCTGACCCACAACACAGGATTACAAATTACGACATGAACACAGCATTGCTGCAGCTTTTGAAATTATGTCTGAAAGGATTCAACTGATTTCATGCCTCATACTGACCTTAAGTTGCTCCAGTATAGTGAAGTTGTCAGGATTTACATCCTTCTTCAGGTAACCCTAACCAAAGAAATCCTCGCGATTCAGAAGCCAGATGTGTGCTGCTGAACAGAAGAGGCGCTCTGTTGAAGACAGCCAAGCATGACATTGTACATGTGAGATATGGTCACACGGACCGTGCTATAAGACAATAGCATGGTGATCAACTCTTCTTAAGTAAGCTTTCAGAAAAATAAATTGCAAGCGTTTTAAATTGACTGTATCTATTGAAATATCCTTTTCAAGTTCAGATAGAGGACAATCCACTTTTTTTTGTGCTATTTTAGTGAATCATGGACAATTATTAAAGCTGTGTCATCCCTTTCCTGGCAAAGTGGAAGGTGAAAAATCTTCTCTTGAAAAAAAAATTTGCATTATTTTACTTCTATTCTTAGTTTGCACAAAATGTGCAGGTTAGGTGGATTGGCCACGCTAAATCGTCCCTTGGTGTCCAAAGTTTAGGTAGGGTTATGGGGTTACAGGGGGAAGGCGGGGAAGTGGGCCTAGGTAGGGTGCTCTTTCAGAGGGTTGGTGAGACTGGATGGGCTGAATGGCCTTCTTCTGCACTGTAAGGATTCTGTGACTCGAAGATGATAAATCATTGCACAAATTCCAGCAGAAATGGGACATTGGCAAAGTTTAGGAGAGAATGACTCTACGCCCTCATTTTTCAATCAAATACAACCAAAAACACATTTATTTTTCTGGCATGTAGTATTTCTCTGACTTTCCCCCTGACATCCTTTGGTGTTTGACACAGTGGCTCACAGATCTTAGCACCAAGATTTGAAAAACATTGAGGGTGCAATTTATCGAATGCGTCCCGCTGGAATCTGGATAGGATGCAGCCGGTATATCCCACAAGAGGCCTCAGCTGGGATTCCTGACGGTTTCTACGCCTCATGAGATCGAACAAAATCTCGTGAGATGTTGCGATCTGGATCCCGCCCAAAATGCACGGGACCCAGATTCGCAGTGTTAAGCCACTTAACTCTGTGTTTGCCAGACTGAACCGACTACCAGGAACTGCCGGCCTTGCTGAGGAGACACCGGCCGGGCGCCGATTAGTCATGGTCCCCACAAATGGGGAACAGGCGTACCGACACTTGGAGGGCTCTCCCAGGCAATCGGAGGCTCCCTGGTGGCTGGTATCTGGGCAGGGTGGTACCCTGGAACTACTGATGCCACCCAGGTGTCTTGGCACTGCCAGTGTGACACTCAGGCAGTGCCACCAAGGCAGTGCCACTCAGGTGCCAACCTGGCAATTCCAGGGTGCCCAGGTGGCACTGTCAGGCTAGAAGGGACACTATCAGGGTGTCAGGCTGATAGTGTCAAGGTGCCCAGGTGACATTTTGCCCACACCAGAGATCGACCCTGCCCATCTTAGGTGGGGTGCTGGGTGGGGCACGAGGAACCCCCCAACAAGTGAATTGAGGTGTTGGGGGTGGGGGGTGGTGGAATTGGGGGGGGGGGGGGGGATTTGGGAGGCCTAGGTGCTATTCCAATCTCTTCCTACACTGAGGAGCTCCGCTCGTCAGAGCTCGTCAGTGCAGGAAATGCAATTGAGTGTCGCCTTGCTGGGGCTTTCCCCGTCGAGGCCCGGGAAAAAACCAGAGTGCCGCTAGATAGCAGGATCATTCTCAGCACTACAAGCACTGGGAATGACCCCGCATATGCCAGCCGAAACAGACTTTATTTTGTTTTGGTTAGATTGTGCCCATAATAATAATACAATCTTTATTAGTGTCACAAGTGGGCTTCCATTAGCACTGCAATTAAGTCACTGTGAAAAGCCCCTAGACACCACACTACAGCACTTGTTCGGGTACACTGAGGGAGAATTCAGAATGTCCAATCCACCTAAGATGCACGTCTTTGGGGACTTGTGTGAGGAAACCTGAGCAGCCGGAGGAAACCCACGCAGGCATAGGGAGAGCGTGCAGACTCTGCACAGACAGTGACCCAAGCCGGGAATCGAACCTGGGACCCTGGAGCTGTGAAGCAACTGTGCTGACCACTGTGTTACCATGTCCTATTGTGCTTACGCTGAGACACTTGTTGGTGCAGAGTAAAGGGAGTCTCTGTGATATTCGAACTCAGTGTTCTTCAAACGTTTCTTCCGGGGACCCATTTTTACCAACCGGCCTACCTTCGCGACCCACGCCAGCCGACCTTCACGACCCACACCGACCGACCTGCGCGACCCACCATTTTCTCTAACCTTATTTGCTGCTGATAAAAATGGCGGAAATGGTTTTGGGACCCTTTGGCCCTCGTACACGCACCTCTAATGGAACCTGTTGGATAAAGGTGAAGCATTGTGGTGTCGGAAAGTATGGAGTCTCATCTGTCCAAAGTTCAGAATTTTTTTCCTGTAAAATTTTATCAAACAAACCCCTCCCTACCGAAACTTGTAAAAAAAATAAATAAATAAAATGAGTAAAATAAATGAAAAAAATGAATAAAAACCACTACAAAATTTGGAAAGCAAAAAGCTGCAACCATTTTTAAAAATAGCGGCCACACTGCGTATGCGTGTCCGATTTGCGCATGCGCACCGATCATCGTGCGTGTGTGCGCAATGCGGCAGAATTTGTTTTTTAACCTGTTCCTGGCCGCTTGCAGCCAGCGTTTTGAAAAGCCGGCTGCTCCGCGGGGATTTGCGCGAATGGGAGCGCCGCGGACAACGGCTCCGCGACCCTCCCGACACCCACCTGCGACCCACCCGCCGGTCCCACCCCCGACTTTGAAGAAGACTGTTCTAACTGTCCTAAATCTTTCCCGGGAAGGAAGTGCTGTGTCTGAAATGAGAAAATGTTACATTCCTCAACAGTGCAGCTCTCACTTCCATAAAACAGAAAAGCAAAGGAAATGCAACTCATGCATAATGCAGGAAAAAGGGAAGAAGTATCTGATGTTAATCCCTTTTGATATGCCAGCTTTTACCTGTAAGATCTACAATGTCATTGTGGTGGCTCGAGACAATACACTGGGAACTTCCAGCAACAATAAAGGGGGTTTATTAACAGCAGGCATAAGCAACTAGAGACAGGCACAGAGCATTGATAGTTAGATCTTGACTCTCCAGCTCCGGGGTCCATACTGAAATGAAATGAAAATCGCTTATTGTCGCAAGTAGGCTTCAAATGAAGTTACATGAAAAGCCCCTAGTCGCCACATTCCGGCGCCTGTTCTGGGAGGCTGGTACGGGAATTGAACCCACGCTGCTGGCCTGCCTTGGTCTGCTTTAAAAGCCAGCTATTTAGCCCAGTGAGTGTCCAGGCCCTTGCTTCCAGCGCACCACACTTTCTCTCTATTGGACAGGGTTTGTGCATTCCCACATGATTGGTTCCTTGCCTGTCATGTGGACCATTAAGCCTGCTCCCTTAAAGGGGCCACGCTAACACATTCCTCTCCCTTAAGTCCCTCATTACAATTTACAAGATCAGCTATGTACAAAGCTATAAACAAGGTCCAAGAGACATAAGGGAAAAGAGTTCATCGCAGAGTCCGTCTATCCGGGGACCTTTCAGTCTTTGCCGACCTCCTTACACCCCCAACCAGCTCCCCTGGCTCTGAGGTAGCCTTGTTGCCTGCAGAAATTGATGGTTGAGGAGACTCCACCTCTTCTGTAGGGAGGTTCGCATCGGCAGCTCCCACCTGGATTGCTGGCGGAGTGGACTCTGAAATTCCCGGCTCCATTTACTCTAGAACAGCCATAGGAGTGCAGGAGGCACTAGTTAGACCCATCTGTTCTGGAATGGGGGTTATCGTCCCTCGGCTCCTCGTGTGGTCGACATGCTTTGGCACAGTCCTGTCCTTGACATTTACCACACACGATTTGATTTGATTTGATTTATTATTGTCACATGTATTAGTATAGGGTGAAAAGTATTGTTTCTTGCATGCTGTATAAACAATGCATACTGTACATAAGGAAGGAAAGAGAGACTGCAGAATATAATGTTACAGTTATAGCAAGGTGTAGAGAAAAGATCAACTTAATACGAGGTAGGTCCATTCAAAAGTCTGATGACAGTAGGGAAGAAGCTGTTCTTGAGTCGGTTGGTACGTGACCTCAAACTTTGGTATCTTTTTCCTGACGGAAGGAGGTGGGAGAGAGTATGTCCGGGGTGCGTGGGGTCCTTAATTATGCTGGCTGCCTTTCTGAGGCAGTGGGAATTATAGATAGAGTCGATGGATGGGAGGCTGGTTTGCGTGATGGACTGGGCTACATTCATGACCTTCTGTAGTTTCCTGTGGTCTTGGGCAGAGCAGGCTCCATACCAAGCTGTGATACAACCAGAAAGAATGCTTTCTATGGTGCATCTGTAGAGGTTGATGAGGATGCAGCTGACATGTCAAATCTCCTCAGTCTTTTGAGAAAGTAGAGTCGTTGGTGGGCTTTCTTAACAATAGTGTCGGCATGGGGGGACCAAGACAGGCTGTTGGTGATCTGTGCACCTAAAAACTTGAAGCTCTCGACCCTTTCTACTTTGTTCCCATTGATGTAGACAGGGGCATGTTCTCAACTATGCTTCCTGAAGTTGATGATAATCTCCTTCGTTTTGTTGACATTGAGGGAGAGATTATTGTCGTCGCACCAATTCACCAGATTCTCTATCTCATTCCTATACTCTGTCTCATCATTGTTCCGACCCACTACTGTGGTGTGATCAGCAAAGTTGAAAATCGAGTTGGAGGGGAATTTGGCTACACAGTCATAGGTGTATAAGGAGTATAGTAGGGGGCTGAGGACTCAGCCTTATGAGGCACCGGTGATGAGGATGATTGTGGAGGAGGTGTTGTTGCCTATCTTTACTGATTGTGGTCTGTGGGTTAGAAAGTTCAGGATTCAGTCGCAGAGGGAGGAGCCGAGTCCAAGGCCACGGAGTTTGGAGATGAGTTTCGTAGGAATGATGGTGTTGAAGGCTGAGCTGTAGTCGATAAATAGGAGTCTGACATAGGTGTCTTTGTTATCTCGGTGTTCCAGGGTAGAGTGCAGGGCCATGGAGATGGTGTCTGCTGTGGACCTGTTGCAGTGGTAGGCAAGCTGTAGTGGATCAAGGCAATCTTGTTCGTGCCATGACTAACCTTTCGAAGCACTTCATGATGATGATGTCAGATCCACTGGACGATAGTCATTAAGGCACACTGCTTGACCTTTTTTTGGTACAGGGATGATGGTCGTCTTCTTGAAGCAGATAGGGACCTCAGATATGGGTCCAGATTGGGATACAATCCAACCGGCTAACCAAAGTGGGCCCGAGATGAAATTTTGAACAAGCACCAGATCACCCACCTGGAACGACCTGTCACGCTTTTTTCAAATATGTTTATTTTTCAGGGATGCCTGATGTGCCTCCCCCTTTCTCCCCAAATTTGGCAATATCAAGTTGAAAGGAGTTCTGAGGTGAAGGCACATAAGGAATTCAGCTGACAATGATTCCCATGGAGGAATTGGGGGGGGGGGGGGGGGGGGGGGGGGGGGGGGGGGGGTTGTGTTATATGACAAAAGGAAGTTGGCCAGCTGATGGCACAACTGCCAGTCTGATGGCTTCCTCAAAGCATTTTAAAAAAACTGTATGGCACTTTCTGCCAACCCGTTGGATGCAGGGCCGTCTTGGTAGGCCGGATTCCATTTGTTTGAGCAAAGCATTGGAAATCTTCCCCAGTAAAAGGGTATCATTATCGGACACAATGGCTCCTGGAAGGCCGTGCACAGAAAATACCCAGCAGAATGCGTCCACAGTCGCTGCCAAGGAGGTTGCTCCCGTCTCTTGTATGGATAACCATTTAGAATAGCCAAGATAATAGCCTCCCCGGACAGGCGCCGGAATGTGGCGACTAGGGGCTTTTCACAGTAACTTCATTGAAGCCTATTCGTGACAATAAGCGATTTTCATTTCATTTTCATTTCACAATGAGCATTCTGCCCAAAAATGTTTCTGCATAGTTGGCATGTGTTCTAGTTCATGGGGCACTCTGCCACTCTCAAGGGTGGAGATTGGCTGAAGGAGGTAACAATTGTTGAGTGTAGCTGGGGTTGCATTGCCATACCACTTCCTTAATCACTTTATCGATTCTCGGCGACCAGATGTAAACTGCGAGGCAGCATCTTCATTTTTGTTTGGCTCGGATCGCCGTTGTGTAATTCGTATAAAACAGGTTACCTCACTGAGAGTATAACGATGACTGGAGAGCCCCAAAGTATTACTCCATCTTTGCAGGATAGTTCGTCCCTGCGGATCATTATTTTTTGATATAAATTTAGAGTACCCAATTAAGGGGAAATTTAGTGTGGCCAAGTCAACCGTCCCTGCACATCTTTTTAGGTTGTGGGGGTGAGATCCACGCAGACACGGTGAGGGTGTGCAAACTCCACATGGACAGTGACCCGGGGCCGGGATTGAACCCGGGTCCTCCGCGCCGTGAGGCGGCAGTGCTAACCACTGCGCCACCATGCTGCCCATCCCTGTGGATTAAATAGGACCTCAACAGTTCAGACGTCTTGTGGTGCCAACCTGTTTGCATCATACGTTTCACCTTGGATAATATTGGGTCCTGCTGAGTCCAATTTCCTATGTGTCCGGACGGCACCAGCAAGGTGTCTAAGAAATTCAGTACCAAGATGATTTCTTGGGGCACTGGCGATTGCGCCAAGTTCTTTGGCAAGGGTAGTCAACTCAATGCGTCCGCATTGGAGCGTTGGGTGCCAGACCTGTGTTGAAAAGTGTACAAAGAACAAAGAACAAAGAAAAGTTCAGCACAGGAACAGGCCCTGCAGCCCTCCAATCCTGCACCGACCATGCTGCCCGACTAAACTAAAATCCTCTACACTTCCGGGGTCAGTATTCCTCTATTCCCATCCTATTCATGTATTTGTCAAGATGCCCTTAAATGTCACTATCGTCCCTGCTTCCACCACCTCCTCCGACAGCGGGTTCCAGGCACCCACTACCCTCTGTATAAAAAACTTGCCCCGTACATCTCCTCTAAACCTTGCCCCTTGCACCTTAAACCTGTGCCCCCCAGTAATTGACCCCTCTACTCTGGGAAAAAGTCTCTGACCATCCGCTCTGTCTGTGCCCCTCATAATTTTGTACAGCTCTATCAGGTCTCCCCTCAACCTCCGTCGTTCCAGTGAGAAAAAAACGAGTTTATTCAACCTCTTCTCATAGCTAATGCCCTCAATATCAGCAACATCCTGGTAAATCTCTTCTGCACCCTCTCTAAAGCCTCCACATCCTTCTGGTAGTGTGCCAACCAGAATTGAACACTATACTCCAAGTGTGGCCGAACTACGGTTCTATACGACTGCAACATGACTTGCCAATTTTTATACTCAATGCCCGGCCAATGAAGGCAAGCATGCCGTATACCTTCTTGACTACCTTCTCCACCTGTGTTGCTCCTTTCAGTGACCTGTGGACCTAAATCTAACTACAGTAACTATACGTAACTCCACTAGCCATCTGAACTACTATGCTATTGCCCTGGTCACAGTGATCTCTATGACTGGCAATACTCTTGAGGGTTCTACCATTCACTGTATATTCCTTACTTGGATTGGACCTTCCAAAATGCCACCTCACATTTGTCCGGATTAAACTTCATCTGCCATTGCTCTGCCCAAGTCTCCAAAAGATCTAAATCTTGTTGTATCTTCTGACAGTCCTCATCGCTATCCGCAATTCCACCAACCTTTGTGTTTCCCGCAAACATATTAATCAGACCAGTTACATTTTCCTCCAAATCATTTATATATACTACACACAGCAAATATCCCAGCATTGATCCCTGCGGAACACCACTAGTCAATCAGAAAAGCACCCTTCCATTGCTTTTCTACTCTCTGCCTTCTATGACCTAGCTTAAGGACTGAGAGAGTCCTCGAGGCTAAGGCAATTGGCCATACTGATCCATGTTATGGGATAGAATTTCTCCTTTTCCCATATGGCGACAATCCCATGTGAGAACAATTGGCTTCCCTGGGTCGAAATGTGCAAAAGATTCAAAGATTGTGGAGCTTGTTTTACCAGGTGGAAAGCTTCCTCTTGCTGCTCCTTCCATTACCAACATTGGTGTTTCTTTAGTAACTGGTGTAGTGGTGCCAATGCGATGGCCAGGTTTGAAATGAAAATGCTATAATAGTTCACCATTCTCAGGAAGGATTTTAGCTACATTCCTGGGTAGTGGATCCACTTGTATGGCTGTGACTTTTTCTACGAGTGGGTGTAGACCTGTGGCATCCATTTGAAACCCCAACTACGTGGCCTGGAAGGTATATTTCTCACATTTAAGGCAGACTCCTACATCTCTGAATCGCTTTAATATCTCTTCCAAATATGATATGTGTTCTTCATGTGTGATTCCAGCACTAAAACAGTTGAGGCAGACCATCAGTTTTGGGACGCCCTGAAGGAGGTTTTCCGTGGGCACACTGGAGAGGGTAGTGCAGATCGAGGAAATGCTGACAGTTAGACTCGTGATCTGGAATAGAATCTAATGTGAAATAAGCATGGCAAACGTTTGGGACTCTTCACTTAATTCCAACTGCAGGTGCACGTGTCTGAGGTCCCGTTTGGAATAGGTGTGACCCCTGCTAGGTTGGCGTACAGGTCTGCCTCTTCGACTCTGGGAGCATAGAGAGCATCATACACCCGGATACGATAAGGCACTGCTCCCTCCCCATCCTACCCGCGACCCAGAAAATGTTCCTGCCTTCCGGATCCCACGCTGTGGAAATCTGGGGTACTGCGTTGCGACCCTCACTGGGCAGGGCGTAGAGTACACCAACTTTAGGCTATATGTCCTCCCCCACCTCTGCGCTGCCCTATTACTGGGGCTCGACTTTCAGTGCCACCTCCAGAGTCTCACCTTGAAGTCCAACGGACCCCTGCCCCCCCTCACCGTCTGTAGACTCGCTTAAGGTCGCCCCTCCCTTCCTCTTCGCCAACCTCACCCCTGACTGTAAGCCCGTCGTTACCAGAAGCAGACGCTACAGTCCCCAGGACAGGGCCTTCATCAGTTGGAAGTCCAGTGACTCCTGCAAGAGGGGATTATTGAGGCTAGTAACAGCCCCTAGAGAGCCCAAGTGGTGGTCGTCAAGACGGGAGAAACACCGGATGGTCAGCGATTACAGCCAGACCATCAACCGGTCACACAGCTCGATGATACCGCCTCCCCCGTATATCTGACACGGTCAATTAGATTGCACGGTATCGAGTCTTCACGACAGTCGACTTGAAGTCCGCATACCATCAACTCCTTATCCGCCCGGAGACCGCCAATATACTACCTTTGAGGCAGATGGCCACCTCTATCACTTCCTCAGCGCTCCCTTCAGCATCACTAATGGGGTCTCGGTCTTCCAAAGGGAAAGGGACCGAATGGTTGATCAGTACGGGCTGCGGGCCACGTTCCCGTACCTGGATAACGTCACCATGTGCGGCCGTGACCAATTATCCCTGGTTCCTCTAATCACTTCAGCTCAGCTTCCATCATTTGATGCAGGGCATAAGGGACTGGTCTGGCCACGTAGGTGTCGAATCTGGATCAGCATAAATCTTGACCTTCACACCCTTGATCTGGTCGAACTCATTGTGGAACATATCTTCGTATCATCACAGAACATCCTGAAAAATGCTGTTTTAGATTTTAAAGATTTCCAGCCAATTTAGTTTAATTTGCTTTCACCAGTCCCTTTCCATCAGGCTTGGTCTTTGCCCCTCTACAACAGTCAAAGCAAACTGGGCCTCTTGTTCTTTGTAAGCTACTGGTGTACTGGTGGTTCCAAGAATTTTCAGGTTTCCCCACATGTAGGTTAACAGCTTTGTAGTGATCTCATTATGTGCATGTACACAAGTGGTTAATGTGTAATCACGAGCACCACATGATCACTAGAGGGCCGGACCAGCACGGGTATGAAAGGCAACCACATTGGGTCTCAGGCTCTCTTGGGGGTGCACTATGACCAGGGCAATAGCAGAGTAGTTCAGATGGCTAGTGGAGTTACATATAGTTACTGTAGTTAGATCTTGTTGACCGTATCACGAGTATCAAAGTGAAAGTAAAGAACTCATGCGCTTATTGTTCTAGTTACTCAATAAACCTTTTGTTGCCTCTTTTGAAGCTTCTTCCTCTCCTCCTCGAATCCTGAACAGCTGGAGACTAACGATGGCACCATTTACCTCGTCGCCAATCTGGTGGATCAAGACAGTACACTGGGGACTTCCAGTAACAACAAAGAGGGTTTATTAACAATAGGCAATGCTGGATAGGTCTCCAACTCCAGGGTCCAAACCGTCGGGCCCCTGCTTCCAAGGCTCTGCGCTGTCTCTCTATTGGCCAGGAGTTGTGTGTGATTGGTCTCAAGACGGTCACATGGACTGCAAATCTCGCCCCCTTAAAGGGGCCACGCTCCCATAGTCATTTATTTAGTTTACAAGTTTTTGAGTTCACTATTTATATCTCAGAACTGGTATGTCTCTGCTGCCAGTGAATTAAGAAGGGAAGGCCAATGGAAGGAATCAATCTGTTGACTCACTCTTTGGATGTATTTGCTTGTCCTGCTTTCCCCTGTACAATGCACTGCAGGTCGATCATTAATTGTACAACATTGCTACACACAGTATGGACAAAGCCATCTCTGACAGTAAAACCTTTGATTGAATTGGGGCTATTCAAAACAGTTTGATCCCAAAGTTTCCCTGTATTTTAATACAGCTGAGAAAAATATTTAAAGGAATTAATTAATTAACCAAATTGAAGAAACAAAACAAAGAGATAAGCGAATATATGGGACTTCACTGCATACCATATTTAACAAAGAGACCAAATCTTAAACACTAGAATCTATTTTGAATTCTTGATTCCTCAAGTGTTTTTTTTTTTCCAATTGGCATTACAATGACCTGTCAATTCTTCCAAGTAATGCATCAATTATACTAGATAATTCTGTTACCAATTGCTTTATGTGCCTATGATCTCTAACGTCTGCAGTTTGTCAGGACCCTTCCTGATTCAGTAGTTCTGTCCTTTTTCTGTATGCCACATGAGAGCAATGGCACTACTTTTGGTTCTTCTCCCACAGCAGAGGCTTCTGACTTGCTGACCCATGAAGTTGCTCTTTGACCTTTTACTTTGACCTTCTCCACAGGGCCACTTCTGTTTCGTTAAAAATCTCCATTCACTACCTGTCAGTGGCACCTGCTCAGAGGGTCTTTCAGAAATTAAACTCAAAATGGGTCCCCGGAGATCTCTTGATATTGCTTACAACAATCTGCCCTAAAGAAGTGAATGGGGTAGGGAGCCAATCTCACTAATCATCTATTGGAAACCATTTTCCTTCTGCCTTTATTCTTTGCAATTTCAATTATGAAAAGGGCCTTTGAGAACATGTGGTGTGGCTATCATTTACAACTTGCAATCATTTAAATTATGGAATTATGTGACCACAAGTAGCTGCAAACAAACCTATCTTGAGCGTTTGCAGGAAACATAACAGTCATGCATTAGAACTTTTGCAACTCATTATACTTGCATCGAAATGACAGTAGGCTAGAAATGACTACTTGTGACATTATCGGATTAGTTATGAAAGCATTCCTCTGCATGTTCATTTAACTGAACTATACATTGGGTCATGCAACTGTAGCACCATACAGCAGAGAAGGAGGCCTGTTAGCCCATCATTCATTTGGTGGCTCTGATTAATCTTCCAATTAATCCCATTCCCCTGCCCACTCCTCATCACTCTGTGAATATTTCCCTTTTTAAGTTTCCCTTTCGAAAATTGCTACTGAATCTGTTTCCACCATCTTATCGGGCAATGCATTTCAGATTCTCCTAATATTTCCCCGGTTTGGCAATTTTTACAATCCATGCTCTCTTGCCATTTTAATTTTAGCTTTTGATTGGCCAAGTGCCTGCAAGAGATCAGTTGAAGCTTCATGAATATATGTAAATCAAGGCACCATTAAGACTCCAATTCCAATATAATGCAAAATCGCCCAGTGTCTAACCTGTCATTAAAACCTAGCAAAGCTGGTAAAGCAGCATTTAAAGCGTCACTCAGCAGAAATTGGATCAAAGGGTATATTTGTTGTTGAGCTGTTTGGAATGCCAGGAGAGTTTCCATCTTCCAGCTCACTTCTTCCTGATATTTGTTGTGTTTCTTCCCTCAGTAAGCTCTATCTGCTTATCCTGTGTGCTGTTATTGCCAGTTTTATTGGGATGGAGGGAGAGGAGCAGCAATCTCAGCAAGCAGCACAAGCAGCAACAGGGCCTGTCTAAAGGCTGTGAGGGAAATTATTTTATTTGGACAAACAATGTACTGGTTGAGACTCTTCTCTCCCTGGCAAAGCTGCAAAGCACCCGATGTACCAATGGCAGCACGGCAAGATGCGAAGGCTTGGCTAACTAGTCAAGCGTGTATGCTTCTTCAGAAATAACCCAATCACAGCAGTCCTGCTTGATCTGGCATTGCGTGAAAGTGGATATGTCAGGGTCATTAGCCACATCCACCAAGATGTCATCAACCATTTTGCAGGCCCTGGCGTACATACCTGGAAATGACATGGGGATCTACTTTCTCCGGGCCTGAGCAGAGCAATGCCTCTTGTGGTAAACCACGTGACTGAATTGTCTGGTCTGTACTGTATCATACATGCCTGGGCTTGACCAGGTTGGCTCCGCCTGTGGCTCCTCCCCTTGGGGTTTTCTGTATAAGAGTGGCAAGTCTCCGCTTCCGGCCCCAGTTCGGGTCCAGAGGCTGGAGGCTTGCTGTTTAGTGTATTAAAGCCTCAGTTAACTTTATCAACTCATCGTGTATTGTTGATGGTGTATCAATTTAATACACTAAACTTCTAAGATGGACGCTTCGCTCAAGATGAACTCCTCACTCAAGCCCGATCACCTGGAACTGGACCAACAAGCAGCTGACGCTACAGAGACTTTTGAACACTGGCTAAGCTGCTTCGAGGCCTACCTCGCATCCTTCAACGAGGACTTCACGGACCTCCGGAAGAAGCAGGTCCTCCACGCACGGGTGAGCGCAAGAGTTTTTAACCTAATCAGAGACGCCCCATCATACGCAGTGACGATAATGCTACTCATAGGACACTATGCGGCCAGAACAGTCACCCCTGACAACGCTGCCCAGCACGGAACGCAACTTGTAACGGCTGTAAGAAGAAGGGCCGTTTCGCAAATGCCTGCCAGACCTGAACCACCCCTAAAGCTTCTAGGTCCAGCAGTGCTGCTTGCTGCCTGTCGGGGCCACCCCCAGCTGCTGCACCACCCACCATGTGCGACCCTTGGGAGCCGCTATCTTTAATGTCAGCCGACACGTGCGACCTGCGGGGGCCGCTATCTTGGACCTTATCCTGCAACTCGCCCGCCACATGCGATCCACGAAGGCCGCCATCTTGGACACCATCTTGCACCTCGCCCGCCACGTGCGATTCATGGGGGCCGCCATCTTGGGACCCCTCCGCTGCCTCCCGGGAACCCAGCTTGCCCGACCGTACGCTGACCGCCGCTACCCGCCAACCGGCCTGCCAACCATCTTCTGACACTCGCCTCCGTCACACTGGGCCAGTGCCAGTCGCACCACCTTGCAAAGTCCACGATGGCCGTCCGGATCAACGGGCACGGGTCGGCCTGCCTCTTCGACTCCGGGAGCATAGACAGCTTCATACACCCTCCCCATCCTACCCGCGACCCAGAAAACCTTCCTGGCTTCCGGATCCCACGCTGTGGAAATCCGGGGGTACTGCGTTGCGACCCTCACTGTGCAGGGCGTAGAGTACACCAACTTTAGGCTATATGTCCTCCCCCACCTCTGCGCTGCCCTATTACTGGGGCTCGACTTTCAGTGCCACCTCCAGAGTCTCACCTTGAAGTTCAACGGACGCCTGCCCCCCCTCACCGTCTGTAGCCTCGCGACCCTTAAAGTCGCCCCTCCCTTCCTCTTCGCAAACCTCACCCCTGACTGTAAGCCCGTCGTTACCAAAAGCAGACGCTAAAGTCCCCAGGACAGGGCCTTCATCCAGTTGGAAGTCCAGCGACTCCTGCGAGAGGGGATTATTGAGGCTAGTAACAGCCCCTGGAGAGCCCAAGTGGTGGTCGTCAAGACTGGGGAGAAACACCGGATGGTCATCGATTACAGCCAGACCATCAACCGGTCACACAGCTCGATGCGTACCGCCTCCCCCGTATATCTGACACGGTCAATTGGATTGCACAGTATCGAGTCTTCACAACAGTCGACTTGAAGTCCGCGTACCCTATCCGCCCGGAGACCGCCAATATACTACCTTTGAGGCAGATGGCCACCTCTATCACTTCCTCAGCACTCCCTTCGGCATCACTAATGGGGTCTCGGTCTTCCAAAGGGAAAGGGACCGAATGGTTGATCAGTACGGGCTGCGGGCCATGTTCCCATACCTGGATAACATCACCACCTGCGGCTGTGACCAGCAGGACCATGACGAGAACCTCCGGTACTCCTAATTCTCACTTATAATAGAGAGAAATGCGTCTTTCGCACGACGTGCCTGGCTATCCTTGGTTATGTCATGGAACACGGAGTCCGAGGGCCCGACCCCAACCGCATGCGCCCCCTCCTGGAATGCCCCCTCCCCCACTGCCCAAGGCCCTGAAGAGATGCCTGTGGTTCTTCTCCTACTATGCCCAGTGGGTCCCCAAATATGCGGACAAGGTCCGCTGACTGATCAAATCTACCACTTTTGCCCTGACGGCTGAGGCCCGACTGGCCTTCAACCACATTAAAGCAGACATTGTCAAAGCCATGGTGCACGCTGTGGATGAGTCCATCCCGTTTCAAGTGGAAAGCGATGCGTGGACTTTGCTCTGGCCGCCATGCTCAACCAGGCGGGCAGGCACATGGCTTTGTTCTCTTGTACCCTCCATGCCTCTGAAATTCGAAACTCCTCTGTTGAAAAGGAGGCCCAGGCCATCGTCGAAGCTGTGAGATACTGGAGGCATTACCTAGGCAGCAGGCGATTCACAGCGGGGCAAGATTAACGACAAGATTCTGAGGTGGAGGATCAAGCTCTCCACCTACAATTACGATATCTTGTATCGTCCTGGGAAGTTCAATGAGCCTCCAGATGCCCTCTCCCGCGGTACACGCGCCAGCGTACAGGTAGACCGACTCTGGGCCCTCCACAACAACCTCTGTCACCCGGGGGTCAACCGCTTTTTCTATTTCATCAAGGCTCGCAACCTACTCCATCTACTAACATGACCCCTCATAAATGTCTGTTTGCCTTCCCCAGGAATTCCACCTCCGGGGTCTCGTTCCCGTCCTGGCTTACAGTCCCAGGGCCTGTCCTTCTCCAGCAGCATGCGAGGAACCATAAAACCGATCCCCTCGTTGAGAAGGTCCAGCTGTTCCATGCAAACCCCCAATACGCCTACATGGCACACCAGGACAGGCGGCAGGACACAGTCTCCCTCTGAAATTTGGCTCCTGCAGGCTCCCCAGAGATCACTACCACCACCACCCCCCACTCAACACCGTCTACCACCACCCCTGCCCACTTCCCTTGCGAACTATGACCCTCAGGTCCACCAGCGACAAATAACACCACCTCCGCCCCTACACCGCCCCCTCCTTCGCCGACCCAACATCTGGATGAAGAAGCTGATGACAACATGCTCCCGGATGCGCAGGCCTCGACGCCGGCGCCAACACCACAGCCGGGATTGAGGCGATCACAGCGGAAGGTCAAGGCCCCCGACAGACTGGACCTTTAAGACCAGTCCACCCCTGCCAGACTTTTTTTAAACAGGGGGTGAATGTGGTAAACCACATGACTGTATTGTCTGGTCTGTACTGTTTCATACATGCCTGGGCTTGTCCAGGTTGGCTCCGCCTGTGACTCCTCCCCTCGGGGCTTTCTGTATAAGAGTGGCAAGTCTCCGCCTCCGGCCCCAGTTCGAGTCCAGAGGCTGGAGGCTTGCTGTTTAGTGTATTAAAGCCTCAGTTAACTTTACCAACTTGTCGTGTATTATTGATGGTGTATCACCTCTGCTTCAAGGAGATCCTTGAACGATCTTGGTGTATACGGCTGCTGTTAGCAAGGGCAGCAATAGTCAGATGCAAAGCACGCAACCTTGCTGCACATTCACATGACATATGGTAAGGGCACCATATCTTGGAGGACAAATCTTCCCTCCTGGCGTTAGAACCATCTCACAGGTTCTCATCTTCAGATCAGCAACTATCAACGGGACTTATTGAATTGCTCCATCATTTGCCTGTGGACTCTTGCCTACATATATGGTCCCCTCTTTGTTTAATTTTTCTTTCCATGAGCTGTTTAATTCCTTGCCACTTCAACCTTGGCAAATGTTACTAATTGGTTGTGATCCCTTTTGAGCCTCTCCAAAGGCTTTCAGACTTTTTATCTCCCCATGTCGTGACACTCCCCTTGAAATGTTTCCATCATTATTAAATTTAAGTTACATGTGTTTTTCCACTCGCCCCACTTTTGAATTACCTGAAACTTTCTGAGTTTGCACCTGGAGTAGTGAATAATTATTCAGATAAGCTTCCATTAGAATCGAGTACGATTTGCACTTGGCCTTTCAGGCAGGATTAGCACCAGTTCTGAACAGACTCAAATCAATTTAGACCTAGATGAAAATCAATCCTTTTTTAAAAAAAATAATTTTTATTGAAATGTTTACAAAATATAAACATCTTAACTCTATTAACAAAACAACCGCGGTAACACCCCAAGAAAAATACCCCCCCCAACTTCAAAAGCAACTACAAACAAAAGGGAAAAAAAACAAAAGAGCACCCACACAACAAAAGGGAAAGAGATAGAACCCGCCACATCCCACAGACCCATGTACACAGTTCTCCCTCCCCCCCGATCCAAACCCCCCCCCTACCTCAATCGCTCCCTCTCCCCCCCCCCCCCCCCCCCCCCCCCCGGGTTGCTGCTGCTGTTGGCCTATTTCCCTATCATTCCGCCAGGAAGTCCAGGAAAGGCTGCCACTGCCTGAAAAACCCTTGTACTGATCCCCTCAGGGCAAATTTCACCTTCTCCAATTTGATGAACCCCGCCATATCATTGATCCAGGCCTCCACGCTTGGGGGCCTCGCATCCTTCCATTGGAGCAAGATTCTCTGCCGGGCTGCTAGGGACGCAAAGGCCAGAACACCGGCCTCTTTCGCCTCCTGCACTCCCGGCTCCACTGCAACCCCAAAAATTGCGAGTCCCCAGCCTGGCTTGACCCTGGATCCCACCACCCTCGACACCGTCCTTACTACCCCCTTCCAAAACTCCCCCAACGCTGGGCACGCCCAAAACATATGGGCGTGGTTCGCTGGGCTCCCCGAGCACCTAGCACACCTATCCTTGCCCCCGAAAAACCTACTCATCCTCGTCCCAGTCATGTGGGCCATATGCAGCACCTTGAACTGTATGAGGCTAAGCCTCGCACAGGAAGAGGAGGAATTCACTCTCTCCAGGGCATCCGCCCACGTCCCCTCCTCAATCTCCTCACCCAGCTCCTCTCCCCATTTACCCTTCAGTTCCTCCACCGAGGCCTCGTCTAGCTCCTGCATTACCCGGTATATGTACGAAATCCACCCTCCTCCAACCCACACCCCCGAGAGCAGCCGATCCCGCACCCCTCGTGGGGGCAGCAGGGGGAACCCCTCCACCTGCTGCCTGGCAAACGCCCTCACCTGCATGTACCTAAACATGTTCCCCAGGGGGAGCCCAAACTTCCCCTCTAACTCCCCCAAGCTCGCGAACCTCCCCGCCACAAACAGGTCCCTCAACCTCCTAACCCCTGCCCTGTGCCAGCCCAGAAACCCGCCATCAATGCTCCCTGGGACAAACCGATGGTTCCCCCGTATCGGGGACTCTGTCGAGGCCCCCACTTCTCCCCTGTGCCGTCTCCATTGCCCCCAAATTTTGAGGGTACCCGCCACCACCGGGCTCGTGGTATACCTCGTTGGAGGGAGCGGCAACAGCGCCGTTACCAGCGCCTCCAGGCTCGTGCCCACACAAGACACCGCCTCCATCCTCTTCCATGCTGCCCCTTCCTCGTCCATTACCCACTTACGCACCATCGCTGCATTGGCAGCCCAATAGTACCCACAGAGGTTGGGCAACGCCAGTCCCCCCCTATCCCTGCCTCGTTCCAGGAACACTCTTCTCACCCTCGGAGTCCCATGTGCCCACACAAATCCCGTGATACTCCTGTTGACCCTCCTAAAAAAGGCCTTCGGGATAAGGATGGGAAGGCACTGGAACAGGAACAAAAACCTCGGGAGCACCGTCATCTTAACGGACTGCATCCTCCCCGCCAGTGACAGCGGTAACATATCCCACCTCTTAAACTCCTCCTCCATCTGCTCCACCAACCTTGTGAGGTTGAGCTTGTGCAGGGCCCCCCAGCTCCCAGCCACCTGGACCCCTAGGTACCTGAAGCTCTTCCCTGCCTGCTTCAATGGGAGCCTACCAATCCCCTCCTCTTGATCCCCCAGATGCACCACAAACACCTCACTCTTGCCCAGGTTTAACTTATACCCCGAGAAACCCCCGAATTCACTAAGAATCCTCATCACCTCCGGCATCCCCCCCCCCACCGGGTCCGCCACATACAACAACAGGTCATCCACGTACAGTGACACTCGATGCTCCTCCCCACCCCGCACCAGGCCCCTCCAGTTCCCTGACTCCCTCAATGCCATGGCCAGGGGCTCAATCGCCAATGCGAAGAGCAAGGGGGACAGGGGGCACCCCTGTCTCGTCCCCCGGTACAGCCGAAAGTACTCCGACCTCCTCCTATTCGTGGCTACACTCGCCATCGGGGCCTCATAGAGCAGCCTCACCCACCGGATAAACCCCTCCCCAGACCCAAACCTCTCCAACACCTCCCACAAATACTCCCACTCAACCCTACCGAAGGCCTTCTCCGCATCTAATGCCACCACTATCTCCGCCTCTCCTTCCACAGCCGGCATCATAATAACGTTGAGGAGCCTTCGTACGTTTGTATTCAACTGCCTTCCCTTCACAAACCCCGTCTGGTCCTCATGAATGACCCCGGGCACGCAATCCTCTATTCTAGTGGCCAGGATCTTTGCCAACAGCTTAGCATCGGCGTTCAGCAGCGAAATCGGCCTATATGATCTGCACTGCAGAGGGTCCTTGTCCCGCTTCAGGATCAAGGAAATCAGCGCCCGTGACATAGTTGGGGGCAAAGCCCCCCCTCCCTTGCCTCGTTAAAGATCCGGACCAACAGGTCCAAATACCTTTTATAAAATTCCGCCGGAAACCCGTCCGGCCCCGGCGCCTTCCCCGACTGCATGCTCCCTATCCTTTTGACCACCTCCTCCAGCTCGATCAGCGCCCCAGTCCCTCCACCTGCTCCTCCTCCACCCTCAGGAATCGCAGCTTGTCCAAGAAGCGCCCCATTCCACCCCCCTCCACCGGGGGCTCCGACCGGTACAGTTCCCCATAGAAGTCACTGAAGACCTCATTAACATCTACTCCCCTCCGCACCACCTTCCCAGCCCTATCCGTCACTCCCCCAATCTCCCTGGCCGCATCTCGCTTCAGGAGCTGGTGCGCCAGCATCCTGCTCGCCTTCTCCCTGTATTCATACACCGCCCCCTGTGCTTTCCTCCACTTTCTGGTAGTCAATAGGTCGAATCTGGCCTGAAGGCTACGCCTCTCCCCCAGCAATCCCTCCTCTGAGGCCTCCGCATATCTCCTATCCACCCGCACCATCTCCCCTATCAGTCTCTCCCTCTCCCTCTGCTCCCCCCTCTCCCTATGGGTTCAGATGGAGATCATCACTGCCTTCAATGCCTCCCAGACCGTCCCCACTTGGACCTCCCCATTATCATTGACCTCAAGGTACCTCTTGATACACCCCCGAACCCTCTCGGCCACCTCCTCATCTGCCAGCAGCCCCACCTCCATGCGCCAGAGCGGACGTTGGTCCCTCTCTTCCCCCAGCCCGAGGTCCATCCAATGCGGGGCATGATCTGAAATGGCAATGGCGGAGTATTCCACATCCTCCACCCTCGACACCAACCCCCTGCTCAGGACAAAAAAAATCAATCCTCGAGTAGGCCTTATGTACGTGGGAGAAAAACGAGTATTCCCTGGCCCTTGGCCTCACAAACCTCCAGGGATCCACCCCCCCCCCCCCCCCCCCCCCCCCCCAAATCTGGTCCATGAATCCCCTCAGCACCTTAGCCGCCGCCGGCCTCCTACCCGTCCGGGACTTGGATCGATCCAATGGGGGATCCAGTACTGTGTTGAAGTCCCCCCCCCATGATCAGGCCCCCCACCTCCAGGTCCGGAATGCGGCCCAACATACGCCGCATAAACCCCGCATCGTCCCAATTTGGGGCATAAACATTCACCAACATCACCCGCTCCCCCTGCAGCTTGCCACTCACCATCACATATCTCCCGCCACTGTCAGCCACCACATTTAACGCCTCAAACGACACCTTCTTCCCCACCAGGATCGCCACCCCCTTACTCTTCTCATCCAGCCCTGAGTGAAATACTTGGCCCACCCATCCCTTCCTCAGCCGAACCTGGTCCACCACTCTCAGGTGTGTCTCCTGGAGCATGGCCACATCCGCCTTCAGCCCCTTCAGGTGCGCAAATACCCGGGCCCGTTTGACCGGCCCATTCAGCCCCCTCACATTCCAGGTTATCAGCCGGATCAGAGGGCTCCCTGCCCCCCTCCCCTGCCGATTAGCCATACCCCATCCCTTGCCCACCACCGGCCAGCATCCCCCACTCTGCCAGTTTCCCACGGCGGCAACTCCCCCAATCCAGCACCCCCTGAGTCCTCTAGCTCCTTCCTGACCGTTTCAGCAGCAACCCGGTACCCCCCCCCCCCCACCCAGGGACCCCCTCCTAGCCGCGCCCCTCCCTCCACAGCACTCCCGTGAGCCAGCTAACTTCTGCTGACCCCGGCGACTCCCGCTCTACCTTCGACTCCTCCTCACGTGGGACTGCCCCTCCTCCATTGTGCCCGTCAACGGGTCCTCCCCCCCCCCCCGCTCTTGCGCGGGAAAAGAAAACAGCCAGCAACGACCCGCGCTTCTCAGCCCCGGCCCCGCCCCCACCATCTCCCAGCACGGGAAACCCGCAGAAAGCCCGCGCTTTCGCCCTGCCCGGCCCCGCTTCCTCCAGGGCTAAAATCAATCCTTTTGTGCCAAGCTCCCCCTCAACAACTTTATGAATTGAGAGTGTTGCTCAGAGTACTTGTTCCTGCCTATCCAAAGGGAGAGGATCTAAGCGACAAAAAGCTGACTCTGATGCTAAGTGTGGTACTAATTTGGAAACTAAATTTCAAGAAATTTTAGAAATAAAGAAGGTAGTACATGCGTTCCCCAACTGGAAACCCAGTCCGTCGTGCAAAACCACCTCCCATTCATTGACTCTGTCTACACCTCACGTTGCCTTGGGAAAGCGGGCAGCATAATTAAAGACCCCCTCCCACCCAGGTTATTCTCTCTTCCATCGGGCAGGAGATACAAAAGTCTGAAAACACACACTAACAGATTCAAAAACAGCTTCTTCCCTGCTGAATGACCTTCATATGACTGAACTGATCTCTTCACACATCTCTACCAAATAGTACTACAATCCGTATACTTCACCCAATGTCTATGTCTTTACATTGTGTATTTATCGTATGTCCTACATTTTTCATATATGGAACGATCTGTCTGATTTGTTAGCAGAACAATACTTTTCACTGTACCTCAGTACACGTGACAATAAATCCAAATCCAAATGTTAGGAGTAAATTATTGAAGCAACCTTAAAAGTAATTATGCAATGGATGATGACACACCTCCACAAACTACACGCTCAGATTTATAGCTGGAGCCAGGGTAGGTTCCTATAGTGACAAAAGCACATGAAATGGCGGGAAACCTAGTACATAATTTCCAATTAGGCAAATTTCATGCAAATAAAAGGTCTCTCAGTGAAATGTATCCCTTTTGACCTTGAACACATTTATCATTTTTAGTTGTTAACCAGGCTGATTCTTTTTAAAACATACTGAAATACTTCATGTGGAGGATTGGTCTCAATTAACAAATATAGGTAATTGCAAATGAAAACGGAAAATTCTGGAAAAGCCCTGCAGGTTTGAAGGTTGATGACCTTCCTGTCATAATACGCACCCATGCACATCATGAGGTAAAGACAGGCAGTGACAGACACCCAGGTTAGCCAATCAACACACAGGACAGAACACAACCAATCACCAGACAGAACACTGGAGTATAAAACTTCCAAGTATAAAACACACGAGGCACCAGCAGTCTGCCTCTTTCCACTGGTGACAACTGTAGTGACAGTCAGGGTATATACATCAGTTAGCACCTTTGACACGTGGATAAGAGCTAGCCTGGTCTAGTTAGTTAGAGTTAGTACACTTAGAGTAGTAGAGTGTCAACCCACAGCCAGCTGTGTGCATTGTTAAAGAAGTTCAATAAATCTTATTGAACCAACGTCTAAGTTTGGTGTATGCTTTACAATCCAACTGCATCCAGTTGTAGTCCGTGTTACTCCAGGGTAAATAACACAACACTTTCCAGGCAATGTACCGGTAATTTCTTTTTGTAGTGCATGGGTAACGGGTTTAAATGGGTGGGCCCTTCGAGATTTTTGTACGGCCACCCCTGTGTTGTAACTTGATGGGCCCAAGTTATGCAAGGTCTAATTCAGGTTGCTGCTCTAACACCCCCCCACCTCATGCGGGCAGGGCAACCCCCCCTGGGCACGATGTCTGGTGTGAGCAAAATGCCACCTGGGCATTGCCAGCCGGGCATCCTGGCTGTACCTTTGCCAAGCTGGCAGTGCAACGCAGGCATGTTAGAACTGCCAAGGTGGCACCTGGGTGGCATGACAGGATGCCAAGTTAGCACTGCCAGGGTTCCAGGCTGGCAGTACCATAGTGTACAGGTGGCATCAGCAGTATCAGGGTGCCATCCTTCCCAGAGCCCAACAACCCAGGGTTCTCCGATCACCTGCCTGGATCCTGTTTGTGGGGACCAGTGCTAAATGGCTCCTGGCTGGGGTCTCCGTGATGTCAGTAGACCCCAGGTGCCAGTTAGATCTGGTGGCGGCATAGTTAAATGATCTGTTAAGCTCACTTTTTGTTTTATAAATTTAGAGCAGCTAATTATTTTTCTTTTCCAATTAATTGGAAAGGGGGCAATTTAGCGTGGCCAATCCACCTAACCTGCACATCTTTGGGTAGTGGGGGTGAAACCCACACAGCCATGGGGAGAATGTGCAAACTCCACACGGACAGTGACCCGGGGCCGGGATTCAAACCCGGGTCCTCAGAGCTACAGTCCCAGTGCTAATTACTGCGCCACATGCCGCCCTGTTAAGCTAACTTAACTATGCAAGTTTGGATCCGGCCTTGTGTGATCGTTAGCTCTCGCGGGGATTAACAGTCTATCGGGAATCCCGGCAGAGGCCTATTGTGGGATCTACCGTCACATCCCTTCAAGATTCCAGTGGGACGGGCCAGTAGATCGTGCCCAATATCTTGAAATGATTCAAAATTGACAGAAGACCATTGTTTTGAAATCATGGACCTTTCTTCTCTTTGGATTAAAAAGATATTGGAGTAGAAATTCATCACAGGCAGCCTTGGGTTGGCTACCAGTTCTAGTTCTGATGTTTAGTTGCATTGACTTCAATGGATAACATCTCTTTTCCGCCATCGCCCACGATGGAATTTCGGTTGAATTCGATTTATTGCTACATGTATCGAGGTACAGTGAAAAGTATTTTTCTGCGTATAGTCCAGACAGATTATTCCATACATGGAAAAACATAGGGCCAACATAAATACACAATGTAAATACGTAGACATAGAATACAGAGTGTAGTACTATTCAGTAGAGAAGATACGTGAATAGATCAGTTCAAGGATTGGAGTGGAAGAGAGAATAACCCGGGTGGCACGGGTTTTTGATTTCACAGCCCGCTTTTCCAAGGCAGTGGGAGGTGTAGACAGAATCAATGGATTGGAGATGCATTCGCGTGATGGACTAAGCTGTGTTCACGGCTCTCTAGTTTCTTACTGACTTAGGCCGAGCAGTTGCCATACCAAGCTGTGATGCAGCCATTTAGGATGCTTTATATGCTTCATTTCATATGGTGCACCTGTAAAAGTTGGTAAGAGTCAAAGTGGACATCCTGAATTTCTGTAATTTCCTGAGGAAGTATAGGCACTGTTGTGCTTTCTTGGTCATAGCGTCAACGTGGGTTGACCAGGACAGATTGTTGGTGATGTGTACGCCAAAGAATTTGAAGCTGTCAACCATCTTCAGCATGGCACCATTGATGCAGCCAGGGTGTGTACAATACTTTGCTTCATAGATTACACAGAATTTACAGTGCAGAAGGAGGCCATTCGGCCCATTGAGTCTGCACCGGCTCCTGGAAAGAGCACCCCACCCAAGGCCAACACCTCCACCCTATCCCCATAACCCAGTAACCCCACCCAACACTAAGGGCAATTTTGGACACTAAGGGCAATTTATCATGGCCAATCCACCTAACCTGCACATCTTTGGACTGTGGGAGGAAACCGAAGCACCCGGAGAAAACCCACACGCACACACGGGGAGGATGTGCAGACTCCGCACAGACAGTGACCCAAGCCGGAATCGAACCTGGGACCCTGGAGCTGTGAAGCGATTGTGCTATCCACAATGCTACCATGCTGCCCTAAAGTCTTCCTGAAGTCAATGACCAGCTTCTTAGTTTTGCTGACATTGAGAAAGAGATTGCTGTCATTACACTACACCACTATGTTCTCTATCTCCCTGATGTACTCTGACTCATCGTTCGAGATTTGACCCACTACGGTGGTGTCATCAACAAACTTGGAGATGAGTTGGAGTCAAATTTTGCCACACAGTCATATATAAGGAGTATAGTAGTGAGTTATGTACGTAGCCCAGCGTGGCCCCGGTATTGAGGGCTATCATGGAGGAGGTGTTGTTGTTTATCCAATGGTTCCAATTTATTCCATGTGTGGGGCCAGATTCTTCGATTCTGAGGTTAAGTGTGGAGGATCTGTGGCATTTTCCATGAAAAAAAACAGTGCCGCCCCTCACCAATGCTGCGAACGGTAAGGGGCTAGCAGCCACTCCACGTAAAACTCCCGATCTCCACAAAATAAAAAAACCACGTGGATATGATCTTGAGGTGCCCTGTTTTACAGGGAAATGGATTAAGTATTGCTTGGTGGGATTAGTCCAGATAGCCCTCTTTCAGCCATCAGAGCGTCAATCGCTTAGTTCCTGTGGCATAAGTCTTTCACAGGTTTACAAGTTGATAATCAACCAATCTGGCTGCCCTTGGCCTCCAAACCCTGCAATGGGGCTTGAACCTACAGCTTCTGACTCGGATGATTGCAGCACAACCCATTTCACCACAAGACCATCTTGCACCTCCAGCCATAATATTTAAACAGGGAACCAAGCAAACCTCTGAAAGACTCAGAACATGAAGGACTTGGCAATGGTGATGCCATTGAAGGTCAGGGGGAAAGCAATTTATTTCCTGTACTGAATTGCAGGAAGGTCTGAAGACGAGTACAAAAATGGATGAACAAAAAACGTTGAAGTGTGTGAGAAATAAAAATGATAAGACACATATGTAATAAGCCTCGGTATTGTTGTGGGCATGCCGGCCATTCTTGCTTTAATAGAGTTTTGATAGCATCGACGGTTCCTATCACTTCAATTAGTTTTGGATGGAAAGTCCGATGACATTATTAGGAGAGGATGAAAAGCTCTACCATTTTGAGTTACTTTAGTGCCTTAGAATTAATTTTAAAATTAATAGAATGCCCACTCAGAATGACTGTGAAGCAAATGTTGAAATGACATGCCATTATAAGCCATGGACATACATGAAAGTAACATCAAATGGCACCCAGACTGATGATAAAAGGACTAAACATAGTCTCATTCTAATAAACTGCTGCTTGATTGGAAGCAGGCATCAAGCTTAAATATTGGTTAGTCCTTAACAATTTCAATTGCTATTCAGGATGAGCAGGTTGACTTGTACAGATTGCCTTGTCCCCATTAAGGGCACTGGCAATGTTGCTGTTCTAAGTTATTTCCTCTTGATTCAGTTAAGTTGGAATGAGGTATTTTTTCTTCAAACAGACTTGCTTTGAAGTATTCTCCAGTTTTTAATTTTACCATCTAGGTTGCTTTCATGTGGAAAACGGAGGAAAAACATTGTAATGTACAATTAAGCTTCAGCATGTCAGGGAAATAGCATTACTGTCTAATTTAGTGGAAACTGAAGATCAACTTAAATTGCTTGCTGCAAATCAGTTGCATCAAATCCAGATGCAGCATTTACACTACAGCACCCAGTGGAACTTGCAAAATAACACTGGCACTGCATCTGCACATGCCCAAAAATATCTGGAGGAAAAGTGAAGTTAATTTATAAGAAATATATTATGGGGGAAATTGTAATCTAGGAGATCTGACAGAGAATGGGTGAATTGGGTGCCCTGTTGGTTTTACAGTGTGCCCAATTTTACTCTCCATTGAAATCACTTGGGAGAGTAATATTGAGCAGTGTGCGAAGCCAGTATTCCACATAATCTCATCAATTTCCAACCAGGTGAGTTAAGGTAACATTTACCCTCACATTGATTGAATGAGGGTAAATGTGACCCTGAGTCAGACAGATCAGAACAACAGATGTTATTCATGATACACGCTGAGTTTGGTGATTTCAGTTGGTGGTTACTGAGTGTTTTACAACTGGCCTTGAAAAAGGATGATATAAAATGTTAGTCAGCGCAGATCAATAACTTGTGATCCCTGCTGTAGTTGTGCATGTCAGATGAAGGTAAAATTAGGAACACCTATGGTCAACTGGCCACAGAAGAATGACCACATCTTCAGTGTCGATAGAAGAATATAATAGAGCCAATCACTGTCTTCAGCAGGAAGGATGAGAATTGAATTGGGTGAACAACACATTGAATTCTAAGCATTAGCAATTAGGGATGAGCAATAAATAATGGCCTTGCCAGCAGCACTTGTTTTGTTATGCCCTTGACGTAGCATAAACTGCTTCCTTGATGTGCACTTTGACAAAGGAAGGTTCAGACTTGGAGATAGCTATAATACATTTATTAAACTGTTAACAATTCTCCTACTAGGATTCAACTCTCCTGTTAATCCTGCTATAGCTACTCAGACTGACGAACCAGTCTGCTACAATCTATGTGAAGGGTGTGCTGTGTTTCAAATCAACCCTGTGCACTCACTGAGTGTCTCCACTGGAAAGAGGAAGATCATGTGTGCCTTGTCCTTTTATATGGGTTGGTGTAATGCCCTCCTGTGGTAGTGTCACCTCTGTGTGTGTCGTGAATGCCCATTGGTCGTGTCCTATGTTACTGGCCTATTGGTTGAATGTATGTGTGTCATGTCTCTGGTGCTCCCTCTAGTGTATAGCGAGTCTACATGTATTTACATTAACCCCTTGTGTATTTACAGTGGTGCATATCACCACATCCCCCCTTTTTTCGTGTTACATATTTTCTGTACAATGTTAAAGAAAAATGAACAAACTAGGCAGATAAGTGATGATATGTACAAATCATGATCACAGTGATCATTAAACAATAAGTCCAAATCATATGTACGATTCCAAAATTCATAAATTATTATGGTCGAGTGGCTTTCTTGTTTGGTTGGTGAGTTGGTGATGTTGATGGTGGCATTGCTTTGTAAACGCCAACAGTGTCTCTGTCCGTAAGGAACCAAGAAGTGGTCAAATCACTTTGTTGCCTGATTTGGAGTCTTTTTTGCTTCCGTGCATGTTGTAGCAATGTATGCAATCTGTGTCGTCCTGCCATGGTGTGTCATTGTACTGAGCTGAGCAGTAACAGTGTCCCATATTTGCAGAGTCATGCCATGTTGTACCAGTCATGGTTCCAGTGGCGTTGTGTTTGTCGTGCTTGTTGTCGACGTTGTTGCCTTTGGTGCGCTTCTTGTTTTTGTCTTTGATGTTGTTGTTGTGTTGGTTGGTTTTGTTGCCATGTTTGCTGCGGTCAAGGACCACACTCTGTGGATAATACGAGTCCTTAACACAGTTACGCATGTCAGCATGCTTTGTGGCATCTGCTGTTTCCTTTAGCGTGCCGTCACTGAGTTTGCAGCACTCCCTGTCTGGAGTTCATGTCCAGCTTACTGGTATCAGCTTTGGCTTGTCGATGCTCCCTGTCTGGAGTCTGGTCTGTTTCACCTGAGTCAATTTTGGCTTGTCGATGCTCCCTGTCTGGAGCCCTTTCTGGTTCACCTGAATCAGCTTTGGTTTCTTGCCACTCCCCGACCAGAGTCATTGCAGGTTCACTTGAGTCAGCTGAGGTTTCTTGATGCTCCCCGTCTGGAGCCATTTCAGGTTCACTTGCATCTTCTGAGGTTTCTTGATGCTCCACGTCCGGAGTCAAAACGTTCAGGAATCCATTTGCTTGTGGAGAGACCCGAGTGAATGAGGTTTGAAGTAACGTGGTGTCACCGGAGTCACCAGTAGTCTCACTGCGATTGTCGACTGCATCTGTACACACTAACTGAGGTCTGTAATGTTGCACATCTGGTATGGGGAGTGGGATGCCGTCATCACTTGTCTCACATACAGTGGGTAGAGCCTCAGTGTCTTCTTGTCATTCACTTGAGCTGGGTAGACTGTCAGAGTCTTCTTCTGGTGGCTCAAACAATCTGGGTAGACAGTCATAGTCGCTTTGTTGTTCAGGTGAGGGTGGTAGACTGTCATAGTCCTCTTGCTGTGCACTTGAGCATGGCAGACCTGCATCGTCTGCTGCTGGTTGCTCAGAGGAGTTTGCTAGACCCTCATGGTCTTGCTCATGCAAGGACTGCACTCTGGAGTCTTGCGTTCCTTCCATCGTGGAGTCTGTCCATGAGTTCGCTGTGGAGGCTTGTAACACTCCCTCTGTGGAGTCTTGCAGCGTTCCCTGTGTGGAATCGTGCATTGGTTTCACTGTGGAGACTGTCATCACTTTTTGTGTGGAGGCTGGGGCCCTTCATGGTGCATGGACAACTCTCTGTTTGGAGTCGAGGACTCTTTGCGGTGCGTGGACCACTCTCTGTGTGGCAGCAGGCTGCTCTCTGTGGGCTTGTACCGCTCTCTGTCTCTTGGCATCAGGTCGCAGCATAATCCTGCACTCACGAGTCGGGATGTCGTATATGCTGGGCTGAGGATTCCCCAATCCGAATAACTCATCTTCGGGGTCTTCAATGCACAATACGTATAGTTGCGGTTCGGATTTTGTACTGGGGTAGTCACCTCCCAAGGTGAAATCTTCGTCTGAGTCGTTGTCTTCTAGGACCATATTATCTTCTAGGGCGGTGCTTATTGCATGTTGCAGGGTTCTGCGGAGGTTACATTCAGCTACTGGTTGAACTTCAGGCATTGTGCTGTCGTTCCAGGTGAAATAATCTGGTTTTGAGGCTTTACATTTTTTTTACCGTGTTTTGGGACATTTCCCCTTTAAGTGGGCGTGGTCCGGGTCCTCTGACGTCATGACGCGTGTGACGTAGGTTGTAGGAAGCGATTGCGCATCCGCAGATTGCTGATCCTTTACTTGGGGCCTTTTTCTCAACTGCGCATGTGCTTTTCCAAAATGGCTGCAAATCAAAACTGCTGTTTGTTGCTGCAAGCCTACCCCATGGTGAGTTTTGGCACCTCTTTTACCATTTTTTCTTGTATGTGCCTCGCAGAATTCTTGGACTTTGTCCAGGACTGCCTGGAAGTCACTCCTGTTTTGCCCCTTTGAGTATTTGAAGGTCTGGAAGATTTCAGCTGCTCTTGGATCCGCGATCGTAAGTAGAAGCTTTATTTTCTCTGCATCCGCCACGCCATCTAGGTCGGACGTTATCAGGTAGATCTCGAATCTCTGCCTGAATGCACGCCAGTTTTCACTGAGATTGCCGTGGTACCTGAGCTGCTGTGGAACCGGAATCCCGAACATCATCTTGCCTGGGTGCTGCTGGTAGTCACTGCCTGCTGAGTTGTAACTATATGGATTTAAGCAGGTCACTCCTGGGTACCATGTTTTGTTGTGCTCTTGACGTAGCATAAGCTGCTTCCTTGATGTGCACTTTGACAAAGGACGGTTCAGACTTGGAGATAGCTTTAACACATTTATTAAACTGTTAACAATTCTGCTACTTGGATTCGACTCTCCTGTTAATCCTCCTATAGCTACTCAGACTGACGAACCAGTCTGCTACAATCTATGTGAAGGGTGTGCTGTGTTTCAAATCAACCCTGTGTACTCACTGAGTGTCTCCACTGGAAAGAGGAAGATTATGTGTGCTGTGTCCTTTTATATGTGTTGGCGTAATGCCCTCCTGTGGTAGTGTCACCTCTGTGTATGTCGTGAATGCCCATTGGTCGTGTCCTATCTGACTGGCCTATTGGTTGAATATCTGTGTGTCATGTCTCTGGTGCTCCCTCTAGTGTCTAGCTAGTCTACGTGTATTTACATTAACCCCTTGTGTATTTACAGTGATGTATATCACCACAGCACTCACATCCCATGAAAGAATAAAGAAAGGAAAAAAGAACATTACGAAAAGAGAAAGAATGTGTGGAGGCAATTCCTCAGGGTGGAATTCTGGGATAAATGTCATGATTTGACCCACTGGTATCTGAAGAATTGTCCATAATTGAATTGATAAGGTCAGTGAGAGGTCAGATGACTTTCAGGGTGGGTTAACAGACAGACGTCAAGACAAATGGTTCTCCATTTATTACTTGTCCTATTGGCAGTATTGCAAAATGTCCCTTTCAGCCCCTACAATATCAGTAAAAACAATAAAAAGTAATGTTCTTTTTCTTCAGGGCCCCTAACACTTTAAAGTCATGGATCCCACTGATGGCGCTCACATTGCCTGACTGTGCTAAGCAGAAAGTTATGACGGGGTTCAGCTGAGCCAAAGGAGCAGGAATTCCCTCCATTAGAAGTGCCTTTCTCTGGCTCCAGCTCATCAGCAAAGTTTCCCTTGTAAAGGTCATGAAGGGGTCCTTGGAAGCATAATGAATTGTGAGGAGTACACTAGAGAACTTGAAAAGCCATTGACAAGTTGGTGGAATGTGTGGACAGCTGGCAGATGTAGTGCAATGCGGACAAGTGTGAAGTGATTCATTTTGGTAAGAAAAACAAGGAGAGACAATGGGCGCGATTCAGCGGACAAAAGTTAAAGTCTGCTTTTGGGCATGTTTGGTGAGGTGTTTCTCAACGGCGGCAGTGCTGAGATTCACCCGTCATTCATTGACACTTTGCCCATATTTTGGGCCTCGGGGAGAATCCCCCTGCTGAGCCGACACTGTTATTGACTTCCAGCTGGCGAGCTCGGCTCCTCACACTTTGGGGTGCCATTTTGTATGGCAGCCCCCTGATTTCTACACCCCCCCCCCCCCCCCCCCCCCCCCCGGCTTTCAGCTCCTCCCTGATTTTTGGAACATGCCCTTAACCCACGCAACCTTCTGTAGGCCCTTGGAACCTCCTCTCATCACCCTCCCCCCAATTGTCAAGGACCCAGCCCCTTGCAGTGCCAACCTAGCACCCAGACACCCTGGCATCGCCAGTCTGACATCCTGGCTGTGGCAAGAGCGATCAATAAAACATGCAATATCCTGGGTTGTATTAATACAGGTATAGAGTACAAGAGCAGGAGGTTCTGCTGATCATCTACAGAATGTTAGCTTGGCCTCAGGTGGCGTAATGTGTACCGTTCTGGGCCCCACACTTCAGGAAGGATGTGAAGGCACTGGACAGAGTGCAGAAAAGATTCACAAGATTACTTCAGAGATGAGAAACTTCAGTTACGAAGACAGATTGGAGAAGTGTGGACTGTTTTCCTTGGAGAACAGAAGACTGAGAGGAGATTGGATAGAAGTACTTAAAATCGTGAGGGAAAGGGCAGCACGGTGACACAGTGGTTAGCATTGCGGCCTACGGCGCTGAGGACCCGGGTTCGAATCCCGCCCCTGGGTCACTGTCCGTGTGGAGTTTGCACATTCTCCCCGTGTCTGCGTGGGTTTCGCCCCCACAACCCAAAGATGTGCAGGTTAGGTGAATTGGCCATGCTAAATTGCCCCTTAACTGGAAAAAATAATTGGGTACTCTAAATTTAAAAAAAAAAAATCGTGACGGAACTGGAATGTTCCCAGTCATGAAAGAATCGTGACAGAGAGGGCACAGATTTAAAGTAATTAACAAAAGAAGCATAAGTGACATGAAGGAAAGTGATTCAGGTCTGGAATGCACTACCTGAGAGCAGGTTCAATTGAGGCATTCAATAAGGAATTAGACTGTGATCTGAAAAAGAAAAATATACAGGGTTAATAATCAATGGTGCGAGAATGGTACTAAGTGAACTGCTAATTTGGAGATCTGGGGCGAGATTCTCCCCTACCCGGCGGGGTGGGCAGTTCCGGCGCCGAAGAGTGGCGTGAACCACTCCGGCATTGGGCCACCCCAAAGGTACAGAATCCTCCAAACCTTCAGGGGCTAGGCCGGCGCCAGAGTGGTTTGCGCTGCATCGGCCGGCGGGGAAGGGACTTGGCGCCACGCCAACCGGCGTGAGTTAGCGCATGCGCGGGAGCGCTAGTGTCATCCCAGCGCATGCACGGGGGGGGGGTTCATCACTGCGTCCGCCATCGCGGAAGACCACAGCGGCCGACGAGGAAGAATAGATTGCCCCCACAGCACAGGCCCGCCTGCGGATTGGTGGGCTCCAATCGCGGGCCAGACCACCATGGGGGCACCCCTCAGGGCCAGATACCCCCGCGCCCCCCGAGGACCCCAGAGGTCGCCCGCGCAGGAAGGTCCTGCCGGCAAATACCTGGTGTAAAATACGCCGGCCCATCGTGGGCCGGAGAATCGCCGGGCGGGCCGCAGCCAGTGGCTGCCAACCGGCGAGGCGCTATTCCCGCCCCCGCCGAATAACTGGCACCGGAGAATTCGGCAGCCGGCGGGGGCGGGAATCACGCCGCCCTCCGGCGATTCTCCGACCCGGCGGGGGGGTCGGAGAATCCCGCCCCTGGTGTAAGCACGATGGGCTGAATGGCCTCCTTCTGTGTTGAAACAATCCTGCAATCCTGAGACATCAACCCTGACATATAAGTCTGAAAGTCCTGAGAACAGTTGAAGACCAGCAGAGTCCCAGAGAAGGTACAACCTCACTGAGATTTATGTTTTACTTCTCACATCCTAGATGTCCAAAATTTCCTCTTCATAATTAGAAAATCTGTTAATGTCCTCTTCACCAGGAAAGTGGGATTTCAGTTTTATGTTCCAGCAAACCACGGTATCTCTGACAATGCAGCATTGCCTCAGTTCTGAACTGAAATGTCATCCTGGATTTGTGCTTAAATGGGGCCTGAACCCACAATGAATATTTTATAATCATATAATCATTATAATTATTGATAATGATACAATTGACCGTTAATGTTATGTTTCAGTCATGTCATGGAATTATAGAATTCGTATGGTATAGAAGGAGGCCATTCAGCCCATAGGTCTTCCCCGACCCTCTGAAAGAGCCACCCTACCTAGGCTGACTCCCCCACCCTATCCCCTTAGCCCCACCTAACCTGCATATCTCTGGACACCAAGGGGTAATTTAGCATGGCCAATTCACCTAACCTGCGCATCTTTGGATTGTGGGAGGAAACTGGGGCACCCGGAGGAAACTACACAGGCATGAGGAGAAAGTGCAAGCTCCACACAGTCACCCAAGGCCAGAATCGAACCTGGGTCCATGGTGCTGTGATGCAGCAGGGCTAACGACTGTGCCACCATGCTCTCAATAATGTTTACTTTTACTGCTAAAAATGCCAACCAAAAATAATTCCACCCAACAAATTTTACTGAAGTAAATCCTTTATGAAATAATCTCAAATTCTGTCGAAAATGAATTTTATCTCTTTATTTATTTCATATTAATTTGATGTCCCACATGAAGCTTCTAGCTGGTCATTTGTATTTCTTGCTTTAAGACGTGCTTCATGGAACAGGGGCGGAATTCTCCGACCCCCTGCAGGGTCGGGGAATCGCCCGGGGCCTTCGTAAATCCCGCCCCCGCCCGTGGCCGGAATTCTCCGCCACCCGGGAATTGCCTCTTTGACCTATCAATCAAACTTTGAACTTTGAATTCCCTTCTGAGATAACTATAGTTTTTGGAAATCAGCCAAGCTTCATAAAGAGCTCTTCGGAAAGTATAAACAAACAATTAACATAACTGATAGAACAGATGTTTTTACCTCTCATTAATATGGAGCCTTTTTTCTAAGTTTAAAGAGCAGGGGATTTAAAAGAAATCAAATCACGACAGTTATTCAAACTCTATCCAACCTTCTGAATGCTTCACATCTATCTATAAATTTGTGACTCACACACTGCATGTTCAGGCCCTTACAACAGCCAAAATGGGGTCTCCTTTAACTTTTAACTGAGTTCAAATGGCCCTTTTGAGTTCAGGTTGCCTTCATGTGTGATTCATTCCTCACTGCTTTCCTCTCTTGGCAAAATTGGGATATGTTGAAAATGGAGGTGGAACTCACACGGAGTGACCACATGTCCTCAAAAATCTAACTCTTAGAATCTGGGGACCTTTTGTGATGTCACTGGTGCTGGTAGGATGACACAGGCTGGGCCTCAGACTGAATGAGAGGTTCCACCTCCAGCTAATTAACTGCAGGGCTGCTGTGATAAGGGGGATACGTTCCCCACTGATTTTTCAGGTGGCATATGTAAAACTGCACCATCTGAAAAATCCTGCCAATTTGTGAAAATGTTTATCATCTTGGTCCTGCTGTTTCTTAGCTGTTTCATTTGTGTCATTTTCCCAGAGTGCTGCACTTCTTTGGCTGCTGTAAAGTTACAATGGACAATCAGAAGAAGCAATACTGATTGTCTAAAACCTTTAACCTGGCTGACCACACCATCCTCTCCACTGTTGTCCAGGTGTGTTGGTCTGCTCCTACTGATTTCACTCTTATTCATCTAAAAATAAACTAAGAGGCACTTGCAATGCCTTAATTTCCTGTTCACTTGACCATTATTTCTCGTGGCCCTCAAGGACGCATCCATGGTCCCCTCCTATTTCTCAGCTACAAGTTTATCCATTGGTATCATCATCTGAAAATATAGTATCAGTTTCCACCTGTCCCATGATGACATTCAGCTCCCACTCCTCCACTGTCTCCACATTGTCAAACTACTTGTCCAATATCCAGTACTGGACGAGCAGAAATTTCCTCCAACTAAATATTCGGAAGGCCGAAACATAAGGCTGGATTTTACTGGGGCACAGAGCCTCAAAAATCAGGTCTGGGGTCCGGCTCACGATCCCAAAGGCTGTCCCACAGCAATTTAATGCTGGGTGCATTGTTAATTGATTTAAAGTAAGATTTGACCATGTTAGAAAATCTTGTCATAGAGAGTTGCCGGCCAATCAGATGCCCAGGATATCTGTAATCCCAATAGTATTATTGGAAGCATTGGTTACTGCTGGGCTTGTAGGCAGCTTTATCATGCTAAGGATCCCAGGAAAGTGTGGGGTCGGTGGTCTCACCGAGGCCTACCAAAGTGTCTCAGGGAAGAAGATAATTTGGGTAGGGGGGATGCCAGGTTCAAGAGGCCACATAGAGAGGGTTAATTCCTTGGGGGCAGGGTCCACGAGGCCACCAAAGAGGTTTCATCCCTATTGCCTGACACCAGCTCAAGCAATCAAAACTTTCTGAATGGCATGGGCCCCTCCTCCCCACAGGTAAAACACAGGTGACTCCGGGATTATGAATGAAATGAAATGAAAATCGCTTATTGTCACGAGTAGGCTTCAATGAAGTTACTGTGAAAAACTCCTAGTCGCCACATTCCGGCGCCTGTCCGGGGAGGCTGGTACGGGATTAGGCCCTTTACTGGACATTATTTGGTCACTTAAGGACATTCAGAGGCCCAGGGGCAGGTAACCATGTGATATCACTCCCCACTCTCCCTACCATGCCCCATGAATTTCAGTCAAGTCATGGGATATCTAGTAGTGCATACCCCCTCTGTCTTCAAACCTGCCAGTGAGGGAGCTGAAAATCCAGCTCCCTTTCTTTGGTCTCTGTCATAAACGCACATCCTTTGCCACCAATTTCATTCATCACTCTCCCTGACAATGATTTGAATCTGATCCAGTTTGCTCAAACTGGAGTAATATATTTGACCATGGGCGAGCTTCCAACCACATACCCCCACTGTCGTTGCTTGGTTCCACCCCTGTACCTGACTCTACCCCTGCCTCAGCTGCTGATGCTAATACCCATATCCATGCCTTTGTTATCTCTCGACCCGACTCATCCAATGAGCAACTTGATGGCCTTACACATTTACCCTCCGTAAACTTGAGGCCATTCAAAATCTCTGCCTGGATCTTAAATCATATCAAGTCCTATTCGTCCATCAGTCCTGTGCTCGCTCACCGACTTTGACTCCCAGTGAAGTCTCGACCTTAAAATTGTCATTCTTGTTTGCAACTCCATTCCTAGCCTCACCCTTTCCAGCCCCTGTAATAGAATTTACAGTGCAGAAGGAGGCCATTCAGCCCATTGAGTCTGCACCGGCCCTTGGAAAAAGCACTCTACCCAAGCCCACACCCTATCCCTGTAACCCAGTACCCTACCCAACGTTCTTGGACACTAAGCACAATTTAGCATGGCCAATCCACCTAAACCGCACATCTTTGGACTGTGGGAGGAAACCGGAGCACCCGGAGGAAACCCACGCACACACAGGGCGGACGTGCAGACTCCCCACAGATAGTGACCCAAGCCGGGAATTGAATCTGTGACTCTGAAGGTGTGAAGTAACTGTGCTAACCACTGTGCTACCGTGCTGTCCGTCCTCCTGAAGCCCTACAACCTCCTGAGAATTTGCGCTCCTACAGTTCTGGCCTCTTGAGCATCCCTGATTTTAATCATTCCACCACTGCCAGATGTGACTTCAGCTGCGATGATCTTAAACTCAGGAATTTCCTTCCTAAACCTAGTCAGAAACGCATGCGGAACACTTGCCTTCATTGGACGGGGCATCGAGGATAAAAACTGCCAAGTTGTATCCAACCTTGGTAAGGCCATACTTGGAATATTGCGCACAATTCTGGTCGCCACACTACCAGAAGGATGTGGAGGATGTGAAGGATTTGGAGAGGGTGCAGAAGAGGTTTACCAGGATGTTGCTTGGTCTGGAATTTGTTAGCTATGTGGATAGGCTGAATAGACTCAGACTGTTTTCATTAGGAAGACGGGGGTTGAGTAGTGGCCTGAGAGGTCTACAAGATTATGAGGGGCATGGATAGAGTGGATGGGCAGGCACTCTTTCCCAGAGTGGAGGGGTCAGTCACCAGGGGGTCCGTGGGGCAAAATTTAGAGGAGATGTGCGAGGCAGATTTTTTACGCAGAGGGTGGTGATTGCCTGGAATGTGTTGCCAGGGGAGGTTGTCGAAGCAGATACATTAACAGCATTCAAAAGGCATCTCAACAAACACATGGATAGGATGGATATAGAGGGATATGGCAAAAGGAAGTGCTGAGGGTTTTGGCAAAGGTTGGTATCAAGACCGGTATAAGCTTGGAAGGCCGAAGGGCCTGTTCCTGTGCTGTATAGCTCTTTGTTCTTTATTCCCTATGCTTCTTTAAGTCCCTTCCCTCTTTTAAGGTGTGCATTAAAATCTCCATCTTTGATCAAGCTTTTGGTAATGTGTCCTAAAATTTTCTCCTATGGCTTGATGTCAGATTTTGCTTGATAACCCTCCTGCTAAATGTCATCGGACATTTTGCTACATTAAATGCACTGTATAAATAAATTGTGTTGTTGTTGAAAACAGCATCACAAAAGAGGAAGCTACAGTTGCCTCATTTACCTGAAAGACATTTACAATCGGATATTTGCAAATATCAGACAATAAAATACCAGTTTGTCTCCTAATCTTGTGTTGCCTAATGCCTCGTGGTTAAGGCGCTCCTTACCTTGTAATCTCCTAAGCAAGTGCAAAAGTGAACTAAAAGTTAATTAGAGGAAAAAGCTTACTTCTTGTATGACATTATCTCAGCTCTAGGCAGAATCAAGAGAAAATGGTTGTGCAGTAGCTAACATTCTGATATTAACTGAGTCCAGTTGTAGTACTAGAACTGGCATAGAAGATCTTTTAAAACTTATTAAATGACATGCTGACACAACTTGAATATACAGCTCTAATTTAACCTAATAATGACCTAAAATCCAAGTGTAAACCATCAGTGCGAATCTATATTTATTCCTGTGTTAAAGTTATACCTTCAGACTAATAAGCGATTATTATTAATGTTCTTTGTAATGTAGATCAACATTGCTATATAAACACTGTAAAATGCAGCAAAATTTAATTAATTAGAGGTATTATTGTGTTTACTTTGCCTTCTTAGCAACACCACATTGTGTATAAAACCCAGTAGCCATTGCACTATATATAAGGCTTTTGCATTTTCCCATTTTAATAAAACAAATTGACCTTAGAAATGGCGGGAATCAGGGGCGAAAATCTCCCCTACCCGGTGGGTCGGGGGGTCCCGGCGTAGCAGAGTGGCGCCAACCACTCCGGCGTCGGGTCTCCCCAAAGGTGCAGAATTCTCCGCACCTTTAGGGGCTAGGCCTGCGCCGGAGTGGCTCCCGCGCATGCGCCGGAGCGTCAGCGGCCGCTGACGGCACCACCGGCGCATGCGCGGTGGAGGGGGTCTCTTCCGCCTCCGCCATGGTGGAGGCCGTGGCGGCGGTGGAAGAAAAAGAGTGCCCCCATGGCACTGGCCCGCCTTCCGATCTGTGGGTCCCGATCGTGGGCCAGGCCACCGTGGGGGCATCCCCCGGGGTCCGATCGGCTCGTGCCCCCCCCCCCCCCCCCCCCCCCCCAGGACCCCGGGGCCCTCTTGCACCGCTTGCTCCTGCCGGCACAGAGGTGGTTTAAACCACATCGGCGGGAGAGGCCTTACAGCGGCGGGACTTCGGTGGGATTACTGGCCACTTAAGGTTTCAATTAAGGCGAGGGAAAATGCGCCACCCTAGAGTTTGCCACCCCCCAAAATATTGTGGATAGATTGGAGCGGGGGGGGCGTTGGATGACCAGGTGACAGAGAGGTCAGCCGGGGAACTTTACACGCTACGTGCTGCAAAGCTGCTGCCGATGGACTGCAAAATTCTGCCATTTACTATTATACAATGAGAGGCAGCATATGGTGCAATGGTTAGCACTGGGACTGCGGCACTGAGGACCCGGGTTCGAATCCTTGGCCTGGGTCACTGTCCATGTGGAGTTTGCACATTATCCCCGTGTCTGCGTGGGTTTCACCCCCACAACCCAAAGATGTGCTGGTTAGGTGGATTGGCCAGGCTAAATTGCCCCTTGATTGGAAAAGAAAAATAATTGGCTATTATTATCCAATGAAACATACCCCATATCAACCGTATTGGGCTGGATTCTCCGCAAGCGGGATTCTCCGCTGGCGGGATTCTCCCCAAGCGGGATTCTCCGCTGGCAGGATTCTCCGCTGGCGGGATTCTCCGCTGGCGGGATTCTCCGCTGGCAGGATTCTCCGTTGCGCTGGCAGCGCACCCATTTCCTGCTGGTGTGGTGCTGCCCACAATGGAAACCCCATTGGCCGGCTGGCGGGACGGAGAATCTCGCTGCCACTGTATGTGCGCCGCACCTTAAAATCCCGCCCATTGTTTTGGAAATGGTTGGATATTCCAAGTTCCTGGGGTCGGATCACATTACTATAATGTCCCATTGTATGACATCAGAAATACTGGATTAATGATCGCATCTGGATCTATACCTAATCTAGGTGAATTGCAGAAACTTGCAAGGTTGGTGGCCTGAGGGGGGTACTACCGTAAAGGCGATGTTTAATTTCTTAAAAAGCTCAATTCGGATTACTTACAGTCAAAATGTTTGGGAAGGCTACTTTCACGTGGAAGATGACACCAGGATATAAAGTCTGATACTTGATTTGAAGGTGTTTTGTGAGAGCATACAAGTTTTTATGCGTGTGAATGCACTGAAGCTGGCCAAAGAATTATAAGTGGAAGGTGTAATATATATTTCCACAGCAATTTTTGAAAGACAAAATTGACCTCTATTGTTATGCAGGAATCTTAATTTGATAAGCCAATATTCCCGATGGCATTTGCCTGTTCTGATTTATAGTCCAATCCTAAAATGCATTGCAATTTGATTGTTCAGCTGCCTTCTTGCTGCCATTTTCAATGGAATCACTTACTGCTAAATTAATGAATGCACTCATTATCATGGAATTCAAAACCACCAAATTACTTTCTATATTTCTGTACAATTTGCGCCACTTGTGATACTGTAAAGTCCTTTTGATGTTGTACGCTCTGCTATAAAGTACTCAGCTAAACACAATACGCCTGATTTTAATGTGCAAAAATGTCCAACCTGGCTTACTCCTAAATTGAGTGCAAACTATATTTTCTGAACCTGAAGAAGCATCAATGCATTATTGGAACTGACGTGGCTCTCCGAGTTAATTCTTCCATTTTATCTTTTTGTATACAACTTCTACTCCACTTAATAAAAAATAATAACACTCAGCTTACGTGTCACCTTGGCTTAAAGGTATGTTGACTTCTGAGTCAGAAGGTTCAAGTGTTAATCCAGGATTTAAACACATAATCAAGGCTGACTCTTTGGTGCAATACTGAAAGAGCACGTGAATGTCAGAGGTGCCACCTTTTGGAGAAATGTTTACCTGAGGCGTCATCGGCCTGCTCAGGTACAAGATCTCACCCCAGTACACAAAGCGGAAGTGTGCTTTCCATTTACTGTGTCTCATTGCTGTTTAAGGGACCCTGCTTTGCACAAATTTGCTGCTGCATTTGCCTGCGTAACAACAACGACCGCACTTCAAACATAATTATTTGGTTGTGAAATACGCTGTGATATCCCGATAACGTGAATGAGAGTCTCACTTCTTTACAGGTATGTCTGGAAGGCACATATATTAGGCATAAGAAAGCAGTGGAACTGGAGTAGATGGGTTTTATGAGTTTATCAAAATTCCGAGGCAGTGAATTGAAATTCAGGTCTATTTTGTCACCTCATATTTGGTTAGTTTAAACTGGTGATTGAAAGTAGGGATGACAGATGAATTTACTGAGGGGTACATCCAGATAAAGTTGAATAATGTGCACTTTTCTGCAAACTTTAAAAAATAGAGCCAGCAGTGTTTGCGTGGGTTTCGCCCCCACAACCCATAGATGTGCAGGCTAGGTGGATTGGACACGCTAAATTGCCACTCAATTGGAAAAAAATGAATTGGGTACTCTAAATTTAAAAAATAAAGAATAGAGTCAACATACATCAACCAGTCTGGAATATAACAAGTCATTATATTTGCATTAACCCTCATGGGGACCCCGGGGAATCACTCATCGATCTCCCCATGTGACATCGTCTGTAAGGTGAGTATGATTGTGTCAGGCTGTTGCTGGCTAGTCTGTGGGACAGCTCTCCCAATTTTGGCACAAGAATCCAGATGTTAGTAAGGAGGACATTGCAGGGTTGGCAGAGCTGGATGCGCTATTGTCATTTCCCGTGCCGAGGTTGATGCCAGGTCGTCTGTCTGGTTTCATCCTGTTTTGACTTTGTAGCAGTTTGATACAACTGAGTGGGTTACTGAGCCATTTCAGGGGGCACTAAGGAGCTAATTACATTCTGTGTGTCTGGAGTCATGTGTAGGCCAGACCAGGTAAGGACAGCAGATTTCCTTACCGCAGCAGTTTGCACCATCTACAAGATGCACTGCAGGAGCTCACCAAGTCTTCTTAGATAGCATCTTCCAAGCACACCACCACTGCCATCTCGAAGGGCAAGGGCAGCAGATATAAATAAAGACTTGGACATTTCCACCCGAGATACTCACCATCCTGACTTGGAAATCTATCGCTAATCCTTCATTGTCGCTGGGGCTAAATCCTGGAACCCTCTCCCTGGACATGATCTAGTGGCCTCATTGGACCAAACACGGTAACGTGATGAGGCCGTTAAATTTTGCAAAAGGCTTCTCTGAAGAATTACGATGCTCAGACGACTCATGAGATCTAATGAGATCCAATCTGGATCATGTCCTCTCTGGCCGTGATCAAGATTAACATATTTAAACGAGCCATTCGGCTCATTCAAATATGTCTACACCGTATTCTACCACGGACCCGGAATGAACGGCCATGTCTGGGAGACCTCGACATGATGTCATTTCACACTGGTCCACACAAAGTGGACCATGTGTAACAGCACCTGGAGAGGACGCTAACCTCGGCTAGTGGAAGCCCCCGGGCGGTCTGGCTCTGGTGCCCTGACACTCCCGCTGACACCTGAGCACCTTGGCACTGCTAGCATGGCACCACTACTTGATACCTGGATGGCACTGCCAGGCTTGCAGGAGCACTGCCAGGGTGCTAGGCTGATGGTGCCAAAGTGCCCAGGAGCCAGGTTGCCTATGCCAGGGATCGAGCCTGGAGATGCCCTGCCATTAAGATATTGGGGAAGGGAGAGTGCTCGAGGACCCCCTCAAAAGTAAGTTGGGGTAGTGGGGAGCTCCGGAGGTCACGGAGGCATTTACAAAGGGTGCCCCGGTCCGCGAGTCGTCTTCCTGCTCTGACATGCTAAGTGAAGGCTCAGCGGGGCATTTCTGACTGAGGCCAAATGTATGCCAGAGTCCCGTTCGATGGTAGGCTCATACTCAGCACTGCAGACACCAAAAAACACCCCGCTATACATGTCCAAAAGGAGACTCTGTTTTTTGTGCCTTAAACCACGCCCCCTAACGGCACTGTGGGTCTTCCTACACCTCAGGGCCTATAGCAGTTCAAGAAAACAGTTCACCACCATCTTCTCAAGGGCAATTAAGGATGGCATAGCCAGCGCCACCCACATCTCAAAAAATAATAAAATGATTTTCAAAAAAGGACATTGGTGAACAAAATGGGTTTTTACAATCAACAATGGTTTCATGATATCCTTGGCTGCCATGTCACTAAGCAGGTGGTACAATGGATAGCGCTGCTGCCTCACAGCGCCAGGGAGCAGGTTTCAATTCCCACCTTGGGTGACTGTCTGGTGCCTCCCACAGATCAACCATACGCAGGTCAGAAGGATTGGCCATGTTAAATTTCTCCTTAGTGCCCAAAAGGTTAGGTGGGGTTACGGGGATCGGCCTAGATAGGGTGCTCTTTTGGAGGTTCGGTGCAGACTCAATGGGGCAAATAGCCTCGTTCTGCATTGTAGCAATTCTATGATTCTTCTCTGATTCTAAAGAGAAGCTTCTTCAAGAAATAACCTTCTGCCATCTGCAAGTAAGCCATCTGTTCCCTGTAAACTTGAATGGCTGAGTATGGCCTCCACAGGTCTAAGTGGCTGATGGAGACTGTATTCAGTAACCCCTAGCTCCTCCATAGATTGGGCTTGTTCATGCACTTGTTGTGCTTCCAGCATGGTTCATCCGGCCTCATTCCTCTCCTTTTCATTCTCTTCATCCTCCTCTTCTCACTGAAACACAAGAACATAGGAAACAGGAACAGGAGGTGGCTATTTGGCCCCTCAACCCTGCTTTGCCATTCAACTAGATCATGGCTGATCTTCTACCTCAATGCATTTTCCAGCACTATCCCCATATCCCTTGACATATTCCAGGAGACTGGTAAACCTGAGGCCCAGACTAATGCTCTGGGGATGGGGGTTCAAATCCCACCATGGCAGCTGATGGAAATTCAATTCAATTAATAAATCCAGAATATAAAGTTAATCTCAGTGGTGGTGTCAGTGAAATTACACCCTACCGATTAGAAATTACACCCAGCTATGGGATGAATCTGGAGCACCTGGAGGAAACCCACACAGACACAGGGAGAATGTGCAAACTCAACACAGTCTGTCAACCAAGAATTTGATCAAACCCAGGCCCTGGGTCTGTGAGGCACTAGTGCGAACCACTGTGCCACCATGAAGCTCAACAAGTTTAATGAAATGAAATGAAAATCGCTTAGCGTCACAAGTATGCTTCAAATGAATTTACTGTGAAAAGCCCCTATTCGCCACATTCCGGCGCCTGTTCGGGGAGGCTGGTACGGGAATTGAACCGTGCTGCTGGCCTGCCTTGGTCTGCTTTCAAAGCCAGCGATTTAGCCCTGTGGGAAGGAAATCTGCCATCCTTAACTGGTCCAGTCTACATGACTCCAGACCTACAGCAATATGGTTGACTTTTATCTGTCCTCTGCAAAGGCCTAATAAGACACTCGGTTCATGGGCCATTAGCGATGGGAAACAAATGTTGGCCTTGCTAATGATAACATCACATGAAAGAGTAAATAAAATGCCACACAATTGTAAGGCATTGATCGATTCCTTCCTTCTTCCACCCTTCACATAAGGTAATCGTGAACAAGGGGTCAAGGACTGAGATGCTCCTTGCATCATTCATTGTCCATTCAGGTGTGACAGTTTACAACAATCTGGTACTTTGTGTTTACCATCATATATTCTCATTCCAGATTTTATTTAATTAACTGAATATAAATACTCCAGCCACCATGATGGGACTTCAACGACTTTGGATCGGGCAGCACGGTGGCATAGTGGGTTAGCCCTGCTGTCTCACGGCGCTGAGGTCCCAGGTTCAAATCCCGGCTCTGGGTCACTGTCCGTGTGGAGTTTGCACATTCCCTGTGTTTGCATGGGTTTTTCCCCCACAACCCAAAGATGTGCAAGCTAGGTGGATTGGCCATGCTAAATTGCCCCTTAATTGGAAAAAATGAATTGGGTAGTCTAAATTTATTTAAAAAATAAAAAAATAAAAAAAATTTGACTTTGGATCACCAGTCCAGGCCTCCAAATTATTTACATAATCTGCTGAGCTACTTCACCCAAAGTTCCACGTCTGTCATGAAGGGAGACTCAGTGATCAGACTGAACTATCAGATGGATTTCGTCAGGTGCAGCTGAGCATGATTGGTGGGTGAAAGTCAGTTATCCGTACGCCAATGTGGCGCAGTGACCTAGGTATTGGCAATATAGGTTGAGATGCCGTGTATGCTCCAGTGAAGATTGCTTGTCTGCTGAGCCCATTACTTTGGAAGCCTTTGTATTCCAGATGACAGAGGCTGTGGTTTGGAAGGGAGCCAAAGTTTTTGGAAAAATTGTTTGTTGCATCTGTGCCCACCCCTGAAACTGGACCATGGGGGTGAATGGATAATGTGGAACACCATTTCGAGAGCTGGTGTAGCACAGCTATGATCTCACCCTGCACAATGTGCATTATCTGCATGTATGTTGGCATACACAATCTTATCAGCAGGTACTGGGTCTGAAGTCATGATTCCTCCTGGCATGCTCAGTGTTGGGGACATCGTTGCCAGAGGTGTTCAAAGTGATGAGAGATCTGGATGCTATAAATTGGGAGAAACTGTTCCCACTCATGGAAGGAGGCCCAAAATGCAGCGCAAGCAGAGCCCGAGAATACTTTTAAGGCTGATAGATTCTTGATAAACAAGGGGGTGAAAGGTTATGAGGGATAGGCAGGAATGTGGGGTTAAGGTTAGAATCAGATAAGCCATGATCTTATTGAATGGTGGAGCAGGGTAAATTTGTATTTTCAGAATAAAACTTCAGCAATGGAAGCTCCATTTTGACCAAATTGGCCAGATTTACACATACCAAATTATGTAAGCCAGAAATAGCATCTAACTATAATAGTTGAAATTCAAAACAAAGAACAGCAAGGTTTTGCACAATGTAAGAGAATTTGTAGCATGAGCCAAATAAGCTAATTGGGCTCCTTCCTCTATATTTTTAGGATCATTGTTTAGATACTCAGTTGGGCAAGAAAAGCCATTGCCAAAAAGTTGAGCCAGAATATCCTTACAATCATAAAATCTTAATTCACGTATAATACAACACAAAGTAATGAAATGTTTCTAAAATATTGAGCACAATTTACCGGCCACATCCTGCCAGAATCAGGACAGGACATGGCTGATAGATCCCGGGAGAGGCTCTCCCAGGATTCCCCACAGCTTTTACGCCTCATGAGATTGAACGTGATCTCGCGAGAGGTTGCGGTCGGGATTCTGCCAGCTATGGGCGGGACCCATACTCGCAAAGCTGAAAGAGTTTAAACGTTCACAGCTCTGCTGCCATCAGATCAAAAGGCCACCCTGTATCTATCGGCCTCGCCAAGGAGACCCCAGCCGGTGCCATTTAGCACCACAGGCAGAACGGCACTGGAGAGGTCTCCCAGGCAATCAGAGGCCTCCGGATGGTTGGCCTGGGGGTGCCCTGTCAGTATGTGGTGGGAGGCAGGGGGGAGGGGGCAGGTGCTCGAGGAACTTCCAACAGGTGAGTTGGGGCATTGGGCGGGTCCGGGGGTCAAGACATCGAGGCACCATCTCTTCCTACACTGAGGGGCTCCTCTCATTGGAGCTCCTTAGTGCAGGATATGTGGCTAAGTGCGGCCTTGACAGGGTGCTCCCTGTCGGGGGCTGAAAAAAAATGGAGTGCCATTAAATAGCAGACATTACAAGTGTCGGGAATGACCTCTCGATTCTCGTCCAAAACGGGCTCTGTTGTTTAGTTAAATCGCGTCCCTTGGCTACAGCATGCATCCTTTGGGGGCAAGTTGGCTGGATGGGCAATGTGGATCAGATTGGTGCCAACATCATGGGATTTGCTTCCTGTTGCGGCTGGGATGGATTTAGAACCTGTCTCTTTAACCCACCTGTGATCGAGGTTATGGCCCTGTGGGTTAGACCTGTCTTCAGGCAGAGTAGTCAAGAAGAAGAATCTGTAGCCAGGTAGCCAAGAATCAGGGGAAAGTAGCCAAGGTGTGAGAGGGAGGGTTAGACTGGATGGAACAGTTAAACCTCAGAGAAAAGAAAGGCGAACCGCAGGAGAAGGGGAGGAGGAAGGGAGGAAGGGGGGCAGAAGGAGGGGAGGGGGGGGAAGAGGGAGGAAACAGGGAACAATAGAGGAAAACCAGAGGGGGGGGGGAGGTAAGGGAATTATAGCTGGAAGGAGAGCACGGGAAACAACAACAAACTTGGCAAATACAGTAACAGAGAGGAAGGAAAATACGGGTGAAAGAACGGCTGAAGCGGAGGTGAATGTGAGGCGACACCAACAGCGAAAACCGTCCGGGAGAAGCAAGTAACAACACCAACACCAGATCCATTCTCGTAGTGCCCTCTCTGTATTGGACATAAACCATGTAATTGTTTCTCCGGCACTCAAATGTATATGTACCTCCCCAGTCCCCTGTCGCCCCCCCCCCCCCCCCCCCCCCCCCCCCCCCCACAAACTTGTGTGTTAAAAATCATAGTGCTAACTGTACAGAGTTGCTGTTGTTGAGCTAGTGCACAATATCCTTTCTCTTTTCTATATATTTTATTCTGTGTACAAAACTGTAAATATACTTTGTTCAAAAACCCAATAAAAAACATTTAAAAAAAAGAAAGATCTGCCTGACACACTCCTGAAAATCAGCTGTCCTTCGTACAATTACCAGACTGTCAGAAACTGAAGAACAGGATCTGCCCAATATGTGTTGGTCGGGCAAAAACACAACTGAAATTTAAAATAGAGACTTATATCATGAAGATAAAATGATTTGGCTATCAGATTAAATGTTACGTGTTGCTTATGTTATTATGTGTTTGGACTGTATTTTTGATTCATAAGATTGTCATACATAGATACATAGAAGATAGGAGCAGGAGGAGGCCTTTTGGCCCTTCGAGCCTGATCCGCCATTTATCACAATCATGGCTGATCATCCAACTCAATAACCTAATCCTGCTTTCTCCTCATAGCCTTTATTCCCATTCTGCCCAGTAAAGCAGTTGAGGCTCCTTCATTAAATGTTTTTAAGATAAAGATAGATAGTTTTTTGAAGAATAAAGGGATTAAGGGTTCTGGTGTTCGGGCCGGAAAGTGGAGCTGTGTCCACAAAAGATCAGCCATGATCTAATTGAATGGCGGAACAGGCTCGAGGGGCCAGATGCCTCACTCCTGCTCCTAATTCTTATGTTCTTATGTTCTTATTCTCCTCAAGTGCTTTATCCAGCCGCTTCTTGAATACATTCAATGTATTTGCATCAACTACTTCCTCTGGTAATGAATTCACAGGCTCACCAGTCTTTGAGTGAAGAAATGTCTCCTTATTTCTGTCCGAAATAAGGACAGCACGGTAGCCTTGTGGACAGCACAATTGCTTCACAGCTCCAGGGTCCCAGGTTCGATTCCGGCTTGGGTCACTGTCTGTGCCGAGTCTGCACATCCTCCCCATGTGTGCGTGGGTTTCCTTCGGGTGCTCCGGTTTCCTCCCACAGTCCAAAGATGTGCAGGTTAGGTGGATTGGCCATGATAAATTGCCCTTAGTGTCCAAAATTGCCCTTAGTGTTGGGTGGGGTTACTGGGTTATGGGGATAAGGTGGAGGTGTTGACCTTGGGTAGGGTGCTCTTTCCAAGAGCCGGTGCAGACTCAATGGGCTGTATGGCCTCCTTCTGCACTGTAAATTCTTTTTTTTTTATAAATGTTTTTATTCAGTTTTCATATTTTATATTGAACAAATTACAAATTGTTAGGAGAGAGAGAAAAAAAAAAACAAACACGCAAAAATTAACATACATATTTACAGGTAAGCATCTTGCACTGTAAATTCTATGATATTTATTAAATGGTTTACCCTGAACCCAGATTGTGACCCCTGGTTCTGGACACACCCACCATTGGGAACACCTTTCCTGAATCTACCCTGTCTAGTCCTGTTAGAATTTTAAAAGTCTCTATGTGATCCCCCCTCATTCTTCTGAACTCCAGCAAGAACAATCCCAACCTAGTCAATCTCTCCTCATATGACCGTCCTGCCATTCCTGGAATCAGTCTGGTAAACCTTTGCTGCACTCCCTCGAGAGCAAGAACATCCTTCCTCAAAGAAGGAGATCAAAACTGCACACAATACTCCAAGTGTGGCCTCACCAAGGCCCTATATAATTGCAGCAACACATCCCTGCTTCTATACTCGAAAACTCTCGCAATGAAGGCCAAGATACCATTAGCCTTGTTTACCGCCTGCTGCACCTCCATGCTTACCTTCAGCGACTGGTGCACAAGGACACCCAGGTCTCACTGCACACTACCGTCTCCCAATTTACAACCATTCAGGTAGTAATCTGCCTTCCTGTTTTTGCTTCCAAAGTGAATAACCTCACACTTATCCAAATTATACTGCATCTGCCATTGATTTGTCCACTCGCCCAACATGTCCAGATCATGCTGTAAGATCTCTGCATCCTCGTCACAATTCACCCTCCCACCTAACTTGGTTTGATCTGCAAACTTTGAGATGATACATTTTGTTCCCCTATCCAAATCATTAATATATATTGTGACAACCTACCAGTTTGAAAAGGACCCATTTGTTTGGGTTTGGGACTGTATCTTTAAATGTAGATTAAATGAAAACGCTCATGGTAGGATGGTCACATGAGGAGAGATTGGGTCGACTAGGTCTGTATTCACTGGAGGTTAGAAAATGAGACGGGATCTGATTGAAACGTGTAACATTCTGAGAGGGCTGTACAGACTGGATGCAGGGGTGTTGTTTCCTCTGGATAGTGGGTCTACAAAAGGAGGCACAGTACCAGTATGCAGAGTGCGCCATTTAGGACTGAGATGTGTAGAAACATCGGTAGATCGCATCCAAAGAGACCATCAGCAAAGATCCAAGAGGAGGGTTCTGTCTTGGAAATGTTTGGTAGGACAGGCACGTAGCAGCTGTAATTGCGCTAGAGCTGCCTGCTGGAGAATGGAAATGGATACTCACCTCCTCTGTTACCCTCAGTACCACTCTGCCAGCTTTCCATTTTTAAGAACAAGTGCTAAACGACGTCTGCATGATTTCTCACTGGGGAACCAATTAATTCCAAAGGGGCCCTTGCATTCAACTTCAATCTTGTGAATGGGATTGAAATGAATGCAAATGAGGGTTACTGATATGCTTGCCAGAATTGGGCGTGATCTGGAACTTGCCATCGGGATAGATAGCCGGTTAGATAGCAAACTGATTCGCGCCCAGCATGAATCTCAATTTTGGTCATTTCCATTATTTAATCGCGGTGGTTAATCGCGCCCAGAGTTAATGTTTTGAGCCGAGTATGATTCTTCTTCAGACATTAGTAATTTAATAATTACGCTGCACTAATTGGTCTCACAGCATAAGAGTATAGGAAGCAAAAGCAGAACTAGAAACTTGGCACTTCAACCTTTCTGCTATTCAATTTGATCGTGGCTGATCTCTCACCTTAACTTTGCCTTCATGCGTGATGCTCACATCTGTTCATTTTGTCTAACAATTTACCAGCATCTCTCCTAAATATACTGAGTGACTGAGCAACCGCAGCACTTTGGGTAAATAATTCTCAGGTGGTTTTCAGACATCAGAGAGGGTGGTTGGGGGCAGAGGTCAGACACCAGGGATCACACGTGGAGGTGGGGCGTTCAGGACAGGTCGGGGCAGGATGGGGGTTTGGTTGCGTGTGGGGGTTGGGACATGGGTTTAAGGTGGGGTCGGATCAGTGTGGTGGGGATCGGCTGGCGTCAGGGATTCTGGTCAGGTCGGGGGGGGGGGGGTCGAATGTACAAAATAGGAGCTGAAGTAGGCATTTGACCCCTTGAACCTGCTCCGCCATTCCATAAGAACATAATTGATCTGTTCGTGTTGAGTTCCACATTCTCATGTACTACCGATAACCTCTGATTCTCTCACCCAACAAGAACCTATCTAACTCTGCCTTAAAAATATTCAATGAACCCACTCCATCATCTTCTGAGGCAGAGAGTCCCAAAGTCACACAATCCCCTGAGAGAAAATAATTCTCCTCATCTCTGACCAAAAAGGATGATCCCTAATTTTAAAACAGCACCTCATCGTAGGGGCTGGTTTAGCACAGTGGGCTAAATAGCTGGCTTGCAATGCAGAACGGTGCCAGCAGCGCGGGTTCAATTCCTGTACTGGCCTCCCTGAACAGGTGCCGGAATGTGGCGACTAGGGGCTTTTCACAGTACTTCATTAAAGCCTACCTGTGACAATAAGGAGTTATTATTATTAATATTAGTTCTGGACTCACCCACAAGCGGAAACATTCTTTCAATGTCCACCTTGTCAAGATCATTCACCATCTTATGTACTTCAATCAAGTCACCCCTCACTCTTCTAAACTCTAGTGGAAACAAGCCCAGCCTTTCCAACCTATCGTCATAATTCCAGGTATCAATCTAATAAACCTCCTCAGAACTGTCTCCAACGCATTTACATCCTTCCTTAAATAAGGAGACCAAACCTGAGCAAAGTATTTGAGATGCGGTCTCACCTTTGCCCTATATACCTGACGCATAACATCCTCACTTTGGTGTTCAGTTTTACTTGTAAAAGAAGCAAGCAAACATGGAAAGGGAGGGTACAAAGAATTCAGAGAAGCAAGGAGGCATGCTCCCAAAACTAGGATGAGGCACATCTGCAGCAATATCATAGATCATAGAATTTACAGTGCAGAAGGAGGCCACTCGGCCCATCGAGTCTGCACCGGCTCTTGGAAAGAGCACCCTACCTGAGGTCAACACCTCCACCCTATCCCCATAACACAGTAACCCCACCCAACACTGACGGCAATTTTGGACACCAAGGGCAACTTATCATGGCCAATCTACCTAACCTGCACATCTTTGGACTGTGGGAGGATACCGGAGCACCCGGAGGAAACCCACGCACACACGGGGAAGATGTGCAGACTCCGCACAGACAGTGACCCAAGCCAGAATCGAACCTGGGACCCTGGAGCTGTGAAGCAATTATGCTATCCACAATGCTACCGTGCTGCCCTATATATAAATTTGAGCACTGCTACTGTCAACACAATAGTTTCATCATCAATGCCAGAGTTCTTTCATCCAGCATTTCTGGAAGTATCTATTCAGCTGTTCGCGTGAGCAGCAGCAAAGAAATGAACCACGGATGTCTGAAACCAATGGTGCAAAAAAAGGAGTGATGAAGCATTGCTGGAAAGAAAATGCTGCATCTGCTTTCAATAAGCTTCTGCATAGAAGAGGACTCATACCGAGGTGCGAGAAGGGAGGGAAAGACAGACTCCCTGCGCCAGATAATCTAAAACAGTTTCCTTATCTGAACCCTTAGGAATCAGTTGTCCTTTAACTTTAACGATGATGAAAAAGAAAAACAAAACAAAATGGCGTGTAATCCCACAACAAAAGCCTGAGAAAGGAAATATGTGGATGTCGGATATTTTAAACAGGGACTGAAAATGCTGGAAATGGTCTGTCAACATCGGAAAGAGAAGAGCAAGTGAGTGTTTCAGATCCATAACGTAACAATAAAACGAACTCCCCGAAACTGAGTTGCATTGTTTTCCTTTAAATTGCAGACATCTAACTGCTGAGTGAACTAGACTCGGGGATGGCAGCAACATTGAGAACAGGTTTGGACAAACAACATCTGTCAGAGAAACGACAAGTTCATGTTTTGCACGCTGCCAAAATGCTCTTTTGCACACGGACTGGTCTGCTGTGCATTTCTAATGCTCCCTGTTTTCATCAAATGCATGCGCTGTAAACTGCTGGCAGGAGATCACAATAGTGAATTTGTCCATTCCTAGGTGAGCTACTAAGACCTGATTGCTCTTTGGTATGGAGTATAAGATTGCATTGCTTTTGTTTCAACATAATCAAGGCTTGCATCCAAATAATATTTTGCACAAGCTCATGGCATCTCAAAGTGCTTTCAAACTGATGAAGAACTTTCGAACTATAATCACTATTGCAATGTAAGAGACACAGCAGCCAGGTGATAACAATACTCCACTGCTCTTCTTTGAGGTAGTGTGTCGGGATCTCTTACATCCACCTCAGAGAAGAGACTTGGCTTTCAATCTCATTCACAAGGCAGGACCTCAGTGCAATGTTGCCTCAGTACCAGACGAAATTGTCAGACTATTGCACAAAAAGGTACTGCAAACGATAGCAGATGAGGATGCACAAAATATACCAAGTGTTGATAAAAGTCTTGACTGCATCATATGTTGTCGATTATCTCGTGGGTGCAGCTGGAAAACTCACTTGATGCAAGGGGGCAAAACCGAGATATTGCTGTATCAGTCCAATTTCATCTGAAACATCAAGTGGCAGATTTTCCTCCTCAGCACTAGGCATGAATAGTTCAATGTGCCAATACACATTACAAAAGCTGCTCACAAACCATGAGATAGAAAATTGTGAACAACTTGTGCTTGACTTTGCAATAAGGGCTCCTCCCCATACAGCTCTTAATGCTTAAGAGAAAAAGGCAAGCCTCCATCAAATCGCACTCACTTGCAGATTCTCCTACAGGAAATGCCAGCTGCTCTGCCCATGCTCCACAGCCATACGCATACATGTGAACAAGACTTCCAACAAATCTCTGTTTATGTTCCAGTAAAACAGCAGAAGGAACCACCCAAGGAAACTCCTGGGGTGAAATTTTATGGAGGCGATGGGGGCCTTGCCTCTTTTCGAGACAGCCAAAGACCCCTTGTGCCAATTAGGCATTTAACAGGCCAGCCTCCGTCCCTCCCCAGGACCCCTTGGGCAGTGGTACTCAGCAATACTACCAGGGAGGCCATGGATTTTGCTGGTACGGCACTCACCTGAGGCTTTGGATTGAGGAGGGACCTGGGCACGGGTGATTGACAGCAGGAAGAAAGTTGTGCAGTGGAATTGTGGGAGGGGACGGGGATGGAGGTCAGCACCAATGGCAAGGAAGTGGGTCTGTGGCCCAATCCCCTTCCTGTTGCTGGGTCCCTTGAACAGGCACTGAGTGCCTTTGAATGAGGGAACCCCACTCGAGTTTGCTTGTCATGCTTCTCAGGTAGTGTGCTCCCCACCTGCCACCTAGTGAATAGCAGCAGTGGCTGGATGAGGCCGTTAAGTAGATATTAATTGGTTCCTTAAAGTCCTCAATTGACTGTGAGATGGGAAGGCCGTCCATAGCCTTCCTTCCACGTATTTAACCGAGATAGAGGCATGAAGGGGTTGACATTTCCACCTGCCACAGGGCCGTCTGATTAAACGCCCTTCCCCCCCACTCCTTAGCCCCCATCACCAAACTCACTATGGGAAGACAAAAGTTGTTTTTTAAGGTAATTGAATAAAACACCTAGTGCAGCTCATTCGTAAAGAAAATAGAGAATGGGATTTTCCACCTTTTCCAGTAGCAGAGACATCTCATCGTTGGCTGGTGGCAGTTTCTTCCGGTCCCACCGATGTCTATGTCCCGCCGCTGGGGAACCTGCTGTAGGGATTGACATTGGCAGAACTGGAAAAACCTGCCAACAGGAAGGCCTGGAAAATCCCATCTAGAGCCTCCATGTAAGTTGGTTTTCAGAGTTTAGGGGTGTGAATTTGCCACCGTGTTGCGTCCGGCACTAATCCTGTTGTGCCAGGAGCATTGCAGAGAGCCAAAAATAGGCTTCTCTGCAGGTGCAAAACTGCTTGAGAGTCACCCAACCAGTAGCACCCAGTGCAATCTGGATCACTCCCTTATTGGGCCTGATACAGATAATCATATTTAAATAGGCCATTAGGCTGATGTAAACATGCACGGCTTGAGGTTTGAGACCACAGTCTCTCAGCCCCCGGGTGTCACCGGCCACACCAGTGAGGCCTGACCCGGGCGCCGGTTAGTATCAGTCTCCATATACAGACACCGAGGCACATGGATGCTATTGGAGCCCCTCGTGTGGTCGGGGATAGGGCAGGGCAGTGCCCTGACTCTCCCCCTGGTGCCCAGCACCATTGCCGTGCCAATCTGGCACCCTGGCATTGCCAGGGTGTCAGGGGAACTGCTCAGGTTCCAGGTTGGCATTGCCAAAGGTTGGGGCTTGAGAACGTGCATGATAGGGGGAGGTGAAGGGGAGTTATGAAGGGTGGCAATGGTGAAGGGGTCTATGAAGGGGCATCACAAAGGTTTGGGGTGAAGCAAAGTTCTGAAAGGGGGGCACTGAAAGGGGCAGAGTGGGGTCCTCAGTGACTCAATAGCTGGGTGTGCTCACTTGGGAGGGGCAGTGATGTCACATGGTCTGTAGGTTACGGTCCCTCAAGCTCTCTTCGAGATTGGAGCACCCTTTCAAAATGGCATCCTTCTGAACTCCAACAAATACAGACCCAGAATCCTCAACCATTCTTCATATGATAAGCTGTTCATCCCAGTGATCATTCTTGTGAACCTCCTCTGGACCATCTCCAAGGCCAGCACATGCTTCCTTAGATACGGGACCTAAAACCGCTCACAATACTCCAAATGGGGTCTGACCAGACCCTTATACAGCCTCAGTGATGGCCAATTTAGAGATTTGGGTTTTGCTGATGACATTGCTGTCCTGCCAGCCGAACAGGGTCACAACAGCTCACTAGTTCAATCAACAATCAAGCTGAGAGAGTGGGATTCACCATAAACACCAAGAAAACCAAAATAAAATGATGAAACTACCAACAATTTGCAGATGTTTATGTCAATCAAAGCAAAGTTGACATTGTGTAGGACTTCATTATTCAGGCAATTCCATTGATATCTGGGGGGGACCATAGACAAAGAGCTCAGTGTGAGCAAGCATCATCAGCTTTTAGCTAACTGAAAAAGCTTTGGAACAGTAAAAAGCTTTCCATGAAAACAAAGCTTAGGTTTAACAGTGCAAATGTGCTTTCCACGTTCCTATATGGTTATGAAACTTGGAACCTGAAAACCTGCCAAGAAAGGAAATTGGATGCTTTGAATGCCAGATATCTCAGAAGGATTCCAGGCATAAACTGGTGGGGTATTATACCCAACACTGAAGTACAAAAATACTCAGAACAGCCTCCAATTTCACTCATCATCTGCCGAAGGTGGCTCAGCTGGCTGGGCCATATCATTTGTCTTCCACCATTGTGGCCTGTCCATCAGGTCATTTAGTGGGTTCCTATTAGACATAGAAGAGGCTGACCTCAGTTGTACTAGCACCAGAATGTCAGTAGATATCTCCAGTTGGTCAACAGACGCTGGAGTGATGCAAAGACATTGACAGTGAGCAGGAGGGAGTGGAGTGCTTTGTTTGTCTCTGCACCTCTAGACACAGGAGTTACTAAATCTAAGCACATATGAGGGTAAAAATGAAGGCAAGGGTGAAGGTGAAAATCTTCAGCCTTGCTTCAAGTTGAAGAAAAGCAGTGCTGGTTCAGTGCCTCATCATTGCAGGTCTTTATTGAACTGCCTCCAGAGAGGCATCCTCGTGCTATGGAAAGCCAGAAAACTATGGAAAACCAGATATGACTAATTATGTTTCAAAACCCAAACACCCGCTTTCCATATCGAACAAAATATACAAATATGACTATTTTCCTAGTGAACATAAGACATTTGCATGCACGATCCTGTGTGACTGTGAGTTACCCAAGTTACTCACTGTACACCCATTGTTCTAATGCTTTAAGAACTATTTGTTTGGCTCACCAGACACTCCACATGCATTGTCCCCAGTCTGAAAATTGTGTAGTTTTCTTAATAGTACGCGTGTGCATTGATAGTGTCTGTTCTCCTGGGTCATGTCTTTGTCTGGAGAGTGTCATTGCCATGGCTCTTGTTGCCTTGGTGACTTTTGTTTTTTTTCTTTGTGTCTGTTTGATACACAGGGATCTCGAGGCTTGAACCAGCTGCATCCCTGTCTGAAGGTGAAACCCAGGTGAAACCTGGGCAGCTCCTGCTCTTACAACCTACTCAACCTACTGTTCCACACGGCTCAGCGGCATCCCTTATATACTGCTTGGATTGCTCCCTCTAGTGGCTGTCTGTACACATTTCATTAACCCTTACATTACCTTCATGTATGCTAATACCAAACGCATATAATAATAATCTGTCTTTTAACTAAATTAGTTGCATCATCCCACATTGGAGTACTATATTTGCTGTCTGCTGTAATTAATAATAAGATTTTCATTTACAAAAATGACATGCTTCATGACACTATGAATGTGAAATCCTAATCGAATGATTCACAATATTAAACTGTGGTTTAATTGGATTAATTTGACATATTCCAATCACTTGGTGAAAATAGAATGTTACAGCAATTACTGTTACTTTCAATAGCTTAGTTCTTCTTACAACCAAAAGCCTTTGCTACAATTGTTAGAAATTAAAGAGTGCTCCAAAATTGTCCAAACTACGAAATATTTGTTTTGTACGGAGTGTTTTGTGAGGCAGCATCTGTGTGTTTATTTCTAATCTTGCCAATATCTTCTTCATCCTTCATTACTATGCACATTTAAGTATTGAAATGTTTCAATTTCTTGCCTCACCTCAGACGCAGTCAAGCTGACAATGAGACAAACAAATCCATACGTATAAAAGCACACACTAAGATTGCCAAAGGGCACACGCACACACACGGACACAGAATGCAAAAGAGTCAGGAATACAGACTGATAGAGCTAAGTCTGACAAAGGCAAACTGTCAGAAAAACACATGCAAACTGGCTTATTTGGGTTTTGAAATATAATAAGATTGATGTCAAATCTGGTTTGCTGTAGTCATGTCATGAGGCTGTGTCTCTGGAGGTAGACATCTTAAGGCAGTTCAATAAAGACCCGCAATGATAAAGCATTGAAGAAGCTCTGTTATCCTTACACTTGAGACATGGCATCAAGAAGTGGAGGTAAAACAGATTTATGAATCCTGGAAACATGGCAGAGAAAACAGCTCAGAAAGGCACACAGAAATGTTTAAATCTTCAAAAAAGAAAGCTGCTAAAAAATGACGAAGAGAAACTAACACGTACCAAAGGGTGTAAGTAAATACTGGGTGAGTGAACATGGCAAACTTTGTAAACTTTTCAATCCCAGCTCTAGGAGAAACGAAAGGTGATACGTGACAGAATTGGCAGTTTTTCCATTTACAATGCCAAAACAATGAGATTGCAACAGAATTCATTATCCAGGCAGAATTGATAAGAGTTCCCATATTCTTAAAATTGCAGGGATGAATAGAGGTAGGCAGGGGGAGGGGGAACTGCTGCAAATTATATACCATCGGTGGCACAGTGGTTAGCACTGCTGCCTCACAGCTCCAGGAACCTGGTTCAATTCCAGCCTCGGGTGACTGTCTATGTGGCCATTTGGCAAATCGAGTCCGCACCGATCTTTGGAAAAACCACCCCACTTAAGCTCACACTTCCACCCTATCCCGGTAAACCAGTAACCTCTCTTAACCTTTTTGGACACTAAGGGCAATTTAGCATGGCCAATCCACCTAACCTGCACACCTTTGGACTGTGGGAGGAAACCGGAGCACCCGGAGGAAACCCATGCAGACTTGGGGAGAATGTGTAGACTCCGCAGACAGTGACCCAAGCCGGGAATCGAACCTGGGACCCTGGAGCTGTGAAGCCACAGTGCTAATCACTGTGCTATGGTGCCGCTCCACTGACGATAACCAACGATAATGAAAGCAATAGGTGGTAAGAGCAGGAGCTGGCTAGGAAGACCTGGGTTTCACCTTGGGACAGGGATGCAACTGGTTCGAGCCTCGGCTGTCCCTGCATCATCTGGCTCAGCCAGACCTGGCAGTTCCCTGATGTCTGCGCCATTGTGTCAACGCCCTCAGGGATGCTCCTCAGTGATTGAGCCATACTCTGCATACCTACCTGCGACTGGGACAAGCTCCCCAGTGCCATGGCCATTCCCATCTGAGAGTGGGAAATGTCCCGCAGAACCTCATCAAGCCTAGTCTTGTTCTGGGTCACATTCCCCAGTGAGTCAGATATTCTGTATAGACCCTCAGCCACGGCCATCACTGACTGTGTGATGCCTTGAACACCTCCAGTAATGGTGCTAATGTCGTGCACCAAGCTCTCCACTGCAGTTGCTAACCTAGCAGTGTTGGCCTCAGTGCCATGCATTGCCGGTGACATCTCCTGCGCACGTGTCCTTTGGGACTCCTCCAAGCGGCTATAAACCTGCTGCACTGTCTCTGACATCTCCCTCTGAATGTTATGGCCGCACCCTAACGTCTCCATCAGCCCCAAGATAGCCTGTTTCACAGGCTCAGCATCAGGCTGGGACCCAGCTGGGTCCTGGGATCCAGCAGCCCTCCGACTGATGGCTCGCCAGGGGGTTCCTGCCTCCACCTGATGTGCATCAGCAGCAGTGTGGTGCTCATCAGATAGTGCCCCAGAAGCCTGACCACTAACGGTTCCCACCAAGGTGCGTGTATCTGTGCTGGTGGAGGGTGGGGATGACATCTGTGATGCCTCGATTGTGTCTTCCTTGGAGCTCTCTTCTATAACAGTTGTAGCCTTGGAGCTCTCCATGAGGTTGTCTCCTGGGAGGCTGGAGAGGGGGCCACTCAGGATGGGCCGGCGCTGTCGGCTGGAGGACCTGTGGGAGAATGGACATATGGTCAGTGGGAGGGATGGGTCAGTCAGTAAGGCAGTCACTACTTACATTTGACAGGTCCATTGGCTGGGCCCCGGTGGTTCTTCACCTCTGCGGCATACGTCAGCCTCCATGTTGGTGACCGCTCTGTCCTTGGTCACACCAGTCACCTCCAGGGCACGTTCCTCAAAGGTGGTGAGGATTCGTATGGCACACCACCGCCAGCCTGGGCTCTCTACCAATGGTTGAGGGAGAGCTTTCCCTGAGGAGACACAGAGAGGGCATCATTAGCCACATGCTTGGTTCACAGTGAACGACCCCCCACTGTAGCCACCTGGGTTGGCCACTTCCTGACTTTAAAATGGAGATCTGCTAAGAATGCAGGGAGAAATGGACAGGCACAGGGAAGCAAGCAGATGCAAAGCTTCCTGTGTATCAGAACTTGCAGAAACCCAGACAGCACTGAAACTAACAACCATCTACATATTGATGAGCGATCCCCGGGAACAATTGGAAACATTTAAGATAATCGAGGCCAAGCCAGACTCCTCGGCGCCAGCGGGAGCCAAGACAAAGGAAGGCCAACGGACATTTAGGAACCGCCCAGCGATCAGGGAACAGCTCCAGTATTGGAGAAATCAAATCAATTGATTGGAACATGGTCCAATCAATTGAAACCAGGTACGGGGTCTGCCCAAAATGGCGCGAAGCCCCTGGGGACTATAAAATAGAGTCCCCAAGTTCAATTCGTTCTTCTTGGCACTTGGCTCTCAGCGAGGAGAGGCCGGCCTAACAGCTTCTTGGCAGCTCTCAAAGAACTCTTGACCGTGACTCTCAACTCGGAGAGACTTGCCCAGCAGCTGCACCAACCAAGTAAGTGTCCAGTCAACACACGCTACGAGATAGGCGCTCCTAGCTACCAGTCCATACAAACTTGAAGCCTGCAGACTCAGAATCGAACGAAAGGCCATTTGTTCCCCTGACCTGGTGGGCCAGTTTCCAAAGCTAAGTATTGGCCTTTTAGTGTTAGAGATAGTCTAGTGAGTAGTATTTTATGCATGAGTAGCGATTGACTGTGTATATAATAAATGTGTTTTGATTTGAACCTTACTAACTGGTGTATTGAGTTATTGATCAGCACTTGAACTTGAACCTCGTGGTGGTATCATAAAGATACCTGGCGACTCTAGAGCAAAGGTTATAAAACAGAGTAATTAAGTGTAACGCACACTTTGCAAATGAGCAACACCACCCCGCCCAGCTGCAGGGCTCCAACCCCCCACCGTGGTGGCACTGGACACAGTCCGCAGTTGCCACACGAGGTTGACAAAAATTGAGAGCATGTGCGCCCCACGGCTTCGGGAAGTCGGTCCATCGGGGGCGGAGCATTGGGGAATGGCGAGCGGTGACGTCCTGAGGCCATCCCAACTGCGTGCGGTATACTCAGTGATGACGCCGTTTTTGAGGGGGTGGAGCATTCAAAATATGGGGCCGCCCCCAATTTCGGCAAATCACTGAATGTGACTCCAGCAATTGGAGAATCCAGCCCTGAGTGTTCAGGCAGACGCAGACTTTGTGGGCTTTCACAACAGCAAAACCGGTGCCACACGTGGACCGATTCCACTCCTGTTAAGGGGCTAGCACCGGCGTCATGTGGAACACAATTGATTCTAATGAGAAATTATGCCAGATTCACCGGTTTTATGATTGACTCTCAGGAGGCTGACAAGCTGCAGCCGCAGACACAGTTCACTCCCCACACACACTATCCCAGCCAACAAAATGGCAGCGAGGAGCGCAGCCCCACGGTTCGCGGACGCAGAGCTGGAGAATGTCCTGGATGCCGTGGATGAGGGTGACCCTGTACCCCAGGCTGGGAAGGACACTGCCAGCTGCTAACATTTGCCGTGCCTGGGTGCAGGTTGCAGAGGTGGTCAGCGCCGTGAGCATTGTTGTCTGGACCAGCCAGCAGTGCTGCAAAAAACTGCACAACCTCCTCAGAGCGGTCAGAGTGAGAAGGCAACACTGTTCCCCTGGCACGAACCCCGTCCCATACACCTGTAACCCTACCCCCCCCTCCCAATTTGGAGGGTGGCCGAACCCCCACCCTGCACCACATGCCGGCACCCATTCCGGCTGCCATGGCCCGGTGACCTGGCTACTGAGGCCCACCACCTACACACCCCCTAGGCTGCATGCATCAGAAAGTCTAACTCTGTTGTCTCCTGTGCACCCCCCCCCCCCCCCCCACCACACCCCAGGTGAAGACCGCTCACATCTGCTGGGAGTGAGAGAAGACAGGACGGCGGCACTTGAGTGGGCCCTGGATGTGATCGGTGGCCTGGAAGAAAGGGAGGTCACCGGGGTGGAGTTTGGCCAAGGGCGAGGAAGTGAACGATTCTCCGCAACGGCCGATGCCGGCGTGAAACCCAGAGTTTTTCACGATGGCGTCGGAGGCCGCTCCTCGCCCCCTATTCTCCCCCCCAGGGGGCTAGGAGCGGCGTTGCGGGGAACTCGGCCGCCGGGCCTTGACACTGGCGTCAAGACAGCGTGCCAATAATGACGCGGCGTGGCGCCTATGTGACGTCAGCCGCGCATGCGCAGGTTGGCCGGCGCCAACACGCGCATGCACGGTTGCCGCCTTCCCCTCCGCTGCCCCGCAAGACGTGGCAGCTTGATCTTGCGGGGTGGCGGAGGGGAAAGAGTGCGTCTCTTAGAGACGCCGGCCCGATGATCAGTGGACATCGATTGCGGGCTAGTCCCCTCCCAAGCACGGCCGTGGTGCTCGATCCCCTCTCCGCCCCCCACAGGCCCCAAACTTACCTTTCGCGCGATGTTCATGCCGGCAGCGACCAGGTGTGGTTGCCGCCGGCATGAACCAGTCGGGAACGTTAGGCCGCTCGGCCCATCCGGGCTGGAAAATCACGGGTCGCCGTGAAAAACAGTGGGGGGGGGGGGTGAAATTTTGGGGGGTTGGGAGAATCGCGGGGGGTGCCAGAGCGGCCCTCCCGCAATTCTCCCACCCGCCCTGGGGAGCGGAAAATCGCGCACCCCGTTTAGTTGAATTTCCCCATGACATGTGTCAAACCCTGCAAGGGATGAAAGGCTGACATGTTAGCATGGTGCGCACCCCGGTGCCCAACCAGGTCCAATGGGCTACATGCGGCCCCAGTTGGCACTGTGGGATCTGCCCCCGCATGTCCCCCCCATCCCCGCACCCCTGGCCCGGTTAGTGCCTGGCCCTACCACCTGTTCCTGATGCAAGGGATACCGTCAGCTGGCACTATCCTTGCTGGTACTGTGCCCGGCCCGCGGCGTTGTAGGAGCTACTGTGCTTGTTGTGCTGCGTGGGCCGCTGGCAAGTGGCGGTCGGGTGGGGTTGGGTGGAGGCACCCAAATGGCCAGTGTCACTCTGTGGAACCAGAGACCGGGGGAAGTGGTTAGTGGGATGCGCATCAAGATAGCCTCCTTGCAGGCCGCAGGAATGGCGATCTGGTACTGGACACCGTCCCAGTCCCGGTGGGGTCATCCCGGCCACTTGGCTTGTTTCCCCATCATCACCCCAGCCAGTGTCTGGCCCAGCCGTCCACAGTCGCGCCTCTCTGTGTCCGACCTCCTCTCTCTCTCTCTCATCTGTCACGACTCTGGTTTCACAATGTTTAAAAGTACAATTGACTCGTGTCATCGTGAACTTGGCCCATTGAAGGAGGAGTATCGCGGAGGCCCCGGAGAATACCGGGTCAGGCCCGCATATGATATGAAAATGGTGTTTACTGTATGTGCATTCCGTAATGCATTGACGCCACTGTTGAGGTGATGGAGAATTGCAGTTTAGTGTCAAATCAACGCCTGCCATGATTTTGGTGTCAGAACCTATTCTCCGCCCAGTCATGTTTCACAATTCTGACGTCGGCCAATGGAGAATCCCGCCCGTTATGTTTTCATCTTTGCAGTGAATCATGGGTCAAATAATCAGGCCACACCTAACCCATTCTAGCGGATTTAACTTTGTTCTCTTTAAAAATCCTCAATTTTAAGCTAATGCATGAAACAAGAAGAATGTCAGGACCGATACCAGGAAATTTGTATTTTGTTTAAATTCAAACAGGCACTTCAACTTTCATTGTTCAAGGCATTACTCTGGTTCATTCCCCTTGGCAATGTCTTGACCAATCAGAGTTGACCTACCTGGTTTGAATTGAACCAAAAGCTTCGCAGTTAATTTTTCCCTGGTGCATTCTCCATAGCAACACCTCTACCAATCATAGACCATTTATCAACCAATCGGCACTCTCTTCTCATGCAGTATAAATTCTTGTTCCCTTTCCCAATGTTTTCTTTATTCTGAATGATTGAAAATGAGTTGACTACACAACTCATTCCAACTCTGAACGCTATGGGCATTATGCTGATGGAAAAGATAATTGGGCGGGCTGTAAAACAAGTTGCCGATTGGTTCTCATCAATTTTGTGCTACTTCTAAACACCAATTTCACTCCTCAGTTTCCTCAAACAGAATAAAAAATAAAAGGACCACACAGAAATTCCTGAAATTTATTCGACTTCAGTTCAAATTTATATTATTGCCTGGAACACCTTGCAGTCTGAGCGAAAAGAAATCTTGTGCAAAAGCTCTTTCTGTTTATGGAGAAACACAGACTGTCTTTTCTGAACTTTGTACAACACTAATCGTTTCCAGTAGTCATTAGTTTTTTTGGTTTCTGCGTCTTTCAAAATCCACAGCGTGTCACAGATCTAAGAGTCTCTGGAACGTAGCCATCTATGGAAACCCCTAAGTGGTTCCCAGCTCTCCGACTTATTATGCTATTCATTGTCAAGCCACTGCCCTCAGAATGTATGTTTTTATTCAAGGAAACTGTCCAATCACAGCACTCTCACTTCTACCCCGGCTCCCCAAAGCTCAGACTGCTGGCTGCTTTCATTCCATTAAAGTGAATGGATTTCTCATCATCAGAAGACATGTCTGCATCTCTCTGCTGTCGCTTAAGATGGGTCCTGTTCTCAGTCTGCCTTACAGGGTCTTAAAAGCACTATTCAGCCTAGTCTGCAAAACGCCCCTGTGAAAGCAAGTAGCCTGATGTGCTGCATGCTGGCCCTGCCCGAGCACAATTCCCTGGAGCGTTCAAACATGGAAGGTGGGACAATTATTTACTAATTCTATTAACGGAATACAAATCACTTCCAGGGAAATATTTTAGCCTTTGTAATTCAGTCCACTCCCCGTCCCAAATTTCCCAAGTTCAAGTCGAGTTTATAGGTCAAAAAGGCAAAGGGGTCTCTCAGAAGTTGTACAGACAGGCTTGCAAAGAATCCAGCAGGGATTTAGTATAACTTATCCACAGCTCCTTCTTTCATCTGCTTTATTAAATGTATTTGACATCAGTGCAAGCAACACACAGCAACATACGAATTACTAGTGTGCTTCATGCTATTTTGTTCTCTGTGTTTTCCCCGTGTCTTCACAATTCAAGTACATTTACAGCTGGAGTTCCTATAGAGGTTTTGGCATCTCAAGGTTGTGACCAGACCTGGGAATTCAAGCATCCCTTCCTCTGAAGCAAACTTTAAAGCACTTTCTGTACATATCATATTTGAAAAAGGTCTGGGTTATGGCAACAGTACAAGGAGCTGCAAATAACTGATTAATCCATCTCTTCGAGAAATACCTCCAAAACTTTAAGCAAAATGCCACCATCTGCCAGGAAGCCTCGAACGGGAAGAAACATAGTCTGGGTCAGGGTTGAGGCTGGGAAACTTTTTTTTTACTCTTGACTGATTGAAAAAATCCATGCCCAGAGGCGTTTCGCTGGATGGGATTGTGTATGATACCCAGGCAGCAGATGCTGACTGTGTAATTCTAGCCCGCGCCAGCAATCCAATTTGTTTGCAGAAACAGGAAGGTCATGGCCTGCCAATTGCTGCACCAACCCTCACGGTTTGAGCTGATTATTTTTAGTTTTGCGAAGTCCGCCTTTGCTGACTGAATCCCCCTTAAAACATTTCAAATAGCACCTGGAAGGGAATATGTCTCTACCTCTGTATCCTCAGTCAAAGTGTAACACTGCAAGGTGACAGTACGGAATGTGTCAGTCAGGGAACGTATAAATCTGCCGTGAGAATAGATTTTCAGCAGACCTGTAGACGTGCAGAGAGAATGACTTATGGAGTTCAACCAGCAGTCAGTGCCAAACACGACCAGAGTATCAAAACATCTTACAGGACAGAATTCCAATTTATTGATCGACGTAAGGCATACTTTAAACTCAACAAAGTAAGTCAATGTGACAACATGCGAAACAAGCTTCAGTATTTTCAAATATTTCTCAAGCTTTTCTTGGAAGGTAATCTTTCACTCACATTGTTTTGGAAGAATTTTATATTTAGCTTGTTTCTCACCTTTGAACTTTTGTGCGTAAATTTCCCATTGCAATTTTTTTGGCAAAAGAATGATAGGCAACACTGTAGCACAGATCTTTGCTTTGTGCAATGGTGAAGTCAATGGAACTTAAAAATTGAGACAGTTGTGAAATGGGCTGTAACCTATTTTACACTATCACAGAACATCAAGGGGTGAGAGCGAATGGTCTTGTCGTGCCCGAATCGGTGACGGGACGGGGCCGGTAAATCTCGGGATTTGTGACGCTTGGAGTGCTTCACGATATCTAACGAGATCTCATGAGACATCTCGATCATTGGGCTCATTTAAATATGTCTGCGCCTGATAATCCCGAGGTCCGGGACTGAACGCTCATGTCTTGGAGAACTTGCAATGGCACCATTTAGCATTGGTTCACACAAATGTGGAGCAGGTGTAATGGCACCTGGGAGGTGGGTGTCTCCCAAGCCATTGGAGACACCTAGGTGGTTGGGCTCTGAGCAGGGTGGTATGCTGGCACTCCAGCTGGCACTCATGCACCTTGGTACTGCCAGCCTGGTACATTGGCAGTGCCACCCTGGCAGTGCCAAGGCACCTGGGTGGCACTTCCAGGCTAGCATGTGCGCTCCCAGGGTGCCAGGCTGCCTATGAAAGGGATTAGGCCTGGGAATGCCCTGCACTTAAGAGGTGGGTGATTCCTGAGTTTCTGATCAATATATTTACATCCATGACTAAGAGTGCCAGCTTCCATTTCCATTGCATCACTTGACTCCAACACTGGCTCATTTGCTGTCGAAACTCTTTTCCATCCTTTTGTTGCTTTTAAATTTGACTCTTCCAATGTTCTCCTAACTACTCCCATTTTCCACTTTGTACAAACTCGTGCTTATCCAAATCTCTGCAGCCCTGAGCTCAGCAATTCTCATTCACCCACCAATTCCCTGCTTGCTGGTCTTCCCTGGCTCCCTGTCCGACAACAGCTCAATTTTAAAATCCTCAAACTTGTCTTCAAATCTCGACATGTATTCAGTCCTCCCTATTTGTGTAGCTTCTTCCAGCTACTCAGCCATTCAAGAGCTCTATGCTCCTTCAGTTCAAGCCTTTTGCACATCCCTGATCTTAATTGGAAACCACCAGCACGGGTTTCCCGATTGTGGGGGGGGGGGGATTCAATGAGAAATCCCATCGGCAGCATCGGGACCAGAACATCCTGCCACCAGACAGTAGAAGGGCGTCACCCACCACCGAGAAACATACCGCCCGGGAGGGTGGTGGACGGGAGCGGGAATTGCCTCCATATCTCCTCGTCTCACTCTTATTAACCATCTTGGGATGCCATCAAAGTGGAGTAGAGAAATATACTTCATTGCTATCCAACATATTTAAGATACTAGAACATCCTGAGCTGTTACACAGGAGCATTAACTTGACACCCAGCCACGTAGGTTATTCAGGCTGGCGCTAACATCTTGGTCAAAGAGGGAGCTTCATCGGAGCATTTCAAAGGTGGAGAGTAAGGTGATGGAGTGCCAGAAAGGCTTGTGGAAGAAATTTCAGAGCTTCGAGCAAAGGCAATGACTCAATAGTTTATCCAATTACTTAACTTGAATTGTGATTGGTATTCCTTAATGGTTCCACAATATCTCAGGTGAGAAATCACTATTTCTATTTCAGACCTGGATAGCATTATCTCGAAGATTCTGCCGATGAATGCCAAAATAGACAGCATAGTATCAGGTACCACTACTGTGTCCTACTTGTGAATTATTAATAAAGACATTTTCTTTCTCATCAGCACATCTTCCGTGGTATTGTTCGCTAGTATTCTTGAGTCTGGCGAATGGTTGTGAGGTTTAGCTATTATGGTCAAATTGAGTTTAACTTGGCCTGTTCCTTTAAGACCACAGTTCAAGTACTCCCTGGGGCTAAGTGCATTATATGTTACTGTAATTAGGCCACAAAATCTAATTTATTTTCACTTTTCACAGAATGTTATTGCCAATGACAAGGCCAGCATTTGTTGACCATCCCTATTTGCTGCTGGACTGTGGGGCCTGGTTGCCCATTTCAGAGGACAGTTAAGAGCCAACCACATTTCCATGGACCTGGAGTCACATGTAAGTCAGGCCATGTAAAGACAGTAGATTTCCTTCCCTGAAGGATCTTAATAAAGTTAGGTTTTTACAACAATTCAAGATACGTCCATGGCACCATTACCTTTAAATTCCATATCTTTATTAATTATTCAAATTTAAATCCCACCAGCTTCAATAGTGAGATTTGAATCCGTGTCTCCCGGGGCATTAGCCTGGGCCTCTGGATTACTAGCCTGGTGACATTACCACTGTACACGCTTAAATCACGTATATACGAGGCATGTTCAAGCTGACGACCAGACCCCTGGCTCTCTAGAATTTACAGTGCAGAAGGAGGCCATTTGGCCCATCGAGTCTGCACCGACTTTTACAAAGAGCACCTTACTCAAGCTCACGTACCTACCCTATCCCCGTAACCCAGTAAACCCCCACTTAACCTTTTTGGACACTAAGGGCAATTCAGCATGGCCAATCCACCTAACCTGCACATTTTTGGACTGTGGGAGGAAACTGGAGCACGCGGAGGAAACCCACACAGACACGGGGAGAACATGCAGACTCCACACAAGACAGTGACCCAGCCGTGAATCGAACCTGGGACCCTGGAGCTGTGAAGCAACTGTGCTAACCACTATGCTACCCTGCTGCCATGTGGCAAGATCAATTAAGAGCCTGCATCTTCTCTTCCTGTCACGATTTTCTGTGTATTTCATGTAACTGTGCTGTGTCTTTATGTGCATGGTATATTAAGTGTGATGGGTATCAAAAAATGAAACACAAAGAGCTGGATTTTCCGCTGTCGGGATTCTCCGTTGCCTTGGCAGTGCACCAATGCCCGGAATTTTCCGACGGCGCGAGTCTGCCCACAATGGGAAACCCCAATGGCCGGCTGGCGGGACGGAGAATCCTGCTATCAGCAGGGCCCGCTGCACCGGAAAACCTGTGCGGCAGGACGGATAATCCCGCCCAAAGTGTCTGCATATATTAAGGTTTTCTAATATAATAAATAGATACTTAAAAAGAAACCCAAATGAAATTAATGCTATTGAGCTGGAATATACATGGACATTGCATGTTATTTTAGGCCGAAACTTATATCTTCTCCTTCAAAATGACTTTCAAGACAATAACCATCAGGAGTGTCGGTGGAAGGGGAACAAGAGGCTTAAAGTGGATCTACGCAAGGTTATGTTTTAGCTGGCTGCAGAATGTATCTGAGTCCGTTGAGAGTAATAGTTCTGGTCCTACATGTAGTGACATCTTCAATGGACTCTTAATAAATCATCTCTGGTTGTTTTTTCCAACAGAATCATAACTACAGGGGATGGTGGGGGCTGGGGTCAGGGGTGTTACTTGTCCTCAATGGAAATAAAAGTCAGGAAAACAGGAAAGGAGAGATGCAAGACAGGCTACTGACTCGATATCACCAGTTTACAATACCATACAAGCTCATTTCCACCTCACATTCTTTTTGAATGCATTTTTGATTTCACAACACATTAAAACTCAAAGAAATTCTCTTTACCCCACCCCCCCGATTGATTAAGGGCAATGTAAATGATACATAGCCCATTCATAGAAGGGTAAGATATAATTCCCGATGGAGGTTTACACTGATTACTGACATAAACAGGGCGCTGTCAGCCATTGATGGTGTCACCATGTACATATCTGCATTATCCCAACGACAGCACAGTCTGAGCGGATACCTGATGACTGTCTGCTTATACTGAACAGATTTCCCAGTGTAGCAATATAAAGCCTGCAGATCCTTAGGTCAATTTTCACACTGCTTTCATGCTGACGTTTTTATACATCTGGGCACAAATCATTTTCCTTGGAGTTTTTACACACTCGGGATTCCGACCCTCTATTTATTCTTTTTTTACTTTCATGATATGATTTATAAAATGGATGCATCCAACTCGCAGTACAATCCGGTTTATAATTGCCATGTAACTGCACAGGCTACTTGCCAAGTGAGGACCAGGCCGGCAATAGTCTGTGGAAATATGTTGGATAGGATAAAGCTGAAATTGCACCAGATCTGACTGTAATATGAGGCAGTTATAAATGCAGCATAACTCATGTCACAGGTTTCCTTAAAAGTAAAGCTGGAAGCCTGAGCTGTGTTCTGGCTGCACTAACATCAGGCCAGCACATTCTTGAAAGAAGGTTCAATTAGCTGACAAAAGATTCAACAAGGAAGCAAACTACGAGTGCTCAGCAGTAAAACATGAGGTTAGTTTCCTTCCTCCACCTTCTTATCCAGCACAATGAGCTCCCTGTGCGAAGAGCCCTCAGAGAAACTCAGCAACAATATTCACCAACGTGACGATTCTTGATATTCAGATGAAGAGCAAAATTGACAGAGACTGGGTGCAGAACGATCACCTCAGTCATCCAGGAAGTGAAAAGAGGAAGAGGGGCAGAAATAAATTAAAACAACAGAATGTTGCCTTCTGGAAAGGACGAGTTCAAATTCATTTAAATATCCTTAATGGAAATATTTGAAGATGACAAATTGAATATACTTCAAAATAACAATTTCAAACTACATCCCTATACTTGATGTGTTGTGTATTAACATCTCAATTTTTATCAGTTATCATCCGTGCATTAAGTTCTTCCATTGCCTCATTCATCCTTGGTTCTGTAACCACCTTTGACCCTGCAGCCCTGCAAGTGCTTTGATGTCCTCCAAATCTGGCCACTTGACTATCCCCCACTTCCTTCATGTCATCACTGATGGCTTACCTTCTAACGGCTTATGTCATAATCTTTGAAATTCCCTCCTTAAACCTCGCTGTCGTCCTTTTGGACACTTCTTTAAATCTACCCTCTTGACCACACCAGTCCTAATACCTTCTTAGCTTGGTGTCAATTTTTGTCTTCTCCTGGGAAGCGCGTTGGGATGTTTAACCCTCTAAAAAGTAAAATCTTATTGCTGTCTCATTCAAGCATTACACCTACATTTTGCACTAAAATTATAGTCAAGGATGCATTTAAAAAATACACAGTAGGTCTGATTCTGATTCCTCTCACAAAGCAAAACAATAATTGCATATTTGTTGATTATGGCAGTCATTTTCAAACCCAGGTCACAACCTGTGGGTGGGTCGCAGGCGAGTGTGGGGAGGGTCGTGGAGCCATGCGTCGCGGTGTTCCTCATCGCGGGGCCATGTGTCGCAGCATTCACGATCGCGGGAAGTAGTGCCCAACGGCGCAACCAGCTTTTAAAAATGCAGGCCGCGACCGGCTTTCAGAATGCCAGCTGTTCCACGCAAGCATGCCATCTTAGCAGCGCGCAGGCCTGGAGCCCAGTGGGGCAGACCGCTTCCTCCTGATGTCAGCACGCGCTGACCCAGGAGCAGAATTTTGTTTTTTTTAAAGCCGCTGGCATCTTCCTGCCTGAAGTGATGGCAGAGAGCAGGTCACGCGCCCCATAAGCTGATGCCACGTGTTCTAGACGTGTGAGAGAGATTCCTCCATTTTGCAGCTGCCAGCTGCCGGTGGGCACTCCAGGGCCTCTGGTGAACAATCCATGAAGAGGAAGCTGAAATCAGGAACAAAGCAGTATAAAGATGATTACTTGAGGGTTTATTAATTGTTCCAATGCAAATCAGGATTCAAAGTTCATGTGTGGTATATGCAGGGAAGCACCGGCAAATGAAAGTTTAAAACCCTCAAAACTTCAAAGACATTGGAAGACTAGGCATGGCAACTTCAAGGACAAACCACTTGATTTTTTTGTAACGGATGCAGTGAGATCTTAAACCACCAGCTGAATTCATTATCAGAAATGTAACATTGAATCACAAAGCAAGTGAAATTGTGAGGACAAAGCAGGCTCACCTGTCACGTTAAAGGTAAGTGAAAATGGTGGGTTGCAAAGATTGGCTGGCGTGGGTCCCGAACTTCAGCCGGAATGCTCCCAAAAAATGGCCAGTTGGCAAAACTGGGTCTCGGGTAAAAAAAAAGTTTGAAAAACACTGGATTATGGGATGTCACTGTTCCATTTGCCTTCGAGACAGTAGCTACACTTCAAAGATAATTTGCTGGATGTAAGGCAATTGGGGACATCTTGACAGCATACAAAGGCTCTATATAGATACACATTTGTTCTTTATTCCATTTTCAACATGTGAATCACAGAAATAAAGGTTTATCTATGGTTACAGCGGGGGAAAGACGTCACATCAAAGTACATATTCTCAAAGATCAAATAAAATATGCCACAAAATAAAGCAGAACGAAAAGATTTAACGATTAAATGTATTTGCAAAAAGCAAAGAAAAAGCTGCTCAGAACGTTTGCAGTGCAAATTATAACTCACAACCTTAAAATGGTTATGAATGTTGGTAAATAAAAACTTTAAAAAGCAATTAGGTAACTGCTCAAGTTATTTTCTGCAATGCAATGACATTTTTTCACTAACTCGAAGCGTGCAGTGTGATACTGTAAGCAGGGCACAAGATAGTCGGCCTTTAACATTGTGCACTGTATTTCATCATTTTCTATTTTAAAATATAAAAGCTCCAAGCACGTAGTTTATGTGCCTGTTGTTTAGATGTTAATGTAACATTATAGCGAGTGGTATGAAATGAAGTCATTTTAAATTCCCAGGGCAAAATGTAATCTCTAGAAGTAAACCGCTTGTAGGTGGGTGGTCGGTGTGAACATTGTAAGCTTCACTTTAAAGTTAAGGAAATGGCTTTAAAGTTAATCACAGAGATGTCCTCAACTGATTAAATAAGCAGCAGTTGTGTGTTTATCACCCTTCTCTTGGCTTCCTTCTAAAATGTTAACCTCAGTCCTCAGAAGCCTCCACAGAATATCAGCCTGCCTTGTGTTTTTTTGGCACACTGAGGTAGACACTCCAGGTCTTGGGGGGAGGGGGCGGGGGCTGATGGCCAGCAATTACTCTTTTCATTCCAAGACTTAGCTGCAGGTAATTTTACAAAACTTCAATCAACTTCAATGCAGAATGCGTGTTCAAAACTCAGAGTGGTTTGAAGGCTTTCATTTCAAGGTAAAACATAGAAATGACAAGAATGCTCAAAACCATTCAATCCGATGTTGTTTATATCACGGAATGGAAATTCGTCGGCGCCTACTGTCTGCTGTTGAGACTTCTCCATGTGCCTGAAGTGTGAGGCCTGAGGTGGTTCCAGAATCAAACCCCTTCACTGCTACCTTCTCCTTCAATACACTCCATAAAATCTGCTTCTCTGACAAAGCTTTATGCCATCTATTATAATATCTCCTTATTGGCTCACTGTCAGAATGTTTGTATGGTGCTGATTCTGAGAGAAACCTTGGGATTCTTTTATTTATTCATGGGATTTGGGAATAGTTAGCCAGGCTTGCATTAATACCTATCTTTAATTGAGAAGGTGGTGATGACAATTGAGCAGCTTACCCAGCCATTTGCATAGAACCATAGAATCCCTACAATACAGAAGGAGACCATTCAGCCCATCGAGTCTGCACTGACCTTCTGGAAGAGTACCCTACCCAGGCCCACTCCCCCGGAACCTAACCTGTACAGGGGAAGCATTGTAGCACAGAAGGTTAGCACTGTAGCCAGGGTCAGTTTACAGCGCCAGGGTCCCAGGTTCAATTCCCTGCTGGGTCACTGTCTGTGCGGAATCTGCACGTTCTCCCCGTGTCTGCTTGGGTTTCCGCCGGGTGCTCTGGTTTCCTTCCACAGTCCAAAAACGTGTTGGTTAGGTGGATTGGACATGCTAAAATTTCCCTTAGTTCCAAAACGTTTTGGAGGGGTTTATTGGATTAAGGAGGTAGGGTGGAAGTGAGGGCTTAAATGGGTCGGTGCAGACTGGATGGGCCGAATGGCCTCCTTCTGCACTATGTACATCCCTGGACACTAAGGGGAAATTTAGAATGGCAAGTCACCCTAAACTGCATGGCCAGGATTCTCCCCCAACCGGCGGGCGGGCCAAAGAGTTGCGTGAACCACTCTGGCATCGGGCTGCCCGGAAGTTGCGGAATCCTCCGAACGTCCGGGGGGGTAGGCCGGCGCTGGAGTGGTTGGGGCTGTGGCAACCGGTGCCAAAGGGCCTCCGCCAGCCGGCGCGGGTTGGCGTATGCGCGGGAGCGCCAGCGTGTTCTAGCGCATGCACAGAACCGCTGGCGTGATCCCTGCACATGCGCAGGGTGGTTTCTTCTCTGCGCCAGCCATGGCGGAGCTTTACCTGGACGGGGGATGCTCAGTAGCACATTAGGTTGGCACTGTGGCTTCACAGCGCCAGGGCGCCAGGGTCCCAGGTTCGATTCCCCGCTGGGTCACTGTCTGTGCAAAATCTGCACGTTCTCCCCGTGTCTACTTGGGTTTCCAGAGACCGGCGCGGAGGGCAAGAGTGCCCCCATGGCACAGGCTCGCCCACAGATTGGTGGGCCCAGATCATGGGCCAGGCCACTGTGGGCCCCCACCCCTGGGGCCGGATACCCCTGTGCCACCTACCCCCCCCCCCCCCCCCCCACCTCCCCGAGGATCCCGCTAACCGCCCCCAGAGCCAGGTCCCACCGGTATGGACTTTGTGTATTTTACGTCAGCGGGACTGGCCGAAACCGGGCGGCCGCTCGGCCCATCGGGACCCAGAAAATCGCCGGGGGCCCATTGCCAACGGCCCCCAACCGGCGCAACGTGATCCCCACCTCCGCCAACAAAACGCCGCCAGAGAATTCGGCAACAGGCGTTGGAGCGGCAGAACAGGTTTCATGCCGCTCCCCCCAACCCCCCCCCCCCCCCCCCCCCGACCCCGGCGATTTTTCGACCCGGTGGGGGGGTCGGAGAATCGCACCTCACATCTTTGGACTGTGGGAAGAAACTGGGATACCCGGAAGAAACCCAAGCAGACAAGGGGAAAAAATGTAAACTCAACACAGACAGTCGCCCAAGGCCTGAATTGGACCCGGATCCCTGGAGCTGTGCGGCAGCAGTGCGAACCTCTGTACCATCTTGCTGCAGTGCAGCAGGCAACAAACACATTGCCCTGGATCAATGGTTCCTTCTATGCAGGAAGTGATTCCGCAACTCCATGACATTATAGGCCAGTCTGGATAAGGATGGCAGGACTCTTTTTCTGAGGGACATTAGTGAACCAGTTGGGTTTTTACAACAATCAGACAGTATTCTGGTCACTATTACAGAAAGAAGTGCTTTATTCCAAATCTTTTAATTATCTGAATTTAAATTCTCCAATTGCTGTGGCAGGATTTGCCTCTGATTTATTAATACAAGCATTTGTGCAGCACGGTAGCATAGTGGTTAGCACAATTGCTTCACAGCTCCAGGGTCCCAGGATCGATTCTCGACTTGGGTCACTGTCTGTGTGGAGTCTGCACGTTCTCCCCGTGTGTGCATGGGTTTCCTCCGGGTGCTCCGGTTTCCTCCCACAGTCCAAAGATGTGCAGGTTAGGTGGATTGGCTATGCTAAATTGCCCTTAAGTGTCCAAAATTGCCCTTAGTGTTGGGTGGTGTTACTGGGTTACATAAAAATAAGAACATAAGGACTAGGAGCAGGAGTAGGCCAAATGGCCCCTCGAACCTGCTCCGCCATTCAATGAGATCATGGCTGATCTTTTGTGTACTCAGCTCCACTTTTCGGCCTGAACACCATAACCCTTAATCCCTTTATTTTTCAAAAAACTATCTATCTTTATCTTAAAACCATTTAATGAAGGAGCCCCAACTGCTTCACTGGGCAAGGAATTCCATAGATTCACAACCCTTTGGGTGAAGAAGTTCCTCCAAAACTCAGTCCTAAATCTACTTCCCTTATTTTGAGGCTATGCCCCCTAGTTCTGCTTTCATCCGCAAGTGGAAACAACCTGCCCGCATCTATCCTATCTATTCCCTTCATAATTTTATATGTTTTATTACGATCCCCCTCATCCTTCTAAATTCCAACGAGTACAGTCCCAGTCTACTCAACCTCTCCTCATAATCCAACCCCTTCAGCTCTGGGATTAACCTAGTGAATCTCCTCTGCACACCCTCCAGCGCCAGTACGTCCTTTCTCAGGTAAGGAGACCAAAACTGAACAAAATACTCCAGGTGTGGCCTCACTAACACCTTATACAATTGCAGCATAACCTCCCTAGTCTTAACCTCCACCCATCTAGCAATGAAGGACAAAATTCCATTTGCCTTCTTAATCACCTGTTGCACCTGTAAACCAACTTTTTGCGACTCATGCACGAGCACACCCAGGTCTCTCTGCACAGCAGCATGTTTTAATATTTTATCATTTAAATAATAATCCCGTTTGCTGTTATTCCTACCAAAATGGATAACCTCACATTTGTCAACATTGTATTCCATCTGCCAGACCCTAGCCCATTCACTTAACCTATCCAAATCCCTCTGCAGAGATCTGGTATGCTCTGCACTTTTCGCTTTACCACTCATCTTAGTGCCGTCTGCAAACTTGGACACATTGCCCTTGGTCCCCAACTCCAAATCATCTATGTAAATTGTGAACAATTGTGGGCCCAACACTGATCCCTGAGGGACACCACTAGCTACTGATTGCCAATCAGAGAAACACCCATTAATCCCCACTCTTTGCTTTTTATAAATTAACCAATCCTCTATCCAGGGTACTTTACCCTTAATGCCATGCATCTTTATCTGATGCAGCAACCTTTTGTGTGGCACCTTGTCAAAGGCTTTCTGGAAATCCAGATATACCACATCCATTGGCTTCCCGTTATCTGGTAATGTCCTCAAACAATTCCACTAAATTAGTTAGGCACGACCTGCCCTTTATGAACCCATGCTGCATCTGCCCAATGGGACAATTTCTATCCAGATGCCTCGCTATTTCTTCTTTGATGATCGATTCCAGCATCTTCCCTACTACCGAAGTTAAGCTCACTGGCCTATAATTACCCGCTTTCTGTCTACCTCCTTTTTTAAACAGTGGTGTCACGTTTGCTAATTTCCAATCCGCCGGGACCACCCCAGAGTCTAGTGAATTTTGGTAAATTATCACTAGTGCATTTGCAATTTCCCTAGCTATAACTATGGGGTTATGGGGATAGGGCGGTGGTGTGGGCTTGGGTAGGGTGCTCTTTCCAAGAGCCAGTGCAGACTCGATGGGCCGAATGGCCTCTTTCTGCACTGTAAATTCTATGATTCTATGAGTCATTCTGATTACAAATCCAGTCACAAAACCCTTATGCCATTGCACCCCATTTTGCTACATTAAAGTTGCTGCATAAAGGTAAGTAGTTGTTGATGTTGTTGAACAAACAGAACAAACCTCACTTCCCATCACTTCAAGAAGACAGCATAAACTATTTTCTCTCTGAATGACCAGTGGTCTTTCACCATGTACAACCCATCTGATGTTGTTGTGCCTTTGCAACAGACAGCTGTGCCCATTTCCCCTCCCCTAGTGACAGCAGTGAGGCCCAGGGCAACTCTAGGTGCAATTCTCACCCTCTGGCTGGTAGGCCTTGAACCTGAATTCAGCTTCCAAAAGGTAGAAGGCTAAGAGGGGGGTTGAGGAGAAACCTTTTTGCCCAGAGGGTGGTTGGGAGACTGGGAATTCATTGCCTGAAAGGATGGTTTTGTAAGAGGCAATGAAAGGAGGCCTACTGAGTTGTAGAAAAAAACAAAACTTCCTTTATTTATCACATTCCTTATTGGATCTTCTCTAGTCGGTTCTTAACTGGCTGACTCTATTTATACAAAGGCACATGAAAATTATTCAGGGGTCCCCCACCCCCTTATCGGGGGAGTTCGTACTCTGCAAGATCCACAGGGTAGTGAATCATCCCTACCCCATGAGAGGGTTATAACAGGTTGCTGACTCAGAAACTCTTGTAACATTTAAGAAGCATTTAGCTCTTCACTTGCGCTGCCATAACTTCCAGGGCTATGGGCCAAGCGCTGGGAGAAGGGATCAGTGTAGTCAGATGTTTGTTAGCTGGTGGGGACACGATAGACCGATTTACCTCCTTCTATGAACCCTGGGAGCAGAAAGAATCTTCCTGAAAAATAAACAGTGACAAAGCATGCAAAGGTTCCTGCCTTCAGCTGACAACCCCCAACTCCTCCACAGTGAACAGGCCATAAAACCAGTGTTCACAATGGACTGCTGGAGGAAATTGATGTTGGAAGCCTTCCTCTTCCCCACCAGGTCTACCACTTTCTACTTTGTCCTGGACATGGAGAAGTAACTAAGCACAGAGGGAAATCTATCCTAGAGCTGATAATTCCCTTGGCATATATCATCAGCCCTGTGTATATACTTAAGTCCCTGAGCAGAGCTTGAACCCATTAACTTCCAATGATGGTAATAGAGCTGCCAAATAAGGCTGTGAAAGATAGGCCTTTAAAAGTGAAGTAAAAAGACTTGATGTATCTGAGCTTAGATGCGACAAGCATCCATTGAAAATTAGTTGGACTAGCAGAATGATTCATGATTTGATCCTTGAACTGGTGCAAGGAAAGCAAAAAGTGATGAGGTGGATTTTAATGAGAAAACTGACACACTGTCGGCACACAATTCAAGAGTTAAAAGGAAAGTGGCTGGAGTTCTTACTGTCTGAAATGATAGATCAAGTGGAATGCAAAGAAATACGTGACTAGGTGGTGTGATGGAATGGGCAGGTGTGGCTTTAGGATCTGACATGATCCATCTGTGCACTTCACCAGTCTCCAGACTGGGAAAGTCATGAAGAGAGACTTGGGCAGCATGATATTTAACAATGTTTGTTCTGGGCAATTTTCCACTTCTTGGTGTGAATAGACAAGCAAATTACCCTCAGTTTGGTTATTTGTTTGCCACTTCATTTGCAATCAACCAGGGAGGCCATTCACAGTGAGGTGGGGGGGCAGTATTTTCATCCTAAATTGTGAAAACAAATCTAATTTCAATGCTTGCCAACATGGCTGGAGTCGGACACCAGTTACAGACTCTGGATCGAACTGAGGTTTGGTGTTACTGAGCATAACTTTGCCGGCAGCAATACTTAAAAAACTGGTGAGAGGAGAGAGGAATCACGCCCAGTGTCGTCACAGGGTACCAGCACCATAAGCAAGAAACAAACTGATCTTTCAACAATTAGTCTGAATCTACAAACATAGCTGCTCTGAAAATCTGTGATGAGTCCCATGATCTGCAGGTTAGGTGGATAGGGTATGATCAATGCGCAGGGTTAGGAGGATCGGGCAGGGGAGTGTGCTCTTTTGGAGGGTTGGTGCAGGCTCGATGGGCCGAATGGCCTTCTACAGCATTGTAGGATTCTACGGATTCTATGGAGTCTGCTTCCCTGGCATAAATAACAAAGAAAATTACAGCACAGGAATAGGCCCTTCGGCCCTCCCAGCCTGCGCCGATCCAGATCCTTTATCTAAACCTGTTGCCTATTTTCCAAGGATCTACTTCCCTCTGTTCCCCGCCCGTTCATATACCTGTCTAGATGCATCTTAAATGATGCTATCGTGCCCGCCTCTACCACCTCCGCTGGCAAAGCGTTCCAGGCACCCACCACCCTCTGCGTAAAAAAACTTTCCACGCACATCTCCCTTAAACTTTCCCCCTCTCACCTTGAAATCGTGACCCCTTGTAATTGAACCCCCACTCTTGGAAAAAGCTTGTTGCTATCCACCCTGTCCATACCTCTCATAATTTTGTAGACCTCAATCAGGTCCCCGCTAAACCTCTGTCTTTCCAACGAAAACAATCCTAATCTACTCAACCTTTCTTCATAGCTAGCACCCTCCATACCAGGAAACATCCTGGTGAACCTCCTCTGCACCCTCTCCAAGGCATCCACATCCTTCTGGTAATGTGGCGACCAGAACTGCACGCAGTATTCCAAATGTGGCCTAAGCAAAGTCCTATATAACTGTACCAAAGTCCTCTACAACTTTAAATGGTGGATATGTCCAGTTAAGGCCTCTGTCAAACATTGGAAGGGTGTGCAGCTGATCAAAGATTTTTCATTTTAATGTCACTGGCAGCAGCCCATATAAATTGTGGTGTATCTGGAGTTGGGGTCAGGCTGGAAAGTCTGTGGCTGGGGGGGTTTGCAGGGAGGGAGCATGCCAGTCTGGTCCTTCCGCGACAATCGGTTGTTACAAGAAACCTGTTCCAACAGTGATGGAGCATGGTAGTGGAGGAAATGTAACTGTGTAGATAGTGAAATTATTCGTGGACAAAAAGAAGCGAGTGAGTGAGCCGGCTGGATATGAATATCTATTTTTTTAACTTCATTTATGAGATGTGGTTTTGCTAGTTAAGCCTGCAATGCAGTGTCCAGATTCAGTTTTCTCAGGTGTTTCTAGAATCCTCAAAAGGATCAGCGATGTGCGTTTTTTGTTGCATGTTGGTATGTGGGAGCAAGAGCGCTTCTTTCAATCTCACATTGAAACATAAAGCTGCCTCTAGCCACCTCACACCTGTCATTTTCTGGTGTCCTGGTGAGACAAGAGGACCAGATTTTCCTGGTCCATGAGCATGGTGGTTCCTGCTTTTCCTGGGATGTCTCTGCTAACTGATTCACATGTGCATACCTGTGATGAATTGTTCTTCCAAATAAATCAACAACTGACTAGGGGTACGATTCAACGGAAAAATCTGGAAGTGTCACCTTGGGCACGTTTAGCAGGGTGTTCCTCCACAGCTGCACTGGGGAGATTATGGCTCATTTGAAATGGCACTTTGTGTTGAAAATGAGACCCCATGTGAAACTCGCCATTACTGGCTGTCTCGCCATCTGATTCGTCAGACTCGCATCTCAGTGTCTCATCTCTAACAAGCGAGGGCTGCTTTTAAGCGATCCCTCACCACTCACTCCCGGTCAACACACAAGCATGGCAATGCGGGGATCTGCTCCTTGCTTTGGCGATGTCGACCTGGCAAGGCTTCTCGATGCCGTTGAAGCGAGACAGGACATCCGGTTCCCCCAAGGGGTTCCACCAGTGCAGAGACACACACTTCAGTGGCAATATGGACATTGCGAGGCACTCCAGAGACTGCAGGATGCCACCAGAGTGGTCCAGGCATCGGAACCACATTTTGAGCAGTCAATGACACCTAGGGCGGCAGCATGGACCGAGATGTAGGCCGAGTACCCGAGATGTAGCTGTCATCCATGCTCCCTGGGTAGCGGGCGCCAACATACATGATACAGAGGTGGTGACTGCACACAACTGAACATTCAGGGAGTGGAACCCCTTCCCGCTATGCCCCGGTGTGTGCAAAGCGATATGTGTGACATCTATTTCCCCCTGGACCTGGCGCATCCGGCGATGGTGGAGAATTGTGCAGTCCTGGCATCTTGGTGGGCATGGTCCAGGTTGAAGATAATGTAGTCGGATGCCCGGGTATGCAGGGCATCTGTGACCTCCTGGATGCACCTGTGGGCTGTAGATTGGGAAATGCTGCACAGGTCCCCATTCGAGCCCTGGAATGAGCCGGTTGCACACACGTTCAGATCTGCGGTGACTTTCATGGTCACTGGGAGTGGTGGCATGGCACGTGTACCTTGGAGTATAGACTTGAGTGTTGAGAATATTTTGTTTATTAAGTAGTCAACAGTAACAAAGATTTGAAAATCAACTATGTAACATTCCACATATCACACTAATCAGTAAACAACAAGGAAATGTCACCTTCCATATTGGTACCAATACAAAGCTATATCAGCTCATTTTCACACAAAAAACAAGCACACAGCATCACCCCCTGTAGTTTCTCAACAGAAACGGAGAATAAGCCTGAGAAAGTGCTATCATGTACAGAAATTGGCCGAAGAAATGATCTGTCTACCAATGTGTACCTTGTTCCACGTACCAGTGCCATTTTCCATCCAGGAGCTGCAGCTATGCAGTCCCTGCCACATGGCCCAATCGCACCAGAACCAAATCCTGGCATCCACATGTTCCACTGGCGCCCAATGCAGTTAAACCTCCTTCATTTCCAGTGCGATGAACCCGCGATGACATGCCAGTTATGAGCAGAACTCACCACACCAACAACAAAAGCATCAGCAAACTTCAAAAGCATTATCAGGTCGCCCATTGGATCAATGGTGTGCACCATATCCCATAGCATCTTCTTGTTTCAAACTGATTGCCTGCTGGACTCATACATCCCCCTGGGCCCGGTGTTCCAGAACCCAGGCATCTTAGAAAAAATTGTCCTTCTTTCTGTATACAGAAAAGGAAGGAAACAGCAACAGCAGCCTCCAGCCATTTAAAGCCAACAGCAGGAGCAAGCAGCAAACATAACCTGCAGCTGTGAAGTGCTCTCACAACTAACAAGGCTAATTCGTCATTTGCAATAGTCTTCAGCTGTGCAGCTAGAGGCTGCTCAGAGTCAAAGGGAGTGAAATTGGATTTGAGCATTGAAGGCACAGCAAAACTCTGTCCTGGAAGTGCTTAATGGGTCAGGCAGGCTGCAGCTTGCCCCTATTATGGACCTCTACATATTCAAAAATGGGCTTGAAGGCCTCGCGGATGCAAAGCTCCTCATCGTTCCCCCATCCCCCAGACCCCTCCCAGGGGCGACAGCAGATCTGGAACGCTTCAGCCCCCCGACCAAGCCCAACCCCCCCTCCCACTCCCACCCCGAGTGCTGGGGCAGCAATACCGGTGCCCTTGAGCTGCATACCAAAACAAGGAAATAGCTACTCACCTCCTCAGTCCCCTCAGCAGCCACTGCGCTAGCTTCACATTTTTATAAAGGAGTATTAAATACCGCCCAAGTGATTTCTCGCTGGAGAAATTCCCGGGACGCCACTGCATTTGATTTCAATCTCACTCATGAGATTGAAATGAATGCAAATGAGGTTTCATGATATGCTCGCCATTATCAGGCGTGATTCGAAACTCGCATGAAAAGTTGGCAAGGAAAATTGCAAACTGGTTTGCATCCGGCCCAAATCTCGATTTCGGCCTTTCCCGCTATTCACCCAACGGGCCCGGATCCGCGTCAGATGCAGCGTGGTGGTTGAATCGCGCACAATTTATTTTAAGAGCTGTTTATTTTTTGCGAAGTCTTGAAGGAAATACTGCAAAGATTGATTATCTGTCATTCTATTCACCATATCCTTGATGATCACCAAGGCGTCTCCAACAGGAGGTCAATTGGAGTCGGAGTAGTCAGAATTTCTTTGAGAAAAGAGAGTCTTAGTTCAAAGCAGAATGAACAAATTGATTTGATACACAAAAATAATTTTGCAACTCAGGATTTTCCATCAATTCTCATGTTCCATTGGGGAAAGTCCTCTGTATTATGGTGGATAATAGAGATTCCAAAATAATTCACATTTTGACTTTTCCTGCTCTCCGTAAACTGTTCCAGGTTTACCAAACCATTTCATGATATCATCAGAGTCACTAGATTAAATTACTGCCTTGTAACTCACTGCCAGCCATTTATTATCTTGCATGCATTTATGAGTCCTTGTTAATGAAGAGACCACATAAAACACAATAATGCTGTTTTTGTATGGGTCTCAAAGACAGCCTTGTAGAGAAGAATACCATATTGCTGAAATCTTGTCCTTATTAGAACTCTGTATGTGCCTATTCCTGTGTCTACACGAGCGTGGTGGGCGGCAGAGTGGGGGCGGGAGTGCTGGTAAAAGGGAGAGGGTGGAACTTGACATTGTCTGCTTTATATACACTCCAGATGTATCTGTGAAATGGTTTTGTTTAATAATTGACTTCCCCATCATGTTGGAAAATTGGGGGAAATGTCTTTTTAAATTTTCATTTACAGAATTACCAGTTTGCACTTTTTAACCCTTCATTCGAAAGTCATTGCTACAGATTTCAGCTTTGCAGTATGTTAGGAAGCCCAGAGTTCATCAGTGACAGCCGTACAGTATCTTGCCAGGACTGGTGCAGCCCATGCAATCGAGCATGGGTTGACCATGATGCCAAACAGTGCCTGACAAAGATGAGGTCCAAGACCTGCCATTCTTTTACCTTGCAAATTTTTTGAATCCAGAAGGATGCGGTAGTGGACTTTTATACGGAGGTCAGAGGCAGTTTGGCGAATTCGTAGCAGATGGCTTTCACTTACGGAGGTTATAGTGTCAGTCCCCATTGTGCTGCAGTGCATCAATGACACGGAGCACAGATGGCAGAGTGGGGAAGCTGCACATAGAAGGAGGAAGAGAAAGCCATACTCACCAGCGAGCATTTCCTGTACATACACCTCAGCCAGGGGCAGTGCCCGAGGCAGCTGTATTTCAACAAGGAGGTTGCCAGTGAACTACATCACTCCTCCAACTGGCCGTACAGCCACAGAGCATGGTGAAGAGGGTACAGCCAATGACCTTTACCCTAAGTTTCCACAATGGCGCTCATTCTAAATGGAAGGAGGCGTTATTACCAATGTATCACAGTTTGCCATGCATTGCTGCACTGGGGAGATGACAGAGATCTGTATGCCAGGAGAGGTAACTTCATTGTCGTCTCTCTTGCCAAAGGATACTGTCCCATTGAGAGGATGCAGAATGAATCGAAAATGTTGGAGCAGTGCAGAAGGAATTAGTCACATTTAATATAAAGAAATAAATTACTTGTATTTGATAACTCTTTCATGACCGCAAATTGATTTGCAGCCAATGAAGTATTTTTGAAGTGCAATCATGTTTGCAGTGTGGGAAAAGATACAGCAAGGAAATACCACTAAAACCTTTACAGCCAAAACATTGAGAGAAAGTTACGTTTTCATCAAATCTTTTTACATGAATATCACATGTTTAAAATCACGGGCGCGATTCTCCGATGTCATGCCGGTTGGGAGAATAGCGAGCCACGCCGTTTATTCCCACGATGCCAGTCCGACGTGCTCCCGCTATTCTCCCAACCGGCCAGATTTTTGTCATTGTGTTTCGCGCGCAAAAACACGGAGAATCGCCCGATGCACCCAAAATGGCGATTCTCCGGCACCCCCGCTATTCTCCGGTCCGGATGGGCCGAAGTCCCGACGTCGTGGCCGTTCACACCTGCTTTTTAAAGTCGCCAGCCAGTCGTGCTGGCTGACGAGGAGTGAGGAGGTGAGCGGACCGTCCCGGAGTCTCCGCAAACTGGGGAAGGCATCCCCGAGAATGCTGCGGAGGGGGGGGGGGGGAGAGAGGGAGAAGTGGGAGGGGGGGGGGAGAGAGGGAGAAGTGGGAGGGGGGGGAGAGGGAGAAGTGGGGGGGGGAGAGGGAAGTGGGGGGGGAGAGGATAGTGGGGGGGGGGGGAGAGCGATAGTGGGGGGGAGAGAGAGGGAGAAGTGGGAGGGGGGGAGAGAGGGAGAAGTGGGAGGGGGGAGAGAGAGGGAGAAGTGGAAGGGGGGAGAGAGAGGGAGAAGTAGGAGGGGGGGAGAGAGGCAGAAGTCAGAGGGGGGGAGAGAGAGGGAGAAGTAGGAGGGGGAGAGGGAGACGTGTGGGGGAGAGCGAGTAGTGGGGGGGAGAGAGAGGGAGAAGTGGGAGGAGGGGAGAGGGAGAAGTGTGAGGGGGAGAGGGAGAAGTGGGAGGGGGAGAGGGAGAAGTGTGGGGGAGAGCGAGTAGTGGGGGGGAGAGAGAGGGAGAAGTGGGAGGAGGGGAGAGGGAGAAGTGTGAGGGGGAGAGGGAGAAGTGGGAGGGGGAGAGGGAGAAGTGGGGGGGAGAGCGAGTAGTGGGGGGGGAGAGAGAAGTGGGAGGGGGAGAGGGAGAAGTGGGGGGGGAGAGCGAGTAGTGGGGGGGAGAGAGAGAGGGAGAAGTGGGAGGGGGAGAGGGAGAAGTGGGAGGGGAGAGGGAGAAGTGGGAGGGGGAGAGGGGGAAGTGGGGGGGAGAGAGAGGGAGAAGTGAGAGGGGGGAGAGGGAGAAGTGGGGGGGAGAGGGAGAAGTGGGAGGGGGAGAGGGGGAAGTGGGGGGGAGAGCGAGGTAGTGGGGGGGAGAGAGAGAAGTGGGAGGGGGAGAGGGAGAAGTGGGGGGGAGAGCGAGTAGTGGGGGGGGAGAGAGAGGGAGAAGTGGGAGGGGGGAGAGGGAGAAGTGGGAGGGGGAGAGCGAGTAGTGGGGGGGGGGGGGAGAGGGAGTGAGTGGAGTGGGTCGTCCACCCCCGGATGCAACATGTCAGCCACCCTGCCCTGGCAGGACGGTCACGAGGACACGGCCGCTGGTTGCCCTGTGGCTGATGGCCACAGCCCACTGACGCACCGGTGAGGAGGACGTGTTGTTAACTGCCCGTTGGACGCAGAAAGTGACCAGGGGTTAGGCTGGCCGCGTGTCAGCAGTGCGACCAGGCCACCGGGACACACAGGTATCCCGTGGCAGGCGGCTGCCGAACTGTCGACTAACGTCCGTCTAACATGTTGTTTCTCTGCCCCCACCACCTTCTTTAGGTGACCAGAATGTATTCTAACCGAACGGCTATGTTCTGCGCAGTGGTTGGGGCCGCTGCACTGCAGTTGGACATCCAGCAGCGTCCACAGCCACATCCCACAGTGGATGCAGGGGCAGCTGCAGCAGCAGAGGGAATGGCCGCGGAGTGGCCCGTCATCGAGCAGCATGGAGGGGAGGAGGAGGAGGAGGAGACATTGATGGTGGAGTCAGGGCGCCAGAGGCGACGAGCGAGGCCTATGGTGTACCGTGGCCGGCTCTCTTTCGAGACAATGCCGGACATCACCTGCAGGAGGAGACTTCGGTTGAGCAGAGAGACAGTCGCACATATCTGCCAACTCGTGTCACACCTCATCCCACGTGGAACGGGAGGAGGAAACACGATACCGGTTGCCGTCCAGGTGACGGTGGCACTTAACTTTTATGCGAGCGGCTCCTTCCAGTCTCCGAGCGGGGACCTATCCGGGTTCTCGCAGTCATCAGTGCACAGGTGCATCCGGGATGTGACCGATGCCCTGTATGCCATCGCCGATCGCTACATCACCTTTCCCGAGGACAGAGCAAATCATGATGCACGAGCCTGTGCATTTACCAACGTTGCCGGGATACCGATGGTCCAGGGGGTCATTGATTGTGTTCACGTCCCCATGCGCCCGCCTGCAGGCAACAGGGACGTGTTCACAAACAGGAGGGGGACATACTCCATGAATATCCAGGTGGTATGCGACCCCCACATGAAGATCATGCACGTGTGCGCAAGGTTCCCTGGCAGTGGGCATGATGCTTACATTCTTGCGCAGTCATCCATCCCTGCTATGTTTGAGGGACGGCCCCCCCGGCTGAGGGGCTGGTTGCTGGGCGACAGGGGTTATCCACTGAGGTCTTGGCTGATGACGCCCATACGGAGGCCTCAGACCAGCGCGGAGACCCTTTACAATGAGGCCCATGCAGCAACCATGGGTGTGGTGGAGCGCTGCCTTGGCCTCCTGAAGATGAGATTCAGGTGCCTGGACCGCTCCGGAGGGGCCCTGCAGTACCAGCCGGACAGGGTCGCTCGCATTGTTGTGGTCTGCTGTGCGCTGCACAACATCGTGATGCAGAGGGGAGATGCTCTGGTGGAGGAGTCGGAGGTAGAAGCCACTGGCAGTGGTGCCAACACGGAGACGGAGGAGGAGGAGGAGGAGGTGGAGGAAGAGGAGGTGGAGGACGAGGAGGAGGAGGAGGTTGGTGGTGCGTCGGGCGCAGCACGCAGACCCGGGTGCTGGTAATGTCCAGCAGGTTGCACGACTGCACCAGCGAGGACAGCGGGCACATGACACCTTGATGGCAGCAAGATTCACGCGTCGCACGCGACGGCACCGCTGAACACTACCACTACCACCTGCACCGCCAGTCGTGCAGACGGTCAGCACACAACTGCCACAACCACCGCCCCCCCCCCCCCCCGCACCCCCGCTCTGCGTACACTGCTCCACTTCGACATCACCCTCACCACTGCGGCACAACGATATGGCACAACATTGATGGCTGTGTCAGCGGGTGTGATCAGTGCCATGTGGAATGATGACAGCCCGCTCTGCGATGAGTGTGAGTTCAGAATCGTTAGACAAAGTCTGACTCATGGCAACAGCTTAACCATCCACCTCGGTGGCCGCTGAGTTCGTCAGGGACACTCCATCACGTGCCCACGTGGGGTAGCTGTGGGAGGGGGTGGGGGGGGGGGGGGGGGGGAAGGGACTGCACACCCGGCACCGAAGTTTCACCGCTCGTCAACCCCAGCAACACTCGGTCACCATCACGATCTCCGTGGCAACGGAAAAATCACACAGTCTTACAAGTTAGGTGCAACAGTGAGTTTAATGGTGAATATTATGTACAGATGCCCTAGCCCGTACAAGTAAATTGTGCCCTTCATCCATGCCAACTTATTCTGTGTCCCTCTTCATTGCCTTACGGACCCTACCACTACGTCTAAGTGAATCCCCAGATGATACAGCGGGAGTGGAGGAGGACTGCTGAGAATCACCCCCTGCGACATGTCTCCCCGTCGGCACTCGTTTCCTGGGGCGACCCAGCCTTGATGGGCCAAGGTGCTCCACGGGCATTTCGGATGATGTGGTGCCACCCTGCTCTGCCCGCTGCCCACCCGATGCACCAGGGATGGGACAGGGGGAGGCCGAGAATTCAGGGACGTCCCATGATGGAGTTAATGGGACGGGCCCCGGAACCTCCTCCTCCCTCGGGGAGCCCGGTGGCCCCCGGGCCTCACTGTGGGACGGAGGTGCGAGCGGGGAGGTGCCCCGTCGCCCCACCGACACCTGGCGCTGCCAGTCCTGGAGGCCTGTAACGGTATCGACTAGGGACCGAACGTTCGCAGAGATGGAGTCCAGGGAGTGAGACATTCCCGCCAGGGACTGTGCGGCCTCAACCTGTGAGTGCGCGACGCCATCCAGCACGTGTGTCAGGTGGTCGATGCTCTCCACGACTGACTGGTGGGACTGTGTCATGGCCTGCTGGGACTGTGCCATGGCGTGCTGCGACTGGGCCATGGCCTGGTGAGACTCGGCCAAGGCCCGCAGCGCGCCGGCAATATCGTGTTGGCTCTGGCGCATTGCTGCCTGTGAGAGGGCAACCCTGTCCAGGGCCGAGGATGACGCGTGCAAATTAAGCCCGACGCCTTGCAGAACCTGACCCATGGCCGAATCTGTTTCACCCATTGCCTCGACCGCGGACGCCACCCGTGCAGTGTCGGCCTGGGTGGCTGCCATGAACGGCACCACTCCCTGCTCCTAGACGCGGTTTGACTCCTCTAACTGTGTCTGCAGCTGCTGGAAGACGGCCCTCATCCCGTCATTGTGTCCCTGGATTTCGAAATGCATCGGCTGTCCACGTGGGTCGATGGAACCCGGGAAACATCTGGAAGCCAGCTGAATGCTGGGCCTAGGCTGCCCTCCGACCGTCCAGCCCCTCGGCTGCTCCGACCTCCACCTGCTGTACCGGCTCAGCTGTGTGGTGCACACCAGACCGTGACCCAGGAGACTCATCACTTAATTGCCCAACCAAGATGAGTGTCTCTGGGATGGTGGATGGGAGATAGCAGTGCCGCAAACTCTAGGTCCTCGTCCGTCATAAAACCAGCAGTGTCCTCGTCCCAGTCATATTCGAGCACAGGCTGCAAGCGGCCAAAGTCTGGTTCTCCCTCAGGTGACTCTGTTGAGTGTGTCGCCGTCCTGTGTGCGTCCTGCTCGAGGGTCCGGGGTTGGGAGGATGGCACTCCTGGCTGACCTCCGGCCACCCTCTGTCGTGTGGCCCTGGGTGCGGTGGTCGTGGCAGATGGGTGCCTGTGTGTGGAACCAGGTGGCCCTGGATGTTCGTCACCATGCCCGAGGGAACAGAATAATTCGGGGTTAGTTAGACACGCTCGGCCGGGCGTAGGATGGTCCAGTGGGTAGAGTGTGAGGGGACCGAGGATGGGGGGTCCAGTGGGTAGAGTGTAAGGGGACCGAGGATGGGGGGTCCAATGGGTAGAGTGTAAGGGGACCGAGGATGGGAGGTCCAGTGGGTAGAGTGTGCGGGGACCGAGGATGGGCTGGGGGGGGCGGTTTTGTCATGCAGGGTTGTCTCACTTGGTTCTGCACCTCCAACCTCGCATTGCGCGACCTCCCGGGTGCCAGATCCCCCAGCAAGGTCCAGTGCCCTCTCTTCAAAGACTGTCAGGGGGTGCATAATGGGTGAACCGCCTCCGGTCCTGTTCCGCTCCCGGTTGTTGTGAGCAGTCTTGTCCTGTTGGGGTGAAGATGATAGATGATAGATCATCACAATTCGGCAGGTATCAGCAGGCCGTTCAGATATTGGCACAGGTTGGGGGGGAAGTTGCAGCTACATCATGGCATCTCTCCAGGGGGTTGCAGCGCTCATGTGGGTCTGTGACAACTTTGTTAACCACCCTCCACTCACTCTGGCCCCCCTCCCCCTCCCCATCGTGTCCGGGGGGAGGTGGGTGGTGAGGGACATTGGGGGGGGGGGGATTTTTGTGACCCGGGGGCACCCTCTTGGCACTTACCCTGACAGCCCTGGCAAGGTCATGGAGCTTCTTCCGGCACTGCTCCCCAGACCGAGGGGTCTGCCCCACAGCACTGACTGCCGTGCCCATCTCACGACAGGCCCATCGCACAACGCTGGCAGGGTGGCGTTGCCCTCTTTTAGGGCAGATGATGCCCCTCCGTTGCTCCACCTCATCGAGGAGAGTCTTGAGGTCAGTCTCACCGAACCTCGGGGCGGCCCTCCATGGCTCTGTCATTTTCACCCCCTCACTTGTTTTGGTAACTCGCACCCTTTTACGACGCGGAGCGGCATTACTCGGGCTTCATTCTGGCATCATTCGGGGGTCGCGGGCTTTTGCCGTCATTCCCCACGTGTTTCCCGCAGCCCCGCTCCTAGCTCATCGATCGGGAACGGGGCCGTTTAGAGCCGTCGTGAAACTCGGCCGAGTTCACGACGGTCTTCCCGATTCCGCGCGGGAGCGGAGAATCGCGCCCCACATCTTTGATTGAAAGATCTACCTCTCACCCAAATGCAAGGAGCTATAGGTGTTTTGGAAGAAGTCACATGTTGTGCATTGTAATTTAATTTTAAAAGTCATTCACAACTCCCTCAACGGCACTGCCAATTTAGTCACAGTGTAGCTGAGTTGTTCAGCTCAGAGTGTTTCCATGTTCAAATCACAGTCTCCGTTGAATTTAACTGTGTTCAGTTGGGGTGGAAATATTGGACGGCACAGTATCACATTGCTTAGCACTGTTGCTTCACAGCGCCACGGTCCCAGGTTCGAGTCTCGCTTGGGTCACTATCTGTGCAGACTCTGCATGTTCTCCCCGTGTCTGCATGGGTTTCCTCTGGGTGCTCCGGTTTCCTTCCCACAAGTCCTGCTTGAAAGACATGCTTGTTAGGTGAATTAGACATTCTGAATTCTCCTGCTGTGTACACGAACAGGCACCGGAATGTGGCGACAAGGAGATTTTCACAGTAACTTCATTGCAATGTTCTTGTAAGCCTATTTGTGACAATAAGGATTATTATTATTACTATTAAAGGCGGTATTCTTGGCTGAAGGAGTGCTAATTGTCAGTGTTCCCATTTCTGTTTGATGTCAAGTGGTCTCGCTCGATGTACTGGCATTGAATAATGGTAAGATTAGTTTTGCTGTTATAGTCTCTGCTGGTATTCCTTTTAAAGTCTATACATGAATAATGGCTACAGGACAAGATATCTGTTTGTGCCCAGGGTACCGTCTCCTGCTCTGTCAACATGTTACTTTCTCCTGTTAGTTTGGAATGCCATTGATTCTGTTTGTTGATTTTTCTTCAATGATAAAAGTGCTCATAGGTGATGTTCCTCTTTCAGAACAATGGATTTCTTCCAATTGCAAACACAGAAATTGTGGCTGGTGACCATACGATGCTAATCAGTGGCATGATTACATTAAGTGGGGATTTTTGATGATTATTGCTGGTTACAGTCTTGCTCTCATTTTCAGTGGCAAGGCTTTGTAAGGAAATCTAAATCAGGAATCAGGGATTATAGGGTGGAGGCAGGAGAATGGGGATGAGGAACGTATCAACCATGATTGAATGGCGGAGCAGACTCGATGGGCCGAATGGACTAATTCTACTTCAGTGTCTTATGACCTTATGGTTTTATGGTTGAGGTGACATCAAGCAAGGTGCACTGTCCAGGCAAGGGAAAGGGAGAGGAAAGGAGATTGGAAAGCCATTCTTATGGTGATTTGTAATAACCTGCAGACTTTCCTCCATGAGAAAACTTCTTACTCCACTGGCAAGAACCTTCAGACAATGTAATTCTCAAAAAAAAAGCACAAGTACATCATAGCCACTAGTGAGACCTCTTCAAATAAGGCTGTCTGATTAACTCATAACCAACACAGTCATCCATGAGTTATGGTGAGTCTCACGAGAAGCATTATTTATCATGCTCTGACTGCTAATCATGATATATTCTATTTATACAACACATTTTAAATCTTGTTATAATTAATTTATGATTTGATAACATCGCAAGTCTAGCAATGTGCAATAACATCTCCACAGTTCCCAAGACAGATGTTGTAAAATGTCCACATATTTCAGAACAGTCAATAAATCCACCACAGATTATTTTTCTGTTATCTAATGCATTTGCCGACAAACGGTTGAAGAATTCTCGTTACCCACAACTGGAATTCAAAGCAGCTTCAACAAGAAAACATTCACTTCTTCCTAAGATGCAATGTTTAATCTGTTCCTCAGGTCGTTGTGACATGCGATGAGGCACCAGGCTAACAACCACAATGTGACAAGATTAACCTGAAGCACGTACAACCCATGGCTCAATGGAATGGAAAATCTGGTCAAATGGCCAATTGATCACGAGCATCAGTTTACTGTGTGGCAGTGAAAGATCAAATCTACCCACTCACAGAAAGCTCAACAGACTGGATTAAGTCCCCTGATGGTGAATGGATATTTATAAGTATCTGATTGCTAAAGAGATCCGATTTACTTTTCTACTTACTGGCATCTTTTGATTAAGTGTAAACAACTCATTGACTTTGAAATGTTTAAGTTCCATTTACTGCTGAAAACACAAATGAGGCCATGTGAATACCGTAATGTATTAATTTAATTCAGTAATGTCTTGGTCTAATCATCCATGATGTATCCAAATGCCACAAGGCAACTTTCTAGTTTTTGAGATTTATCTTCACCAGGTGACAAAGGCAATCTTCTAAAGTTCTTTCCTTATCTGAATAAATTTCTCTTACCTTGGAAGGGTAAATAAGTCCAATTACTTTAACTGCGTACCACTTTGGTCTCCTTACTTAAAAAAGGATATAATTGCATTATAAGCTGTTCAGCGAAGACTCACTTGACTGCTTCCTGGGATAAGGTCTTAGGAGGAAAGGTTGGATAGGTTGGGCCTGTGCCCATTGGAGTTTAGAAGAATGAGGGGTGAGCTTATTGAAACATATCTGGAAGGGATTTGGCAGGGTGGATGCTGAGAGGCTGTTGCCCCTTATGGGAGAGACTAGAACTCGGGACTCAATTAGAAAATTAAGGGTCTTTAACTTAAGATGGAGATGCAGAAAACATTTGTAGGTCACAACTGATTCAGCCATGATCTTATCAAATGGCGGAACATCCTTGAGGGCTGAATGGCGTATTCCTGCTCCTAATCCACACATTCATTTGTGACATAAAAGTGAAACTATGGGCATGATTCAACTTCCTCATCCCCCCCCCCCCACCCCCCCCCTCCCCCCCCCCCACCCCCCCCCCCCCCCCCCCCCCCACCCCCTCCCCCACCCACCCCGGCTTGGTGTTGAATCTCATGGAAGGCTTTTTGCAGGATTTGTGATGCTCAAAACATGTTTCGAATTTCAACAGAATCTCGCGAGATGAAGCAATCTGGATCTCGCTCTAGCTGGGCGAGATCCAGATCAGCATATTTAAATGATCCATTAGGTTAATTTAAATAAGCATCTGCCGGATTCTCCCGGGGCCTGGGATTCACCGGCCATGCTTGGGAGAGTTCGCCAGGAGGCCGTTTATTACTGGTCCACACAAACGTGGACCAGTCATAATGGTACCTGGGAGGGTGGTCCCAGGCCATAAGAGATTCCGAGGGGAGTCAAGCATTGGGCACTCACCCTGGCACTAACCTGGCACTCACCCTGACACCCAGGCACCTTGGCACTGCTAGTCTGGCGTCTTGGCACTGCTATCAGGGCATGCTGGAAATGACAACCCGGCCCAGCCAGGTGCCTGGTTGACACTGCCAGGTTGGCAGGGGCACTATCGGAGTGCCATGCTGGCAGTGCCAAAGTGCTCAGATGTCAGGTTGCTTGTGCCAGTGGGTCTCTTGCCCATAAGAGATGGAGTGCGGGCAACTAGAATAGGTAAGTTTGGGTAAGTTGGCAGAGGGTTGTCCAGAGGCCGCTGTGAGTTCATTGAGGGGGGGTTGAAAGAACGGGGTTGCCTTTAAAAATGGCGCCCCGATCCGCGAGTTGTCTTCCTGCATTGGTGAGCTGAGCTTGTCAGTGCAGTAAATGACCAATATGCATCTCAACGGGGAGTTTTTCATTGAAGCCAAAAAAAGTGTCGTTGAATAGTGAGGTCTTTCTCGGTGCAGCATGAAAACAACCCACTAAATACACCCAAAATAGGACATAGAAATCTATTGGTTGAATCCCCCCCCCCCCCCCACCCCCCCCCGATAATTGTGTTAAATATTGTAAACTACCAGCCATGCTAGTGCTGATTAGGAAAGGTAGAAATAAGGGCAGCATGGTGGCCTAGTGGTTAGCACAACCGCTGAGGTCCCAGGTTTGATCCCGTCTCTGGGTCACTGTCCGTGTGGAATTTGCACATTCTCCCCGTGTCTGCGTGGGTTTCGCCCCCACAACCCAAAAATGTGCAGAGTAGGTGGATTGGCCATGCTAAATTGCCCCTTAATTGGAAAAAATAATTGGGTAATCTAAATTTTTAAAAAAAGGAAAGGTAGAAATGGTCGATACTCATTTCACCTCACAGCACCAAACGTAAATGTCTTTTTTCAGGCATAATTTTCAGAGGATGTTAAGCCTTTTCCTGTTTACAAATTCCTACAATCCTCTGTTCTTACCTCAAAACATTTTAATTGCAAACTTGGCAAACATGGCAAAATTCCTTCTTGCTCAGCACCAACAAGTGAAGTTCAAAAGCCTGGAAAAAGACTTTTGTATGATTCAATGATCGTATATTGAAAATTTCCTCCACCGATGGGTTTGAAGCAGCTTCTGTCATAAGTGCCATTCATGAAGCTACCGAGTGCCATTGCAGGCTATTGATTTTGGAGTTGGCATCTGTTGCCAAGCTGCTGTAATCATTGGTCATCATGGTGGTGCTTGCCAGCAGCGGGAGGTGCCGCTATTTGCCTCCATTGTCAGCTAGTGTGTCCCAGATATAATAAAGGGAATTAATTGTCTGTGTGGAGTTTGCACATTCTCCCCGTGTTTGCGTGGTTCTCAACCCCGCAACCCAAAGATGTGCAGTGTAGGTGAATTGACCACGCTAAATTGCCCCTTAAAAAAATAAAATAAATAAAGGGGATTTAAAGTTAGGCGGGGTTTTGCTGGTGACTGTCAGGGGTGGGAGGCTGCCTGCTGTGAGAAGGCCCAGGAATGGCACATTTGGAGGACAACAACAAATCCACTGCTGTGGCAATCTAGGCACTATAAGTTACTGCCTTTGAACCTTGACAACATTAAGATTTAATAATTATGGGAGTATAAAAGCACTATATTTTAGTTGCCTTATGATCAGCCATGATAGGCAATAGGCTGGATTCATGGATGGCCGACACCAGAATCACGAATTCTGATGGTTGTGTTTGGTCTTCTACACCTTGCTAAGGAATCCACCAAACACATAGACTTGGCCAAGCCAGGATCTTTCTTGAATCACACATGTGAAGATAGCGATCTGGTACAAAGCAAGTTATGTTTGCCAAAGAGAAAATGCTGGAAAACCTCAGCAGGTCCGGCAGCATTTGTATGGAAAGAAAAGAGCTAACGTTTCGAGTCCAGATGACCCTTTGTCTCAAATCTTCCTCCTGCAATAACCTTTCCCGGAGCTTATCAGTAGCTACACCGAAGATAATTTGGTTGCAGATGAGCAAAGGTTTCAGGCTGCTGAAGTTACATGTCTATACCTTCAGCCTCAAGTCTGTGACAAAACCGTTAAATGTTTCAACAGGTTTTTGGGTACGCATCCTGAACATGTATCGCTCAAACGTGTCATTCTTTTTTGGGAAACAATGCTTATCAAAGTGCCTCATGACGTCATCATAATTCTTGCGATCCTCCTCATTATCAAGCGCAAATGAGTTAAACAGGCCTGCCACCGTTAGTAGCACCACGATTCGCCTCTCATCAAGATGCGCCTCGGGCCTTAATATAGAGTTTGAACTGCTGCTTGAATAGCTGCCAATTTTCATCTACTTTACTGAATATCTGAAGCTGGCTGGGGTCTCTCAGTCCGTCCATCTTGCGCTCGACCATTCTGTAGCGTATTGAGTCAGTGGGGCAGCACGGTAGCACAAGTGGATAGCACTGTGGCTTCACAGTGCCAGGGTCTCAGGTTTGATTCCCTGCTGGGTCACTGTCTGTGCGGAGTCTTCACGTTCTTCCCGTGTCTGCGTGGGTTTCCTCCGGGTGCTCCAGTTTCCTCCCACAGTCAAAAGACATGCAGGTTAGATGGATTGGCCGTGATAAATTGCTCTTAGTGACCAAAAAGGTTAGGAGGGGTTATTGGGTTACGGGGATAGGATGGAAATGAGGGCTTAAGTGGGTCGGTGCAGACTCGATGGGCCAAATGGCCTCCTTCTGCACTGTATGTTCCATGTTCTATGTTCTATGAGTTGCCTTAGGTTGCAGTTCACCAAACCGGTTTGTCAGCCGAATGCCTAACTTTGTCACTGCCATCGTTACCTTCAGCACTCTTGGTACCATGTTGTGTTTGGTCTTCTATACCTTGCTAAGGAATCCACCAAACACGTAGACTTGTCCAAACCAGGATCTTTACTGAATCACATATGGTAAGATAGTGATCTGTTACAGAGCAAGTTATCATAGAGTTTCTTTGTACTCCTCTGGAACTCCACCTAGCACGACTGTTCACCTGTATGTCTTACTATCATCTCCTACAACCATCTGATGATGGCTGGATGTGTCTCCACTTATATGGGAGTCCCTGGTCACATGCCCATGGTCTGAAGACCACATGGTGTGTCTGCACCTCCACCTACTGGTTGGAGGTCACACACTATCCATTTATGATATTGCTTACAGGCAAATCACCACAATAATTGGGCAGAGAATCACGCCTCAGCCGAAAATCGAGATCGGGGCCGGGTATCCAAAGGGGCACCATCACGGTGTGAATGTGGTCCACGCAGCACGCCAGCGTGGGCGTGTAAAATGTACAGTAGCATGCATTAAAATCTCACTAACAGGCCCGGCCTGGTAGTCTCCGGCATCCTGTGATGTTCGGCCTCCAACAGCGGATGTGACAATGGCACAAATACCGTAAGCACACTTACGGTATTTAAAATTGGGAAACAGTTGACATGGCTGCTGATAGAGAGAGAGGAGGTAGGTAACGTCCCCAAAAATGCAACGGTGGACTGACAGTTATGCCATTGTTTATTGATAAAATCTGTCACATTTACAAAGGTACAGTGAAAAGTATTATTCTGCGTACAAACCTGACAGATCGCCATACATATGTACAAAAATACAGCATGCAAAGAATTATTACAATTGTAAAAAAAGGAGAAATTCGTGGCTGGGGAGGGGGGACTCTGCTAGGGCTGGGAGGGGTAGCGCGAGGCGACCATGAGATGGGCCATGGAGTCGGGTTCTCCGACCGTTATTGCTGCGGCCTGCATTTGGTTGCCCACCCCACTGACAGGCCATTGTGTCCGTAAATGCGCAGAGCGCCTCCGGCCACACCCAGGTCTCTCTGCACAGCGGCATGCTTTAATATTTTATCATTTAAATAATAATCCTGTTTGCTGTTATTCCTACCAAAATGGATAACCTCACATTTGTCAACATTGTATTCCATCTGCCAGACCTTAGCCCATTCACTTAACCTATCCAAATCCCTCTGCAGACTTCCAGTGTCCTCTGCACTTTTCGCTTTACCACTCATCTTAGTGTCATCTGCAAACTTGGACACATTGCCCTTGGTACCCAACTCCAAATCATCTACGTAAATTGTGAACAATTGTGGGCCCAACACGGATCCCTGAGGGACACCACTAGCTACTGATTGCCAACCAGAGAAACACCCATTAATCCCCACTCTTTGCTTTCTAATAATTAACCAATCCTCTATCCATGCTACTACTTTACCCTTAATGCCATGCATCTTTATCTTATGCAGCAACCTTTTGTGTGGCACCTTGTCAAAGGCTTTCTGGAAATCCAGATATACCACATCCATTGGCTCCCCGTTATCTACTGCACTGGTAATGTCCTCAAAAAATTCCACTAAATTAGTTAGGCACGACCTGCCCTTTATGAACCCATGTTGCGTCTGCCCAATGGGACAATTTCTATCCAGATGCCTCGCTATTTCTTCCTTGATGATAGATTCCAGCATCTTCCATACTATCGAAGTTAAGCTCACTGGCTTATAATTTCCTGCTCTCTGCCTACCTCCTTTTTTAAACAGTGGTATCACGTTTGCTAATTTCCAATCCACCGGGACCACCCCAGAGTCTAGTGAATTTTGGTAAATCATCATTAGTGCATCTGCAATTTCCCTAGCCATCTCTTTTAGCACTCTGGGATGCATTCCATCAGGCCAGGAGACTTGTCTACCTTTAGCCCCATTAGCTTGCCCATCACTACCTCCTTAGTGATAACAATCCTCTCAAGGTCCTCACCTGTCATAGCCTCATTTCTATCAGTCGCTGACATGTTATTTGTGTCTTCCACTGTGAAGACTGACCCAAAAATCCTGTTCAGTTCCTCAGCCATTTCCTCATCTACCATTATTAAAACTCCCTTCTCATCCTCTAAAGGACCAATATTTATCTTAGCCATTATTTTTTGTTTTATATATTTGTAAAAACTTTTACTGTCTGTTTTTATATTCTGAGCAAGTTTACTCTCATACTCTATCTTACTCTTCTTTATAGCTTTTTTAGTAGCTTTCTGTTGCCCCCTAAAGATTTCCCAGTCCTCTAGTCTCCCACCAATCTTTGCCACTTTATATGCTTTTTCCTTCAATTTGATACTCTCCCTTATTTCCTTAGGTATCGACGATCGGTTTTCCCTCTTTCTACCGTCCTTCCTTTTTATTGGTATAAACCTTTGCTGAGCACTGTGAAAAAATTGCTTGGAAGGTTCTCCACTGTTCCTCAACTGTTCCACCATAAAGTCTTTGCTCCCAGTCTACCTTAGCTAGTTCTTCTCTCATCCCATTGTAATCTCCTTTGTTTAAACACAAAACACTAGTATTTGATTTTACTTTCTCACCCTCCATCTGTATTTCAAATTCCACCATATTGTGATCGCTCCTTCCAAGAGGATCACTAACTATGAGATCATGAATCAATCCTGTCTCATTACACAGGACAAGATCTAGGACCGCTTGTTCCCTTGTAGGTTACATTACATACTGTTCTAGGAAACTATCGCGGATACATTCTATAAACTCCTCCTCAAGGTTGCCTTGACTGACCTGGTTAAACCAATCGACATGTAGATTAAAATCCCCCATGATAACTGCCGTACCATTCCTACATGCATCAGTTATTTCTTTGTTTATTGCCTGCCCCACCATAACGTTACTATTTGGTGGCCGATAGACTACTCCTATCAGTGTCTTTTTCGCCTTACTATTCCTGATTTCCACCCAAATGGATTCAACCTTTTCCTCAATAGCACCGATGTCATCCCTTACTATTGCCCGGATGTCATCCTTAAATAACAGAGCAACAGCCGTAACAGCCTCCCCGAACTGGCGGCGGAATGTGGCGACTAGGGGCTTTTCACAGTAACTTCATTGAAGTCTACCCGTGACAATAAGCGATTTTCATTTCATTTTTCATTTTCAACACCACCTCCCTTACCATCCACTCTGTCCTTCCGAATAGTTTGATACCCTCGGATATTTAACTCCCAGTCGTGGCCATCCTTTAACCATGTTTCAGTAATGGCCACTAAATCATAGTCATTCACGATGATTTGTGCCATCAACTCATTTACTTTATTCCGAATACTACGGGCATTCAGGTAAAGTACACTTATGTTGGTTTTTTTACCTCTGTTTTGAATCTTAACATCTCCAGTTTTATTCCTTTTAGTATTACTGGGCCAATTCACTGAGCTCCCCTCAGTCACAGTAGCTTGTACTGTCGCCCTTTTTGATTTTTGACTATGTCTTCTCTGCCTTGCACTTTTCCCCTTACTTCCTTTTGCTTCTGTCCCTGTTTTACTACCTTCCAACTTCCTGCATCGGTTCCCGTCCCCCTGCCACATTAGTTTAAACCCTCCCCAACAACTATTAGGGCAGCACGGTAGCATGGTGGTTAGCATAAATGCTTCACAGCTCCAGGGTCCCAGGTTCGATTCCCGGCTGGGTCATTGTCTGTGCGGAGTCTGCACGTCCTCCCCGTGTGTGCGTGGGTTTCCTCCGGGTGCTCCGGTTTCCTCCCACAGTCCAAAGATGTGCGGGTTAGGTGGATTGGCCAAGCTAAATTGCCCGTAGTGTCCTAAAAAAAAAAAGTCAGGTTAAGTGGGGGGTTTGTTGGGTTACGGGTATAGGGTGGATACGTGGGTTTGAGTAGGGTGATCATTGCTCGGCACAACATCGAGGGCCGAAGGGCCTGTTCTGTGCTGTACTGTTCTATGTACTCTATGAACTCTAGCAAACACCCCCCCCAGGACATCGGTTCCAGTCCTGCCCAGGTGCAGACCGTCCGGTAGGTACTGGTCCCACCTCCCCCAGAACCGGTCCCAATGCCCCAGGAATTTGAATCCCTCCCTCTTGCACCATCTCTCGAGCCACGCATTCATCCTATCTATCCTGATATTCCTACTCTGACTAGCTCGTGGCACTGGTAGCAATCCTGAGATTACTACCTTTGAGGTCCTACTTTTTAGTTTAACTCCTAACTCCCTGAATTCCGCTTGTAGGACCTCATCCCATTTTTTACCTATATCGTTGGTGCCTATGTGCACCATGACAGCTGGCTGTTCACCCTCCCCCCCCAGAATGTCCTGCAGCCGCTCCAAGACATCCTTGACCCTTGCACCAGGGAGGCAACAGACCATCCTGGAGTCTCGATTGCGTCCACAGAACCGCCTGTCTATTCCCCTTACGATCGAGTCCCCTATCACTATAGCCCTGCCATTTTTCTTCCTGCCCTGCTGTGCAGCAGAGCCAGCCACGGTGCCATGAACCTGGCTGCTGCTGCCTTCCCCTGGTGAGCCATCTCCCCCAGCAGTATCCAAAGCGGTATATCTGTTTTGCAGGGAGATGACCGCAGGGGACACCTGCACTGCCTTCCTACTCTTGCTCTGTCTTTTGGAAACAACACTTGACCCTGAATTGCCTTGCAGCTGCACCACCAAGTAAGTGTCCAGTCAACGCACGCTACGGGATAGGCGCTCCTGACCCTTAATTGTCTCTTAGTTGGAAGCCTGCAGCCCAGGATTGAACAAGAGGCCCTTGTTCCCTGACCCAGTGGGTTCTTTTCCAAAGATAAGTATTGGCCTGTAGTGGTAGAGGTAGTCTAGTTTTGTAGTGTTTATGCATGAGTAGCGATTAACTGTGTATATAATAAATGTGTTTTGATTTGAACCTTACTAACTGATGTACTGAGTTATTGATCAGCACTTGAACTTTAACCTCATGGTGGTATCATAAAGATACCTGGCAACTCTAGAGCAAGGGAATAAAACAGAGCCAATTTAGTGTAAAGCACTCACCAAACGAGCAACAGTGGTTAGATTGCAGGTAGGTGTGGTGTGGGGGAAGGGGTGTCACATTTGCCATAGGGATATCGCAATTCATTAGTGGCTCGCTTGGATCTTGGATGCTGACCTCCGCCTCTGTGACTGCCCACTCTCCAACCCCACCGACCAGGTCCATCGCCCTCTGCTCTGCGACATTGAGCGGCTGCAGTTTCCAGCCGGCCCCTTCGGTCTTCTCCTACCTTTTGCGATTGTAGGCTGCCTTCCGCTGGGGGGGGGGGGGGGGGGGGGGGGGGGGCGGTGCAGATAGTGCATAGTGTGAGACAGATGGACGCAGGCAGCACGGGAGCCTGCGGCCAGCGGCCTGTGTGAGCAGGGTACCTGGCCATGGCAGATATCATGGGTGTTGGAATGTGGTGCACGGTGTGGTGCGAGCGGCCTGCCGGCGGGTGGGGCTCGATTGCCCTCTAGGTGAGGGGGCGGGAGCGGGGCTATGATTGTGTGGAACAGGGATTGGTGGCAGGGGCATGTTGGTGGTGGTAACTCATCCTGGCTGCCCTGAGGAGGTCGGGCAACCTCTTCCTGCACTGCTGCCTTATCCTGCCAGTGGGGCCCGTGGCGCTCACGGCCTCTGCCACCTGCGCCTAGGCCGGGTTGACGTCGGCGGGTGGCAACCTCCTGCCCACCCCAGCGAACTGGATGTCCCATTTCTCCTCCACGGCATCCAACAGTGTCTCCAACTCCACATCGGTGGCCCTCGATGCTGCTCTTCGGGGTGGCATCTTCACGACTGGAGTGAGAGGGTGTAGGAAGTGGGGTGCTTATATGTGGCTACAGCTTGTCAGGATCTTGGGTGCCAATCCCAACCCTGGCGAAGCACATGCTGCTGTACATTGGAATTGCACTAGTTCCATGTGGCACCGATGATGGCCAATTAGCATGCCCTGAATGGCTCTGGGGCCAGCACTGCCAGCAGGACTGTAGAACACCTGTGAATCAGTCCCGGTGGCAGCGCTTCGTCTCTGAAATGGAGAAACCCGCCCAATATCTTTCCAACAAGCAGAATGTGATGTGAGTTGATGTGCCCGGAATGATAGAGGACGTTTGAAGAAAAAGTCAAATATCACAGGCACTCCTTTATGACCATAGAAATGTTGAAATTCCTTTGGACCACAACACAAGGAAATAATGGAGAAGGCAACGTGCAGTTTATAACTCAGTAAAGTTGGAGCAGGAATATTACTGCAACCTTAATCTTCAGACGGCACGCCATCTCTATGAGTAATGCACAAAATTGTTATAATTTCCTTCCACTGACTATCAGTTTCCAAGTAAAGCATTTCTCAAATTGTAAATGTACAACGATGGCTTGATGTACGTTACTTAAAATAGGCCATAATTATACGCAGACCATTGTTAATATCAATCAATGCCATTACTATCAATGAAACGGATTTCTTTATTCATAGTTTTACATTTAAAAGGCTTACCTGGTGATTTAATTTGGAAAGAATGATAGAAGTCATTGTTTAAATGCTGCTTTACCACATAACAAAACCAATTACCCTTTAAAACCAACACAATTACCCAACCACCAGCGATGCCGAGGTGCTAATTCAGGTTTTGTTACTCACATTTGTTAAACCTACATCAGAATTGAGAATGACTTCCATCTTTTGTTGATTCCCAGATGGGTTATCAGGACATCTTTAAATGTTAAATAATATCATTATATCCTTTAAAAACAAATAAGAACGAATAAGATCCCATTGTCGCTGTTAATACTTTCCAGTTCAAAGATTCTTTTAATATGTTTTCAAAGCTATTTTAAAAAATTCATTCATGGGTTGTGGATGTCGCCAGCTGTGGCAGCATTTTTTATTGCCCATCCCTAATTGCCCATGAGGAGGCAATTAAGAGTCTGAAGTCTCATGTAGGCCAGACCAGGTAAGGATGGCAGATTTCCTTCCCTAAAGGACATTAGTGAATCAGATGGATTTTTATGACAGTGGTTTCATGGTCATGATTAGACTCCTAATTCCAGATTTTTATTGAATTCAAATTTCACCATCTGCAGTGGCAGGATTTGAACCTGGTTCCCCAAAGCATTACTCTGGGTTTCTCGTTTACTAGTTCAGTGACAATACCACTACGACACCACCTCCCCTTTTAACCTAAGAATAAAAATGACATTGAAGAACGATTGCTACAGAGGTTCTGACGCTAGTTCCAATTCTCTATCTGCACCTAAGGCAGACGTTTGTTTATTTCCAGAGCTAGTTATTCCTGGAACAGATAACTCGTCTGTCGCCAGAGGCTTATAGCTTGATGGGCACCATTCCACAGTAAGCATAGCTGACTAGGAGCCTCTCCCGCTCTTACCACCAGCCATCGGTGTTTTGGAAAGTTTGCAGATTGACATTCAAACTTTTTGGCTGAGTTGTGCACATGAACGCACCTTCCCTGGCCACTAAGTCCTGGGATGGGACTCAAACCCAGACCTTCTGGTTCAGAGGCAACGCTCCTACCCACTGCGCCGCAAGGAGATCCTGACTGCCATCCTGTAAAAGGTCTCATGAAATAATTTCAATAAGCGGATGGGTTTTCCTCTGTGTTCTTATTAATATTTGTGCCTCACAAACAATACTAATGCAGATTATCTGATCATTATCTGATCATCTTGATGTTTGTGGGACTTTGATGCCATATTTCCGACAATGATTATGCTTCAAAAATATTTTATTGGCTGAAAAGCATTTGGGAGTGTACTGAGTGATAGGTGCCATGTAAATGCAAGTCTTTCTTTCCATTGATCCTGGTGTAACATACCATGTGAGACAGACGGAGGGCCATATATATATATATATAAGTCTATATATACACAAGCTCTGGTGAGCTTTATACATTTTAAAATGTATAAACATTTTTTTAATAAATGAAAAACAGGAAAATAAACGGAAGTATTAGCATGTGCAGCGTCATGGAGTAATAACTCGATTGCATGTGGTGACGGTCAGAAAATTGCTTGTGGGGTGAGGTTGGTAATATGGCAAGTGACTTGATGTACTGGATGCTTCAATTTCTTGGGTCCAATTACGAAACTCTTCAACATAATTAATTTTGTGAATTATTTCTGTTATTTAGAAAGTAATTTTTATTTATTAATTTTCCCTGTAGCCTCCTCCAGTTCCCCAAGCCTTTGAGATGTCTCTGCTCCTTCGATTCTGCTCTCAGGGGTGGCAAGGCAACACAGTGGCCAATACTGTTGCCTCACAGTGCTAGGGACCAAGTGGGTTCAATTCCGGCCTTGGGTGGCTGTCAGTGTCGAGTTTGCACATTGTCCCCTGTGTCTGCATTGGTTTCCTCCGGGTGCTCCAGTTTCCTCCCATAGTCCAAAAATGTGCAGATTAGGTGGATGGGCTGTGCTAAAATTGCCCCTCAGTGCAGGTTAGGTGCAGGTTAGGTTATGGGAGAGTGGTCTTAGGTAGGTTGCTCTTTTGGAGAGCTGGTGCAGACTCAATGGGACGAATGGCTTTCTTCTGCACTGTAGAGATTCTATGAGTTTTAAGCATTCTTGAGTTTAGTTGCCTCAGCATTGACGTCTGTGCTTCTAGCTGCCTAAGTCCTGGGATTCCCTCCCTGAATAATTTTGCTTCTCTCACCCTCTCTTCTTTAAGATTCCCTGACAAACCTTCTTCTTTGCTCACATTTTGTCCTTGTTAAGCATCTTGAGCTGTTTCTACTATATCAATGTGCGAGAGAAATGTAGGAAGTTGTTATTTTGTCATTGTTTAGTGCTGCCCAGATTGATGGATTCGAAACTTAAACGTTCCATTAGCATTTTGCATTCCTTTTTGATCAGAAATACTGATGGTTGGGATGTGAAAGCTGGTCATTTAATTCAACAATCAAATGAAGAAGCGATAGCAGACTTGGAAAATCACATTGCTGCAGTTGCTATATGAGTCAAACCGATCAACAGAGGTAAAAGCTATCATGTATTCTTTCTTTAATTGGGAAAGAACCTTCATTTATTCATTAACTTTCAAGACCTGAGGACATATTCTAATGCAATTTAAAGCCAATGAAATATTTTGAAGTGCCATCATTATCATAATGTTGAAAACCAAACAGCATACACTAAGGTTCAATCTGTTCTTTTAGTAATGCTGTTTGAAGGATAACTATTTTATAAAGCTCTGTGGAGAACTGCTCTGCTTTTCGTTGAATAGTGCAATGGAGTCTATTAAGCCCAGTTGAGAGCGTAGACGGAATTTCACTTTAATACTTCACACGGTAAAGTGTTTGGATTATTTTCAAATTGTTAAGTTTTAAATTAACAGCAGGATTTCTTCACGCTGCCCTGGCAAAGGCCGTGTTCAATTCTTAGGCATCCAATATGGTGGCACAGTAGCACGGCTGCCTCACAGCTCCAGGGACCCGGGAGGTTTTTTATGATGAGATCAGAGAAAGCCCCAGGGAACAGGTTTTTAATGATGACCCGGGTTCAATTCCGCCCTTGGATGACTGTCTGTGCGAAGTTTGTACGTTCTCCCCGTGTTTACGTGTGTTCCCTCGGGATACTCTGGTTTCCTCCCACAGTCCAAAGATGTGCAGGTTAGGTGGATCGGCCATGCTAAATTGCCCTTCAGTGTCCAAAAGGTTGGGTGAGGTTACGGGGATGGGGCGGGAGGGTGGACCTAGGTCCAGAGAGTGCTGGTGCAGACGCTATGGGTCGAATGGCCTCCTTCTGCACTGTAGGGATTTGATGATTCTATACTATGTTTGACAGGAAAGTTTCCCAACCTAAATAAAACTTTTCTAGCGCTTGTAGCACAATGTGTTTTCTTAGTATTACATACATACAAATATCAGTTATATATTTGCTTGAGATTCTAATGAGATCACATGTGAACTATATCATAAAAATATGAAGCCAAGTGCAAAGAATCATCTTTTCCCTCTATTATTTGCAAGCTCGTGTGAATTCATTTATTAAACAAGAGCTAAAAAGTCCATTGCTCTAAGGGATATGGGGCCCTTAATGGAAAGAATTGAAGAAAATCAGAACTGAGTAAAGAAATACTCTTTATTTGAAAAAAAAACATCTCTTGAGGCAAGTGGGAGATGACAGCGTCACAAAAATGAAGACCAGACAAGGCCACATTCAAACACTGACAGCTTGTGAGATGTAAGCTGACTTGTGTTACAAGAAATGGGGCTAGCAGTAGCTGCCACTGTTCCCTGGGGCTTTCTCTGATCTCATCATTAAAAACCTGTTAAAACACTTTTGATGTTGCCACAAGCCAAGTGTGAAAAGCCAGCATTGATGGCCTCGTTACTTCAAGATAGCGATGTGTGGGACACAGCAGCCAATATCATGTGCATCAAGGTGTGATGTGAGCACGGATCTGATTTGTGATGAAATTTTCATGAGGCCTGCAAGCAGACTTGGGGCATTATGCGATCTAATGTGTTTCTCTTGCCTTGGTTATTTCTGTGTGGTGTGCATCAAAAAAAGAAATGCTGAAAAATATTCTAGTATTCCACAGGAGAAGGTGATGGACAGCTCACGCTGATGAGGGTGAAATCAATTAAGGTGCATCAAATCAGAAACTCATGCAGTCTCAAAGTGACAAATATTGGCTGAAACTAAGCAAAGCAGCTGCTGAATAAAATGCTTGACCTCTTTACCGCAGCTGTTTTTTATTCAGTCCCAAAGATGCCAGCAACGAATAAAAGGCACACGTTTTGCTTCAGTTCGTTCCTGGCATATGTCTTCGAAACTAATGGGCAGTGTGTGGATATATCCCTGATGTAGAATTCATGAGTTTTAAAAGAAACAGTGAAGTAACTAAAAGATATAGGGCTGAATTCTCAAACAGCTGTGGAGGTGGCAGCGGTGGTTGACAGGCTCGCAATTCCTCACCACCAGCTGCCAGTTTGCCAGCATAGTCCCATCTCTGGGCAATTTTTAAAAAAGGGTTTGTGGTGGGGGTGAGGCAGCCCATGGGGGGAGGCTGGGGAGGTGTGGAAATGGCGACCTACCAGCAGATAGCCAATTAAGTATCTTTAACGGCATATTAGACCACTCAGTCAATGCTGTTTGCAAGTTTGAAAGTAATTATGATAATTGTTAAAAAATAATTTGGGGGTCAGTGTACAACCCCACTGCTAGGGCCAAACCCCAGTCAGGGTAAAGATGACCACCCGGTGACAAATCAGAAGGGTGGATGAGGCAGTGCTCCTTCATTAAAGTTAACCACCCCGCCTCTCACACAATCTGAATAAACATAGGATCACAGCTGCGGCTGAAGCCCACCATGTGTAGCGACTTCTCCTCCATGGTGGTGGACAGTTCTGGCCACATGTTATTTTAAAGTTTTTAAAACATCTTCAGAGGGCACCTCCATTTCTGGACACTTTGGGTGGGATTCCCGACCCCGCCGGGTCGGAGAATCGCCGGGGGGCGGCGTGAATCCCGCCCCGCCACCGGCTGCCGAATTCTCCGGCGCCGGGTCTTTGTCGGGGACAGGAATCACGCCGTGCCGGTCGGTGGCCGTTGGCAGCGCACCACCCCCGGTGATTCTCCGCTCCGCGATGGGCCGAGCAGCCACCTATTTTCAGCCAGTCCCGCCGGCGTAAATTACGCAGGGCCCTTACCAGCGGGTCCTGGCTCTGTGGGCCAAATGCAGAGTTCTGGGGGGGGGGTGGCGTGCGGAGGTATCTGGCCCTGGGGGGTCCCCCACAGTTTCCTGGCCCGCGAGTGCCGTGGGGGCACTCTTTCCCTCCGCGTCGGCCGCTGTGAAGTTCCGCGATGGCTGGCACAGAGAAGAAACCCCCTGCGCATGTGCTGGGATCACGGCAGCAGTTCTGCGCATGCGCCAGAACATGCTGGCGCTCCTGCGCATGCACCAACCTGTGCCAGCCGTCGGAGGCTCTTCGGGGCCAGTCGGCGTGGCGCCAACCACTCCAGCATTTGCCTAGCCCCCGATGGTATGGAGGATTCCGCACCTTTCGGGCGGCCCGACACCGGAGTGGTTCATGCCATTCCTTCGCGCCAGTACGGCCCGTCACGCCGGTTAGCGGAAAATCCCGCAACTTCTCTTTCACTTACTTACAGCAGTAGCTTCCACCTCTGTCGGTGAGGGTGCCAATCTTCCAATGCTGCACATCTTCCTAAAGGCCCTCCAGCTATAGGAGTCCAACCACCACCTTTACTTCGACAGGTTTCCTGGTAGCCGGCACTTAATTGACCGCCTCCTCAAAATCTTCTTCACGTGTCCTGCCACTGGCAGTTCTGGGTTCCTGACCTTGAATTCCGCTCAGTGTAGACATCAGGGCCCTGGAATGAAAACCTATCTCATAAACTGAGTGACAATGAATAGTCAAGTCATCCTTCATACATGTTTACATTTTAATCTCAGTTTGAAGTCATCACTTTGTTCTCACGATCTTCCTCATGAATAGAATGATTTTAGTACTCCATTATTGCTCATTGCAAATCTCTCGACACGAAGATCATATCTGGAATAGTTTGTATGGAGGAATAAAATGGTTTTTGTCAGCACAAAGGATTGAATGGCCTCCTCTGTGTCTTAAATTTTTTAATGCATCTATGTCAGCATGCTGTTGTTAGCCCTCTGCAATCTCAAACTGATGGGATTAAAGTATTCATCCACTTACCGAGAACTGTGAAGGCCAATACTTTATATAGGGTTGGGATTCTCCAGGCCGCCAGCCACGTGTTTCTCAGCTGCGTGCTGATGGTTGGAGGCAGGATTCTATCTTCCGCCGCTTGTCAATGGGATTTCCCATTGTAACCACCCAGGCTGCTGTGAAAACCGCAGGCACATGTGCGCTGCCAGCGGGATAATTAAATGGCAACAACTTGATAATTCCGGCCATAAGGCACAATCTACCGGCGTGTTGCGCCCTATTGGCAATGCGGCATGGCCAGGAGATGCTGGGAGGTCCCTTTTCCAGGATCGACCCAGCTCACCACACCTTGGAAAATCTAACGCGATCTCGCAAAACGTCACGATCTGAATCCTGCCCACCATGCGCAGAATCCTATCTGGCAAATCTGCATATTAGAGCAAGGCAGCTAGTCTCACTCTAATATGTGCTTGTCTGATCTATCGGGGCTTTGGGATCTAACCCCTTCATCTCGGAGACCTCAGTTGAGCGCCGTTCAGTGCTGGTCTCTATAAACAGGAACCATATGTAACAACACTTGGTCGCGTCTCCGTGAGGGCCAGAGGCCTGCAGGTCATTGCCCTCTGGGCAGGATGGCACCCTGACACTGCAGGTGCCATCTGGGCACCTTGCCATTTACAGCCTGGCACTACCACCCTGACAGTTCCACCAGGGTGCCAACCTGGCTCTAGTAAGGTTCCCAGGTGGCACTGCCAGGGGGCCAGGCTGGCAGTGCCAAGGTGCGAGGCTGACATTTCTCCTGCGGTGGAGTTCATGCCTGGGGTGAGCCCTGCTCATTTGACCTGGGATGTAGGCCCAAGGATCCCATTATAGGTGAGTTGCGGCTGTAGGGGGGAGGGGTTCAGGGGCTGTGTCGGGGGGTTGAGAGATCAGGACGCCATTTAAAAATGGTGTCCCGATCTCTTCCTGCACTGAGGAATTCCGGCGAGCGGAGCTCCTCAGTGCAGGAAACGGGACTAAGTATGGCCATGGTGAGGCACCGGATTGTCACAAATTCCTGATGGATATCATTGTGTTTCATGGCACTCCGAGCGCTGGGAAACACTCGGCTCAACATACTCGTCATGGAACTCTGTTGCAGTTTGGTCAGATCACACTCATAGTGTATTATCACCCGGTAGTTCCTGACCCTAGTTCCACTCCAACCTGGTTGATTCTTAATTTGCTGGTTAAATGGCTGAGCATGCCACTCAATTGTATCTAGAATGTGCAATAAACACCAGCCTTGCCAGTGACGCTCACATTCTGAAAATGTTTTTTTCTCGAAAAGTCAAGTAATTGTTAGAATGAATTATTTTCATTCTTGCAGAGAATGTTAAATTGCAGGCATTCTGTACCAACCACAATCCATAAATAGTGATGAAATGAATTATGAGCCCTTCTCGCAAGCAGATGCGTTAGTGTATTATTTAAAACATCAGACCACGCTGCAACCTCACAGTACTGCAGTAAAATATCAGCCAAGAGTATGTGCTCAAGACCTGATGTAGGGTATGAAGCCATGACCTTGTCACCCACAGGCAAGTGCATTCTCAAATGATCAAGCCATCAGTCAGTTTGGCTCAATGATAGCTCTCTTGCTGCTGTGTCAGAAGGTTAGGAGTTCAAGTCCCACTCCAGAGGCTTAAACACATAATCTGGGCTGACACTTCAGTACAGCAGTGAGGGAATGTGACATGGTTTGAGGTGCCAGTTTTTGGTGGGATATTAATAGCCTACACTCAAAGGTGAATGCCAGAGATCCCATGACACAACTTAACGTCGAGCAGAAGAGTTCTTCCTGGTGTCCAGGCCAATAGTTATTTCTCTGTTTCTAGGGCTATGTCCCCACGCCGGCATGGGAACGGTGGCGTTTTCCGCCAGAGAAAATGGCGCAAAAAGGCCACCGAGTCCCCATTTTGCTGGGAGTTAGCATGCCGGCAGCATAGAGCACCCGGCTCTAGCTGCCGATACAGCCCAGAGAACTGCTGGGACCGTGGCCACGCATTCGCACGGTGGCAGCCTGCAGGGGCCCCGCCATGCTACATCGTGCCGGCCCACAAAATAGTCCCCCCTTCGGCCGGCTCGCACACCCCGGACCACCCCCCCACAGTGCCCCCAGACCCGGGTAATGTCCCCCCCCTGCCCGCGGATCGGCCCTCCCCAACTGTGGCGGCATGGACTGAGTCTGCAGCCACCACGGCGAGTTCCTGACAGGTGAGACCACACGTGTCCCACGCCGTCGGGACCTCAGCCGGTCAGGGGTGGAGCATCGGGGGGCAGGCCTCAGGCAACATCCTGAGGCCATCGATACTTGGCGCGATGTACTCCTAGAGTAGGCCGCTTTGGAGGGGGTGGAGCATCGTGAAAACAGCGCCGCCCCCGATTTGGTCGAGAACTCGGATTCTCCGACCAGTCGCCGAACGCAATTTCGGCGTCGGCGACCGGAGAATCCAGTTCAGTATCTCTGAATACTTCAATCAAAACTACAGTTACCAGCTCAAAATACTGGAACTTGCTCTCCAACAACATTGTGGAAACGCTTTCACCAGATGGACTTCAGCTGTTCAAAAAGAAGGGCCAGCCCAACATTTTCAGGGCAACTAAAAACGAGCAATAAAACCCAACTTCGTCAGTGACCTCCATATCCTGAAACTGAATTGAACAAATCCAAGTTTGTTTTTAAGTTTATTCCATAATTAATGACACCATTTGAAAAATACTTACTCATTAATTTTCTTTCACCTCTCACTTATCATTGGTAATATAATTATATTTCTATAATGCCGTCTGTTCACCACAATAACTTTTCCAAAGAATCCCGACTGTTCGCTTTAATGACTTTAAGAACATTGATCACATTTATCAGTGCTCAGAGCTCAATCATCTGCAATGTGGAAGGTTTTGTCAGTTTGGTGGAGCGGAAGGGTGGGGGAGGGGGGTGCACTTTAAAAATAGTTCTCCTTCATGCTTTATAAGTTAGACAAGTCTGAAGTATTATTTCTTGAATCTGTCCAACCTCCTGTTTTCTTTGGAGGTCAGTGTAGCAACATCTCTCATACAAGGTCCCATTAGTCTTTCCGTGGCATGTGTCTTAACTGCCTTTTCTTCAGTCTTAATTGAAAACAGCGAAGTTATAGCTGGGAAATCTCTTACAGGTTATCGAGTCTAGACAATTACGACTGTGAAATATTTTCACAGTTGATCACTGAGCTAATTCAGACTCGTAGCTCCCCGACTCAGATATCAATTGACATCAAAGCAGGATGGTCTCCTATAGCTTAGCGAAGGAATTAGTACCAGACCCATACGCTGAGCCTGGGACACCTGATAATTGATCTGAAGCCATTTGTATCTTGGCAGATAATTGTTAAGTCTGGGACTCATTTACTCAATGGTTCTGCAATGCATTTATTTGCAAAGATTGGGTCAATGACACCTAGAAAAGCTCTTTTATTTTTGCGAAATTCTTGACAAATTGCAGGAAAAATATCAAATGAACATAAGCTTTGAATTTTGCTGCAAAGTTCAGCTACGATTTATCTTAGCACATTCAAACTTTTGAGTCAGGAATGTCTCAAATACATAACAATTTCACTGTGTTTTTGTGTGAAACTTCTTTGCATTACTATTTATATTTAAGTGCCAGATTAGCCCATTTGTTAATGCTTAGTTCCCTATGAACAGGGCAACAGGAGATCTTATGGGAGGGAAACCTTAGTTGGCTTGCTATGCAGTGATTATCCTGTTAGCAATTGGCTATTCCAAATATCGTCTGATTAAGCCTTGTTGGTTCTTTTCAAATTCAAAATAACACCCTCAGCAGATTCCCAATCAAAATTACCGTTGCACCAAAATCCTCTAGCTTCCTTATATTTTACTGAACTATGCCTGTCCTTGGATGATTGAGGCTGCATCTTAATAGGCTGTTAATAAGCAACCAGGAGATGAACTTCATTCGCGAAGAAAATAATAATAAAACTAGGTCTTAGTCATTTGACAACCTCCCCATATTTCTTCTTAATTTTGCAGATGCATTTAATTCCAACTTGTTCTGATCTTTGTGACAAGGACAGACATCTGAATCCTCCTTTGACCTCCTAAAAAGAATACAGTGGTTAATATATCAATATCAATAAATATGCAAATGCCATTACCTTAAATTTGCTGAATTCTCGACTCAACGTAATCTTCAAACACTTTCATTCATATCTAGAAACCTGTCACCTGAACTGTATAAAGCTTAATGATTAAGAGTGATTTCCACTTTTATCAATATTTTGTTTACTTTTCTAAACAAGCATTTTAAACATCATCAGTGAGTTAAATTTTGCCTCTATTAAATGCTATTCAATACATTGTACAAAGATCTAAGATTGCAATGATACAGCCACGTCCATCAGTTTTTTACATTTTCCACCATTTCCTGCTCAACTCCGAATGTTAACATATTTTCCCCCTTTTTGCATCTTTACTATTTTCAAATCAAGATCCACCACGCAATCTCATACTCTACCTTCACGTAATCCGCAAAATAGTGGCACTCCTTAATTTCTTCAACCATCTACAGGTTTTTAAACGCAAGTTCGGCGTCACCAACTTTGGTTTATTTCATCATCTCTCCTCTTTTCAATATTGGTGTTCTCCATCATTTTGGTATAGGCATTTAATTTAGGCTTCTTAACAACAAAAAGTTAAGATTTTCAAAGTCAAGCACTTTCTTCTTTTCAAAGCATAATGTGCGCAGGTACCCATGGTGAGTGAAACAAAACGGTTAGCACTTTTAACGCAGTCAAATGTCCTGCTTCACAAGAGCGTAATCAGATAACATTGACAAAGAAGGATACATGAGAACAGGTGAACGAAAGCTTGGTCAAAAAGGTTTTGAGGTGTGATTTAAAGGGAAAGACAGAAAGATAATCAGGGAGGAAATTTCAGAGCTTACACCCGAGACAGCTGAAGGCACAGCAACCAATAGTGGGGGGTACTTCACTTCAATAATTTTATGATGTTGACACCAAACTTGAAAAATGACTTTCTGTCAACGCACTGTTGGCTCTGTTCAAAACTGGAAATATTAGAAACCCTGATGCAACTTTCTGCTTGTGTGTCCAGCGTTGCAAAATTCACACACTGGAGCAAGTTCAACAAATGCTTCAGTGAACAGAAAGCACTTAACCAGGCATTTCACCATCATGAAACCATAAAGCCTCACCGACCCAGTTATCTTATTAGAAAGAAAATGGAGACTCAGTCCCTTGCTAACTGGAAGGTTAGCTTTATAATTTAGGAATTAATAATAGTTGCAATAAAATCAATAAGGTGAAAAAATTTAGCAGGGAGGCAGTGGCACAGTATTAATGTCACTGGACGAGTAATCCAGAGGCCCAGGCGAATACTCTGGGGACACAGGTTCAAATCCCACCATGGCAGCTGGTGGAATTAAACTTCAATGAATAAACCTGAAATGAAAAGCTAGGCTCACTTATAGTCACCATGAAACCATTGTCAATTATCATAAGAACACACCTGGTTGGCTAATCTGCTCCAGGGACTCTGCTGTCCTTACATGTGACTCCAGACCCACAAGCAAGGTGTTGGCTCTTAAATGTGCTCTAAAATGTCCCAGCAAGCCACTCAGTTGCATCAAATTACTACGAGGTATAAAAAAGAAATTAATTGGGCAGGCCACTCAATATTGACCTAGGCATTGGAAATGACAATGGCACACCCAGCCCTTTGGACTTGCAAAATTCTCCTGACCAGCACCCATAGGCTTGTTCCAAAATTGGGAGAGCTGTCCCACAGGCTAGGCAAGCAGCAGCCTGACATAATCATGCTCACGGGATCAAACTTTACAGGCAATATTCCAGAAACCACCTTGAGCACCCTTGGGTATATCCAGATCGCAACAGAAAGAATGATGATAGGTAGCAGCACAGAGGTATATAATTGGGAGGAAGAGGTGGGTCTGGGACTCCTCACCATTGACTCTGAACCTTGTAAAGTCGCATGACATCAGGTCATAGGCATGGATATCTCCTGCTGGTTACTACCTAACACTATTCCCCCCCAACCCCCCAATACTACATCTCTGTTGATGAATCAGAACTCCTCCATGTTGAACTCCACTTGGAGGAAGAACTGAGGGTAGCAAAGGCTCAGAATATACTCTGGTTGAGGGAACGTTAATGTCTGTCACCAAGAGTGGCTCGGTAGCATAATTCTCGACCAAACTGGCTGAGTCTTGAAGGAGATAGCTGCTAACTGGATCTTCAGCAGGTGGTGAGGGAGACAACAAGAAGGAAAAGCCTACTTGACCACGTCCTCACGACTCTGCCACAGGTGCATCTGCTCATGACAAGAGTGACCACCACACAGTCTTTGTGGAGATGAAGTCCCTTCCTCACATTGAGGATATCCTCCAAAAATGACCAAAGCAATGCTTCAATTGAAGTCAGTAACATCCGTTTCAAATCACGTGATGTAATGACATAAAATTTATTCTGTTTACTCAATGATCAAAAGAAACAAAGGTCTGTTAAAATACTGTCAAATATCAATAATTGAATTCAGTACAGCCTCTGAATTAAGGTTATTTATAAGTGACAGTTAACCTTCAGCTGTTGAAGAAGTTGGTCAACAGCAATCAACCAACTTCTATCCAGCTCCTCCTGTGAAGAAACAAGCACGTCTTTCAGGACTTGTGGGAGGAAACCGGAGCATCTGAAGGTAACCCTTGCAGACATGGGGAAAACGCACAAACTCCGCACAGACAGTGACCCAAGCTGGGAATAAAACCCAGGTCCCTGGCACTGCGAAGCAACAGTGCCAACCACCGTGCTACGGTGCAGCCCATACTTCCCACATACAAATGTCCGGTAGCTTGCTAACGCAATTAAGAGTCAAAATAGCACATTCAGAAAAGTAAATCTATACTAGAACTTTGCTGAATACCTACATCATAATTCCCGTGCAGAATACCGGGGGAGACTTTTCCACTGGAAGTAATGCTGGCTTCCCAATGTAACTTTAATGAATATAGGTGTGGAGAATCTGTCTTGAAGCTCCACAACCATTTCCAGGATTCTCTATCTGATAGAGTCTATCTGAAGTGACAGGCACTATATATGTCCCCTCAAATGTGGCTGGGTTATTCAAGGGTCACTCAAAGAACAAGTATTATTTCATTTCCAGCTCAAGCCAATGGGGAGGAAACTAAGAACTCACCAGGTCTGTGGAATTTAACTTCTATTAAAACAAAATTAAATCATCTTCTTCAGCTGTCCCACACCCAACCTCAATTTACAATGAGGATGGATGTGAACAGAGCTTCCTCCTTCAGGTAGAGCCGGCCACTGATATTCCCTCCACCCTGGATAGCTTCACATCAGCAACTATATTTGAGGTAATTCATCAGATCTATGTTTTACCAATGGAAGAGGCGTGCTGGCAATGGAATCTGTCAGCGGCCTCAGGCAAGACAAGAGGAGGTGGGGTCTGCCTCCTAATCAACACCTCCTGGTGCCTAGATGTAGCAACACTGGCGAGTTTCTGCTCCCCAGACCTAGAATACGTGACACTAAAATGCCGCCCATACTACCTACCGCGGGAGTTCAGCTCCGTTATCCTGACAGCAGTTTACATCCCACCCATGCGAATGTGAAAATCGCACTGGACAAAATATTCACCACCACAAATAGCCTTGAAATGAAACATCCCGAGGCCTTGTTCGTTGTAGCTGGGGAATTCAATCAGGCAGAACTCAAGAGCAAACAACCAAGTTACCACCAACACGTCACCTGTTCCACCAGAGGCCCAAACATCCTGGACCACTGCTACACAAATATCAAACATGCCTACCGATCTATTGCCCGCCCACACTTTGGCAAATCTGACCACAAGGCTGTGCTCCTGCTTCCTGCTTATCAGCAAAAACTGAAGCAGGAGAATCCGTCAAAGAAAGTTGTGCATTGTTGGTCTGAGGAATCGGATGATCTCCTACGGGACTGCATGGAGTCAGTGGACTGGTCAGTATTTAAAAACTCTGCGACCAGCCTGAACGAGTACTCCACTACAGTAACTGACTTCATTAGTAAGTGTAGAAGACTGTGTGCCAAAGAAGCAAATCCGCGTGTTTCCCAACTGGAAACCCTGGATGAACAGGGATATCCACTGCTTGCTGAAGTCTAGGTCTGAGGCGTTCAAGTCAGGTGACCCTGACCTCTACAAGAAAACCATCAAAGGTGCCAAAAGACAGTACCGGACCAAACTCGAGTCCCAGGCTAGCCACACGGATCCCCGCTGTCCATGGCAAGATCTGCAAGTCATAACGGGCTACAAGATGAAGGCATGTAAAATCGTCGGCTCTAACGCACCCCTCCCTGATGAGCTCACATTCTGTGCACGCTTTGAGCAAGAGGTCAGCGAGAACGAGCCCCTCACCTCAGAAGCCGCGGATGAACTTGTATCTGAGATCACCATGACAGACGTCAGAGCAGCCTTCTCGAAGGTCAACCCACAGAAAGCCACTGGCCCGGATGGGGTACCCGGACGAGCACTCAGGTCTTGTGCGGATCAGCTGGCGGGGGTATTCGCAGACATCTTCAACCTCTCTTTACAACAATCTGAGGTCCTTATCTGCTTCAAGAAGATGACCATCATCCCTGTACCAAACAAAAGTCACGCAGCATGCCTTAATGACTATCGTCCAGTGGCTCTGACATCCATCATCATGAAGTGCTTCGAAAGGTTAGTCATGGCACAAATCAACTCCAGCCTCCCAGATTGCCTTGATCCACTACAGTTCGCCTACCGCTGCAACAGGTCCACAGCAGACACCATCTCCATGTCCCTGCACTCTACCCTGGAACACCTAGATAACAAAGACACCTATTTCAGACTCCTATTTATCGACTACAGCTCAGCCTTCAACACCATCATTCCTACGAAACTCATCACCAAACTCCGTGGCCTTGGCCTCGGCTCCTCCCTCTGTTACTAGATCCTGAACTTTCTAACCCACAGACCATAATCAGTAAGGCAACAACACCTCCTCCACGATCATCCTCAACACCAGTGCCCCACAAGGCTGTGTCCTCAGCCCCCTCCTATACTCCTTATACACCTATGACTGTGTGGCCAAATTCCCCTCCAACTCAATTTTCAAATTTGCTGATGACACCACTGTCGTGGGTCGGATTTCAAACAATGACGAGACAGAGTATAGGAATGAGATAGATGCCAGGATTCTCCAACCGCCCCACCGGGTTGGAGAATCGTCGGGGGTGCGGAGTGAATCCCGCCCCCGCCACCCGCCGAATTCTCCGGCACTGGGACTCCCGCCGCACCGGTCGGGGGCCGCTCGCCGCAGCCCCCCGGCGATTCCCCGGCCCGCGATGGGACGACGTCCCGCTGGTTCTTTGCCAGTCCCGCTAGCGTAGATTAAACTAGGTCCCTTATCGGCAGTATCTGGCGGCATGCGCGGACTCCAAGGTCCTGGGTGGGGCACGGGGCGATCTGGCCCCGGAGGGTGCCCCCACGATAGCCTGGCCCGCGATCGGGGCCCACTGATCCACAGGAGGGCCTGTGCCGTGGGGGCACTCTTTTCCTACGTGTTGGCCGTCTCAGCCTCCGCGATGGCCGATGCGTAGGTGAACCCGCCCCCGCGCATGCACGGGGGTGACAGCAGCAGCCGCTGACGCTTCCGCGCATGCACGACTCGCGCCGACCGGCGAAGTCCCTTCAGCCAAAGGCCTTCCACGCCAGCCGGCGGGGCGCAAACCACTCCGTCGCCGGCTCAGCCCCTGAAGGATTCCGCACCTTTGGGGAGGGCCGCGCCGGACGGGTTCGCGCCACTCCGTCCCGCCAGGATCCCCCGCCCCGCCGGGTACGGGAGAATTCCGCCCAGAGAATCTGGTGAACTGGTGCGACGACGATAATCTCTCCCTCAATGTCAACAAAACGAAGGAGATTATCATCGACTTTAGGAAGTGTAGTGGAGAACATGCCCCTGTCTTGGTGTGTGCCCCCCCGCCCCCCCTCCCCCCCCATTGCCGACACTATCGTTAAGAAAGGCCACCAGTGACTTAACTTTCTCAGAAGACTGAGGAAATTTGGCATGTCGGCTACGACCCTCACCAACTTCTACAGATGCACCATAGAAAGCATTCTTTCTGGTTGCATCACAGCTTGGTATGGAGCCTGCTCTACCCAAGACCGCAGGAAACTACAAAAGATTGTGAATGTAGCCCAGTCCATCACGCAAACCAGCCTCCCATCCATTGACTCTATCTATAATTCCTGCCGCCTCAGAAAGGCAGCCAGCATAATTAAGCTCCCCACACACTGCGAACATACTCTCTTCCACCTCCTTCCTTCAGGAAAAAGATACCAAAGTTTGAGGTCACGTACCAACCGACTCAAGAACAGCTTCTTCCCTACTGCCATCAGACTTTTGAATGGACCTTCCTCGTATTAAGTTGATCTTTCCTCTACACCTTGCTATAACTGTAACATTATATTCTGCAGTATCTCCTTCCTTCCTTATGTACGGTATGCATTGTTTGTACAGCAGGCAAGAAACAATACTTTTCACTGTATACTAATACATGTGACAATAATAAATCAAATCAAATCTAAATTTAGTCAGCACTGGATACTCCTGGGAGATGTCACGGGGCAGGTTCAGCAGCTCAGTCTCCTCATTTGGAGTCAGCTGTAAGTTAATAATTGACTGGGGTTTCAAACGCAAAGGAATTTTTCACTCATCACTTCCCTTTCCAAATCTAAAACTTCCCTGGAAAGTAATGACAAAAACTGTTGATCAGTGCAGCCAGATGCGACTGAATAAGGCTTATTAATCTGTCTCCAGTTCTCTTATCAACACTGTTTTCTTCGATGTGCCGTAGCAGTGTGGGGACATTTGGTAGTTTTGGTTTTGTACTCGCACTTGCCAGGCATCTTCGTAGGCTTTCCACAGGAGGAACTCTGCACACTCAGGGCAAACACTAGCACTGTTGTGTCCTGTCGTGGACTCTCCTGTGCAGCTCTCTCCAGCAGATTCAGATGTGAGATTCTGCAGGTATACTGCCTATTTGTGTCGCTGACTATCTCTTTCTTGTAACAAAATGATCCACCTTCACGGTCCTCTTGCCTCCGTGATTTTGTGCCAAAAGCACATACATACAGGATATTTGGCATCAAGTGTGCATGCGGGGTGTGTGACCTGCTCAATCTTGCCTCTTATGACCGGAAGACTGCACAGGTTATAATGCAACCTTTCTCATTTTAAATGCCGGTAGTGCCGTTGGGCACTTCTTTCGGGTTTGGGAACACTGCAATCGATCGCTCCATGACCCTTCCAACACCAGCCCACGACCTATCAGTGGGTCACGATCCGCACTTTGAAAGGCCCATGAGTGACCAATTAATGTCCACTTTAAGGGCCTCATCCTGCACCACTGGAATCCTGCCCAGAGAATCTGGTGAACTGGTGTGACGACAATAATCTCTCCCTCAATGTCAACAAAATGAAGGAGATTATCATTGACTTTGGGAAGCGTAGTGGAGAACATGGCCCTGTCTACATCAATGGGAATGAAGTAGAAAGGGTAGAGAGCTTCAAGTTTGGAATTCACCAACGTCAAACGTTCAGCCGAGCAGCTTTTTCTGTCAGGGCTGGAGATTGGCAGGTGAAGGGGAATGGGGGAGGAGGTGTGGGGTGCCCCTACTTGACAGGTCCCCTGGGCCATTGAAATGCTCCTCGCAAGGAGTAACCCTTTACCCCAGTTTAACCCTCCCCCACAAGCCTTTCTACGTCAACTCTCCAACCCTCTAGGCCCCTCATCGGCGTGGCCCCGACGACATCTCCAGACCTACCCCCACATTCCTGCAGAGCCTACTGCTACCCTGACAGTGACCCAATTCACAGTGGTGCAGCCAATGCTGGAGACCTGCCAGCCTGTGATTGGTTGGTATTCCCTATTACTTCCTGTTGCAAAGGGGTGGGTGGCACGGTGGCACAGTGGTTAGCACTGTTGCCTCACACACCAGGGACCCAGGTTTAATTCTGACATTGGGTGACTGCATGTGCGGAGTTTGCACATTCTCCCCATGTCTGCGTGGGTCTCCTCCGGTGCTCTGGTTTCCTCCAACAGTCCAAAGATGTGCAGGTTAGGTGATCTGATCATGCTAATATTGCCCAAAATATTAGAGGGGTCATGGAGATAGAACCGGGGTATCGGGCCTGGGTAGGGTGCTGAATCGGAGCAAGGACCGGTGCAGACTCCATGGGCCGAATGGCCTCTTTCTGCACTGTATGGATTCTATGACTCTATGAAGTCTCGCTGATAGTCAACTAATGGTTAATGACCCATTAAATTCCTTGACATTTTAGCTGGTGGTTGGGGCATGTATGGAGGTCGTGGGGCACTGTTAAATCTAGTCAAATTAATACATCTCCATTCCTAGGCTAAGTGTTGACACTGGAGCAGGATTAGCAGAGTTCTACGACAGCAAAACTGCCGCTTTACCTGGACTGATTCAACGACTGTTAAGGGGCTAGCACAGGTGCCGCGTGGAATACAATCGATTCCAATGAGAAATAGTGCCGGATTCGCCGGGTCCGTGATTGACACACAGGAGGCCAACAAGCTGAAGCCACATATACACACTTCACTCCCCACACTCACCATTCCAGCCAACAAGATGGCACCAAGCAGAGCGGCACCGAGATTTGCTTGGAGAAGTTGCTGGATGCAATGGAGGTGCTGCAGGAGACCCTGTACCCCAGGGTGGGAAGGAGGCTGCCAGCGCCACTGTTCGCCGGACCTCCGTGCAGGTGGCAGAGGTTTTCAGCGCTGTAGGCAACACCGTTTGGACTGGCCAGCTGTGCTGGAAGAAACTGCTTGACCTCCTCAGGGCAGCCAGGGTGAGCAGGCAACACTGTGCCCCTGACACTAACCCTCATCCCATTACCGCCCCCTCCCACCCCCGGCCGGACCCCCACACTGCACCACATGCCAGCACCCATACCGGCTGCCATGGCTGGGTGCCCTGGCCACTAAAGCTACAAGCTACCCACCCCCTGGGCTGCATGAATTAGTCCATCGAACACTGCGTTTTCTGTTTCCCTCCCCTCCCACTTTGAGAGTGGGCGATAAATGGAGGGGGACCGCCGGACATGTGGTCGCTCACCACAGCAGAGCAGAGGGCCCTGGACTTGGTCCGAAGGCCTGAGGAAAGGAGGACGGCATTAAGCGAGGAAGTGAAACGTCGCTGAGTTGCGAGTCACCAAGGCACGTGTCTCACATACCCACCCTCACCCCACAACCACATCGACACCCACCACCACCCCCACCACCACTCCCGCTCCACACCACCCCCACCCCTGCTCCACCACCCACTCCTCCTCGGCCCACGATGCAATCATGCATCTTGTCTTGTGTCTTGCAGGAGCTTCTGATGACGGTGCAGGCCCTACTGGTGTCTTCTTTCCCCAACCCCAGCCACAGCCAGAATGCGGACGTGGCAGTCACGATCAGAGGCCATCAACCCACATCCCAAGACACCCGGGGGCTCGAGTCCGGGGATGACACTGACTTCCCATCACAGCTGTCTCCAACGCCCTCCACTATCCCAGAGACACTCACCTCGGGTGGGCACTTTAGTAAAGAGGTGCCTGGGACACTATCTGATGCACATCACCCACATTCTTTGATACAGCAGATGGAGGTAGGAACCTCCGAGGGTACAAATAGTCGGAAGGCAGGTTGACTCCTGGGACTAACTGCCGTCCAGAGGGGTTTTGGGCTTCTGGAACAGACAGTCCCATTGATAGTGGAGATGCAGTCACAGAGCCAGGGACTACATAAGGGGTTGTTGGCGAGAATCCAGTACCTGCAGGTGCAATTGGAGGAGCCCAACTGCATGCAGGAATAGGAGGTGGTACCAACCATGTGTGCCACCCAGGACACCACCACATGGGTAGCGTCCGGGGCGGAGGACTTGGGGGTAAAGATTTTGGCCAGATGTCAAAATATCCAAGATGTGGAGCACGTTGTGCAGGCGGTGGCCAAGGCCCAGGACAGAGCTGTCCTATCACAGGCAGACATGTCCCAGAGTCGCCTGAACATTGCAGCGACGCTCCTGAGCACGGCCCAGTCACAGCAGGCCATGGCTGGGTACGTCGGCAGCATTGCCCAGGCGCTGGCCAGCGTGGTACAGACCCAAAGGGCAGTGGCCCAGTCCCTGAAGGAGATGGCGCAGTCACTGGTTGGTGTCGCACAGATCCAGAAGGTGGTGGCACAATCGCAGCGTGATGTGGTGCAGTCCCAGACGGTGGTGATCCACTCCCTGTGCTCCATTAGCTATGAGCATGCAGACCTTGGTTGCGAGGGCAGCAGGCCTCCAGGACAGCCAGCGCCAGGTGCCAGGGAAGCCTCAGGGGTTAGGTTCATTTGCACCCCAGTCTCATGGAGTAGCCTGGAGCACAATGGGCACCCGAGCGAGGTGGAGGTGATGGGACCTGTGCCACGCCTTCTGCAGGGGAGGTGCTGGAATACCACAGTATCATAGACTCCCCCCACTGCGCCCTCCTCCTTTCCCTGGTGCTTCACATGAGCAGCGGGCAGAACAGGGCAGCATCTCGCCACCTGGTACACACGAACAGTAGCCGGGCCCATCCAGTCCCGGCCGCCCCAGAAGACAGGCGGCAAAGGGGACCCAGGTCACAGGGATGGAATTACTGCAGATTGCCTCCACCCCTGATGTACCATCTGAGGTGGGAGATGTGAGCGGTGCAGAGGGGGATGCGATGACCCTGCCCCTGGCCATCCCCTCCCCCCTCAGTCGGTAAACCTTGAGGCAATTAGAGCGTGCCGTATGTGATGGCCCAAGCGCACACGTTGTGAAGCCTCCCATGCCCAGCCTAGGTCCCACATCCGGCCCATCCTCATCCCCGGTTCCTCCTCGTTGGACGAGGACTGACATTCATCCTTCTCCAGTACGTTGCCCCTCTGCTGTGCGATGTTGTGTAGATGCAGCTGGCCACCACAATGCAGGTGACCCGCCCAGCGGTATACTGGAGGGCTCCTCCAGAGTGACCCAGACATCTGAACCACATCTTCAGGATGCTGAAGCACCGCTTGATCATGTTCCTGGTCGCTGCATGGGCTTCATTGTAGCGGGTCTCTGCATCAGTCTGTGGACACCAGATGGGCGTCATCAGTCATGACCGCAGTAGATAGTCTCTGTCATCCAGGAGCCAACCCCACAGCCGGGGATGAGCCTGGAAGAGACCAGAAACCATCGAGTGTGCCAGAATGAAGGCACTGTGCACACTACCTTGGGATTGGGCACAGACATGCATGAAGCACAGATGAAGGTGATGCACCACCTGCACGTTCATCAAATGGAACCCCTTTCAGTTTGTGAAGACTGGCTTGTCATCTGCCAGCGCTCGTAGGGGGACATTGAATCTCATCAATCACTCCCTGGACCAGATAGTGTTGAACCCCGCTGCCCGGGCATCCTGGTGGGCTCAGTCCACATTGAAATGGATGTGTTCTACTGATTGGGCATATGGGGCCTCTGTGACGGTGCAGATGCACCTGGGCAACAAGGACAGGTTCCCACTCTGCCTGGAACGTCCCCGTTGCATAGAAGTTCAGGACAACTGTCACCTTGCTGGCCACTGGAAGCAGGTATGTCGCACTGTCTCCCTGCTCAGATGGAGTCATTGATGGCAGGCCCGGTCCAGCAGGTGCTGCCGGTACACGTTAGGCCTCGTACGGTGCTCCCTTTGCACCTCCTCCTCCTCAGCCTGTTGGCTCTCCTTCCTTATCAGCTGCCTCCGGTTCCTCTGGAGCATGCTTTGTTGCTGCAGTGTCCTCCTCGAGAAGCTCCAGCTCGTACAGCCTCAGGGCATCCCCCAGAGCTACGGCGACTAGGAGGAAGACAACCATTGTTGGTTGAAATCCAATATCCTTTGTCTGCAGGGAGTGAAGGGCAGGCATGTTAGCATGCTGCATACCTCCTTTGCCCAACCAGGTCTAACAGGCTACATGGCACGCATACGGCCGGTGGCACTCTGTAGAACCATGGGCCGTGGTGGATGGTCAGGGGGTGTGCAGCAAGATGGCTGTCGTGCAGGCCACAGCAATGGCAGTCCATGCCTGGACACCTCATGGCCCCGTGGGGGTCACCCCAGCCCCACGCCCGTTCCCACCCCCCCCCCCCCCCCCCCCCGTCAACCCCGCCATCCCCCACTGCCCCCCTTGGCGCTGGCAGTCCCCCCTGCCCCGCAGCCAGCCTGGCCAGTGTCAGGCCGGCAGCCCACGATTGCACCTCTGCAGGTCCTACAACCTCTCTCTCCCTCATCAGACAAGGCGCCTGTTCCCTGATTTTTAAATGCCCAAATGAATCTCGCCGTCGGAAATTTTCCCCGGTGCAGGTGGAGGATCATGGAAGCCTTGAAGAATACCGGGTCAGGCCCGGTAATAATATGCAAATGGTGTTTACTGTATGTGCGGAGTGGAATGCATTGACGCCGCTGTCGATGCACCGGATAATTGTGATTTGGCGGGAATCCAGCGCCGGCCACAATCTCGGCATCAAGACCGATTATCTGCCCAATTGCCTTTCCCGATTTCGGTGTCGGTCGATGGAGAATCCCACCCGTGGTATTCTGGCGAATGGGAATCATATTTATTTTCATATAGTGTGCAGTAAATTAGTGATACAGATCCCTCACCCATTATAGATCTTGCCAGACTTTTATTGCCACTGTTTTCCTTCATCCACTCCAATATCCTAATTCCCAGTGACAGTGAAATAATTTCCAATGTGATGCCTCTTAGCCCTGCAATAAAACCCAAGACTGGACAAACGTTACAATTGCTCCTCATAAATGGGGTCTCTTTCAGCATCTCTCGCTTTGACTTATCCTAGGTTCTGTAATTCCCTCCCTATTGATCACTAATTTCTCTCTGTCTTTCCTTCCTACTCTAAGAGGCTCTGTAATTCCACCAGGTCTTTTAGTTCCTTGTGTGGCTTGGTATCAAATTGTTGTCTGATCACGCTCGTGTGAAACACGTTGGGATATTTTTCAATATTAAAGGTGCCATGTAAATGCAAGTTGTCGCTCTTGTCACTTCCCATTATAATTGTGCCGTGATCATTGCTTCTTAGAATTGCTTTCTTGTTAAAACATCAAGTATTTTATTTACTTGCACTCCTGCTCCATCACATCTATGTTGAGATCAGGACTCACTCAACTGTCTCATATTCTGTGTCACACTTTCTCAGACTGCAAAACTAAAAGCATCCAGAATAACCAGTCTCTTGCAGTCACATTGAAAATCCAAGCATCTCATTACCTAATCACATTTTTAATTCACTTCAGCTTCTCCTCATCCCCTTTCGATCTTTGCTCTTACTGTAGTTTCTCAATTGATTTATTTTTTTATGTGATTTCCATACCCTGACAATTTTCCACTATTTTAAACAAAATGTCCAAGGAAAAAAAATCCACCAGTTGTAAATTTGCCATTAATTTCTTTTCAGAGTCCTGTTCTGTCGTGAATCTTCATCTGTACAAGATGCATTCTGCAGCGCCTGCTGAAATTTCAGTGCACTTTGCCATTGTTTTATTGCAAGTTACGTTTCCCTCAAATCCCCCAATTAAAATACAAGAAAAGATTGTACTAATAATAATAATCTTTATTAGTGTCACAAGCAGGCTTACATTAACGCTGCAATGAAGTTACTGTGAAAATCCCCTAGTCACCACACTCCGGCGCCTGTTCGGGTACACAGAGGGAGAAATCAGAATGTCCAATTTACCTAACAAGCTTGCCTTTCGGGACTTGTGGGAGGAAACCAGAGCAGAAAGCGGAAACCCATGCAGACATGGGGAGAACATGCAGACTCCGCACAGACAGTGACCCAAGCCGGGAATCGAACCTGGGACCCTGGCGCTGTGAAGCAACAGTGCTACCGTGCTGCACAAACCATTCCTCATTTTAAAAATTCTACTCTTAAATTAACATTGCTATCGTGATTTACCAACTTCCTAATGTTCGCAATGAGAAATCCTACAAAGGCCCTTTCACTAAATTGCCTCCTACCCGGAACTTCAACATTAGCCATGCCTGATATTAGATCTTGAACAAATTGTTTCCAGCACTGTCATAGATTATTCTTTTCGACTTATCTTGTGTTTTTTATGGCTAGCGTTCAAAAAAGCCCCGGTACTTTGCACTTGTTTTTTTTTATTCTAAAGGATCATGCTTTGTTGCCCTTACAATGGTAGCATTTTGTCAGTAAAGCCATCAGATTTACTTTATGAAATATTTGGTGGTTTAATGTTTGCAGGAGACATCATGGTCGATATTAAGAACTCATTTGTTTTTTATTTAATCAAGCTTAGTTGTAGCCCTGTGGTCACACAGACAACTGCTGCTTTTTTGAATGGGGTCTTCGCAAAGGTTTAATGGAGTGACAAAAAAATCAAAATGAGCATCAAGACCAGCACTGTGTCAACCTCAGGTGGCATCATTGTGCTTGAACTGTGAAAAAGTCAACCCTTTCTTTTCTGCTCTAATTGGAAAACATCAATTAAACAGCATTTTTTGCACTGAATTGAAGTGATTTCCATTCCATACTATGCAAACTGTACTCTGCAATAGTACAGATGCAACTTTTTTATTTCTTCCCAATTTTAGTCTTGGCAAAGACTTGAACATCCTGTTGTGTCCTGGATGATGTTACAAAAATTACCAGCATATGGTCAGCAGAGCCCTGCACACCTCTCTAAGTAAATGTGAGCAGAGATCTATTACCTTAGCCAAAGTCTGAAATAGGTTTGGGTTGATGGGGTTGAGGGGGTGGGGGGGGGGGGGGGGGGGGGGAGTGGTTATTAATATCACACAGCCAAATAAATTTATGCTGGCTGACATCAGTGTATCATTACTTACTGTTTGATCAAAATAAGAAACTCATTCAGTTTCTTTATCCATTATCATTTAAACCATGAACATTTCTGCTTAACATTTTTCTGTTGGTTTTACATTATCTTTTTTTAATCTATCTCTGTTTATTTTATTACCTTTTTCTTTGTCCCACAAAAGGATAAACTTGCACATTGCGTTTCAGGGACGTTCAGTTGTTTGCCATTAAACAGTTAGATTAAATATTTGTGATTTGCTACCTACTTGTTAGTTTGCAACAGTTATTTGTTCGCTTATGTGGCGTGGGATCAAAAACACCAAGTCGTGAGCTGTTTGTTTATCACCCGCTATCTAATGGATTTCGGCCTTTGTGTTGTTCGGAATGTTTAGTTTGGGAGAAATAGTAGTTTATCTTCACTGTCCTTCACGGACTTCTGTTTGCAGCCATCAACTGTTTTCTGGTGTCACCCACGAGCCAAAGGCTCTTGCACTGCGTGTCATTGTTTGATCCATTCACTGACTCGTTTCTATCTGGCCTTTTAGCTGATATTAGATCTATAACATCAACAAGCCTGACTGACCATTTTATTGACAATAAAGTTGACCTTTGCTCAACTAGCTGACATGACCTGTATTTCACTATCAGGCTGTGATGTGTGTCATAATCATGCTGGTTGGTAGGAGCAGCTGGCAGAGTCTTTTTAAAAACAAAATAGAAGAATTGAGTGAAGATCCTTTTAAAGCCTCCAATGTCAAATATCCAGAATTGTCAAGAACGGAAGCCGCTGAAATGAAATACCTCACCGAATTTTCTTTGAGGTGCCATAAAATTCAGCTGTTTAAAATAATTAAATCTAAATGTTATTTGTGATAATTTCATCGAAACGCAGCATGAAATCAATTCTTTGTATTTTGAATTTTCTTAATTCGCAATATCTGTTGATCCAAATTAGAACTGTGCAAAATATCTTTGTGTGATGTTTTGTTTAAATTACTAAACTCATGCTATTAGAGAACTGGATTTTTCTTTTGAAGCAAAATTCAGCTTTGAATGAACAAAAGTAGGTTGTGCACCATTCAGCTTATGTTAAGGACAGAGTGCAGGCAGTCAATAGAGTTTAAAGTATTTAAGAGATTGACACTGGAAGTGTGTTCTTCTTTGCCAGAAACCCCGGTGCTGTTGGATGAAGGGTGTCGAAGTTAAAGATAGTTTAGTACCTTTACAGAAAGGATTTTGTTAACCTTGAATATCACTCCATTATGCGGCTCCGATTTTGTTTGTCTTTATCTGAGCTTTGTTCTATAAAATGGACAACTCCAGCACCCAGTCCTGAAGACCCAATTTCACTCTTTCCAAAGGTAATCCATTTCTGGTGAGTTAGAATACAAAAAGCACCACTCTCGAAATTTGCCACTCCTGTCAGTTTAAATCATTATCAAACAATGTGAAACACTGAATGCCGTAGTGAAAAATCAACCCTTCTAGTTCACTATTTATGTATTTTTAGATTTTTGTTTTTATTAATAGCATGGCTCTGATCTATTGTAGCATGCCAGTCGTAGCTCAGTAGTTGCATTATTAACTCCGTGTTAGAAAGGAGCTCATGCCCTATTCCAGAGAATAAAGTGCACAATTGAACCTGACAGTGCAGGGCAGCTCTGAGGGAGTGTTGTATTCCTGGGAGAGACTTTTTGATAAGATGTTAAACCAAGGCCCTCGGCTTTCCCTCTCAGATGGATGTAAAAGGTCCCAGGACTCTATTCAAAGAATAGGAAGGGTATCCTCCTGATGTTATGTCCAAATTTATTAACCAAAACCACTAAAAAGTTAAAAGCAGTTTATCTGATAATTATCTCATTACCCTTTGTGATAGCTCACTGTGTGCAAATTGGTGGTTGTGTTTCCGACATTACAAAAAATGATTACACTTCATGCCTAGCACAAAGGAAGATAGTTGTGGTTGTTGGAAGTCAAGTCACCTCAGTTCCAGGACATCACCACTGCAGTTCTTCAGTGTAGTGTCCTAAGCCCAACCATTGGCAGTTTCTTTAACAATGCCTTCCATCATAAGGTCAGAAGTGGGGGTGTTTATTGGTGATTGCACAATGTTCAACAACTGATGTGACCATCAATTCATGCGAAACAGAGAATGGATGTAAACTGTGGCTTTAATCGACTAGAACATTGCCTGCCTGCGACTGCTCTGCTACTGAGAGCCGCTTACAGGGCTACTGCTCTTTATACCTCCCCTCAAGGGGTGGAGCTGGGGCAGAGCCCACAAAGGCACCAACATGATACATTCCAGGTAATATCTTACAATGGTCCATAGGTGGAGCCCCCATGGGCAACAGCGTGATACAGTTACATGGTGAATGGCTAATGCAATACATTCACCACAACGCCATCCGTGACTCCTCAGATACTGAAGCAGTCCTGGTCCACATGCAGCAAGACTTAGACAATAACCAGGCTTAGGCTGATAAATGACAAGTAACATGCGGCAGACAAGTGCCAGGCAATGACCATCTCCAACAAGAGAGAATCTAACCAACACCCTTGACTTTCAACTGCAGAATCATCACTGAATACCCCACTATAAACATCCTGAGGGTTATCATTGACCAGAAACTCAACTGGACTAACCACATAAATACTGTGGTTGCAAGAGCAGGTCAAAGGCTAGAAATCCTGCAGCAAGTAACTCATCTTCTGACTTCCCAAAGTCTGTCCACAATCTACAAGGCACAAGTCAGAAGTGTAATGGAATACTCTCCACTTTCTTGGATGAGTGCAGCTCCAACAACACTCAAAAAGCTCAACATCATCCAGGACAAAGTAGCCCACTTGATTGACACCCCTTTTACAAGCAATTACTCTCTCCACTTCTGATGCACAGTGGCAGCAGCATGTACCATCTACAAGGTACACTGCAGGAACTCACCAAGGCTCCTTAGAAAGCACCTTCCAAACGCACAACCATTACCATCTAGAATGACAAGGGCATGGACAGCTCAGCGGCACAGTGGTTAGCACTGCTGCCTCACAGCACTGAGGACCCGGGTTCGACCCTGGCCCTGGGTCACTGTTCATGTGGAGTTTGCACATTCTCCCCGTGTCTGCGTGGGTCTCACCACCACAAACCCAAAGATGTGCAGGTTAGGTGGATGGGCCATGCTAAATTGCCCCTTAATTGGAAAAAAGAATTAGGTACCCTGAATTTATTTAAAAATATAGAATGACAAGGGCAGCATATACCTGGAAACATCACCACTTGGAGTTTCCCTCCAAGTCACTTACCATCCTGACTTGGAAATGTATCGCCAACACGGTTGCTGGGTCAAAATCCTGAACTTCCTCCCTAATCGCATGGTGGATGTACCTGCACCACATGTACTGCAAAGATTCAAGAAGCCGGTTCACCACCACCTTCTCAAGGGCTATTAGGAATGGGCAATGAATACTGCCCCAACCAACAAAGCCCACATCTCTTGAAGAAAAGTCAAAGTTTATCCCGTGAATTCAGATAGTAATTGTTCCAAATTCAATACAATTTCCTATTAATTGTCTTGTTTCATCCCCCGCCCCCCACCTTTCATACTCCCCTTTATCTCCCCCCCCCCCCCCCCCATTCTTGTGCTTGGCCCCCTCAGGCCCAGACCCTTGACAATTCTACGCTGGCTCATGGGCATCCTGGCACTGCCACCTGGGCACCTGGCAGCACCAGGGTGGCACTGCAAAGACATCAGGTTGGCATGCCAAGGTGCCCAGATGCCAGAGGAAAGTCCAGAGAGCCTTCCTGCCCTATCCCCAGATCTCCAATGATCTGGTAAATCCACCAGGTACCGTTACACCTGGTCCACATTTGTGTGGACCAGCACTAAACAGAGTCTGGGCCAGGCCTCACTCGGGAGGTGGTGAGTTCCCGGGCCCCGGGAGAATACGGTGCATATTTAAATTAGCCTATTAGCACACAGATTATGATGTCACATGAGGTTCGGATGAATCTCACGAGCGTCACGAGGGGTCTCTCGCGAGATTCAGCGGCATCGTGACACCAAGTTGGGCACGTTAAGGCTGTTGAATCACGCCCAATGTGACAGGCTTACCAAAATGGAAATTGTAATGAGTGGAATCGCAAGATAATAACATTTTGACTGAGACAGTTAATGGCGAACAAATGTAAATTCAGATCTATAATAACCCTCACCGACCCAATTGACCTCTCCGTGGGGCTCGTGGAATATGAGCTTCCCTGCTGATGAGTGGAGGCGTATCAGCTGGGGCTCATGAAATTAACACTTAAAGCCAGCCTGGATTGGGGGCAGCATGATTGGTAGTCCCGATTGGGACCTATGTGCTGTATGCGGCGTTGAGGCCTTTTCTTTTGACCAGAAAATAAACCCATGTTTGGATCACCTTCTAGGGTCTCCTGAAGATGTTATAAGATCAAATCTGAATTACACTGTACAAAAGGATATGATACTATTTGTTTCTGTGGTACTATTTTCTACTACATTTCAACATCCAGGGAATACACTGAAAGTAATTGTTCATTAGCACGGTGGCCTAGTGGTTAGCACAGCTGCCTCACGGCGCTGAGGTCCCAGGTTCGATCCCGGCTCTGGGTCACTGTCGTGTGGAGTTTGCACATTCTCCCCGTGTCTGCGTGGATTTCGCCCCCACAACCCAAAAGATGTGCAGGCTAGGTGGATTGACCACGCTAAATTGCCCCTTAATTGGAAAAAATAATTGGATACTCTAAATTTATTAAAAAAAAGAAGGAATGCAGGGACAATGTTTTAGAAGTTCTACAAAACTCAAGTCTGTGTATTTTATTAATAACTTGTTTCAATAAATTTAGGATTTGTGATCAAGATTTATTTCAACCTGGTGTTTGAATACAGCCCTTGTTTCGACAACAGTGAGATTTCTGGGAAGGAAGTGTAATCTTTGGGAAGTATGTTTTCCCGGCATGAGAAGTATTTTTTTCTCAATGGAAATGGTATTCCTTACCAGTGGGGAGGCAACTAACTCTCAGTGTGGGAAGTGTACGTTTTTGAAAAGTCATCCATATTGGCTCAGAAATGATTGACTGTGGCGGAAAAACATTTCTATTCAAAAATGCTTCAAAAATGGATTGAATGTAGGAGAAAATTGGCAACACGTCAGGTGAATATGATATGACCAAAATATATGTGCGAAGGCAATTCTGGTTTAGTTGATAATTAACCTTAGCGCTAACTCCTTTAAGCTATTGTTAAATTGACAGGAAACTTAATGTGCTTTTGATCATTTATGAGTTTAGAGAAGCATTGGTGTGACTGACACGTTACCCAAAACACAAACATTGACAAATGCATTTATGTAGAACATTTAATGCGGTGAATGTCCCAAGACGTCTAATTCCATACAAGGAATTGTAAGGGCTGATATGATTCCCAAAGCCTGTGTCTGAGAGGGGCCCACCCCTTCCAGAAGGAAAACACGGTTCAGACCAGTACTCTTATTTCCCCCTTTTACTATTGTTTTCCTTCTGGGTTGTCCATCCATCATTTTGCCTACCGCCTCTGAAATCGATTAAGCCCACGGAATCTGAAAGGCAGGCCTGACTACTGTTTCTACAGGTTTGCTTTTAAAGCTGAACTACTTGCACGAATTGCCATCAGTACAGGTAATGTAATTATTTAAATCGATGATGATTCCACAACAAATTCCCCTTGGTCCTCTGTTGTGCCACATAATTGAATGGCTATTGGGAGATCTTCAAGTTGTCCACTACCGATCTTCACCATTTAAAGCAAGGTTGCCATCTATTTGAGACTGACATCTTAACAACTGACTGGTCTTGGTGCATTATAAGGACTGTATTTATTTATTTTTGTCTGTGCCTGCCGCTGTTTTTCTGCAATTCAGCATTCATTTGATGAACGTTTGCAAGTGCAGCATTTCTGTTGCCGACAGCTGCACTCATTGCTGCAAAGACACTGCTCAGCACAGCATTCTGAATGGCCGACCTGCTGTTTGTTGTTCTATATTTTGGTGGCGGAGGGGATTTCATGCCAGATGAATGAATTTGAGCCTCAGTCACATGGCACCCAATGCGCAGGTGTCCCAGGAGTTACACAACCTGACTAAATTATAATGACCAAAACATATCTTCACCATTCATTCTGCCGCAGAGGGGTTGTTACTAAGCCATCAGCTTGTGTATGAACTACACAGGGGCAGCCCCTCCTGTCGTATTTTTACGGTACATTTCATACTTGCCTTCTTGGCATTTTCCAGTGCACTCACAAATTCAGCCTTCGATGTATCAAACAGGTCACTGAAAACATGTTTGCCAGAGTTTTAAAACCTCCATTGCTTTCTCTATGGTCAGGAGGGGGCATTGTGAGTGAGCGCAGTAATTGTGCCAGGAGATCTGGGTTTCAAAATGTACAGGATTTTATTGTCGGATAAACCCTCTTACAGCCAGTAGGGTATCAAGCAACAACTCAATGGTTTCTAAGAATTTTATCTGATCAACATCAAGGTGGTCTTGGACATTCACACCAGAGTAGTGGAAGTGGCGGCAAGATTCCCCAGCAGCAGCCATTGGGCTAAATCCTCTGGCCCTTCCCGCTTGCTGGATCTTCCGGGTCTGATGAAGGCAACACCCTGTGGTGGGTACCTCGGCAGCGGGATGGGGGGACCACTTAAGAAACGCCCTAGATGACGACGTGACAAGAAGTTTCCACTGACGCCGAATGACAAGTCAACTCTGCCACATCATGAATATCCCGTCCATGTTTTCATCTTGTGATACTCTACAGTGCCACAGCTGTTTGAACAGACTCATTGTGCAAGACCAACAACAACTTGCATTTATGTAGCACCTTTTTCCAGAGTAAATTGCCCCAGAAGCATTGTCAATTTGATGACGAGCCACATAAGGAAATCGTAGAACGGACAAACAAAAATTTGGTTAAGGAGATAGATTTTAAGGAGTGTCTTAAAGGAGGAATGTATAGTAGGGAGCGGGAGAGGTTTTCAGAGACAATTCCAGAGCTGATGGCCAAAGCAGCTGAAGGCATAGCCACCAATGTTTGAGCAATAAAAATTGGGGATGCTCAAGAAGACGCAATTGGAAAAACACATTTTTTTCAGAGTGTTGTATGGCTGGAGGAGGTTGGAGAGCTGGGGAAGGTGAAGGCCATGGAGGGTTTGGAAAATACGGGTGAGAATTTTAAAATTAAGGCATTGGTCAACCTGGAGCCAAAGTAGGTCAGCAAAAATAGGGGTGATGGGTGAATGGGACTTGGTGTGAGTTCGGATATTCAACAAACTTGCTGCCCATAGAAGGGACAACCACTACTGCTTATATCAGGGATTAGGCAAATTGACTTGAACCATAAATCCAAAAAACAACAAATTTGGAAAAGACAGGAAATCCTCACTTGATAACTGCCTCTTGTTAGGCAGCTGCCTCCAAATCTGGTCATTAAGATAATCTCACTTTAGCAAAAGTGCAAACAACTGGTTGAAATTACCTGAAGATCTGCTTGAAATCAGCAGAGCCTTTTAAATTGGTAAGTGTAAGGTAAGTTCTGCCATAAATAGTCAGCACACTTAATATGTTATAAGCCATGCCATTGTAATTTGTGGTGTTGTAGTTTTTCTCTTTTCTACAAAATAACCGGAAAAGTCTCCAGCATAGAATGATTGTTTATTAACTAACACGCTGGTAGGCCCCAGCTTCAGAGTTAAACTTCTGGAGCTGACTCTGTCAGCATTCAGAATCAGGTGACATTTATACAGAATTACACAGATTATGCATGTAAGGATATTGTTTACATTAGATCATATCTGTTTTAAATATTACATTACACATGTTATGCAGACCCAGGCAAAATGAATGTTGTCTACGCTTCAGTTGTTTATGGATCCCTCCCTACTTGGTGCCAGACTCGATAGATGTGTCTGGTCCTTAGGTCGAGCAAGGAAAATATGTTTGTTCTTTTTATGCTGACTGCTATTGATTGTGGCTTAGAACAAGCTGTTAAGGTCAGTAAAACAGCAACATGCTTGACCCTTATATCGACTGCTGTAGATAGGTGCCACATCAACTTTTAGCTGACATCTTTATCAAAATTGCTTTCGTATACTGTACTGCACTACAAAATCCTTTAAAATAACTGCTAACTGGCCATCCACCCAGTAAGGATCCATATGGTTTAGAAACCTGAGGACCAAATGTGCCTCCATGTTGGGGCACTTCATGCTGTCACTTACTCTCTCCTCTCTCAGTTACAGGTGCCACCAGGAAGAGACCAAGGCCCAGGGTTGAGGACCAGCCATCAGCCCTCAGCACAAGTCCTAGTTCACGAAGTGGAGCTAGAAGAGAGAACAGATGGAGAGATGTGCACTTGTAGAGACACCACAGCAGACACCTGCAGCCTCCACTGTCCCAGAGATAGACATCTGGGTGGGTATTACTTCTAACTTAGCAAGGGTTTGAATTTCTGGTAGTCAGTGCATGGACTGGTGGTCAAGGGTCTCATAACCTGTTGGTCTGTGACAGGAAGAGGCAGGATCAGTCGAGCTCCCAGCACTCAGAGGACAACTGTAGAAAAGGCATCTGGGAGGTCTCAGTCTAATGATGGGCCTCTGGAATTGGCCTTCCAACTCATAGTGGAGAGGTAGCAAGAGGTCAGGCGTCAGGCAGAGGTCCTGGAGACCCTCAAGAGAGTGGCACATTGGTGGAGGAGTCCATCCACATTTTCTATGCTTCACCCGATGCCTGTGTCTATGTATATTTTGTGTATGTATGTCCTCCGTGTATGTACGGTATATTTTTTTTCAAGCATGGAACGATCTGTCTGGACTGTTCGCAAAACAATATTTTTCACTATACCTCGGTACACGTGACAATTAAATCCAATCTCTCTCTTTAAATGGTGCCCACATGTGCACGCATCGAGGTCACCATGGGGAGGTTGGCAGTTGCCATGGAGAACCTTGTACAGTGCATCACCCAGTTTCTGCTGGAGGTGGACACAGATTTACACTCCATTGTTAAAGCCATGGGTGAGTTATTACAGTGGCAAGACAAGAGGGGGTTGAGCACCTAAACCTCCCTCCAGGTGCCCCTTCCCCTCAAGGAGTCAGGCCCGGGCATTTGGACACCCCAAGGGATGAGGAATGGCAGCTGGGCACCTTGGTTCATCCACTCAGGAATCTCAGAGATTGTTCGCACACTCCGAATCCTCTTTGCCTGTGACTTACACAGGAGGTCAGCCAAAGAAAGTTGGGGCTCTCCTTGCCTCAGCTTCCTTGAAGACATCTTCCAAAATCATCAAAGGCAACAGGGCAAACTAGTCAGCAGGTTGCCCCCATCTCTGCTGTGGATATCAGCAGGGACAACTAGAAGAACTAGTAAACCACGGAAAATAAAGAAAATTTGATGAGAACTGGCTGCATGGATGAACAGATTATTGTCACAAATCTAATCTCTGTTAATAGAATCACTTGCCTACAGTTTATTTTTCAGCGTGGCTCTTAAGGTTTAGTGAATGTGCCCACCACCACCAGCAGCCCTGGCCCCTAAGCATCTCGCCAGGATGCAGCCAATCACCTGAGTGAATTCTGCAGGGAGAAGGACATGTGCCAGGCCCTATGCGAGCCATGTGCAAGCACTCTCCCATGCACACTGGGCATTCATCTGTCAAAGCCTCATTTCCCAGTTACCTAGCATTGTCAATGCTGTCTTTCGTGTTTCCTTCCAATTATACAGCTGAGATTATGTGCATCTGTACCAACCGAGTGACCCAACTCCCGTACAGCACCCATGCCCATCCAACACGAAGGTCTGCTCACATTCAATTTGACCAGCATGGTCGTTGTCACATGTTTACTTTGCACCCCCCCCCCCAACAAATCCCCCAGTCACCCATGCCCTTCCCTCATCAACACTGAACCCACCAGCATCACCTGCGACCTCTCCACTGTAACCAGCATGACCTTCAACCTCTACCCTGTAACCATCCAATCCAAATCCTTTGCCTTTGAGAAAATATCCAGATGAACGTGCAGGTTTCCTTTTTACAAGAAAATCACTCCCTGCCCGACCACCTCATGCCCACCCCGCCACGAAAATGACTTTTTAGCTTCCCTCATCCACCCCCCCCTCCCCCCCCCCCCCCCCCCCCCCCTCCCCCACCACTGCTGATCATTCCAGTGGGGGCATGGGAGAATTCCACCGAAAGAGTTTCCAACTTGAACGTTGAATTTCAATAGAACGGAAAATCGGACAGTTCCCGGAAAACAGTTTCATACGTGAGCAGTCAATTGAAGATTCACCCCCGAGGTTTTGAAGCATTGAAAACCTAAATTGCTTTGCATTATGGGTAACATCTCACATATCTGTTTAGATATTTAGAGCAAGTATTTGAAAAAGAGTAACTTTTTATTTCATTAATGTAAGCAATGAATGAGTCTACATTTTCCAAGCACTTTAGCAATGTTTATGCTCCTCCATCTGTTAGCCATTCCAAATACCACACCATATCAGTGTTTGTACACAATCTGAAAAAGTCAATATGTGTTGACGTATTTAACTTTGACACGTGAAAAGGGGAGCAAAAGGTAAATAATCCTGACACCAAGTGTGTGGAATTCTTAATTTAACGAAAAACTGAAAAAAAAGTGTCTTTGAGCAGAATATATTCAGAAAATATTGACCTTACCGTAGAAAAGAGCAGCTCCAAAATATGTGATTCCTGAGAATGAGAATTTTGTTTCCTGCATCAGTTGTAGCAGACCTACAATCGTGACAAATGTTTCTCACATAGTTAAATAAGCCACCAACCAGTAAAAACATGGAAAGAAGTGTTAAACAGGCTGTGAAGTGTGCACAGTTTATTCTTTATATCTTGCAAAAGTAGCTGAAAGACATGAGAAGATCTCGATTTAGTTAATGAAGACCTGTCAACTTTGGGGATTTTTTGTCCAGATCAATGGGCAAAGTCGGCCCTCAAATATCGCGGCAATATGTCATTTAAAATGATTCTGGGTGAGGTCGACAGGCAGTTCACGCCAGCGGTATATTCCGGTCCCGCACCGTCGCTCGTGTTTCCCGGCAGCTCTGGGTGCAGTCACAGGGAAATCCCAATGATTTTTTAAAATATAAATTTAGAGTACCCAATTCATTTTTCCCAATCAAGGGGCAATTTATCGAGGCCAATCCACCCACCCTGCACATCTTTGGATTGTGGGGGCGAAACCCATGCAAATACGGGGCGAATGTGGAAACTCCACACACAGTGACCCAGAATCGGGATTGAACCTGGGACCTCGGTGCCGTGAGGCAGTAATGCTAACCACTGCGCCACCATGCTGCCCGGGAAATCCCAATGATAATGGCAGGATCGGTAAATCCTGCTGGAGGGCCACCTCCACCACGGAAAAACACGCAGCGGGTTAGTTGGTAAATCCCACCCTCTGTCTGAAGTCTTCTGAGGACCTAGTTTGAATTCCAGATCAAGACAACCAATTAAAAACATGGAACAAAGATAACGCGCAAGATCTATCGGCCCCATTTGAGGCAGGCGCAATTCACGTTATGGCCACTAAATCTCGCTAGAGGGCTAGAATGAGATTTGGGGTGGCAAGATCTCGGTTCGAGATCTTCCCACCCCACTGCTGGTGACATGTTCAGGTTCACACCCTTTCAGTATGCATTTGCATAGATTTTAAGATTTTAACATAAAGTTGAGTCACGCTGAATCCTTTGTCCGTGGCAGGATTATATCACGCCGCCACGATTCTTTACTGCTTTTCAGAAATGAAAACCAGTGAACGTAGATGCCAAAATACTGGGCAAAATCCTAGCCAAAAGGCTAGAAGACTACGTACCAGAGGTAGTTGCAGAGGAACATACGGGCTTTGTCAAAGGTAGACAGCGAACATCGCACATCAGGCGCCTGCTGAACGTGATAATGACCCCCATCCTGGGAGAGAATACCAGAGGTGATCATCTCCCTAGACGCAGAAAAGGCCTTCAACAGGGTTGAATGGAAATGCCTCATAGAGGTACTGGAGCGGTTCGGGCTTGGAATAGGGTTCACCTCCTGGGTAAAACTCCTATACACGCTCCCATGGCGAACATACGGATAAACAACACCAAATTCCGATACTTCCAGCTGCACAGGGGCACCAGACAAGGATGCCCACTGTCCCCGCTGCTGTTCGCTCTAGTGATCAAGCCATTAGCAATCGCGCTCAGAGCAGCAAAAAACTGGAGGGGGATCCGAAGGGCCGACAGAGAGCACAGTTTCACTCTATGCAGATGACCTGTTCATCTACACTTCAAACCCACAAAGCAGCATGCACGGAATCATTGTGCTACTGAAAGAGTTTGGCGCCTTCTTGCGCTACAAACTCAACATGAGCAAAAGCGAGATCTTCCTGGTACACCCACAAGGAGGTGGGGCAGCACTAAAGGGGCTGCCGTTCAAACAAGCCCATCAGAAATTCACTTACCTGGGGATCCAAATAGCCCATCACAGGAAAGGGATCCACAAATGGAACCTCACCAGTCTGACAGAGGAAGTAAAAAAGGACATGCAAAGATGGAACACACTCCCGCTCTCCCTCGCGGGGAGAGTCCAGATGAGCAAAATGAATGTACTGCCCAGGTACCTCTTCCTACTTAGATCCAACCTGATCTACATCCCCAAGGCCTTTTTCAAAGCACTAGACAAACTAATCATGGCGTTCGTATGTGGGGGGAAGAATGCTACGATCCCAAAGAAGGTCCAACAAAAACAAAATCCAGGGGGGGGGCGAGCCCTTCCAAACCTACAATTCTACCACTGCGCGGCGACAGCCAAGCGAATAAGGGGATGGATCAAGGAGCCAGAAGCCGAGTAGGTGCGTGCGGAAGAGGCCTCCTGCATGGGGACCTCCCTCTGGGCCCGTGCCACGGCGGCACTCCCATCCCCACCCAAAAAACACTCCATCAGCCCGGTGGTGATAGCCACCCTCCAGTCCTGGAACCAACTACCTGACCAAAATGTCGGACAAATGCTCCCATCTGCATCAGCCATAGGTTCACACCAGCGCTGACTGACGCCACCTTTAAAAAGTTGGGGCAGGACGCAGGGACACTGACAGTCAGGGACATATACACGGACGGCAGGTTCACAATACTGGACAAACTGACAGAGAAATTCCAGCTAGCCAGGGGGAACGAGCTAAGGTACCTGCAACTCAAAAACTTCCTACAAAAGGAGAAAAGGACGTACCCACAACCGCCACGACAAACATTACTGGAAGAGTTACTGGACGCAAGCATCCGAGATAAAGGAAACTGAAGCGACATGTATGACCGACTGGTAGAAAGGGTCGGCACCGTACTGGATGCAACAAGAATGAAATGGGAGGAGGACCTGGGGATTGAAATAGGGTGGGGACTCTGGAGCGAAGCACTGCATAGGGTTAACTCCACCTCTACGTTGCGCAAGGCTCAGCCTGATGCAACTAAAAGTGGTACATAGAGCCCGTATGAGTAGGTTCTTCCCGGAGGTGGAGGATAGATATGAACGGTGCCAAGGAGGCCGGGCCAACCACGCTCACATGTTCTGGTCTTGCCCCAGGCTTGTGGGGTACTGGACAGCCTTCTTCGAGGCTATGTCCAAAGTGGTGGAGATTGTCATAATATACACAAAAGTATATGATGGTGTATAGACAGACACTGACTGACACACTGAATGACCAATCAACACACAGAACACAGCAGCCAATCACCAGACAGGATGCGGCCACTATAAAGCCAGAGGGCATTAGCTTTCCCGCTCTCTTGGGATGCAGTCTCTGAGACAGCCAGAGCCCGTGATCAGCAACACGAACATCCACCATGAGCTAGCAGGATGAAAATGAAAATGAAAATGAAATGAAAATCGCTTATTGTCACGAGTAGGCTTCAATGAAGTTACTGTGAAAAGCCCCTAGTCGCCACATTCCGGCGCCTGTCCGGGGAGGCTGGTACGGGAATCGAACCGTGCTGCTGGCCTGCTTGGTCGGCTTTAAAAGCCAGCGATTTAGCCGAGTGAGCTAAACCAGCCCCTGGTTTAGCCCCTGATAGTCTGGTCAGGTTAGCCTCAGGTCTCCAGTCAACTCAACATAGTGTCAACCCACAGTGCAAGCATGTTTAACAGCTCATAGTTCAATAAAATAGAGTTGTACTTCTCCAAGTGTTGGTAGCCTTTCTCTCTCACTGCTATGGTAAACGCAGTCCTCGCAGACCCAGCATACCCAACACATCAGGGATAAGGATGGAGCCATGCCCGAAAGTGGCGGTCTTTGAGGTATCAGACCAGCCAGATCTATTCCTGGAAAGGAGGGCAGATGCCCTTGCCTTTGCCTCCCTTATTGCCCAACGTAGAATCCTGTTCGGCTGGCAGTCAGCAGCACCACCCAAAGCTGCAGACTGGCTGTCCAACCTCTCAAAATCTCTCCAAATGGAGAAAATCAAATTTGCCATCCGGGGGCCAGAAGACGGCTTCAACAGAACGTGGGAGCCATTCACCCAATTGTTCCGGGACCTGTTTGTGGCCAACGAACAAGCAGAAGAATAGCCAGGTAGCCAAGTATCAGGGAAGTAGCCAAAACATGAGAGAGAGAGATAGACTGGGGGGAAGGCGGGGGGGGAGGTGGTGGACAGCTACACCTGAGAGGAAAGAAAGGTGAACTACAGGCGAAGGGTTGGGGGGGGGGGGGGGGGCGGGCGGAAAGAGTGACGAGACAGGGAACAATAGAGGAGAACCAGAAAGGTCGGGGGGGGGGGGGGGGAGGTAGGCAGGGGAATGATAGCCGGAAGGAGGGTACGGGAAATGAAACAAACTTGGCATCTACAGGAACAGAGGGCAAGGAGAATCCAGGTGAAAGATGGGATGAATGGCTGAAGCGGAGGTGAGCGTGAGATGAAAACGGCAGCGAAATCCGTCCGGGAGAAGCAAGTGACAACACCAGCACCAGATCCATTCGCGTATTGCCCTCTGTAATTGTTTCTTCGGCACCCAAATGTAAATGTACCTCCCTATCCCCCCCCCCCCCTGCTCATTTGAATAAGCTCAAATCGGAGATGCCCAATGTGTGGGATCTAACACCCGCGCCCAGAGACTTCAGTGGGCACCATTTAGCTCTTATCTTCACCAACATGGACCAAGCATGCTGGCACTTGTAGGGGTCTCCCAGGCAATCGGGGGCCCTTGGTGGTCAGGCTCTGGGCATGGTGGTACTCTGGAACCCTAATGCTACCCGGGCACCCTGGCAGTGTCACCTGGATGCCACCTTGGCACTGTCAGGATGCCCAGGTGGCACAGGCAGAGGCACTGGCAGGTACACTGCCAGACTAGCAGTCAATGTGTCAATGTCACTGGATGGCATCTTGGCCACACCAGGGATCGGGCATGGGAGTGCCCTATTCTTACGAGGTGGACAGCGGGTGGCATGAGGGCTCCCTCATTGGAATTTGGGGTGTTGGCGGCATCCGGAGGCCACAGTGAAGGGTTGAGAGTTCAGGGCGCCATTTTAAAATGCCACCCCAATCTCTGCTGCACTGTTGAGTGGAGCTTGTTAGTGCAAGAAATGGGACTAAGTTTGGTCTTGGCGGAGCATTTTCGCTGAAGCCCAGAAATGAAGCAGAGTCCCCTTTAGGACTGCACAGCGGCTAGCACTGCTGCCGCACAGCTCCAGGGTCCCAGGTTTAATTCCGACCTCAGGTGACTGTCTGCCCGTGTCTGTGTGGGTTTCCTCCGGGTGCTCCGGCTTCCTCCCACAGTCCAAAGATGTGCAGGTTAGGTGGATCGGCCATGCTAAATTGCCCCTTAGGTTGGGTTATTGGGTTACGGGGATAGGATGGCGTGGGCTTAGGTAGGGTGCTCTTATCAAGAGCTGGTGCAGATGAAAAGGGCTGAATGGCCTCCTTCTGCACTGTAAATTCTATGAATCACAGAGGGATAATTCTCGGCACTAACAAGCAAATAATGAAGACATTTTCCTCAAACACTTTTCTAACTTATTTCATCCTCTTCCCGGATCATTGCCTCTAACTGAAATTGCAGGCAGATTTCTCCGTCCCGCCGCACCAGAATTCTGGTTCAGCACGCCGTCGGGATTCTCCGTTTCACCGGCTGGTCAATGGGGTTTCCCACTGTGGGGCAGCCCCAGCAGCTTCGGGAAACCCCCGTCCGCCAGCAAAATGGAGAATCCTACAGCGGAGAATTCAGCCCTGTATGTTTGCAAACTCAGCCTTCTATTTGAACCTGGGCACTCATCACAAGGATCGCTATTTGTAATTATGTAGCCTCACACTCGTCAGCCCCTTTCACTAGCTCGTCTGCTACTAATTTCTTATTCATGACTTTGTCACTTGATGATTCCAGTACTCTCTTGGATAATCTCCTTGTCTCTGCCCTTGGAATTGAATTTTACGCTCCCCCCACAGGCATATTTGAAGGCATAGGGTCATGGAAAATGAAGTGGGTGGACAGTCTGCTGCCGCCTCCTTGCCCATCCCCGGTATGTCCTCATATATTTCAGAAAGGTGGATAAGGTCTGCCCTTCAGCCTACTGAGGCCCTTAAGTAGCCAATTAATTGGCATTTGTTGACTTCATTCCACCTCTGCCACAATTTCATGGGGAAAAGTGGCATCAAGGCGGTTTTCATGGCAAGAAGCGAGAAGAGGGAAGACCAGCTATGCTCATTGAGAGCATGCCCCCAGGATTGTGTCCCTGCCATCTCTGCCCTTATGGCCTCTATAACCTGACATTCCAGCCCACTCCCATTAACCCCCTTCCCCCCTGCTGCAATACACACAGACCCCTCCCCCAATTGGGGTCTCCCAAACAGGCAGGGTAACGGGTGACTATTGTTATGGACCAGGATTCAGAAAACTCCAAAGTATATCATGGAGTTCACCTGACCCACAACTGTTTATCGATTTTGGTTCTGAGAAGCATAAGGGCCTACCTTTCAGGTATTATTCACTAGAGGCCTTCAGCACTTTTAATCAAAAACAAAGTTTATTCTATGAATTCAGTTAATGTTTCTATAAACACAAACAGTAAGCATTTTTATCAACTGCAAACATAAATACCCCACACAGCTACCATTCTCTAAATATATAAAACCCTTAATAACTTCCCTTTCAACTGTTTTAATTTGAGAACAATATCCAATAAAACCAGAAAAACCCTTTTACCAAAACAGTAGGTTTGAATTCTTTCCACAAAACAGTTATCACTTTTAAATTATCAAATGATCTGGACACCTTTTAACATGCAGAGAGAGAGAGAGAGAAGAGAAGCCTTCTTTGTCTGAATCTAGCTTCCAACTGTGTAAACCGAAAATAAAACTCAAGAGCCACAGCCAGCTCCCAGCTCAGAACAAAAGTAAAAACCAGAGCCACAGCCCAGGTCCACCCACACAATGACATCACTGAAGCCATTTGATAAACACACATTTCTTAAAGAGACACTCCCATGACACTATTGGGGGAAAAACTAAGAGAACATTTTAGCATGGTGGACTGCGTGCAAATGTGAGTGATGGGGAGGGGGATGATGGAGAGGGACCTGGGTGGTGCTGACAAACCTATGAGAGTGGGCCATGGGTAAAAGAGCACAGTAATGGATAGCTTGAAAATTGTAGATTGAAAATAAGGGAAAACTGCGCCCCCAGTAGCAAACAACCCTGGACACAAGACACGTGCCTGAAATACAGGATGTAAAATCCAGGGCAATTGGGTCACGCTGCAGCTGGGCCGGCACAAAATCCCCAAAGACTTACTAATTCTCCTTTTTCTTTGGGATTGCTTGTAGTCCCAGCAATGGCCACTACTCTTCTCCAGTGCTGCTGGTACTGCTGAGCTGCCGGACAATCCGATTGGTCAGTATCTCAATAAGGGTGAACTTCCTCCCTGACTGGGGCAGAAGTACCAGTCCAAACCAATGAAAGCTGTTCCAGCGTAATATTTCCACAGAACAGCTGGCTTTCCGGTTGGCGAGCGGCTAAACAACTTTTAGGTCGGGGCGGGAACTCCATCCACCTTGTAAAATGCGCCCTTTGATAAGCATCCTTTGATAAGCGTCCATGCCTCTAACATTCTGCTGCCAATGTTCTCTCCTTCAACAAGCGATACTCAATATTAATACTGCCCTTTGCTGACTATCATCTCTTCCCAATTAGCCAGAGACTCCAATTTAATATTCTCAGCTATTTTTGAATAATTTCAAACCGTATCAGCCTAAACTCTGGCATTCCATCCCTAACCACCTCCATCTCCTTCACCTCCTTTCAGAACCTCCTTGAAACCCAACTGTTTGAATAAGTTTTTGCCGACTCCTCACAGGTCAATGCTCATTTCTCCCTCTGTGAAGGCATTTTTCTTCACCAAAGGTGTTGCATGTTATTGGTGGTGTTGAATCACCTGCTGAAGGATAAGTCAATAAAACCAGTTTCTGTGTTGACCTGTGGAAGATCTCCCTGCGATTATAAATACCGAGTCAAGTGATGACTAGGGCTGGTAGCCTGTGGCAGATAGTTGACTGTTGTTCTTTGTGGAAATGATGGTTCTCCTCTGTTACAATGCCCTTTGGTGAGCCTGGAACTCGTGTGTTGCTCCTTCACCATTCACAGGAAGTTAACTTTACAACAGACAATGCTATAACTCCAGAATAACTTTGGTAATGGTACATGCTGCTACTATTGTTCAGTTCTGTGCTCCTGGCTCCTGTGTCATACCTGCCAATGCTCCTCCACTGGCATTGTAGGACAGAAAACCCTTCCACACCGTTTCACTTCGACCACTGTCAGTCCGATTCTTTTAGATATTCCTCTTCTTTTCAGATCACAATTCCAGAACAAACTCTTTTGCTCGCCTTTCTTTGTTCTTTTTTTAGAACAGTACAGCACAGAACAGGCCCTTCGGCCCTCAATGTTGTGCCGAGCCATGATCACCCTACTCAAACCCACGTATCCACCCTATACCCATAACCCAACAACCCCCCCCTTAACCTTACTTTTTTATTAGGACACTACGGGCAATTTAGCATGGCCAATCCACCTAACCCGCACATCTTTGGACTGTGGGAGGAAACCGGAGCACCCGGAGGAAACCCACGCACACAGGGGGAGGGCGTGCAAACTCCACACAGACAGTGACCCAGCCGGGAATCGAACCTGGGACCCTGGAGCTGTGAAGCATTTATGCTAACCACCATGCTACCCTGCTGCCCAAAGTTTCTGCGATTTCTGCGATTTCTGCGAGCGGAGAAATCGGAATCCTCAGATCAGCGCTCAATATGGATGAACTGACTGCAACAGGCTCTCCCAGCATTTCACCACCTTTTATTCACACCTACTCTTTCACTGAAGTGAATGAATTGCAGCAATGTGGGGTCCCACATTTTCAACCATATCACATTCACGGCAACATTTAGAAATGTTATATGATAGCTCAAATGAAATGTTCCTACACAAGAATTTCAATTTAAACAGGCAGTAACTTTGTTGCAATAAAGCTTTTGTTCCATTCAGCCACGTTGCAGAAGGTGGCCATTTGGCCCATCGAGTCAGCACCGACCCACTTAAGCTCTTACTTCCACCCTATCTCCGTAACCCAATAACCCCTCCTAACCTTTTTGACACGAAGGGCAATTTAGCATGGCCAATCCATCTAACCTGCCCGTCTTTGGACAACATTCATTTCCATCGATGTTAATAGAAACAAAAATTCAGCTGGTGCTATAATGGGGAGTCCATTCACTTTCTTAGTTCACTGTCCAATTAGTAAGGTTGAAAATAACCCCCCCCCCCAGCCTGCCCCCACCCCATCCAAGTGTCCTAATTATTAAATTTAAGTTTGTTCATGTGTATATGACATTTGCAGGCTATCTCATCCATCTTCTGAAATTATTTTATATGTTGTATCTCAAACACAGTACTTAGAGGTACAAATAGACTATTTTTTCCTTGGGTGTCGGCAGGTGAAAAACCTCGAACTCCCTTCCTAACAGCACTTTAAAAAAAAATAATTTACAGGATGTGGGCGTTGTTGGTTCGGCCAGCATTTATTGCCCATCCCTCGTTCCCCTTAGATGGTGATGGTGAGTTGCCTTCTTGTACCGCTGCAGTCCCTGAGGTGTAGGTACAGCACTGTGCTGTTAGGGAGGGAGGTCCAGGATGTTGTCCCAGCAACAGTGAAGGAACGGCGATATATTTCCAAGTTGGGATGGTGAGTGGCTTGGAGTGGAACCTCCAGGTGGTGGGGTTCCCAGGTATCTGCTGCTCTTTTCCTTCTAGATGGTAGTGGTCGTGGATTTGGAAGGTGCTGTCTGAGGAAGCTTGGTGAATTATTCCAGTGCATCTTTTAGATGGCACACACAGCTGCCACTGTTGTTGGTGGTGGAGGGTTTGAATGTTTGTGGAAGCGGAAGCAACAAGCGGGCTGCTTTGTCCTCGATGGTGTCAAGCTTCTTGAGTGTTGTTGGAGCTGCACTCATCCAGGCAAGTGGACAGTATTCCATTACGCTCCTAACATGTGCCTTGTAGATGGTGGACAGAATTTTGGGGGCAAGGGGGTGAGTTGCTCGCCATAGGATTCCTAGCCTTTGACTTGCCCTGATAGCCACAATATTAATATGGCTAGTCCAGTTCAGTTTCTGATCAATGGTAATCCCAGGATGTTGATGATGGTATTCAGAATGGCGCTGCAGTCATCCGCAAACATCCGCAAACTTCTGACCTTATGATGGAACAGATGTCATTGATGAAGCAGCCTAGGACACTACCCTGAGGGACTGCTGCAGTGATGTCCAAGAGCAGAGATGATTTATCTCCAACCACCAGGTATGTGCCAGGTATGACGCCAACCAGTGGAGAGTTTTCCCCCTGATTCTCAATGACTCCAGTTTAGCTAGGGTTCCTTGATGCCATGCCGAGTCATCGCGGAAACATCCATCCCCGATACTCTATACACCCCCGACCCAGCCCTGCAGCCCGCAGAATGGCAGCTGCAGGCAAAGAGGAGCAGATGTCCTCCTGCTCTCCCTTCGATAGAGGGACTTTACAGACTTCAGGGGGGAGGAATGTTATAACCCCCACGACACACACGAGGACGATCTGATTATCTCCCCATGAGCCTCATTGAGTACAAGCTCCCTCCCATTGAGGGACAGAGGCCCATCAGTGGGCTAGTTAATTCAGTACCATTAAAGCCGGCCCAGGTAGGAGCAGAGCCGCAGAATAGACCTGACTGGGACTGGCACTGTTAATTGTAAATACTTTCCTTTTGGAAATAAACCATTTTTTTTACTACTTCCAGGACTACTAAACAGTGGCTAAAGCAAACCGGATTACTGGTTGTATTCATTATAAAAGAAAATGTATCATGTTGTCCTTGCTCAAATCCTTAGCTATGCCCCAGCAGAAAACTGGCTCTAGCCTTGGTCTTTTGCCATGGTGGAAAATATTGAGGCACTGGAAAAGGTGGACCTCGAGATTCACTCCCAGTTTAAAATACGTTGGATACCCAGATGCTATAAAAGTTGGGCTCCATAGAATTTGTAGACACAGGGCTGATTTGATACAATATTATAACAATCTGGAGCGATTGTTTGAACTGAATAGGTTAGGGTGGACCTGGAGTCATGTTACGCAAGAGCGGAATTATGTTGGATGTTGGGCGTTTCGTTTCACAAAGAATAATGGACCTGTGGAACAGGTTGCTGGTTCATGCAATAAACATGATTCACTGTATTCTTTCCGGAGGGAGCTGAACCTGTCTCTGATTGGGGCTGAGGTCACCTTGTACATGAGATAAATACCCTGTAATATCAATGATTGTCCGTGTGGCGTCCTGGACTAGTTACAATTGCCTCAAGCAGTGAAAGAGGAATTTTACAGATTCTTTTCCCATAATTCACCTATTTTTTAAAAAAGCAGTTTGTTTACTTTTCCTGAAAGATGACATGGCATGTGAGGAATGTACAAGACATCACAATGAAAGGAGACTGGCTGGATGGAGTGGTGGCATTTTTCCGATCCATCGTTTAGGTTCGTCCACATACCAGCTGGCAAAGCACAAATTTCACACATTTAAGAGAAATCGTATTTATTATATGAAACACTCAATAAGTCTCCAATGCACATTATTCCACTGCCCTTTCTCTGTCTGTGCCTTTTCTTTTCATCAATGTCCCTGAAATACCGCTGAGTTCATGTGATTCTCCAACACAATCCCCTCATCAGGAGACCACAGAGTACCCAGAAAGTAGCACAAATCACAATAGGTTTTAGCCCTTGATCCTATTTTTGAGGAGTTCGATCAGTCTTCTGCCAAAGCTATGGTGGGGGAGGTCTCAAGGAATATCAGGGATTATAAGATCAACTAGTGTTCCCTTTGGTTTCTCTTCTGATGGACTTCCCTTTGGCATTAAGTCCCGTTTGACCCTCATGGTCACCTTTCTGCAAACCACTGCTCCCTACTCGCCCCATTTCTTTCTGGCTCTCTCTTTTCATGCATTGTCTCAATTCCATGCAGCACTGTGCCTCTAAATGTCCTTTCTCCCTTTGATCTGATATATCCATGTCTCCTGGCATCAAAGGTAAATGTGTCGCAGTCATCATGAGAATTGTAAGGATAGCCCCGGCAATTCCAGGCCAGTCAGTTTAACATTAGTGGTGGGAAAGCTTTGCGAAACAATTATTCGGGATCAAATTAGTAGTCACTGGGAAAAAAGGTGGTTGATTAGGAAGAGCCAGCACAGATTTCTAAAGTGTAAATCGTGTTTCATTAACCTGCTGGAGCTTTTTGAGGATGTAAGAGAAAGGCTCAATGTGAGTAACGCTGTCGGTGTGGTGTACAGGACTTTCAAAAGGCATTCAATATGGGCCATACAACACATCTTTGGGAAAAGCTATAGCTCATGAAATAAAAGGGACAGGAGCAATATGGATAGAAAATTGGCTGAGTAATAAGAAGCAGAGAGTAGTGGTCAATGGATAATTTTCAGGCTGGAGGAATATTTGCAGTGATGTTTCCCTGGGGTCAGTATTGGGATCCTTCCCTTTCTTGATATGTATCAATGAGACAATTTCAAAGTTTGCAGATGGAAGTATTGTAAACATAGAACATAGAATTTACAGTGCAGAATCGAGTCTGCACCGGCCCTTGGAAAGAGTACCCCACTTAAGCCCCACACCTCCACCCTATCCCCGTAACCCAGTAAGCCCCACTACCGGCAATTTAGCATGGCCAATCCACCCAACCTGCACATCTTTGGACTGTGGGATGAAACCGGAGCACCCAGAAGAAGCCTAAGCACACACGGGGAGAACGTGCAGACTCCGCACAGACAGTGACCCAAGCCGGGAATCAAACCTGGGACCCTGGCGCTGTGAAGTAATCGTGCTAACCACTGGGCTACCGTGCTGTCCACTGTGAAGAGGACAGTGTAGAAATTTGGCAGGACATAGACCAGTTGGTGGAGTGGGCAGATAGGTGATGGAAGTGTACAGTGATGCATTTCAGTAGGGAGTACATGAAGAGACAATATTAAGTAAGGGGTAAAATTCTTACATGGGTGCAGGAGCAGCGGGACCTGGGTGTATATGTGCAGAGATAATTGAAGATGGCAGAACAGGTAGAGAGAGCAGTTAATAAAGCATATAGTATTCTGGGCTTTATTAATAGAGGCATAGAGTACAAGAGCGAGGGGGTTATGCTGAATGTATACAAGACACAGTTAAACCTCAGCTGGAATACAGTGTACAGTGCTGGGCACCACACTGTAGGGGCCATCTACCCAGGTGACTCTTGAAGTGTCCCATGCCTCTGAAACCCCTCTTCCTGTGACCCCTGCAGCTCCAGCTCTGCAGATCGAGGAGGATGGCACGGCCACACGGCAGGACCCCGAGAGCAGATCGGGTCCTCCAGGTCTTGGCACTGCAGAGGATGCCCGCCAAGGTCATTACAAACAACAGGGTATAGCAGTCAGCAGGCCGCTTCCATGTCTGCTCTGGATGCCAAGGGAGTCCCAAGACATAACAACAGGATTAGAGAGGTCAAGAAGATATAGTAGCACATTGTGGGCATGGGTGCTAATCACTTGTACTTAATGTTGACCATTGAGAATATGCTCCCAAGGATGTCTCCTTGTTATGATGAACAGTGGTCACGTCGGTCAAATGTGAAACCTTGCTTCCATCACAAAATTAAGTTAAGTGTCACAGGCCAGGGCCTCTCTCTCGTGCAGAGTGTAAACCTTTGAGTCCAGCTTAAAAGTCACTCTGCAGGTCAATGATGTCTGCACCTTGATGTGGATTGCTTTTGCTGCAAGAATCTCACAACAAAGGCTTACTGTGGTCTGTGATTGTCTCTTTGTGCTCTCATCACCTTCGAGGCAGGATTGGTACCACCATTTCACCGGCATTTCTGACAGGTGAAGTACTGTTCTATGTTCTATGTATGTGGGCAGCACTGTAGCATGGTGGTTAGCATAAATGCTTCACAGCTCCAGGGTCCCAGGTTCGATTCCCGGCTGGGTCACTGTCTGTGTGGAGTCTGCACGTCCTCCCCGTGTGTGCGTGGGTTTCCTCCGGATGCTCTGGTTTCCTCCCACAGTCCAAAGATGTGCGGGTTAGGTGGATTGGCCATGATAAATTGCCCGTAGTGTCCTAAAAAGTAAGGTTAAGGGGGGGGGGGTTTGTTGGGTTACGGGTATAGGGTGGATACGTGGGTTTGAGTAGGGTGATCATTGCTCGGCACAACATCGAGGGCCGAAGGGCCTGTTCTGTGCTGTACTGTTCTATGTTCTATGTATGGTGCTGAGGGGAACAGGTGATGAAACCTGACAAAGGATGAAGTACTGTTAAAGTCTGTGTGTCGGAAGTATCTCAGCAGCGTCTCCATGATATGACCCTCTTCACAGAGCATTTGTGTGCTGCCCTCAGCCAGGCAGATGTCTGATGTTCCCAGATGCAATATCTCAGGAATGTCCTCCCTGCATCTTGCCATCATCTTCCTGGAATCTTGTGGCTATGAAGGTGTCACGAGCACTTCTGCCTCATCTGGCCTTGCAATGGGCTTAATCGCCTGCACCCTAACCTCCCAGGACCAGAGCACCTTCATCCACTTCAACTTCCTCCTCATTGGATGTGCAGTAGTTTGGAGAAGCGCATGTGAGCCTTTGCTAAATCAGTGTGGAGACAAGCCCTTGTGACCTCATACTAAATCTGCCTGGAGACAAACCCACGTGATCTGCTTGTCATCAAAACATATTGAAAGTAAGGGGCAAGTTTTAAAAATGGAACACAAAAGAGTAGACAACTAGTCTTCCCTGTGTGAAAGCTCGCCGATTTGGGTTTTGGGAGGAAGATCCGGGATGGATGCTGTTTTGTCAGTCCGAGGTAAAGGACTGTTTTTGGTTAACCACCAAGCAGTATGCTGGTGAGGATGGATCCCGTGTTTGAAGTCACAAAGCTTGCGGAGAGTAAAAGACCAAGGAGATACCAGAGGGTGCTCTGATACTGGAAGTTCATTCAATTACGCTCAGGGTTTGGATGAAGGGACGGATTTTTAAAAGGGAAGTAGAAGATTCATGCTGGTGGGCAATGAGAATAGATCATGGGTAGGATTCTCCGTCCTACGCCAATAGATTTCTGTTGCAGCGCACCCCCCGCCGGTAGTGGGACTCTCCTTCCCGCTAGATAGCCAATGAGATTTCCCATTGTAAGCAACCCCACGCTGGTGGGAAATCCCTGGCTGCCGGCGCAAAGGAGAATCCTGACAGCGGAGAATCAAGCCCCATGTTAAAGATGAAGGACCTTGGGACATTAAACTCAAAATGATATTTCTGCTGTGAGCGGTGTAATGTATAAACTTGGATGTGTTTTTTGGTTGTTTTGAGCACTTATTGGAGAATACCTTTTCCGTAGTTTAGTGCATCAGTAGTCTATTAAGTAATATTTAATCGATGTTGATTTTGTTTGTTCCAGTAAAAATATTCAAACGTGAATTCTTGCCATGCTATTTTTTTGCATAGTTCATTGGGAAAGTCACTTATTTTCAAAAGTAATCTGCCTCTCAAAGGATCATAGCATAACGTATTGGTGCATTATTGGCATTTTGTCTGCACTCAAAGAGAGCGGCAAGAATTCTCCAGCCGTTCACTGGCGGCAGGATTCTCTGATCCTGCCAACAGTGCACCCCTGTTCATGGCTTTCCCAGCGATGTGAGGTGGCTTTAATAGGAATTCCCATTGTCATCGACGGGAGCAGAAAGTCCCGCCGTCAGCAAACGGCACTTCCCGCCATCGCGAAGCACACGGCTCGGAGAACGGAGATCTGTACTCTGTGAGTTCAGTCGAACATTGGGCTTTCTGTGTTCAATGTCTGGAACCGTCACGGTTCATGAACCTCCAGGTTAAACATCTCCACTTGCCTTTCGTTATCAGTGCAGAAGCAGATAGCCTACTCAACAGGTGCTTGCGGAGAACTCACTCTTTCTCCAGAGTGTGAAAAGCAGAGTACAAAACAAGGAGGCACAACGTTCTCACTCAAATTGTAACGCAGACATTCCTTTAGTGATTGGGTGGAAGGGTGGGTGGGAGGACAGAGCCGCTCTCGGCTAGAGTTGATCTATGTCTGGAATATTAGACTCACCCATTCTCGTGGGAACCATCAAGAGGCCAGGGAAAGAAGGCCTTAAGTTAATGTTGGCTGTAAGTTGGAAAAAAAACATTAATTTATGAAAGATTATATTAAGATCAGAGGGACGGGCTGGATTTTCAGACAGTCTTTATGAAACTAAACATCAAATGCCATTCTCCCCCACTGAAATCCTTTCAGGAGTGAGTGAAAAATGTAAACAGCTGCAACACGTATATAGACAGAGCTAAGCTTCAGTCCCTCATCATGAAAGGGTGACAAGTATGCCAGTTCTTTAAACTGGAATTGGTTTATGACCCTCTACTAAACTGAAAATTATGCAAAAATCAAAGGCAGAGGAAATATGGACCTGGTGTACCAGGGAGAGTTAAGACATACAAACATACTAACAAGGAACAGGAATTAGCCATTCAGTCCCTTGATCCTGCTCCGCCATTCAATAAGATCGTGTCTGGTGGGATAGAAACCTCAAATCTGCACTCCACCTATTCCCAATAACTTATCATCCCCTTACTTACCAAGAATCTATTCACTTCTGCCTTAAAAATATTCAAAGAGTCTGCTTCCCCCGCCTTCTCAGGAAGAGAGTTTCGAAGGACCACATCCCTCTGAGTGAAAACATTTCACCTCATCTCTGTTTTAAATGGGCGACCCCTAATTTCTAAACAGCGACCCCTAGTTCTAGATTCCCCACAAGAGGAAACATCCTCTCGACATCGACCCTGTCAAGATACCTCAGGATTTTATATGTTTGAGTCAAGACGTCTCTTACTCTTCTAAACTCCAGTGGATACAAGCCTAGCCTATCCAACCTTTCCTCATAAGGCAACCTGCCCATTCCAGGTATTAGTCTGTTAAACCTTTTCTGAACTGCTTCCAATGCATTTACATCCTTCCTTCAATAGGTTGACCAATACTGTACACAGTACTCCAGGTCTTAATATGCCCTGTATAACTGAAGCATACCCTCCTACTTTTGTATTCAATTCCCTCACAATAAACAATAACATGTTATTAGCTTTCCTAATTACATAGTGTGCCTGCATATTAACCTTTTGTGGCTCATAAAAGACAGAAATGTAATATACTTATTCCCCAGCAGTGTAGTTTTTGATAACAGCCGTGGCATTGGGTGGATAACACAAACTGGTGGTGAGGTTTTCTTCAAAAGCGGATTGCACGGAGAGTCAAAATAAACAGGAGAAAAACTGTAAGTGTGAGAATCGAACAGCAAATACTCAATAAAGCATTGCGGAAATGTTGGTATTCAGACAGAAAGAAGATTGATCAGCATTTTGGTGTTGACTTATTGAATGAAGACTCAAGAGGGATTGCCTTTATGACCAGTTACAAAGCCGCATTGGATGTGGGATGCATTACAACACCCCCCGCCCCTCCCCCCCCCCCCTCCCAATCCCATGACACAATAAAGAGGGGGCTAATGAGCAGCAGCAAAACAACTTTGTAAAGAAAGAGGAGGGAAACTTTTGCGTTCAAAGTTATTTTGGAAGCAGTCGGATGGTAATTGCCCAATTACTCACCATCTGATAGAATCCCATCTCTTAGTGTTTTGTAAAACAACCCACTGCTGGCTTTGGCTCCTCTTTATGCTTTCTGCACTGGATGCTCAACACTGTTAAAAGGCACGTTGGATTGTGCCTCTGATGTGCACTGCCTCGCACTCTCCTGGCACTGATATTGATTCTCAAGATGCATCAATTGGAGTCAGTAATTTATCATCTTTGATCTGTAATAGAGAGAGACATAAACAAGAAAAGGAGAGGGTTAAAAAAAGAGAACAGAAAGCAATGTTAATATTAAAATAGGCACTCCAGTCCAGGTGTGGACTGGGTGAACATCAGAACAAGATGATGTCATTCAACTCCTCAAACCTCCTGCTCATTGGGTTAAATCACAGCCAATCTGCACCTCAGTTCCATTTACCCATCTTTCTCCACATCCCTTACTCAACTAAAATGTATTGACCAACTTCCCATGGATTTTGGAGGAGTATGTTCCAGATTTTTACCATCCTCTATGTGACAAAGTGCTTTTTTGATGAAGCGATAACATTGCCAGAGACGGGAACTTGACAAAATATGATCATTACATTGATCAGTTGTTTCAGAAAGAAGCAAGGTAACAAAAAAATAATGTTACCACAGTCATACCATCAGTGAAAAAAACGGGCTTCACCCATCTGCCACTACAATAAGATGCCTTTCTTTCCAAAATTAACCAATGTGGCTTCTTTTTTTCTTATTCATATATATGCTTGCTGAACTAATGCACCTGGTAAATGTTTCATAATCTCATAAAACATACTGCAGTCCAGTTGTGCTTATCTCAGTGTAAAACATTAATGCTCCAGTAAGTGCGTATTTAGTAAGTAATAATAAAAAGTGTAGACCTTTGTCTTGAAGCACAGTTATGTAATGGCTCGGGGCATAATTCCACTGGGTTAACAAAATGTCAACAAGCCAAAGATCCAGTCCCACAAGGCAGAAAACCTGGAGTGTGCAATATTCGTTGCAAATTACCTTAGAGTCCACTGGTGAAATTGAAATGACACTAAAAGTGACAGAGAGCAGGTAAAGAGAAAATACAAGGATGAGTCTGCTGCAGATAAGTGCCCTTTAAAAACAAATCCACATATTCCAGTTTGGGATAGTGACTGGCTAATTATAGCAGTATGTAATCATAATAAAGTCTTGCTGCATGAATTGACTGAGAGGAGATTTATGAGGGTGGATTTCTACATTTTTATCCATGCAATTCAATTATTTTGCAGATTGGGCGGTTGTTTCAGATATCATTCTATTTTTGTTATCACTGATTTCCAATTTTACCTCCCAGTGAAAAGCTCAAATTATAGAATCCATAGAATCCCTAAAGTGCAGAAGGAGACCATTTGGCCCATCAAGTCTGCATCGATCCTTTGAATTGGCACCCCACCCTTGTCCACTCCCTTTCCACCCTATCATTGTAACTCCATAACCTAGCCTGCACACCCCTGGACATTGAGGGACAATTTTGCATGGCCAATCCATCTAACTCGTATATTTTTGGACTTTGGGAGGAAACCAGAGCACCCAGAAACCCACGCAGACAGGGGGAGAACGTGCAGGCTCCACACAGACAGTGATCCAAAGTTAGAATTGAACCGGGGTCCTTGGTGTTGTGAGGCAGCAATGCTAATCACTGTGCCACTGTGCTGCCTGAGCTACCACTTGGAATAATGAATGGGAAGGTTCCAGGCAAGGTTCCATGTGGACTTTTAAAATCAGATCAACTGCCTGTATTACCCAAAGCACACTTCTTGGAGTGAAGGTGAGGTGATGCAGAAGAAACATCTGTGCTAACCTGAAGAAGTGGCAACTGCGGATGACAAATCCAAACATTCAGCGCATAAGAACATAAGAAACAGGAGCAGAAGTAGGCCACCTGGCCCTTCGAGCCTGCTCCACCATTCAGTGGGATCATGGCGGATCTTTCCCGTCCGAATACCATAAACCTTTATTCTTCAAAAAACTATCCATCTTTATCTTGAAAACATTTAATGAAGGAGCCTCAACTGCTTCACTGGGCTAGGAATTCCATAGATTCACAATCCTTTGGGTGAAACAGGGGCTGTTTAGCTCACAGGGCTAATCGCTGGCTTTGAAAGCAGACCAAAGCAAGCCAGCAGCACGGTTCGATTCCCATAACAGCCTCCCCGAACAGGCACTGGAATGTGGCGACTAGGGGCTTTTCACAGTAACTTCATTTGAAGCCTACTCGTGACAATAAGCGATTTTCATTTTGAAGAAGTTCCTCTTAAGCTCAGTCAAAAATGTACTTCCCCTTTTTTTCAGGCTATGCCCCTTGTTCTACCAGTGGCAACAACTGCCCGCATCTATCCTATCTATTCCCTTCATAATTTTATATGTTCCTATAAGATCCCCCGCATCCTTCTAAATTCCGAGTACAGTCGCAGTCTACTCAACCTCTTCTCGTAATCCAACCCCTTCAGCTCTGGGATTAACCTAGTGAATCTCCTCTGCACACTCTCCAGAGCCAGTACGTCCTTTCTCAGGTAAGGAGACCAAAACTGAACACAATATTCCAGGTGTGGCTCACTAACACCTTATACAGTTGCAGCATTACTTCCCTAGTTTTAAACTCCATTCCTCTAGCAATGAAGGACAAAACTCCATTCGCCTTTTTACCACCTGTTGCACCTGCAAACCAACTTTTTACGACTCATGCCGAGGACACCTATGTGCATAATATTTTATCATTTAAATAATAATCCCTTTTGCTGTTATTCCGACCAAAATGGATAACCTCACATTTGTCAACATTGTATTCCATCTGCCAGACCCTAGCCCATTCACTTAACCTATTCAAATCCCTCTGCAGACTTCCAGTATCCTCTGCACTTTCTGCTTTACCACTCATCTTAGTGTCATCTGCAAACTTGGACACTTTACACTAGGTCCCCAACTCCAAATCACGGTAGCACGGTAGCATTGTGGATAGCACAATCGCTTCACAGCTCTAGGGTCCCAGGTTCGATTCCGGCTTGGGTCACTGTCTGTGCGGAGTCTGCACATCCTCCCCGTGTGTGCATGGGTTTTCTCTGGTTTCCTCCCACAGTCCAAAGATGTGCAGGTTAGGTGGATTGGCCATGATTAATTGCCCTTAGTGACCAAAATTGTCCTTAGTGATGGGTGGGGCTATAGGGATGGGGTGGAGGTGTTGACCTTGGGTACGGTGCTCTTTCCAAGAGCCGGTGCAGACTCAATGGGCCGAATGGCCTCCTTCTGCATTGTAAACGTGTTTCTTTGCTGCCTGCGATATCACTTTAACTTTCTCAACCTCGTGGTTGACTTTTGCACCTTTTTCTCGTGGATAAAATTCTAAATATCGTTTTTTATTCTGCTCATTTGAGATGCACTTTTCGATAGCAATTTTTAAAGTCAAATCATTTTTTTTTTTTATAAATGTTTTTTATTCAGTTTTCATGTTTTATATTGAACAAATTACAAATTGTTAGAGAGTGAAAAAAAACACGCAAAAATTAACATATATATTTACAGGTGAGCATCTTCGTAGTAATAACTGTGGCCTCCCCCTCTTTGCCGGCATACATATTTTACATTCCCCAACATGTTTATTGGCATTTATTTAGTTTGGTTTTGGGCCTTAGCTAGCCATCAAACCCCCGTAACGAGCCCGTAGCCCCCCCCCTCCCCGCCGGCTACCTTCCCCCGACTATTCTTCCTCTTGTACGTTGGCCACAAACAGGTCCCGGAACAATTGCATGAATGGCTCCCACGTTCTGTGGAAGCCGTCGTCCGACCCTCGGATGGCGAATTTGATTTTCTCCATTTGGAGAGAATCCGAGAGGTCGGACAGCCAGCCTGCAGCTCTGGGCGGTGCTGCTGACCGCCAGTCAAACAGGATTCTACGGCGGGCGATCAGGGAGGCAAAGGCAAGGGCGTCCGCCCTCCTCCCCAGGAATAGATCTGGCTGGTCTGAAACCCCGAAGACCGCCACTATCGGGCATGGCTCCACCCTCACCCCCACCACTTTGGACATAGCCTCGAAGAAGGCTGTCCAGTACTCCACAAGTCTGGGGCAAGACCAGAACATGTGGGCGTGGTTGGCCGGGCCTCTTTGGCACCGCTCACATCTGTCCTCCACCTCCGGGAAGAACCTACTCATACGGTTTCTCGTTAAGTGGGCTCTATGTACCACTTTTAGTTGCGTCAGGCTGAGCCTTGCGCACGTGGAGGTGAAGTTGACCCTATGCAGTGCTTCGCTCCAGAGTCCCCACCCTATCTCCATCCCCAGGTCGTCCTCCCATTTCCTTCTTGTTGCGTCCAGTACGGTGTCGTCCCTATCTACCAGTCGGCCATACATGTCACTACAGTTCCCTTTCTCTAGGATACTTGTGTCCAGTAGGTCTTCCAGTAGTGTCTGTCGTGGCGGTTGTGGGTACGTCCTTGTCTCCTTTCGTAGGAAGTTTTTGAGCTGCAGGTACCGTAGCTCGTTCCCCCCAGCTAGCCGAAATTTCTCTGTCAGTTCGTCCAGTGTTGCGATCCTGTCGTCCGTGTATAGGTCCCTGACTGTCAGTCCCCCCCCCGTCCTGTCTCCACCTTTTGAAGGTGGCGTCAGTCAGTGCTGGTTTGAACCTATGGTTGTTGCAGATGGGAGCCTTGTCCGACATTTTGTTCAGGCCAAATTGCTGCCGCAGTTGGTTCCAGGATTGGAGGGTGGCTGTCACCACTGGGCTGCTGGAGTGTTTTTTGGGTGGGGATGGGAGTGCTGCCGTGGCGAGGGCCCGGAGGGAGGTCCCCATGCAGGAGGCCTCCTCCGCACACACCCACTCGGCTTCTGGCTAAGTCAAATCATTTTGCCGTAATAGAGCTTCTCTTAGTCTTTCGTTCGTTATTCCATAAACGATCTGATCTCTGATTAGAGACTCATGCAAATCAGCAAAATTACAAGTCTGGGCTCGAAGTTTAAGGTCAGTGATAAAGCAATGACCTTCAAATTTTGCGATAATCACCCCGAATTTTCTTTTATCTTCGCCTTCAGCAAATATGAATGAATGATAAATTTCGATAGCTTACTAACCTGCCAGGGACAGAAGCAAAGCTAAGCATCTAGCTTCAGAGGCTGTATTTAAATTGTGAGCTTCTAAATAGAGCTAGAATTGTTGTTTCAGTAACTTCCAATTAAGATTTAAGTTACCGGTCTTCTTCAGATGTCTGGGAGCCTGCACTTGGCCCATCAAATCAATTTGCTGTCGAGGATCCGTTTGCTGCGATGACTTTGACAGCCGATCAGTCAATATCGGGAACTTTATCTTTTCTAATTTTCTTACTAGTCTTTCTTAAAGCTTGTTTTGACCTGGTACCATGTTATAGTACTACATTGTAATATAAATATTACTCTTTTGTCTTGCCGAGTTGTATTGAATTCAGATGATGACAAAATTATAATTATAATACACCACTCTGATCTGATCACATCTTCACTCTAGCTGTTCTTCACACACACACTAATTAAGAAAGGATGGGAAACTCCTTTTATAGGCCATATTAGTGATGCCATATAGTGATAATTTGTCTGTGCTTACTTTATATTAACTAAACATGTATTAGCACATACAGAGTTCACTGCAGGCACCAATGAGGCCTCACGTGTATCAGCAGTGCCTGTCATTCGAGGACCTTCGGGACCGGACATGCCGTTGAAGACAAAGGCCGGGATTCCCCCCTACCCGGCGGGGCGGGGGGTTCCGGCGTGTCGGAGTGGTGTGAACCACTCCGGCGTCGGGCAGCCCCAAAGGTGGGGAATTCTCCGCACCTTTAGGGGCCAAGCCCTCGCATTGAGCGGTGAACGGCCTTTGGCTCCATGTCAGCCATGGCCGAAAGGACTTCGCCAGCTGGCGTAAGTCCGCACATGCGCCGGTGCGTCAGCGGCTGCTGATATCATACCGGCGCATGCACAGGGGAGGGGGTCTCTTCCGCCTCTGCCATGGTGAAGGCCATGGCGGGGGGCGGAAGAAAAAGAGTGCCCCCACGGCACATGCCCGCCCACAGATCGGTGGGCCCCGATCGCCGGCCAGGCCACCGTGGGGGCACCCCCCCGGGGTCAGATCGCCCCGTGCCCCCCCCAGAACCACGGAGCCTGCCTACTCCGTCAATCCTGCCGGTAAGAGAAGTGGTTTAAACCACGCCGGCGGGAAAGGCCTGTCAGCCGCGGGACATCGGCCCATCGCGGGCCGGAGAATCGCCGCGGGGGGCCCGCCGACCGGCGCAGGGAGCCCGCCAATCGCGCAGCACAATTCCTGCCCCCACCGAATCTCGGGGGGCGGAGAATTCGGGACACGGCGGGGGCGGGATTGACACCAGCCCCGGGCAATTCCGCCCAAAGCCTGAAAAGGGGGACAGTGCAACATATCTGCCAGATCACGGCACACCTGGCACCATCGTGGAATGGGGAGGACACCCACTCCTGGTGGCTGTCAAGGTGGTGGTCTCCCTGAAATTTTACGCCATGGGGTCTTTCTAGGCACTGAGTGGGGACCTGTCCGGCATCTCACAGACCTCGGTGCACAGGTGCATCTGTGCTGTCACGGAGACCCTATATGCCCAGATGGCTCAATACATCCATTCAATGTGGACCGAGCCCACCAGGATGCCCAGGTAGCGGGATTTGCCGCCATGGCCGAAATGACCGGGGTCCAGGGGGTGATCGACAAGATGCATGTCGCCTACGAGCACTGCGGATAACAGACAGCTCTACGCAAACCGAAAGGGGTTCCACTCGATGAATGTGCAGCTGGTATGCGACCATCAGCTGCGCAACATGCACACCTGCACCTGATACCCAGGCAATGTGCACGATGTCTTCAGCATGGCACACTCGACGATTCTCCGCATCTTCGAGGTGCCCCCCGGCTTGGGAGTTGGCTCCTGGATGACAGGGTTTATCCACTATGGCCGTTGTTGATGACACCTATCCGAAGACAGTAGACTGGCACGGAGACTCACTACAACAACGCCTATACAGCGACCAGGGGCATGATCGAACGGTGCTTTGGCATCCTGAACATGCAGTTCAGGTGCCTGGAAGGGCCCTCCAACATGGTTCTGGGAAGGTAGCCCTCATTGAGGCAGCCTGCTGCATCCTCTACATCGCGCAGCAGAGGGGCAACATGCTGGAGGAGGAGGATGAATGCCAAGTCTCATTGAATGAAGAGGAGGGTGAGGATGGACAGGACATGAGGCCCAGGTAGGCATGGGAGGCCGCACGACATGTGCGCTGGGGCCAATGCACACATGATTCTCTAATCGCCTCCAGGTTCACCGACTTGTGGGAGGTGGGGGAGGGGAGGGGGTGGCTGGCCAGGGGCACGGACAAGGGGCACGGACAACACATTCCACCCCTACACCCTCCCACTTCCTCCCCCACTGGCCCTGGGTTGGCAACAACAGCGGGGCTGATCTATGGGATGGAGGATGATGACGACCCATTCTGGCATGAGCTCTGGTGCTCTTCATCATTTGACAATGCCTGACTCCTGCCCACAGTAGAGCTTTCCACTGTTCACCTGGGTGATGCCTGCATGTGAGCCGGTCATTCCATCACGCGGTGGCATCGGAGCCCTGGGGTGGCAGAGGTGGGGATGGACAGGGCGGAGGGTGGGGAGCCCAGCTCACCCACAATGTCCATCCATTTCCCCCTCCCCACCCACAGACCAACCCATCTGACACAGCACCAAGGCATGTTGTGACAGTGTGACAACTGACAACTGACAGCTGACAACTCCTCATGTTGCCCCTGGCTTTGCGACTGCATCTTCACTGTCCGTTCCAGAAGCCCAAAACCCGTCTGAACGACAGCTAGTCCCTGGGGTTGGCCCACCCTCCGACCGTCCACCCACTTGGGAGTTCCTACCTCCACCTGATACACCGGAGTATCTGTGTGGTGTGCACCAAAGGGTACCTAGCAGCCTCTTCACTGAAGTGCCCAACCGAGCTGAGTGTCTTCTGGGATGGTGGAGGGTGTGAAGGGAAATCAGTGTCATCCCTGGGCTCGAGCTCCAGGGTTTCTTGGATCACAGACATAATATGGTTCCATCCATGTCCGTGTCTTTGTTGCTGGTCGGCCCATGGGGGGGGGGGGGGTCAGGTTGTGGCACTGGCTAGGGGTGGGGTACACCAGCAGCAGTTGATCCGTCTCTAGCAGGTCCTGCAAGACACAAGATAAGTGGGTGGGCCGGGAGGAGCGGGGGTTGAGGATAGTGTGGGGGTGAGGGCGGTGTAGGGGTGAGGGTGAGAGTGGTGGTTAGTGTGGTGTGGTGGTGAGGGTGGGGTGAGGTTGGTGTGGGGGTGAGGGTTGGGGTGAGGGTGGTGTAGGGGTGAGGGTGAGAGTGGTGATGAGTGTGGTGTGGTGGTGAGGGTGGGGGTGAGGTTGGTGTGGGGGTGAGGGTGGGGGTGAGGGTGGTGTAGGGGTGAGGGTGAGAGTGGTGGTGAGTGTGGTGTGGTGGTGAGGGTGGGGTGAGGTTTGTGTGGGGGTGAGGGTGGGGGTGAGTGTGGTGTGGTGGTGAGGGTGGGGTGAGGTTGGTGTGGGGGTGAGGGTGGGGGTGAGGGTGGTGTAGGGGTGAGGATGAGAGTGGTGATGAGTGTGGTGTGGTGGTGAGGGTGGGGGTGAGGTTGGTGTGGGGGTGGGTGTGAGGGTGGTGGAGCGGTGGGGTGGGGTTAACACGTGTCACGGGGAACCTCAACTCAGCAGGGTCTCATGGCCTCGCCCACAACTGACCTCCACCCTGGTGACTTCCCTTTCATTTGACCCGCCAACCACGTCCAGGGCCCACTGCACTGCCACGGTGGTCCCCCACAGGCCTTCTCCCCCTCCCGGCCGTTATTGCTGTCCTTCTCTTGCGGGTGGTTGGGGGGCGGGGGGTGGAAACCAAAAAGGACAGTGTAAGACAGTCCGACGCATGCAGCTCTGAAAGGGTTGTTGGTAGCTATGGTTTCAGTGACCAGGGCACCAGGGCATGGTAAATGTTGTGGGTGCTGGTATGTGGTGCAGGGTGGGGATTCAGCCGCTCTCCTGTTGGGAGTGGGGGGGGGGGGGGGGGGGGGGGGTATCACAGGTGGGTGGGATGGGGGTTGGAGCTTGGAGCACAGTGCTGCCGACTCACCCTGACTGCCCTGAGAATGTCGTGCAGGTTTTCCCTACACTGCTGGCCGGTTCAGACAGTGTTACACCTGGCCCTGGCTGCCTCTGCCACGTGCGCACAGACACGGTGATTGGTGGCGGCTGACAGCCTCCTTCTCAGGCTGAGGTACACGGTGGCCCACCTCTCCTCCACTTCATCCAGGAGGGTCTCGAGCATGAAGTCGGTGAAATGTGAGGCCGTGCGTGTTGCTCCCATCTTGTTGGCTGGGTGAGTGTGTGTGGGGAGTGAAGTGTACATATGCGGCTGCAGCTTGTCAGCCTCCTGAGTGTTAATCGCGTATCCGGCGAATCCCGCACCATTTCTCATTGGAATCGATTGTGTTCCACGTGGCGCCGGTGCTAGTCCCTTGACAGTCGCTGAATCTGTCCAGGTGCGGTGCCAGTTTTGATATTGTGGAAGTCCATAAATCTTGCCCCAGAGTCAAGATTTTGGCCGTGATTCTCCAAAATGGAGACAGAGTGTTCGCGCCATCGTGAATACCGTCACGTTTCACAATGACGCGAAACGGGCGCGGACAGTAGTGATTCTGGCCCCCAGAGTGGGCCAGCACGGCGCTGGAGCAGTTCACGCTGCTCTAGCCTCCCTTCCCGGTGCCAAATGGGCGCCTCACCAACCCGCGCATGCGCAGTTGGGCCGCGCGAACCCGCAAATGCGCGGGAGAATTCCTCAGTGTGCCGGCCCCGACGCAATATGGCGTGGGGGTTCAGGGGCCGGCCGCGTAATAAAATAGTTCATGGAGAGGCCGGCCTGCTGATTGGTGGGCCCGGCTCGCGGGCTAGACCCCATCGGCGGACCCCCCCGGCGAAGGAGCGCTTTTCCCAGCCCCACAGGCTGCCCCCCCAACCCTACGCGCAGAGTTCCCGTTGGCTGCGAGCAGGGTGAACAGCGCTGGTGGGACTCTACCGTTTCCTTGCGGCTGCTTGGCCCATCAAGGCCGGAGAATCGGCAGTTCGGCACCGGACAGCGGCTGAGCCAAACACGTCGGCGCAAATGGCGCCGATTATCCGCTCCTCGGAGAATTGCCTGCTGGCGTCGGACCACCGCTGCGAGAAAAGTGGCGCGAACGGCGATTCTCCCATACGGTATAGAATGGGAGAATCGCGCCCTTAGTCTCAGTAACGGAGAATCCAGCCGCATATTTTTAATTCAGTGAAAATACAGTCAGAAGCATAACAGGCTGGATGGTATGTTTGGAACTTAGGGGAGTCAATTAGACTAAAACTGCAATTAAAAATTTAGAACAGTCAAACTGAAGGAAACAAAAAGATCATTGGAACAGAACTTCTGGGTGGTATTTAATGCGGGTGATAGGGGTCAGTTTTCAAAAGCACTGCATTGCCTCTTTAAGGGAAGGGTTGCTGAATTAAATACCACTCAGACAGCATGGTCGCCTTAAGGGGCAGCACGATAGCCTAGTGGTTAGCACAGTTGCTCCACAGCTCCGGAGTTCCAAGTTTGATTTCCGGTTGGGTCACTGTCTGTACGGAGCCTGCACACCCTCCCCGTAACTGCGTGGGTTTCCTCCGGGTGCTCCGGTATCCTCCCACAGTCCAAAGATGTGCAGGTTAGGTGGATTGGCTATGATAAATTGCCCTTAGTGTCCAAAAATGTTAGGTGGGGTTACTGAGTTACAGGGGTAGGGTGGAAGTGTGTGGTTAGGTAGGGTGCTCTTTCCAATGGCCGGTGCACACTCGATGGGACGAATGGCCTCCTTCTGCCCTGTAAATTCTATGGTCTATTATCTATGACATGTCACTGGGCAATGGTTAGCCTGCTCCGGCGTCAAGGACTGCTGAGATGGAAATCCCACCTGCAGCTGCTGGCCAATCAGAGGCCGGCAACTCTACTGAATGGCAGCACCGCCCAGAGAGGCAGCAGCTACTGGCAGTTTGACATCCACCTGAGGTCAAGTATTGTCACTGGATCCTAGGCCACAGGGTAAGTGATGGGGCGGGAGGGTTGTTGGGGTTATGGAGTGGGCATTGTGGGAATGGAGATTGAGGGGCAGTACAGGCAGGGGTGGCTTTCAGCTGGACATCCACTGCCCGATGCTGGGCCCTCTATAAGGTTCTGAGTACCTTTGAATGAAGGACCCCCTCCAACCCTGCATGTGTTTGCTTGTGCTGCCTACTAGAGTGAACATTAACATAGTGAAAAAAGAGAATATACAATAACAATTAAATAGACATTACCCCACACGGCCCAGTCTTCCCACGCCATCCCAATGAAGCACTCACCCCCCCCCCCCCCCCCATCCCCCCTCCCCATCCCCCCCACCCACGGATTGCTGCTGCTGCTGACATTTGAATTTTCCCCGTGAAAGTCGACGAACGGCTGCCACCTCTGAGAGAGCCCTAGCGTAGACCCTCTTAAGGCAAACTTTATTTTCTCGAGGCTGAGAAACCCAGCCATGTCGGTAATCCAAGACTCCACACTACGATTGCCAGCAGGGGCTGGTTTAGCACACTGGGCTAAATAGCTGGCTTTTAAAGCAGACCAAGGCAGGCCAGTAGCACAGTTCAATTCCCATACCAACCTCCCCGAACAGGTGCCGGAATATGGCGACTAGGGGCTTTTCACAGTAACTTCATTTGAAGCCTACTTGTGACAATAAGCGATTTTCATTTTGGGGGCTTCGAGTCCCTCCACATTAATAAAATCCGTCTCCGGGCTACTAGGGAGGCAAAGGCCAAGACGTCGGCCTCTTTCGCCTCTGAACTCCCGGGTCTTCTGACACTCCAAAGATCACTATCTCTGGACTCAGCACCACCCGTGTGTTAAGCACCTTGGACATTGCCCTCGCGAACCCTTGCCAGAACTCTCTAAGCTCCAGGCATGCCCAAAACATGTGGACATGGCTTGCAGGGCTGCCCTTGCACCTCATACAACTATCATCTACCCCAAAAAACTTGCTAATTCTCGCTGCCGTCATGTGTGCCCGGTGGACCACTTTAAATTGAATTAGACTGAGCCTGGTACATGATGAGGAGGAATTAACCCTGCCCAGGACCTCTGCCCACAGACCCACTTCCAACTCCTCACCAAGCTCCTCCTCCCACTTGCCCTTGAGCTCCTCCACCGGGGTTTCCTCTGCCTCCTGTAGTTCCTGGTAGATATCCAACACCCTCCCCTCCCCACCCAGGTGCCAGAGACCCTGTCCTGTATCCTCAGCGGAGGCAGCATCGGAAAGGCCACTACCTGTTTTTTCAGGAAGGCTCGTAATTGCAGATATATAAAGGCTTTCCTGGCGGCAGATTAAATTTGTCCTCTCGCGCCTTCAAACTGGGAAAGCTTCCGTCTATAAACAGATCTCCCATCCTTCTGATGCCTGCCCTCTGCTAGCTCTGGAACCCACCATCCATCTTACCCGGGACAAACCTGTGATTGTTGCATATCGGAGTCCAGACTGACGCTCCCTCCACCCTCTTGTACCTCCTCCACTGTCCCCAGATCCGCAGTCTTGCCACCACCACCGGACTTGTGGAGTAACGGGTCGGCGAGAACGGCAAAGAAGCCGTTATCAAAGCTCCTAGACTAGTAACTTTACTTGAAGCCGCCTCCAGCTGCTCCCACGCCGCCCACCACCCCCATTGCCCACTTCCTAATCATGGCTATATTGGCTGCCCAGTAGTGGTTGCGAATGTTCGGCAGCTCCCCACCGACTGCGCTCCAACAGCGATCTCCTTACTCGCTGTCTTATTCGCCCACACAAAGCCCGTAATGATCCTACTCACCCGCTTAAAAAAGGTCTTAGGGATGAAGATGGGGAGGCACTGAAAGACAAACAGAAATCTGGGGAGGACACTCATTTTCATGGTCTGCACCCTCCCTGCCAGTGACAGCGGGAGCATGTCCCACCTTTTAAAGTCCCCTTCCATTTGCTCCACCAACCGGGTCAGGTTGAGCCTGTGCAGGACATCTCATTTCCTGGCCACCTGTATACCCAGGTAACGAAAACTTTTCTCTACCATCCTGAGCAGCAGCTCTTTCAGTCTCTCCTCCTGCCCCTTGGCCTGGATCACAAACAACTCGCTCTTTCCCATGTTGAGTTTGTACCCTGAAAACTACCAAAATCCCTCAGGATCCGCAGAACCTCCCCCATCCCCTCCACAGGGTCCGAAATGTACAGGAGCAAATCATCCACGTATAGCGAGACCCCATGTTCCAACCCCCCCCCCCCCCCCACCCCCACCCCCACCCCCCGAACCAGTCCCCACCACTTCCTCAAGGCTCTCAGCGCCATATCTAGTGGTTCTATAGCTAGTGCAAATAGTAACGGGGAGAGGGGACACCCCTGCCTCGTTCCCCGGTGAAGCTCGAAGTACCACCAACCTCAGCCGGTCTGTACATACACTTGCTATAGGCGCATGGTACAGCAATTTCACCCAGCCAATAAAGCCCTCACCAAACCCGAACCTCCCCAGCGTTTCCCAGAGGTACTCCCACTCCACCCGGTCAAGGGCTTTCTCTGCGTCCATCGCTGTTACCACCTCGGCCTCCCCTCCCTCTGAGGGCATCATAATAATATTCAAAAGTCTCCGGACATTGGTATTGAGTTGTCTGCCTTTAACAAACCCAGTCTGGTCTTCCTCAATCACCCCTGGGACGCAATCCTCAATTCCTGTGGCCAGAATCTTAGCTAGCAAATTGGCATCCACATTTAAAAGCAAAATCGGCCTGTATGACCCGCAATGTTCCGGGTCCTTCCTTCGTTTAAGAAGGAGTGAGATCAAAGCCTGTGACGTTGTTGGGGGGGAGGGTTCCTTTCTCTCCAGCCTCATCGAAGGTCCTCATCAGGAGTGGGCTCAATATTTCCGAAAATCTCTGATGGAATTCTACCTGGTGTGCTGCCTGCATTGTTAGCCCCTTGCACGCTGTTGGGTTAATACCAGCAGCGGCAGGTTGAGGCCGTTAACTGCCTACTGAGGGGCCTCAATTGCTGGTTGTTTGGGAAGGCTGTACATAGGCCTTCCAACCACGGGCTTAATCAGGGTGGAGACGGGAGACCCAACCGTCATCCTCCTGCCGAATTAGATGCTAGCTGCCACCAACCTTTGCGCAAGTGAAGGAGACACAGCCGGAGTGAGACACATCCAGAATGGGAATTGGAACTTGGTAATTTGGTGCAGAGTGGGAGAAGGTGCTTCTTCCCTACTGTTTTGTTCTCTCTCTTTCTTCTGGCCTGTAACTTTTAATCTGCAGGGAGAGAACCAGAGAACATCTGAGAACCTGGGAAGGTAAGTGATTTTTATTTATTTTTATTTTTATTACCTTTTCAAATTGTGTGGGAGGGAAAACTGAAGTGACATCACTGTAAAGCTGTGACCTGATTGGCTGGTTGGGAATCTACACTAAACTTAAACATTAAGCATTGTTAAACTAATTAAACATAATTACTTAATTATAATTTAGATGGGTATCTAAGCCAGAGATTGGAGAGTACTGTATTTAGCTTTCACATTTATAGTAGAAATCTAGTGCTAGGAAACATATAATTGACAGTAACATAAAAAAAAATTTAAATTTAATTTACAAATTAATTGATGCAATGTCAATTAGAGGGATGCAGTGCTCTGACTGTGAGATATGGCAGGTCCGGGAGGCTTCCAGCATCCTGGATGGATTCATCTGCAGAAAGTGCACCCAGCTGGAGCTCCTCACAGACCACATGGTTCGGTTGGAGCAGCAGTTGGGTGCACTTAGGAGCATGTAGGTGGCGGAAAGCGTCATAGGTAGTAGTTATATAAATGTGGTCATACCCAAGGTGCAGGCAGAGAAATGGGTGACCACCAGAAGGGGCAGACAGTCAGTGCAGGAATCCCCTGTGGTTGTCCCCCTCTCGAACAGGTATGCCCCTTTGGATACTGTCGGGGGGGATAGCCTATCAGGGGAAAACAGCAGCAGCCAGAGCAGTGGCACCACGGCTGGCTCTGATGTTCAGCCTGGAGGGTCAAAGCGCAGAAGAAATGAAAATGAAATGAAAATCACTTATTGTCACAAGTAGGCTTCAAATGAAGTTACTGTGAAAAGCCCCGAGTAGCCACATTCTGGCGACTGTTCGGGGAGCCTGGTACGGGAATTGAACCGTGCTGCTGGCTTGCCTTGGTCTGCTTTCAAAGCCAGCGATTTAGCCCTGTGCTAAACCAGCCCCTTTGAGCAATAGTCATAGGGGACTCTATAGTCAGGGGCACAGGTAGGCGCTTCTGTGGATGTGAAAGAGACTCCAGGATAGTATGTAGCCTCCCTGGTGCCAGGGTCCACGATGTCTCCGAACGGGTAGTGGGCATCCTGAAGGGGACGGCAAACAGGCAGAGGTCGTTGTACATATTGGTACTAACGACATAGGCAGGAAGGGGTATGAGGTCCTGCAGCAGGAGTTCAGAGAGCTAGGCAGAAAGTTAAAAGACAGGACCTCTAGGGTTGTAATCTCAGGAGTACTCCCTGTGACACGTGCCAGTGAGGGTTGAAATAGGAAGATAGAGCAGCTAAACACATGGCTAAACAGCTGGTGTAGGAGGGAGGGTGTCCGTTATCTGGACCACTGGGAGCTCCTCCGGGGCAGGTGTGACCTGTATAAGAAGGACGGGTTGCATCTAAACTGGAGAGGCATAAATATCCTGGCTGCGAGGTTTGCTAAAGACACGCGGGAGGTTTTAAGCTAGTATGGCAGGTGGGTGGGTACCGGAGCAATAGGTCAGAAGGTGAAAGCATTGAGGGAGAACTCGGGAATAGGGCCAGTATGGCTCTGAGGAAGAGCAGACAGGGAGACGTTGCTGACAACAGCGGGTCTGGTGGCCTGAAGCGCATATGTTTTAATGCAAGAGGTATTGCGGGTAAGGCAGATGAACTTGGAGCTTGGATTAGTACTTGGAACTATGATGTTGTTGGTTGAGGGAAGGACAGGATTGGCAGCTAAATGTTCCAGGATTTAGATGTGTCAGGCAGGATAGAGGGTGGTGTAAAAGGGGTGGCGGAGCTGCGCTACTGGTTAGGGAGAATATCACAGCTGTACTACGGGAGAACACTTCAGAGGGCAGCGAGGCTATATGGATAGCGATCAGGAATAAGAAGGGTGCAGTCCAAATGTTGGGGGTTTACTACAGCCCTCCCAACAGCCAGCAGGAGATAGAGGAGCAGATAGGTAGACAGATTTTGGAAACAAGTAAATACAACAGGGTTGTTGTGATGGGAGACTTCAACTTCCCCAATATTGACTGGGACTCACTTAGTGCTAGGGGCTTAGACGGGGCAGAGTTTGTAAGGAGCATCCAGGAGGTCTTCTTAAAACAATATGTAGACAGTCCAACTAGGGAACTGGTATTGGGGAATGAGCCCGCCCAGGTGGTAGAAGTTTCAGTAGGGGAGCATTTCGGGAACAGTGACCACAATTCAGTAAGGTTTAAAGTACCGGTGGACAAGGATAAAAGTGGTCCTAGGGTGAATGTGCTAAATTGGGGGAAGGCTAATTATAACACTATTAGGTGGGAACTGAAGAACCTAGATTGGGGGCGGATGTTTGAGGGTAAATCAACATCTGACATGTGGAAGACATTCAAATGTCACTTGAAAGGAATTCAGGACCGGCATGTTCCTGTGCGGAAGAAGGATAAATACGGCAAATTTTGGGAACCTTGAATAACGAGAGATATTGTAGGCCTCGTCAAAAAGAAAAAGGAGGCATTTGTCAGGGCTAGAAGGCTGGGAACAGACGCAGCCTGTGTGGAGTATAAGGAAAGTAGGAAGAAACTTAAGCAAGGAATCAGGAGGGCTGGAAGAGGTCACGAAAAGTCATTGGCAAATATGGTTAAGGAATATCCCAAAGCTTTTTACACGTACATAAAAAGCAGGAGGGTAGCCAGGGAAAGGGTTGGCCCACTGAAGGATAGGCAAGGGAATCTATGTGTGGAGCCAGAGGAAATGGGTGAGATACTAAATGAATACTTTGCATCAGTATTCACCAAAGAGAAGGAATTGGTGGATGTTGAGTCTGGAGAAGGGTGTGTAGATAGCCTGGGTCACATTGAGATCCAAAAAGACGAGGTGTTGGGCGTCTTGAAAAATATTAAGGTAGATAAGTCCCCAGGGCCTGATGGGATCTACCCCAGAATACTGAAGGAGGGTAGAGAGGAAATTGCTGAGGCCTTGACAGAAATCTTTGGATCCTCACTGTCTTCGGGTGATGTCCCGGAGGACTGGAGAATAGCCAATGTTGTTCCTTTGTTTAAGAAGGGTAGCAAGGATAATCCAGGGAACTACATGCCAGTGAGCCTTAAGTCAGTGGTAGGGAAATTACTGGAGAGAATTCTTCGAGACAGGATCTACTCCAATTTGGAAGCAAATGGATGTATTAGTGAGACGCAGCATGGTTTTGTGAAGGGGAGGTCGTGTCTCACTAACTTGACAGAGTTTTTTGAAGAGGTCACAAAGATGATTGATGCAGGTAGGGCAGTGGATGTTGTCTATATGGACTTCATTAAGGCCTTTGACAAGGTCCCTCATGGTAGACTGGTACAAAAGGTGAAGTCACAGGGGATCGGGGTGAGCTCGCAAAGTGGATACAGAACTGGCTAGGTCATAGAAAGCAGAGAGTAGCAATGAAAGGGTGCTTTTCTAATTGGAGGGCTGTGACTAGTGGTGTTCCACAGGGATCAGTGCTGGGACCTTTTCTATTCGTGGTATATACAAATGATTTGGAGGAAGATGTAACTGGTTTGATTTGTAAGTTTGCAGATGACACAAAGGTTGGTGGAATTACGGATAGCGATGAAGACTGTCAAAGGATACAGCAGGATTTAGATCGTTTGGAGACTTGGGCGGAGAGATGGCAGGTGGAGTTTAATCCGGACAAATGTGGGGTAATGCATTTTGGAAAGTCTAATGCAGGTAGGGAATATACAGTGAATGGCAGAACCCTCAAGAATATTGAAAGTCAGAGAGATCTAGGTGTCCAGGTCCACAGGTCACTGAAAGGGGCAACACAGGTGGAGAAAGTAGTCAAGAAGGCATACGGCATGCTTGCCTTCATTGGCTGGGGTATTGAGTATAGGAATTGGCAAGTCATGTTGCAGCTGTATAGAACCTTAGTTAGACCACACTTGGAGTATTGTGTTCAATTCTGGTCGCCACACTACCAGAAGGATGTGGAGGCTTTAGAGAAGGTGCAGAAGAGATTTACCAGGATGTTGCCTGGTATGGAGGGCATTAGGTATAAGGAGCGGTTGAATAAACTTGTTTTGTTCTCACTGGAACGACGGAGGTTGAGGGGCGACCTGATAGAGGTCTACAAATTTATGATGGGCATAGACAGAGTGGATAGTCAGAGGCTTTTCCCCATGGTAGAGGGGTCAATTACTCGGGGGCATAGGTTTAAGGTGCGATGGGCAAGGTTTATAGGAGATATAGGAGATGCAGAAGGAGGCCATTCAGCCCATCGAGTCTGCACCGGCTCTTGGAAAGAGCACACTACCCAAGCCCACAGCTCCACCCTATCCCCATAACCCAGTAACCCCATCCAACACTAAGGGAAGTTTTGGACACTAAGGGCAATTTAGCATGGCCAATCCACTTACCCTGCACATCTTTGGACTGTGGGAGGAAACCGGAGCACCCAGAGGAAACCCATGCGCACATGGGGAGAATGTGCAGACTCCGCACAGACAGTGACCCATGCCGGGAATCGAACCTGGGACCCTGGAGCTGTGAAGCAATTGTGCTAACCACAATGCTACTGTATGAGATGTACGAGACAAATTTTTTGCACAGAGGGTGGTGGGTGCCTGCAACTCGTTGCCGGAGGAGGTGGTGGAAGCAGGGACAATAGTGACATTTAAGGGGCATCTTGACAAATACATGAATAGGATGGGAATATAGGGATACGGACCCAGGAAGTGTAGAATATTTTAGTTTAGACGGGCAGCATGGTCGGCACAGGCTTGGAGAGCTGAAGGGCCTGTTCCTGTGCTGTACTTTTCTTTGTTCTTTCTTTTTTTAAACCCGCCATGGGGAAGGACATTAAATTCTGCCTCTGTATCTGTTCTCAACACTTCAAGGTTTTCCCTCCATTGAGGTGAACGATCAGGAATGATTGGATCAGCAAGCTGAGGAGAATAGTGGTGGAAATTCTATCAAAGGCTTTTTGAGTAAAGAATTGTCACAATTGTGGTAAAGGAATGCAGTCAGAGATATTATTGTGAAACACAAATTGAAATTGATTTCAAGCTATTTGCATAGTGTATGCTCTGGGAAATTAAACATCTCTCACTTTCAATTTAATGTTTTATTCTAATGTAGAGAGATTGTAGAGAAATTACTATTGAGAAAAATGATGCAAATTATTTCAACTTCCAACTCAAAGCTGACAACGGGTCATCTGGACTCGAAACATTAGCTCTTTTCTCTCCCTACAGACGCTGCCAGACCTGCTGAAATTTTCCAGCATTTTCTCTTTGGTTTCAGATTCCTGCATCCACAGTAATTTGCTTTTCTATAAACCTAAACTTTAGGTGAGACGGAATGACTAGCCTTCAAGTAAAACTAAATTTAACAGGCTTTCAGATAGTCAAATGCTCATAGGATAGAGACTTGTTCTGGAATAGTAGTCAAAGACTGAGCAAGTCCTAACAGTACTTCTTTATAGCCTCCAAGTTACTGTTGGTGATAATGATAGATTGATGCAGAACACATGCTACATGTTTTTGCCTTTTTCAAATTGGGCTGCAGCAGAGTAGATTATTTTGAATGCTACATCTCTCATTGTCGTTTCCGTCAGATTTGTAATTAGCATTGTCCTCGAGATGTAAATATCTAATTCACATTTGATGCAGCTATTTTTTTTAAATCCCCTGTCTACATACTGTCATTAAACTTGTGGTGGGATTGAAAGTCACAGCTGCTTCTAAGATGGTTGATAAGTTAAGATGATGAGTCGGATTTTCGACTTGCCTCTGAAATGTGAAAATTGTGTTATAAAATTGGCAGCTCAGTTCCAGCCACCGCCTGATTTTGCATATAATTTCTATAAAAATGAATGGTAATGAAAATGGAACATTTTTTACAACTGGAGACGGATCCACGACAACAGATGGATGCCTCTGTTGGCAAGATGAAAATCTACCCTAACGTGCAAATGTCAGTGCCTCGTATGCGCATCTGGTTTCCCCTTCGAATGCGGCTTGTCACCATGGATAATGTTCTCACAGTTTGATTTTTCTTTTTTGCATTTTCTGTATCCACTTTTGCCAAAACAATGTGTCATAAAGTTAAAGAATCCCGAGCGTCTCTGGGGTAAACAGTTTCAGAGTTGTTTGTGTGTGCAAATTGAAGTCTAACATTCAGGCTTTGAACCACAGGAATGTACAATCCATGTGTGTTTTTTTCCTACTTGTTTTACAACAGTGCTACAAATCATCCTCATTTTCAAAGTCCCGTAATGGCTCCATATTCCTGAACGCTTCCATTTTAACATTCTTTCCCTCGTGTTCAAATCCCTCTGTGGCTTCGATCCCCCTCCCTGTCTCTGTAATATCCAGCACCCCGACAACAGAGATCTCCGCATTCCTCCAACTCTGGCCTCTTGTCCATCTCCCACTTCTTTCTCTCCAGCACTGATAGCTGTGGCAATTCAGTTGTTTAGATCCTAGTTCTGGAAGTTCTTCTTCCTCCATTTTTCACCAAGCTTTTGGTCAGCTGTCCTCACACCCTTATCTTTAGCAGAGTGTCAATTTTTATCAGATTACGTGATCCGGAGTCGATCAGGCAGCAATCTGAGAATGGAAGGTGAAGTACTCAAGGTTTCCTTGTAGGCCTGGAAGGGTATCCTTCTTTCTTGTCCAAAAAGAAACAAAGTTATATTCCTCAGCTTCATTTGGTCCTGCTCCTGCTTATTGCCAGCTTCCACTTCTGGATCCAACTTACAGCAACAGGCTGGATCCAGCGCTAAAATCACATCAGGATCCTTCTGCCAAGCACCCCGATATTTATGAGGCCCTTGCATACCTGCCTGCATTGAGAACCTTCTATACCTAACAAAATGGTTACAGGAAGGAACTGCAATGCAGCAGAGGAGGTTTGCACTCGGTCCCTAATTTAACCCCTCACACAACCTATTATTGGGAGTCGCATGGGATGGGGGCTAAAATCAGGGCTGAATAAAAACAGCCAGACACAATGCTGAGGGTGGAATCTTACACTTCCACCAGTAACCGGAATCCTGGTACCTAATTTGGCCTGAGTCAAGAAAAATCAGTTCCTGTTTGGAATTTTGTCCTCTCGCATTTCAAGGTGGGATAAAGGCAGATCCAGTTCCCCACTCAGCAATGTCGAAAACCCCTTTTGCATTAATTTACTTGTCATGAATGCCGATTTAAAGGCCAACTGACTGGAATCATGTTCCTCTCCAGCGTCGAATTACAGCGTTCTGTTTTATGCCTATATATAAGTGGCATGCACCTGGTGAGCTTCACATCATCCATGACTTGGAAGTTAGTCAATGCTGCTTTCGTCTTCCTTTTATACCGTCACTGCTACATATTTGGTGCCTGCAGCACAAGCTGTACCAAGGCTGGGTACGGGAGGCACAACCAGCAGAGAGGGGGGAGGTAGAGTCAGGACTGTGGGAGCTCTCCCAGCGTGGAGAGGTGGCAGAGGAAGGGCTAGCAGGAAGTGGGGAGGAGCGGTTAGATCTATCAGGGAGGGGTCACACAGATGCAGGACTAGTAAGGGGGGATGCCGTGCAGAGGCAAAGGTGAGACAAAAGCATAACTTGGGAGGTGAGGGGAGGAGGTGGAGTGATTTGGGGGAGGGAGGAGAGGGGTATTGAAGGAATGTGAAAGATAGTCCAGGGGACATGTTTAAAAGATTGTTTGGGGTATGACGGCTCACTGTCCGGGCCTTGTTAGTCGCCCCAGCATGGCAAGCAAGTCTTGGTACCAGTCTTGGACAGGGGAAGGTCTCTCTGGACAGAGATGGCCATGTACAAAATTGTATCGAGGGAGTGCTCAGTCATCTAATGCATTTGGTCCTGGGTGCTTGATGAATAGTACTGGGACACAAAGTGCACAGTCACATTCCGAGCAGGCATTTGGATCCGACACAGTGGTAATTATAATGTCATGAGGTTATTGGATGATCTGATGGGCTCTGTGAAATTAAGGGTACAGGTGGCCTCAAGAAAGGGAGGGGCCAGATTAAGGAGCATGGCGACATCAACATTGGAGGGAACAAGAGGAGACCAGGAATATCCACAATTATAGTGCAGTCAAGGGAAATTGGGGAAGATGGATGAACACAGGAGGGAATATTATTAGGGGGCACAGCTGTGGGGGATGATGGGAGGAACTTACGGTATGACAGAGGGAGCTTGGAAGGTGCTGAATGCAGTCATAAAAATTATCTTTATCTTTACTTCATAATGACACAGTTTGAAAAACAAGGGGATGCATGTGGGAGGAGCTTGGGACGAGTGATGGGAGACGCCATTAATTATTTGCTCATGTCATGGAGAACAATGTTCAGCTGGGTACTGTTCTCAATGATCAAAACTCCATTGAAGGAGCATGCTCCATGACTAATGGGGCACATTCATGCGAAAATGCATTACGTTTCAGGGCTACATTTCAGTAGGTGTGATTTGGCCAATTTATCCTAACAGAGGCATGTAAAATGGGATGGTGGTTAAATCATTCAAGGGACAGGACTGCTGGACAGAAGCTAGATACACACTCCAGCCTCACTAATCCGAGCTAAATGGCCATGGTTGACAAGGCACAATCCTTAAAGTCTTGATATTATGACAAAGCTATATTCTCTATATTGTGTCTAGCAAACTGACAATTTCCTGGTGGAGGGTTTTTCCACATGTATGTAATCACCCTGATCAAGGCCCTCATTGTTAATGTGCAGTCCTGTCTGAAGGAGAGGATCAGCTAGCTACCTGTGCTCCTCCAGACTTAAGCCACTTGCAAGGGATAGCCTGGAAATCCCAGGCCAAGGGTTTTGCACTGGCCTCCTGGATTGGAGCTGGAGGGAACAAATCAAGGGTAAGTTTCAATTAGTGCTCATAGAAACATTGAAGCATAGAAAATAGGAGCAGGAGGAGGCCATTCAGTCCATCGAGTCTACTCTGTCATTCATTATGATAATGGCTGATCATCCAACTCAATAGTCTAATCTTGCCTTCCCCGATATCCCTTGTTTCCCTTCGCCCCAAGTACTATATCTAATTGCTTCTTGAAAACATACAGGGCACGATCTACTGGCTGTGTTACACCCGAAAGGCAGTGCGGTGTGGCACAACACCTCAGGTAGATGCTGGGAGATCCCTCTCCCGGGATCTACCCAACTTACCATGCCTCTCAAGGATCTCGCGATACAATGTAATGTGAATCACACCCCTGTGAGCGGGTCACTTTTTGGCAGCTCTGCATATTAGAGTGTGACAGCTAGTTTCACAATCTACCCAAGGGATCTAACCCCCTCACCTTGGAGATTGTGCGTTAGCGCTATTCAGTGCTGGTCTGCAAAAATGGAATAACACACGTGGGAGTCGCCAAGAGGATTAGAGGCCCCCAGGTGCTTTCCCTCTGGGCAGGTGGCGCCCTGGCACTGCCGGTGACACCTGGGTACCCTGGCAATTACAGCCTGGCACACTGGCAGTTCCAGCACTACCAAGGTGCCCAGGTGGCACTGCCAGTTGGCAGCAGCACTTCCAGGGTACCAGGCTGACACTGCCAAGGTGCCAAACTGGAATATTTCTTGTGCTGCGGATTGGGCCCGGGGGTACCCTGTGCGGGTGCAGAGGGGCCTGAGGACTCCCTTATAGGTGAGTTGGCACTTTGGGGAGGTTCAGGGGTCGAGAAATCAGGACACCATTTAGAATTGGCATCCTCATCTCCTTCTGCACAGAGGTGCTCCAGCGGTACTCTTACAGGAGTACCTTTAATTGTCCAACGATGTGATAGCTCACATTTGCCACCTATTCCATGAAAAACTGATGCTGCAAAGATTTGGAGGGCATCCCAAGTTGATGGCTATCAAGGTAACCGCCGCAATAACCCTCTTTTCCGGCAGGTCGTTCCAGGGTTCCACTGAGGACCTTTGCAGAATCTTCCAATCGGCAACACACAAATGTGTACAGAAGGGGACAGGTGTCCTTTTCGCTAGAACTCTCTGTATGGAGGCTGAAGGTCAAGCTGCCAGAGCTGTGGGAGCTGCAGCGATATCTGGTTTCCGGCAACTGTAGGGACACCATCAACTGCACACATGTGGCCTTGAGATGCTCCTGGCAGCAGCCTGTTAGATTCATCAAAAAGAATTCCACACTCTGAATGTACAGCTAATTTCAGGTCACAGAAGGCAAATCCTGCATGTTTGTGCTTAATATCCAGGGAGCTCTGACGACCTTACAAAATAAACTGTACCGCATCTGCCAGCAGCTGTATGGAGTCAGTAGAACTCTATATTAGATGGGATGTATACTACAGGTGACATATTGCCATGATAACTGTTTCACATCCATACATAAGTTAAATTTCTTCTCCAATGCAAAGACTCACATCAGAAGAATGGCCATTTGGGTCTGAAGTATTTGAGGCTGCTGGCATGCATGAAGCTGGACTGCAGAATAATTCACTGTCACCAGAGGAAAGTAACAGATAAAGGAAAAGAAAGTTGGAAGAAAGATTAATTTAATTTGTTTTTATATGCCATCCTTAAAGTTACAAAACCAATGCGCAGAACAGACAAGGCCAACCCTTAATCCATCTCATTGCTTGCTGCAAAAAAACAATACAATTTCAAATTGAAACCAATTCAAGGTCTCCACAAGAGAGACATAAGATCCAAGCTGGCAAGACAAGGCGTTGCACCTCATCTTGGGCTTCATCTGACGCTTGATCTTAGCTAAAAGGCTGAGAAGTGATTGAGAAAAAAGATTAATTGTATACAATACCTCAAAGGTTTCAATGCAGACCTTAATGGTTTGGATATTGGAATACCGTAGTTCCTCTTTTACTCATATTAAAAATAATGCCAGTCACAGTCTTATTCATTGTGTGCTATGGAAACAATCCTCAAAAGAAAAACACATGGTATGGATTAAGGTAGATTAATGACCTTCCCCATAAAAAGATTCTGCTCTGATAAAGTACTATTTCCAGCACTTATCCTGATATTATCCAGCAACATATTAATATCATGCTATTTATATTGCAAGCAGAATCAATTCCAAAACAACATGCTACATTTCAATTGTACAAAAAAACATTGAGGAGAAGTTGGGTTACCGAGTTATGGAATGCTTTCCATTAATAACACCTATAAAGAAATCATTCTGAATGCTTAGCTCTGTGAATAATATAAAGCAGAGTTTCAAGTAATGAACCTCATGGTCAAGTTAAACCTGAGTGGCTGGGTTAACTGCAGGTTGAATCCTGTGCTCACCAGTTTAAAGTTCTGGCCCTGGGGCATTTTATGCATGCACTTCACGTAAATGGCATCAGTCTATTGTCCACTCATAACAGGCAAGAAGATGGCGCAAAAAGATTGGCACTTAATGTCCCAGTGATTGCAGTCAAAGGGCAGGGAAGGGTTTGTTCCAGGGTCCCGAAGGATGAAAGGAGTGAATGCAGGCAGTTAAGGTCCTTTAAGGGGTCCCAGAGGATTTCCCACCTCCTGACTCCACAAAGAGCCCTGCTGTTGAATCCATGGTCAGCAGGACGCCATAAACGATAGGTAGAAATTAACAAGCAAGGCTTATTCCAATCCAAATCCAAACTCCTCCACTCCCCGAAGGGTTGGCTTATGTGAGTTTGGGCTCTCCCTGTTAAGGGGAAGCCACTCCCCCTTAAACGGTCAGTTCATATTCCGGGAGGTCATGGGAAACCGCATGGTCCTGATTCCGGGACATCCACTGTGGTTATAACACCTGCCTTGAAGAAAATCACATATTTACAGAGCAGCTGCAGATCTGCTTCTCATGGCAGATGAGCAATGCCTCATTCAGGCCCCAGGGAAGCTGCAATCAGGGTCCTCTTCAAGTAACAGGACGCCAACTTGTATAAATCTATGAGCCGATATTCCTGCTTCAGAGACAAGGTCATCTGCCTGCAGATGTAGGAAGGGTAGGGAAGGGTTGACTTTGAAATGGTAAGCAAGCTAATGGTTTTTAATGGCACACTTGCTTAGTTTCAACTGGGTAAAATTGTCCCCAATATGGTCTTTACTTGCACATTTAGTTAATGAACAGAACACGACAATGGGTCTCTTCATTTGTATGTGCTCACTAGGGTGATAGATGATACTGCTAACAACTGGAGCATTTCCCATTCTTCACCCAGTACCAATAGCAGCCACACTCCAACCAGAAGCACAGATCCAGAAATTGAGACTATGGCCTGCATTTTCACTCCCATGTTAGGAGCACAGAACACAACTCGCAAACCTGACCTGGGTGGGAGAAGGTTCCCTTGAAGGTTGGATATTTGGTCCGGTGAGGGGATGTGGCATTGGGATGAGGTGTGGGGCAATGGATCATCGTGGGTGACCCATGAAAGATTGAGATGGCTGCCAACTGCGGAAGTGGACTCTTCAGATCTGGACCTGCCTCCATGCAGTGGCACTGTGTGAAAGTTTTCAAAAAAAGGAAATAGCCTGCCAGGACTCAGCCCTCATATTCCTTCCCCCTCACATATTCCCCATGCCCTACACATGCCCACTGCAGGCCCCTCATGCTCTCTATGCCAACTTGTGCTCTTCTACCCACCCCCAGACCCTTCTGCACTCCATGCCAACCTGTGGCTCAGCAATCTCTCCCATGGCCCTTTATAGCTCTGATGCTAACTTTGTGCTAAATGATGGTAACAAATGCCTCCCACCTACCATATTTTGCAGTTAAACATTCCATGCCAACTCACTCAGCATCCACCATAGAAAGACTGCAGGAGCCACATTAAAATAAAGTTCTAAATATCTATTGCAGACTTTACTATCTTAAAAATACACACTCATCCATAAAACCCCATTTACTGCATCTACATTCTCTTCAACTATATCATTCCTTACAAAAACAAACATTTCATTCAAGTGCTTAATCCCAAATAAAAACAAATATTTCATTCAAGTGCTTAATCCCATATAAAAACAAATGTTTGATTCAAGTGCTTATAACAGCAAGCATTGGAATTCCTAGTCTCACTTCAAAAAGTATATAACCACTTGCAGCTGTCAATCAAACTGTTAACTGATAGGCTCCCCACTGTGATAATGGAAGTTGGTGAAATCAGTCATGCAGACCTTATCCAGTATGATGCCCCTTAGGTTTATGTTAGCAGCCAGAGTGAAATTGCAAGCCATGATTTTTAACATTTCACACAAATTTTCAAAGATTTAAAAGGCAAAAGTTTTATCTGTCTTGACAGTTTGACAGTTGTTTTGACAGTTCCTTTTGACAAACATAAACATATAAATTAAGGGTAGGACTAGGCCATTCTGTCCCTTGAGCCTGCTCTGCCATTCATTAAGATCATGGCCTCAATGCTACTTTGATTGTGACCATGATGCTACTTTGCTGCTTACCACTACACCATTTGACTCCTTTGTTCCGCAAGAATCTATCTACCTCCTCTTTAAAATATTTAATGATTCTGTCTCTACCATTCTCTGGGGAAGAGAATTCATCAGATTCATGACCCTCTGTGAGCTTGAGGGTCCCCACCACCCTGCACCCATGAGCAATGTCGCACCCCACACACATGGGCTTTACTCAAGTGAGGATAGCCTGCTATTGGATCACTTGCCTTTTCAGGCCTTCCCATGCCCTTTTTGGGCACCCCCTTTAAGGACCCCCACCTGTCACCCCCCAACTTTCCGAAGTCCCCTTAATGCAAACCCTGCAGCACCCCCCACCCTTCGTACTGCCCCTCATCCCTCCATTCAAGGGCATGACTCCGTCAGCCCCAAACTCTTGGCAGTGCCACTATAGCACAAAGGCACTTTGGCACTGCCACCCTGGCAGTGCTCCTGCTGGCTTTGTAGTTCCACCTGGGCACTTTAGCAGTTCCACGGCGGCAGTACCAAGGTGCCAGCCCAGCAGTGACAAGGCACCCGTGTTCAAGGGAATGGGCCAGAGGGCCACCCTGCCCTGCCTCTGACCACCCAAGAGCCTCTGATGGCCCGGGAGACCCCCCCCCCAGGTACCTTTCCACCTGGTCCACGCTTCTGTGGACCAGCACTGAATGGCCGGCGCCCAGCTGGGGTCTCCTTGGGGAGGCTGGTAGATCCCAAGTCAGCACACATAAGCAGGTTTTAAAGTTACTTAGGCATGTGAGGCTTGGTGTCACACATCATGGGGTCTCCCATTAGAGAGTGAGATGGGGGGCATTTATTTTTCTCTCAGAGGCTTGTTACTCTTTGGAATTCTCTTCCCTGACAAGCAGTGGAGGTTGGGTCATTGAATACATTCAGTGCTGAGTCAGACAAATTTTTGATCAGCAAGCGAGTTAAGGGTTATGGGAAGCAGACAGGAAAGTGGAGTTAAGATCAGGCACGGTCTCATTGAATGCCAGAGCAAGCTTGAGGGATCAAATAGCCGACACCTGCCCTTATTTCTAAAAGAAAAGTGCCATGTTTCCGACTTCTATCACTTCACCAGCAAAAATTAAACGCCAACATTTTCCTCAAGGCATATGCTTTTCATTTGAGCTGAGAAAGAAAATTTTATGTTCAAATAGTTTTTCTTCGATACTTTACTGTTAATTGCAGGAATTACGGAATATCTAAACTGTTTGTATAAAGTCTTTGGAGAATGTTCATCCTGTTTGAATGGCAAGGGAACTACATTCATAGCACAGCCAAAGTATGCTCACAAAATCTTTAAATCAACCTCAAAGATATTAATCCATTGTCTCTTACCTGATTTTGACAGCATGTTAATTGCAGAGACAACCTTCCTTATATCATTGTGTTAGTTTATTTTTCATATTCTCCTTCCCTGAGAAATAGTTACCCACACTCCAAAAAATGTTTGCGTGAAGTCCTTTGCGACAATTCAATGAAATGAAAAAATGCCGTTCAAATGAAAATTCAAAGGTGAATTAATGCTGAGCTTGAGAAGATTTTATGCAGTGATCCTACAGATATAGAATCTTGGAGAGATAAGAATGGTGAGAAATGTGGAACGTGTACTTTCATGGATTCAATTCTGTCATTGGCAATGATGAGCAATATTTCATTGCATTTGGTAAACTGATTTAACTTTTCAGGCCTGTTGTGATAGTTACAATGAAACCAATTGTGTTTCTTTCCAGTAAAGTATTAGTTAAATTCAGATCAACAATACCCTATGTTATCAACTCCCTCGGAAGAAAGAAGGGTGCCGTCTAACGGGCTTCATAATTTGTGTGTCCGGAGATGACTCAGTAGGCCATGCCTGAAGCTACAGGCATTTGGGCAGAGAGTTGCTCTGAGGAAGGGCAGTTCTCAGGCTCGGGTTCTACTCCCTCTCCTTCTGCCTTCGGCACTTCTCTGCAGCAGAGTTTATGTGACCAGTTTCCATCTGTGTTAGTTTGTTGAGTGTGGCTCCACCCACATGGCACGATTTGCAATAAGTTCCTCCCATGTCAATATTTCCAATGAGTGTCCTTAAAACAGTGTCTCTGCCCTCCCTGATATTGGGTGCCATCCTTCAATTATGAAAAGGAGGTCTACTTCAGAAGCCATTTATTTGGCACACAGGTGGGGTGTTCGGATTTCTGCCTCACAGTGCCAGGGACCGAGGTTCAATTCCAGTCTTGGGTGACTGTGTGGCGTTTCACATTCTCCCCGTATTTGCATGGATTACCTCCGGGTGCTCCAGTTTGTGCAGGTTAGGTGGATTGGCCATGCTAAATTACCACTTAGTGTCCAAATATATCCAGGTTAGGTGGGGTTATGGATTATGGGGATGGGGCAGGAGCATGGGCCTCGGTAGGGTGCTCTTTCAGAGGTTGGTGCAGACTTGATGGGCCAAATGGTCTCCTTCTGCACTGCATGGATTTTATGAATCAAAATTATGGTTGTGATTCTAGATAAATTGGCTTTGGTGAGGATTCTGGAGTTTGTTTGTCTGTCTTCCCACTTGCCTTTGAATAGATTAAGGAGATTATCGACTGGTGGAAATTCTGCAGCACTTGGTGGTGCCTTTGGAAGGTTATCCAAGTCTCACTGCCATTAAAAAGGGTGATGATAACAACAACAGCATTGGGCACCTAAGCCTTTGTCATCTGATGGAGATAGCAGTTGAAGAATTATATTTTTTTATTTTTCGAAGGCTGTGCTGATACGGCTGATTCTGTATAGGTTCTCCTCTGTGACAGTGACCTTTCAAGGAAGATAGCTGCCAAGATCTGGGAATGGATCAATGACTTCATCAATCACAATAGGTGAAGATGTAGATGCCTGTCCAGGAGAGGGCAGGTGGAGGATTTTAGTCTTGCTAATATTACCCGATATAATAACTTTTCAAACCAACAACGGTTAATGGTATAGTCCTTTTGGGTAGGAATTTAAACTGATAACAGATAATTGACACATACTGAGGTAAAGGAAGGAATCTACTGTTATGCCATGTGTCACGACATTGTGATGAGCTTCCACAGCCACGCAGGTGTACCACAGGATTGTGGGGTCAACTTTACCAATGTCAGCCAGTGAAGAGGTCACTGCCAGGAACACCATCTAATTCAGGACGATAGACCCCCCTCTCCAAGCCACCTGCCCAATCAGAGGGCCAGTAGCTTTTCAACCGCAGCCAAACCGCCAATGGAGGTTGGCACTGCTGAGGCAGTGAGATGAAGGAGAGGGCACCTTCTTGTTGAGGCAATCTTGAAAGGCCGGTAAGTGATGGATGTGCCACGGCCAGGCAGACAGACTACAGCAGTAGCGTTGGAGATGCAAGGGCTGTCATTGCTGCAGAGTGGCCCTTTTTTGCGCCATTAAGCCTCCAAAGAAGAAGCCCCCCCTCCCCCCACATCTCTAGGAGGCTAGCTCGAGACAGCTGGCAACCTTCACCATAGCAGGCCATTCTGAGGCTTGTGAGATCCAATCAGCCTGGTGAAATCACCATCAACAGGTCAATTAATTGGATGAATTGTTCGTCATTTATGAACCCTTCTTGGCAGAACGACATTGGGCTTCACTCCCAACACTTTCCGCCATCATTTATCACCATTCCTAACTCAAGGCTTGTCTCCAAAGGGCTGGTATAATTCCAGATACTGTGAATGACAGTTAAATATATATAATTGATTATTAAACATTTTTGGTCAAAACGCCCCATTTCACATGATTTAATAATGACAGACCTCGCATCTAAATGATTTAATATTTTTCTGCCATGCGGAAGAGTTTTTTAATCATCTCATTATTAAGGAGCCTTGAGGGAGGAGTAACCATAACATGATGCAATTTTACATAGAGTTTGAAAGTGATGTCACTCAATCTGACACTAGTGTCATACATCTAAACAAAAGAAACTATGAGGATGTGAGAGGAAAATTGGCTGTGGTAGGTTGAAACTAGATCACAAGGTATGGTGGTAGATCAGGCAATGGCAAGCATTTAGAGAATTAATACATGGTTGACAACAAATTTAAATTCCTTTGAGCCACAAAAACCCAGCAGGAAAGATGATTCAACCGTGACAAAAAAGAGAAGTTAAAGATTATAGCAGATCAAAGAAAGAGGCTTACAAAGTTGCCAAAGAAAAGTAGTGGGCTGGATTCTCCATTTGCCGATGGCGCAATCGCATTCAGCGATTGGCTGGAGAATCCGTTTTACGCTGAAATCGGGGGTGGCGCCGTTTTTCGGATGCACTGCCCCCTCAAAAATGGCAGAAAATCTGAGTACTCCGGACGCCATTGCGACGGCCTTCGGATGTCACCTGAGGCCCTCCCCCAATGCTCTGCCCCCGATGGGCCAACTTCCTGACAGTGCTCTCTCAGTTTTTGGGGACCTCGCGTCGCGGCTGCGGACTATGTCCAGCGCTGCCACAGACTGGAGGGGAAGCCGTTCCGCTGGCTGGGGGTCTTCAGCTGTGGGACAGGTGGGGGGCAGTTCGGGGGTGGCGAGGGGGGTACAGGCGGACACTATCTGGCAGGCCGGGTCTGTGCGCGGCCAGTGCCATGTTGTACGGCGCGGCTTCCGCAGGTCGCCATCGTGCGCATGCGTGGCCACGGACCCAGCAATTCTCCGTCTGTATCTGCAGTAAAGCCGGGGGCTTTACGTGGTGTGGCTGCTAGCCCCCCCCCCCCCCCCCTCCCCCACCAGGCGGAGCATCGGTGCGAGGGCGACACCAACTTTTTGGTTGTAGGACCAGACGTTTCTTCCGGCCATAGCTTCAAAATCGGAGAATCCAGCCCAGTAAGTCTGAGGATTGGGAGCATTTTGAAATTCGGCAAAGGAGGAAGAAGAAACTGGTAACAAAAGAAAAGAGAGAATATGAAAGTAAACTAGCGAGAAGCATAAAAATGGATTGTAAAATTGTCAAAACATTTAAAAAGGAAACGATTGGCAAAGACAAATGTGGGCCCACTATAGGTAGAAGCAAGAGATTATACAATGAGGAATGAGGGAACGGCAGAGAAACTCAACAAATACTGCCTTCATGCAGGAACATCTGAAAAAAATTCCCAGGAAAACGAGAGAACTAAAGGACAAGTGAGAATGAGAAACAGAAACAACAAAAAAAAAGAAGTGGATAAATTAACGGGACTGAAAGTTGATAGGACCTCTGGGCCTGATGATCATCATCCCAGAGTGGAAGGTAGCAAGTATGACCTCACGATTTCAGAAAGGAGGGAGAGAGAAAGTAGTAAACTACAGACTGTTAACCTGACATTAGAATTAGAGAAAATGCAAGAATCTAATAAGAAGGATGTGATAACTTGAGACTTAGAAAATAATGATAGGATTGTTTGGAATCAGCATGAATATTTTTTAAATTTAGAGAACCCAATTATTTTTTTCCAATTAAGGGGCAATTTAGTGTGGCCAATCCATCTAACCTGCACAACATTGTGTTGTGGGGGTGAAAACCGCGTAGACACGGGGAGAATGCGCAAACTCTACACAGACAATCACCTGGGGCCGGAATCCGTGGCGCCCAGGACCTGGCGATTCTCCGGCCATTGTCCAACATCGATGGATGTTGCGTGCGGCGTTGGTGCTGGCCCCTCACCAGTACTGGAATCGGCGTGGGTTTCGCTCCGATTATCCCATTGTGAAACACCCACGGATCCTCCATTTGTGCTGACACTTAGCCTCAGCGCCATAGGCAGCATTGCTAACCACTGCGCTACCGTTCCGGAATCAGCATGGATTTATGAAAGAGAAATCGGGCGGAATTCTCCATAGCCTGATATCGAAATTGGGATCAGCTATTGGGCAGAGAATGGCTTCCGACGTCGGAATCGGGGCAGGCGCCGGTTTGGCGCAGGTGCGTGATGTTTCGCCCACTCCAAATCAGCGTCTTCGGGACGCGTGACACGCGCACTTGCAACACCGTTGGCACATCATCAGCTGGCCCACCCGCGATGGTCCTCCCCAAATGGGCCAAGTTCCCAGCGGCGCATGTCACATGTGGTCCCAGTGGTCGGGACGCTGGCGTGCCAGCTGTGGACAGTGTCCAATGCCACCACACTCTGCCGGGATCCATGCTGCTGGTTGGGGGGGGGGCTTCTGCTAGGGCTTGGGTGGTGGCCGGAGGTGGCTGGGGTTGAGCTGTGGGGTCAGGGTGGATGGGTACGTGGTCCAGCATGACTGGCGACATATTTTCCGGCATGCCCTGTGCAACTTGTCAGCCCTGCGCATGATCAGCCCAGGGCCTGGTGATTCTCTGGCCATTTTCCTCGTGATCCACGGGTGTTGCCTGTGATGTTGGTGCTGGCCCCTCACCAGTACCGGAATCGGCGAGGGTTTCACTCCGATTATCCTATTGTGAAACACCCCGGATCCTCCATTGGTGCCGTCATTTGGCCTCAGGAACAGAGAATTTTGCCCATAGTGTTCCACAAATCTGTTCGAGTCTTTTTGAGGATATAACTAGCAAAATAGATGAGGGGGGCCAGTGGATGTGAGATACTTAAATTTTCAAAAAACTTGCAATAACGTTTTGCCCAGGACGTTAGTCAGCAGAATTAAAGCATAGGAGATTGGGGGCACTGACTGAGGATTGGTTGACTGACAGAAAACAGAGTAGAATAAATGGTTCATTCTCAGGTTGGTAGCTTCTGACTATTAGGGTAATGCAAGAATCAGTACTTGGACCCCAGCTTGACACAATCTATTTCAATGATTTGGATGTGGGGTCTAAAAGTAATATTTCCAAATTTGCCAATGACACAAAACTCAGTGGGAAAGGGAGTTAAGGCAGGCTAAGTGAATGGGCAAGAACATGGGAGATGGAATATAATGTGGATAAATATCGCGGACCAGGCCACCGTGTGGGCACCCCCCGGGGCCAGATCGCCCCGCGCCCCCCGCAGGATCACGGAGCCCGCCCGCGCCACCAGATCCCGCCGGTAAGGGACCTAGTCTGATCTAAGCCGGTGGCACCGGCAAAAAACTAGCGGGACTTCGGCCCATCGCGGGCCTGAGAATTCGGGCAGCCCCAGGGCCCATTGAGTCGTACCGGTCTCCGCCATTCTCCGAGGCGGACAGCGCGATTCACGCCTCGCTGACTTTTGGAGGGCCAGATCATTCGGAGGACGGCGGGGGCGGGATTCACGCCGACCCCCGGCAATTCCCTGACCCGGCGGGGGGGTCGGAGAATCCCGCCCATTGTCAGATTGTTCTCACTGTAGAGTCAGTCTGTCCTTGGTGTGACTTTTAATTTTACGGTAAAAGCACATGAGATCCAGGGTAACTTGGCCAGTTGGATCCAAAACTGGCATAGTGGTAAGAGACTGAGGGCGTGGTAGGATTTTTGTGAGACTAGAGGCTGTTGTCCAGTGACATAACACAGGGATCAGTGCTTGGTCCCTTATTGTTTGAGATATATATAAATGATATAGACGAGAATGTGGTGGGAATGGGAAGTAAGCTTGCGGACCCCCCGCAGGATCGGGAAATCGCCCGGAGCCTTCGTAAATCCCGCCCCCGCCGTGGCCGGAATTCTCCGCCACCCGGAATTGGCGGGGGCGGGAATCATGGCCCGCCGGCTGGCAGGCTCCCCGCGGCGATTCTCCAGCCCGCGATGGGCTGAAGTCCCGCCACGGTCAGGCCTCTCCCGCTGACGTGGTTTAAACCACCTCTGGTGCCGGCGGGAGCAGGCGGCGTGAGCGGGCCCTGGGGTCCTTGGGGGGGGGGGGGCGATCTGACCCCGGGGGGTGCCCCCACGGTGGTCTGGCCAGCAATCGGGGCCCTCCGATCGGCAGGCGGGCCTGTGCCGTGGGGGCACTCTTTTTCTTCCGCCGCCGCCACGGCCTCCACCATGGCGGAGGCAGAAGAGACCCCCTCCACCACGCATGCGCCGGTGGTGATGTCAGCGGCCGCTGATGCTCTGGCGCATGCGCGGACTCACCCCGACCGGCGAAGGCCTTTCGGCCAGCCCTGACGCCGGTCGGCGTGGCGCCAAAGGCCGTTGGCGCCAGTCGGCGGAGCGGGAGCCACTCCAGCGCGGGCCTAGCCCCTAAAGGTGCAGAGAATTCCGCCCCTTTGGGGAGGCCCGACGCCGGAGTGATTGGCGCCACTCCGCTACGCCGGGACCCCCTGCCCCGCCGGGTAGGGGAGAATACCGCCCAAGGTCTAAGGTTGCAGGAAGACATGACTGGTCAAATGGGTAGATCAGTGGCAGAAGGAATTTAACCTTGAAAAATATGAGGCAATACACAGGAGTAACAAGGCAAGGGAATACTCAATGAATGGCAGGACATTAGGAAGCTCATAGGAACAGAAGGTTAATGGAGTGCTTCTCCAGAGATCTCAGAAGGTGGAAGGGCAGGTCTCTCGAATAGTTAAGAAGGCATATGGACACTTGCCTTTATTAGTCATGGCAAAGATTGTAAGAGCTGGGAGGTTCTGTCGGAGCGGTACATAACTATGGTTAGGCCACAGCTGGAGTACTGTATGCCATTCTGGGCACTTCACGATAGGAATGATGTAATTGCACTGGAGATGATGGAAAGGAGATTCACCAGGATGTTGCCTGGCTGGAGCATTTGACCTATGAAGAGAGGCTGGATAAGCTCAGGTTGGTTTTTCTTTGAGCAGAGAAGGCTGAGGGGGGCCTGATTGAGGTGTATACGGTTATGAGGTGTATGGACAAGGTGGATAGGCAGCAGCTGTTACCCTCAGTTGAACATCACTTAGAAGGGGGCTTAATTTTAAGGTGAGGGGCAGGAACCATGGAGGGGATTTGTGGAAATGAATTTTCACCCTTAGGGTGCTGGGAGTCTGGAAGGCACTGCGTTGGAGAGGCAGGAAACCTCACAACCTTTAAAAAGTGTGTGGATAAGCACTTGAAATGTCATAACGTTGAAGGTTCTGGGCCAAGTGCTGAAAAGTGGGATTAATATAGATTTAGTTTTGTTGGTGTGCTGAAGAGCCTCTTCTGTATTGTTTGACTCCATGATGACTCTCTAATAATGACAGCCGTAAATCATTCTCCACTTTCAGACAATACCAGGCAAACTTTTATTTTGATGTCTTTTTTCGAGTTTAAATAGCGTAAATCACGGCGTACAAGCTAATCCGGCGTCTAAACCAACATAATTTTTCCAGCCCCAAAAAGAATGGCACGGTCTAACAACCTCAGGCATGACGAGACCGGTAAATCTCTCGTGACGCATCTCCCGAAATTAACGACGTCCGTTATGCCTCGCGAGATCGACCGAGATCTTGCAAAGTGTTGCAATCTGGATCCCACCCATTGAGCACAGGATCAAGATTTTCATGTTCAAGTGAGTAGTTAGTCTCACTTGAATATGTCTGCGTCGGCGTTGCGGCAGCACGTGGCGCAGTGGTTAGCACTGGGACCGCGGCGCTGAGGGTCCAGGTTCGGATCCCGGCCCTGGGTCACTGTCTGCACTTTCTCCCCATGTCTGTGTGGGTTTCACCCCCACAATCCAAAGATGTGCAGGTTAGGTGGATTGGCCACACTAAATTGGAAAATAATTAATTAATTGGAAAATAAAGAAAGAAATAATTGTGCACTCTAAATTTAAAAAAAGAGAAATGAAAGTTCACCTGAGGAAGGAGCAGTGCTCCGAAAGCTATTGTTTGAAACAAACCTGTTGGACTTTAACCTGGTGTTGTAAGACTTCTTACTGTTACGGCATTACCCAAGGCACAGAATCTAACGGCCTTCGAGACTGTGACTGCTGTTTAGCATTTGTTTCCACAAATGGGGACCAGATGCACTGGCATTTCGGGGAATCTCCTAGGCGATTGGGGGCCCCTGAATGGGCAGCACTGGGCAGTGTGATACCCTGGCAGTGTCACCAGGCACCCTGGCAGTACCACCTGGGGGCCACCCTGGCAATACCATGATGCTCAGGTGGCATTGTCAGGGGCACGTGCAGGATGCGAGACTGGCAGTGCCAAGGTGTCTTGCCCATTCTGGGGACCGGACTCGGGGTGCCTACCCTTACGAGGTGGGGGGGCATGGGGCGAGGAGGCACAATAACACCTCAATTGGTAAGTTGGGACTTGGGGGGGTGGGGAGGGTGAGGTCCGGAGATGCGGAGGCCGTGGCGAGGGGGTCTAGAAATCGGGCAATACTTAAAAGTGGCGACATGATCCCTTGCTGCACTAGCAAGCTGACCTGAGCGGTATGTTCCTCGCTGAGGCCCAGAAATGCAGCAGAGTCCATGGAACGGGGTCGCTCCAAGCGCTGGGAAACACCCAGCTGAACGCGCCCAAAACAGAACTCTGTTTCATTTCCATTAAATCGCACCCCATGTTTTTGCATATACTCAGCAGCAAGGGCTTTCAGTGGACACCTCCCCCCCCCCCCCCCCCCCCCCCACCTTGTTGATGTTGGATCCCTTGATCATTTAAATGAAAGCAAACAACCTTGCATTGGTTTGCTTGTCATTTCCCCTCACATGGCAAGACATTGTCTGCCATTGGATTAATCCCAGCTGTGGCAGGATAAGACCTCTTGGTGACCATTAATTGGAAGGGCATTCACAAGCCTTCCCAGCCCAGACTTAAGCAGGGCAGAGGTAGGGTCACCACATGCCACCCTCCCGCAGAATTAAATGCACCGTAACACCAAACTCGCCTTGGGGGGAAGATACTAAATTCTGTTCCATGTGTCCTTATATCATCATTTCTTACCTTAGGACTTTTCCTTCATGGGATAACTTCTATCAAGCAGCCCTCCAAACACAATGGGTGGGCTTCTCCGTCCTGCCGTACCCATTTTCTGGTGCAGCGTGCCCCCGCCCGGCAATGGGATTCTCCATCCCGGCAGCCGGCCAATGGGGTTTCCCATTGTGGGCACCCCCACGTCGTCGGGAGATCAGCAGGTGTGAAGGAGCTGCCAAACGGAAGATCCTACCGATGGAGAATCCAGCCTAATAGATTTTTGGGAACTGTATGACTATCTTCCATTCCTGTGCTGCATAGTATGTTTGCCCTTCCAAATTATGGATGCAATCACTTCATTCCTTCATGCAATCCACAGTAATTTGAAGTATGTTATTTGTAAAGTAGGCCCAGCCTCCATTTTGAAGTTGTCTTTCACTAAGTAGTGTTTTACATTAGCATTTTGTTTCACAAGCATTCATTTAATGGTACAATGCCGTTCTTCCATTATTCAATGCCTATTCGCAAGTTATGCCTTACTCCCTCCGGCAGCCGTCCTGATTTCATTCTCCATGTCTGGACTGATGCATTGATCAACAGTTATGTCTTTATGGCAGATGTGCTATATGTATCTATCTATAATTACCATGGATAACCCGTCTCCAGGAACACAAGTTGTCTGCATCATGAGCACTACCTGGAAAACAAATGCTAAATTTCCGTTTTATTCGCCGTTCTCTTAAACGAGTTGAAGTTGAAGATGCAGTTTGCCTTTGTATTGATGAAAGAGACAGCTGTCTGCAAAATTCACATTAGAATGGAATCGATGGCATCTTAGGACAAAGAACAATAAAGCAGAGGAACAGGCCATTCGGCCCTCCAAGCCTGAACCGGTCATGATGTGAAGAAAGTCACTCAATGGCCTATCTCTTCATTAGGTGTTACATGCCTCTGTAGGATTTAAGGTATGCAGACCTGTGAAAGAAAAAGCAATCAGAAAATTGTTTAGCATCTTCTGGCACAATGAAGGATGGTGATCACCATTTTTCCCATTATGGATTTGGCCCCAGTGTTCATCTGTGGCCGTGGGTCTTGTTCCAGGAGATAATTCGGAGATGATTGCCTCCTGAAGTACTCGTCAATGGAATAGGATTACATGTTTTACTGCCTCTGTGCCTTGGCTATGCACTGTGCATATTAGAGCTAGCATTTAATGCGGACGCAATCGGAGCTTCATCACACACACACACACACACACACACCATGGGTACTGTGCAATCAACTGTAAATGGTGGTGAAGACCAGTATTCAGTGCATCCAAGTCCCAGCCGGTCTTCCCACTATACTTCTGCTCCTACAGTCCAGAAGGAGGTCATTTGGCCCATTGCGCTGCACCCACCCTATGAAAGAGCACCCTTCCCAGGCTTACTCCCCCACCCTATCCCTGTAATCGTGTACCCCATCGAACTTGTTCTGGGCATTATGGTTATCATACATTCCTGATTCATATTAAGGTCTGGAAACCAAAGTGAACATCATGCAATGGGGCCCTAATGGGCAATTTAGCATAGCTAATCCACTGAACCTGCACATCTTTCGACTGTGGGAGGAAACCGGAGCACCCGGAGGAAACCCACGCAGAAATAGGGTGAGTGTGCAAATTCGACATAGACAGTCGCCCAAGGCCGGAATTGAACCCGGATCCCTGGCACTGTGAGGCAGCAGTACTCACCACTGTGTGGGAGTTTGTCCATGGATTGTCAGCTCCCTCAATCCCACTGTCCAGCTCAAATACAAAAAGGATCTGTTTGTGCTGTTTCGTTATTGAAGCAGAACAGGTTGAAGTTGATCTGCTCAGACATGTCTTGATCATTGCTTTGCGGTGAATAAAAATAGGGGTTTGGAAATTACCAATATACACAATGCATCTTAGACGTGCCAATCTTATTCTAAAACAAGCAGAGTGGATTCACCAGATGAATCTGTACCTTCAGAATTTTGATTGCTACAACTGGAAGTGCAGCTTCCAAAAGACAGGAATGGTAAATACTTGGGCTCAAGAGAATAAAATGCAAAAATTGGACATCAGCCGAAATCAGCATGCAGAAAAGAAATCCAAACATCCAGCTTCAAGCTTTCAAACCTCAACAGCAAATATTGTCAATTGCGTTAATGGCAGAATCTCTAGAGTTGTTGAATATTCCTCCCCAGCCCCTTGCACGGTATGCGCTTGCGCGGTACGGTAGCTTTGCACTGTTGCTTCACAGCGCCAGGGTCCCAGGTTCAATTCCCGCTTGGGCCACTGTCCGTGCGGAGTCTGCATGTTCTCCCTGCGTCTGCGTGGGTTAGCTCTGGGTGCTCCAGTTTCTTCCCAACAAGTCCCGAAAGACATGCAGGTTAGGTATATTGGACATTCTGAATTCTCCCTCGGTGTACCTGAACAGGCGCCGGAGTGTGGCGACTGGGGGATTTTCACAGTAACTTCATTGCAGTGTTAATGTAAGCCTACTTGTGACACTAATAAAGATTATTATATTATTATTGTCACGGGCCATAGTTCTGAGATCATGGCCAAGCCACAAAATTGCAGTGTGAAGAAATCCAAAGTGAAACAGGTTAAACCTGATTATGTAAGTTTCATTTACATGATGTTCACTTGGGTTGACAGTCCTTAAAACAAATCAGGGTTGTGTGATCGCCATAATGCCCAGAACAGATTAAAACCTTGAAGCAGCAAGGTGATGAAAACAAATCTGATGGAAATAAGAAAATAAGAACTAGGAGCAGGAGTAGGCCATCTGGCCCTTGGAGCCTGCTCCGCCATTCAATAAGATCATGGTTGATCTTTCAGTGGACTCAGCTCCACTTACCCACTCCAAAACCTTTAAAAAAATAAATTTAGAGTACCCAATTATTTTTTCCAATGAAGGGGTAATTTAGCCTGTCCAATCCACCTTTGGGGCGGCCCGACGCCGGAGTGGTTCACGCTACTCCATCACGCCGGGACCCCCTGCCCCACCGGGTAGGGGAGAATACGGCCCTGCAGAGGGACAGGTAGTATTGAGGAAGCAGAGGGGCTGCAGAAAGATTTGGATTGGCTAGGAGAGTGGGCAATGAAGTGGCAGATGAAATACAATGTGGAAAAGGGTCAGGTTATGCACTTTGGAAGGAGGAATGGAAGCATAGACTATTTTCTAAATGGGGAAATGCTTAGGAATCAGAAGCACAAAGGGACTTGGGAGTCCTTGTTCACGATTCTCTGAAGGTTAACGTGCAGTCTGCAGTTCGGAAGGCAAATACAATGTAAGCATTCATGTCAAGAGGGCTAGAATACAAGACCAGGAATGTACTTCTGAGGCTGTATAAGGCTCTCGTCAGACCCCATTTGGAGTATTGTGAGCAGTTTTGGGCACCGTATGTAAGGAAGAGTCCAGAAAGGGTCCAGAGGAGGTTCACAAGAATGATCCCTGAAATGGCGAGCCCTTCTGAGGAATGGTTGTGGACTCTGGGTATGTTCTCATTATAGTTTAGAAGGATGCGGGGGGGATCTCATTGCAACTTACAGGATGCTGAGAGACCTGGGCTGGGATTCTCGCCTAACTGGCGGAGCAGGGGATCCCGGCGTGATGGAGTGGTGTGAACCACTCTGGCATCGGGCCGCCCCAAAGGTGCGGAAGTCTCCGCACCTTTAGGGGCCAAGCCCTAACATAGGCCCACGCCAGAGTGATTGCCACTCCGCCGGCTGGAGTGGAAGGCCTTTGGCGCGACGTCTGCCGGGGCCGAAGGGACTTCTCCAGCTGGTGGAAGTCCACGCATGCGCCGGAGCGTCAGCGGCTGCTGATGTCATCCCTGCGCATGCGCAGGGGAGGGGGTCACTTCCGCCATGGTGAAGACCATGGAGAAGGCGGAAGGAAAAGAGTGCCCCCACGGCACAGGCCCGCCCGCTGATCGGTGGGCCCGGATCGCAGGCCAGGCCACCATGGGGGCACTCTCCGGGGCCAGATTGCCACGTGCCCCCCCAGGACCCCGGAGCCCACCCCCGCCGGCTGCTCCCGCCGGTAAGGTAGGTGGTTTGATCCAAGCCGGCGGGAGAAGCATGACAGCGGCGGGACTTCGGCCCATCACGGGCCGGAGAATCGCCGGTGTGGGGCACGCCAACCGGCGCGGAGCGATTTCCGTCCCCGCCAAATCTCCGGTGCCGGAGAATTTGGGACACGGCGGGGGCGGGATTGACGCCGGCCCTCGGCGATTCCCCGACCCGGCGGGGGATAGAGTGGACGTGAGAGGATGTTTAGACTTGTGGGAAAAACTAGAACCAAAGCACACAATGCTTTAAAACAGAGATAAGGAGGAATTTCTTCAGCCAGAGGGTGGTGAATCTGTGGAACTCTTTGCCGCAGAACGCTGTGGAGGCCAAATCACTGAGTGTTTTTAAGGCATCGATAGGTTCTTAATTAATAAGGGGATCCGGGGTTATGGTGAGAAGGCAGGAGAATGGGGATGAGAAAAAGATCAGCCACGATTGAATGGCGGAGCAGACTCGATGGGCTGATTGGCCTAATTCTGCTCCTCTGTCTGATGGTCTTCTGGTAAATTGTAAGCAATTGTGGACCCAACATTGATCCCTGATGCACACCACTAGCCCCTGATCGCCAAACAGAAAAACACCCACTTATCCCCACACTTTGCTTTCTGTTGGTTAACTAATCCTCTATCCATGCTAATACATTACCTGTAATGCTATGCATCCTTATTCTATGCATTAGCCTTTTGTGCGGCACCTTGTTGAATGCCTTCTGGAAATCCAATTATACCACATCCACCAGTTCCCATTGCCAACCGCACTCGTAACGTCATCAGAAAATTCCAATAACTGGTAAAGGTGATGCAGCGGTAACTGAAAATGAATCTAATATCTTCATCCAGTGTAATTTTTGACTTGTTAGCAAATTGTTCTCTGCAAAACTTCAGACACTTTGACTACTTTATGATTCAAATATTTTTACCCAGATCCCCTTATTTATGAGATGAACAAAGGACAAATACAAGTTTACAATTCAACTAAGTTTATTATCAATCACAGTAAAAACAAATACCACCACTGCCCCCCCCCCCCCCCACCCCGCCCCAACGCCCACCCCTTAAATGATCCCAAGTACAATAATCCCAAGATACTTAATACTACCCATGCCGATTAACTCAATCGAGCTGCTGGTCCAATTCTCTGAGCCTCGGGGCTGTCTCAGGGCAGAAGGGGGTCTCACACATTGCTTCCTTCTGCCCTCTGGTCTGCCGTCAAATCTTCTCTGTTGCCTCGGCACCACGTCTTCACTGGGGAGGACCCTGGTGGTCGATCCTTATACCCCTCTTCACACCTTTCCAGAATGTTCTCTCACCCTCAGCCAACGAGGTCTCGAAGTGGGGGTCACAATCCCCATTGAAGTTGCCAATTGCAACTCGGCAGGACACCATGAACCCACCCCCAGGGGTCCATCTCCAGGTATTGTCCGCATGTAAACATGCTTTTTCTATGGTAATAACTGGAGACCTGGATGCCTGAAGGCTGGCTTTATCTGTGCAATCTAGAACAATCGATCCATTTGAATGGGACCGATTGTCTCCTGATGTCCTGTTTACAGGGCAGGCCCAGACTTGTCCTGGCTGTCTGCCTCTGCTGAGTGGATTCAAACTTGGCTGTTTGAATCCCCATCAGACCTGCCTGTGGGCTGACTGTGGTTTAATTTAAAATCTCCAATTTTTAATTTAAAGTGTCCACTTCCATCCATTATGTCCAATCATACATTTAGGCCAGTGTCCATTTTACCACAAAATCTTCACACACTTTCCTTAGGCAATAGAAAAGAAATGCAGACCTGACAGGCCAAAATAGGATTCCTCATTCCAAGGGCACAACTACCTTTATACCAGCTGGAAGGATGGTTTGTCCCACAGGGCAGGAGGGTTTCTACAGCCCATAGAATGAGGATGTCTACCAATATCCGCTTGATATATTTATATTCTGTTGAAAGTCAACCCAGTATTCAGAACCAGAACTCTGCTGTCTACTTGCTGTGACCATGTGATTTAGAGTTAAGAACATCAGCGCCAAACCAGAGGCTCCCTCCAGTTCTTGAACGAAGCCACCACAATAGCAAAATGAACACACCACCTTCATGTTGAAAAGAACGACATATCCCAAGTTAGATAATCTCAGTCAGGTCATCAGCTTCAGTACAACAATTGGACTGTATGTGCTTTTGGATTAGGGAAAAGTGGAATCAGCTGGGGATCACTATCTAGTGACTCCTGCTGGAAAATGCCTGCATACCAGAATCGGAAGTAAAGGGAAAGAGGGTTTTTAAAAACATTTCAGCCAAGCAGTGCAAAGACTGTAAAATCTCCCTTTCGTTCCTTTCCAAATGCTTGTGTGTTTGCATGGTTACACATATGGCATGCCAGTGTTTGGGTGGCACATCTCAAATCCTTCTTTACACTTGCGTTCACAATACATCCGGGAGAAAGAATGCCTCATCAGCAATAGTAGTCTTGGCCTTGTCATGGCACCAGCATGTACTTTTTGGAAGAAATGTGAGCTGCAAATTCTCATCTAAGAAAAGGAAATTAATTAGGATGTGCTAGATGCAATTAGGCACAAACAAATGAGACGAGCAAATCATGCAATGAATTGGAATTCAACAGAAAGTGAGTAATTTACAACAGGGAAAAAAAGAATAATTTTGTCCAGAAGATGTTAATTATGTTTATGATAAGTACTGGGTGAAAGTCGCTGTGCATCAGCACCCTTATATTTAAGTAACACCCATGAACAATTGATAAATTGAATTTTTCAGAAATTGTATTAATGTGTAAATGTCATTTTCTCCTAAATAATAAAGCAAGTTCACTTTTATTAGTCAATCACCTTTGACATTGTTCATTGTGAGTAGGATAATACAGTTGGTTACTTGCATATGGCTGATATGGAGTGGTTAATGGTGCTGCTGTCTACTACCTTGTATACTGTCTGGTAGCATTGTATTGTTATTATCATACGCCATAGCTTTGTGTAGAGCTAAGGATTCACATCAGAAGAATACATGATGCTGATGTAATAAGTATGTCAAATCATATGTCTAAAAAGTGAGCAAAATCTGGAAGGAGGAGAAGCTTCAACCTCATGTGATGAGTAAATAATAATAATTGCTGTAAAAGAAGAGTAATGGTTTTTCAAGCTGTCAACTCAAGAAACACACTTTGGGGGACTAGACTATCCCCAAAGCCCCCGTCTAGATTCCAACCACACAACAAAACATGGTGGCAATGAGCAAAATAAACAGAAGACCTTTAAATGTAAGATACGGGGCTGAGACGAAAAGACATGGCCTGTCTCCTTCACAACACAGGGCCTCACCCCCAGGTTCTAATTACAGAGATTAAGCATACTTCCTCACTGAATTCTTGAGGGAGGCTGACTTTGCCATCAGTACATGCACAAAGTCACTCCAACTTGGACAGCATCAACAATAGCCCACCTCACAGGGTTTCAATCCCGCCTCCTGAGATTCTGTTCCCCTGGATTTCAAAGTATGCTCCCAAGCACCAACTCAGAAGCACAGCTTCAGCGCTTTGCTCACACTAAACAGAACACAGCTGGTCCAAAGGGGTACCCTTTCCCCACCAGTCTGTGGCATGGACTCACCAACTTCCAGCTGCCTTCCTGGATGTTCAGGGCTTCTCCAGAGCCCATGTCAATTATCAGACTTGGACGACATCAACAATGAACAACCTCACACGGTTTCAATCACATCTCCCAAGATTCTATTGCCTGGGATTCCCAGTGTGCACAAACACAGAAGCTCGAAAGTCCACTGAGAGTTGAAGTTCCCGATCTCCATTTTCAATATTAAGGTAAGCATAGTTTTCAAAACACAGGTCATGAGGTTTTATTATATGGGCAGCACGCTGGCGCAGTGGGTGAGCCCTGTTGCCTCACGGCGCCGAGGTCCCAGGTTCGATCCCGCTCTGGGTCACTGTACGTGTGGAGTTTGCACATACTCCCCATGTTTGTGTGGGTTTCGTCCCCACAACCCAAAAGATGTGCAGGGTAGGTGAATTGGCCATGCTAAATTGCCCCTTAATTGGAAAAAATGAATTGGGTACTCTAAATTTTTTTTTTTTTAATGAGGTTTTATTATTGGTGGTCTTCTCTGGTTATGAAGGGGTGTTCAACCTGTCTGAATAATGCTTTGGATACGAAGAACTGGAGTTTTTGTAGCTTAGTTTTGAAAGAGAGTTCAACTGATATTATGACTGTAAGCCTCTGATAGCTAACAGCTATTTCCCTAATAATGGGGAGTCCTATTGAAGTATCACCTGGAGGCAAGATCGGAATAGTGATATCCTAAAGCAGTGCTTGACAAACGTATTTCACATTTAATATATATCACTAATAGATCTTCTATGATGTTGCACATGGGGAGTCAAAAATAAATACATTCTGTGAGTGACGCAAGGTTAAAGTGGGGATAATTGGTCCAGAGGCAGAGCCATAAGACGGTGAGATTTAACTGTCAAAAATGAGTGAGTTACAGTCAGATGCGATGTTAACACTTCAAAAATCTTAAACTCAACACCAATCCATGGAATGATAAATATATCAGCCAGATTGAATGGCGGAGCAGACGATAGGCCGAGTGGCCTAATTCTGCTCTGATGTCTTATGGTCTTATCTATGCTCAACCTGCTCACCTAATTGAGGCATGATGAGGGGTGGACACTAAAGCACTCCCAGGAGGTGGGTTGGATATTTAAGGATTGTTAAGAGGTGAGCATCCTCAAAGTTAATCCACTTTGCAGATTTTATTTCAAATGGAAGGGTTTCCCAGACGGCAGGAACCTCTTCGGGAAAAGGTAAGTGCTTTTGCAGCACTGCTTCTAGCCGGGAGGAGGAAGAGTGCTTCCTTTCCCCTGTCCCCAGCTCCTGAACTTGCATTGCTGTCTTGGAGCAGGACCTCACCTCAATGAGACACCCCTCATACAAAGAAATCCCCACCACAGTCAAGGATCAGAACACCCAATGCTTTGCCTTCCCCCCAATATCACCCCTATTTTCTTCCCATTGAACTACCCACACAGCACCTGTATTGTCCCCTCACTGAATGTCCCTTGCCTTATAACATTAACCGTTTATCCATGCCACTCCCATTCCTTGCTCCCTCTGGCAATTTGAGAGTGGCGAGAGGTCAATGACCTGCCATCCTCAATCAGTATTGCTTCCCCTGCCTCGCACACTCTCTCCCTTCTTGCCTGTTTTCCTCACAGGGGCTTGGTTAGCTTTAAAAATGTATGTTATATTTTTTGTACGAAATAATGTTAGAATGAGGAAGGAAACTGGCTGTCTGCCATTCTCTGGATTTGTGTCATTCTCTCTGAAATCTCCCACACGCTCATAGGTATTAAGAATTATTATCCACAAAAGAAATTTATATGTAGAGTTCATATAAGTTGGACAGTAAACAGGGGATGTGATATTCCTGTTTCGAACAAATTGCATGGGACCCATACCATTCCCATTGTTGGGCCAAATTTATGCAGTTTCAGTAATCTTCTAGAGCAATATGTTCTCCCCATATATAAGCAAGTCATCAATTAGGAAGATGGGATCCAGCAGGGATGGCTGTTACTTAAAGTTCTGCCACAGCATCTCAAAGGGGTGATGCTTCTTCGCATTTGGGTACAGCCACTGAGGTTGTACAGCAGCAACAAGAACAGTAACAAAATCCCTTCAAACAGGGCACTGATGTCCTCTGATTCAGCAGTGGAGATGCTGAATGACCAGATGAGCAGTGGGAAAGAGGCCATCTATGTTCACTCCAATGGTCATCATGCGGTGAGGCCAATCAGATAATAGACGTGGAGCATGATGGCAGGAAATGTTAACATCATCAGCATTGAGAATCAAGAGGGCCCTACTGCAATACAAAAACAAAGATGCAATCAGAATTTGACTTCACTTTATTTCTCTCATTTACCCTGCAGAGTAAGAAGTCTTACAATACCAGGTTAAAGTCCAACACATTTTTTTCAAATCTCCACATCATGGTTACCCTGCAGAGTCATGCAGGACCCTATTGTTTTCTTCTGTCTTATCTTCACTTCTTCATGTGTCAAGGGGAAAGAATGTAATGCACCCCCTTTCTGTCTGCAGACACACCCTCAAGACCTGCTCTGGCCCACTCTTTGTTACCCTCACTGGCTGTTTCATCATGTCATCATGCACACTGTGACAAGTTGCCTCATAAATGTTGAAAATTCCTGTCTAGGACACACATTAGTGCATCTTCACCCTTCTTCCAGGTGAAGATGGCATACAATGTGCAAAGGAGGAGGTCCTGCCACCCTAATACCACTGACACCAATGGAAGGGGTTTCCAGTGACATTACTGGCTGAGGCCTATACTAATGAGGTTGATAAGATTGTTATGTTTTGGGACTGTGCCTTGAAATTAGAGTAAAAATGAAAGTGATTATGTGAATTGTTCTGAAATCTGCTAAACAGGCTTGGATAAACTGAAAGCATTGATTCACACGCGGAACTTGGATGTGGTTGCTGTAAAGGAGACTTGGTTAAAAAAGGGACAGGACTGGCAGCTAAATATTCCAGGATATAGCTGTTTGAAGCAGCACGGTAGCACACGCGGCTAGCACTGTGGCTTCACAGCGTCAGGGTCCCAGGTTCGAGTCCCTGCTGGGTCACTGTCTGTGCGGAGTCTGCACATTCTCCCAGTGTCTGCGTGGGTTTCCTCTGGGTGCTCCGCCACAGTCCAAAGATGTGCAGGTGAGGTGGATTGGCCATGATAAATTGCCTTTAGTGTCCAGAAAGATTCGGAGGGGTTATTGGGTTATGGGGATATGGCTGAAGTGTGGGCTTAAGTGAGTCGATGCAGACTCGATGGGCCCAATGGCCTCCTTTTGCACTATGTGTTCTATATTCTAGGCTAGACAAAGAGGAAGGTAAGAGGTGGGGGAGTTGCAATACTGGTTAAGGAAAATAGTACAGAGGGACGACACCATGGAAGAATCAAGTAAAGAGGCACTGTGGGTAGAGCTCAGAAACAGGAAAGGGGCAGTCACTATGATGGGGGTATACTACAGGCCTCCCCGCAGCCCACGGGAAGTTGAAGAACAGACAAATAAGCAGATTCTGGATAGATGTAGATATAATATGGGGAGACTTTAATTTTCCTCACATTGACTGGAAATCCCTTAGGTCTAGGGGTCTGGATGGTGAGGAATTTGTTAAGTATGTCCAAGAAGGTTTTTTGGAACAATATGTGGATAGTCCGACTAGAGAGGGGGCTATACTGGACCTAGTACTGGGGAATAAGCCCGGCCAGGTCATAAAAATTGCAGTGGGGTACATGTGGCGAAGGGTGACCACAATTCCGGTGCTAGGGTTAAGGTGCTAAATTGGGGGAAGGCTAACTACAACCAGATTAGGCAGGATTTTTAGGCTGTTGTTTGGGGGTAAATCCACATTTGGCATGTGGGAGTCTTTTAAGAAGCAGTTGATGGGAGTGCAGGACAGGCATGTGCCAGTAAAAAGGAAGGACAGGAAAGGCAGGATTCGGGAACCATGGATAACTAGGGAAATTGAGAACCTTGTCAAAAAGAAAAAAGATGCATATGTGAGGTAGAGGCAACCAAAAACAGATAAAGCACTTGAGAAATACAAGGAGTGTAGAAAAGAGCTCAAGCTAAGGAGTTAGGAGGGCAAAAAGGGGTCACAAAATGTCCTTGACAGACATGATTAATGAGAATTCCAAGGCATTTTATACGTATATTAGGAACAAGAGGGTAGCTAGAGAAAGAGTTAGTCCACTCAAGGACAAAGGAGGGAAATTATGTGTAGAACCAGAGGAAGTAGGTGAGGTCCTTAATAAGTATTTTGCATCGGTATTCACAAAGGAGGGGGACATGTTGATTAACGCTGTCTCAGACGGATGTGTAAACGCTTCAGAACGTTGTTACGAGGGAGGAAGTGTTAGGTGTGTTAAAAAGCATTAAGGTCAACAAAACTCCAGGGCCAGATGGCATCTATCCCAGATTACTGAGGGAGTCAAGAGATAAAATCGCTGGGTCTCTGACAGAAATCTTTGTGTCCTCATTGGCCACAGGTGAGATTCCAGAGGATTGGAGCATAGCCAATGTTGTACCATTATTTAAGAAGGGTTGCAAGGATAATCCAGGTAATTATACGCCAGTGAGCTTGACGTCAGTGATGGTGAAATTGTTGGAAAAGATTATCAGAGATGATCCATGCACATTTGGAAGTGAGTGGTCTTATTAGCGACAAGCAGCATGGTTTTGTACGAGGGAGGTCACGTCTCACTAATTTGACTGAATTTTTTGAGGAGGTGACAAAAATGATTGATGAGGGGAGGGAATGTGGAAGTTGTCTACATGGATTTTAGTAAAGCATTTGATAAGGTTCCTCCTGGCAGGTTAGTGCAAAAGATAAGATCACAGGGGGTCAGAAGTGAACTACCTGAATGAATCCAGAACCGGCTTGGCCATAGAAGACAGAGTGTAGCAGTGGACTGGTGTTTTTCAGAATGGAGGTCTGTAACTAGTGGTGTTTCGCAGGGATAAGTACTGGGACCTCTGCTCTTTGTAATATATATAAATGACTTTGAAGAAAACGTAAAGAGTCTGATTAGCAAGTTTGCGGATGATACTAAGATTGCAGGAGTTGTGGGTAGTGATCAAGATTGTCAGAGAATACAACAGGATACAGATAGGCTGCAAAATTGGGCAGAGAAATGGCAGATGGAATTTAACCCGTACAAATGCGAGGTGATGCACTTTGGTAGATCCAATTCAGGTGGGAGCTATAAAATAATTGGCAGAACCATCAGGGGCATAGAGACACAGAGAGATATGGCGTGCAGGTCCACAGATCCTTAATAGAGGCAGCACAGGTGGAAATTGTGATAAAGAAAGCATATGACATGCTTGCCTTCATAGGACAGGGTATCGAGTATAAAAGTTTGAAAATTATGTTGCAATTATATGGAACGTTGGTTAGGCCACATTTGGAATACTGTGTCCAATTTTGGTCACTGCACTACCAGAAGGACGAGGAGGCTTTGGAGAGAGTATAGAAAAGGTTTACCAGGATGTTGCCTGGTATGGACGGTATTAGCTATGAGGAGAGATTGAATAAACTTGGATTGTTCTCCCGAGAGAGAAGGTGGCTGAGGGGCGACCTGATGGAAGTTTATAAAATTACTAGGGGTATAGATAGGGTGAAAAGTTGAAGGATTTTTCCCAGGGTGGAAATGACAATTGCAAGAGGGCATAAGTTCAAGGTGAGCGGAGAAGGTTCAGTGGAGATGTGTGGGGGAAGTTTTTTCCACAGAGGGCAGTGGTGACCTGGAATGCACTGCCAAGTGAGATGGTTGAGGCAGATATGTTAAGACTTATCTGGATGGGCACATGAACAGATGGGGTATAGAAGGATACAGGCGCTTGGGTCTAGATAGGACACGTGACCGGCGCAGGCTCGGATGGACGAACGGCCTGTTCCTGTGCTACATTGTTATTTGTTCTTTGGATGAGGAGGCTGTTAAAGATTAAAGGAAGGCCAGGATTGTTTTTCTGGAAAGAAGATATAAGGTATTCATGAGACAATAGCAGCAGCACTTGCGTTTACAGTGGTTAGACCGCAAGTCAAAAAAACCCAGGGATCTATTGAGAATGTTGGATTGAAAACAATTATGCTTCTTTTTACTTCCAAAGGAAAAGAGATTTCATATCTCAATGAACGTGAATCAGTGTTTCCACTTGGATACAAGGCCAATGTGATTCACGGTGCCATGGAGATGGTACAGCAGTTATCATGGGGGATATTAATCTACATGTCGATTGGTTTAACCAGGTCGGTCAAGGCAACCTTGAGGAGGAGTTTATAGAATGTATCCGCGATAGTTTCCTAGAACAGTATGTAATGGAACCTACGAGGGAACAAGCGGTTCTAGATCTTGTCCTGTGTAATGAGACAGGATTGATTCATGATCTCATAGTTAGGGATCCTCTTGGAAGGAGGGATCACAATATGGTGGAATTTAAAATACAGATGGAGGGTGAGAAAGTAAAATCAAATACTAGTGTTTTGTGTTTAAAAAAAGAAGATTACAATGGGATGAGAGAAGAGCTAGCTAAGGTAGACTGGGAGAAAAGACTTTATGGTGGAACAGTTGAGGAACAGTGGAGAACTTTCCAAGTGATTTTTCACAGTGCTCAGCAAAGGTTTACACCAACAAAAAGGAAGGACGGTACAAAGAGGGAAAATCAACCGTGGATATCTAAGGAAATAAGGGAGAGTATCAAATTGAAGGAAAAAGCATATAAAGTGGCAAAGATTGGTGGGAGACTAGAGGACTGGGAAATCTTTAGGGGGCAACAGAAAGCTACTAAAACAGCTATAAAGAAGAGTAAGATAGAGTATGAGAGTAAACTTTCTCAGAATATAAAAACAGACAGTAGAAGCTTTTACAAATATATAAAACAAAAAAGAGTGGCTAAGGTAAATATTGGTCCTTTAGAGGATGAGAAGGGAGTTTTAATAATGGGAGATGAGGAAATGGCTGAGGAACTGAACTGGTTTTTTGGGTCGGTCTTCACAGTGGAAGACAGAAATAACATGCCAGTGACTGATAGAAATGAGGCTATGGCAGGTGAGGACCTTGAGAGGATTGTTATCACTAAGGAGGTAGTGATGGGCAAGCTAATGGGGCTAAAGGTAGACAAGTCTCCTGGCCCTGATGGAATGCATCCCAGAGTGCTAAAAGAAATGGCTAGGGAAATTGCAGATGCACTAATGATGATTTACCAAAATTCACTAGACTCTGGGGTGGTCCCGGTGGATTGGAAATTAGCAAATGTGTCACCACTGTTTAAAAAAGGAGGTAGGCAGAGAGCAGGAAATTATAGGCCAGTGAGCTTAACTTCGGTAGTAGGGAAGATGCTGGAATCTATCATCAAGGAAGAAATAGCGAGGCATCTGGATAGAAATTGTCCCATTGGGCAGACGCAGCATGGGTTCATAAAGGGCAGGTCGTGCCTAACTAACTTAGTGGAATTTTTTGAGGACATTACCAGTGCAGTAGATAACAGGGAGCCAATGGATGTGGTATATCTGGATTTCCAGAAAGCCTTTGACAAGGTGCCACACAAAAGGGGCGAAATTCTCCAACCCCACGCAGGGTCGGAGAATCGCCCGGGGGCGCCGATATTCCCGCTCCCGCCATGTTCAAAATTCTCCCACCCGCCATAAAACGGCGTTCTTCAAATCCCGCCGCCCGCCTCGGAGAACGGCTGGCGCCGGCGGGATGCCATTGTTTTTTTGGGCTTTATTGTTCTCTGGCCCGGATGGGCCGAAGTCCCGACGACGTGGCCACGGGTCACGTCGGCGAAAATCAAAGTTAGTTTATAACGGCGTCAACCATTGATGATGGTTGACGCCGTTCAGTTACCTACATTGTGTGCCGGGGAGGGGGGGGGGGGGGGGAGGGGTTGTGAAGAGAAAGTGAAATCACTTACATCGCGTGCCGGGGGTAGTGGGGGTAGGGGGGGTGGTAGGGGGGTGGGGGTGGTGGTGGGGGGGTGGTAGGGGAGGTGGGGGGTGGGGGGGGTGGTAGGGGGGTGGTAGGGGGGTGGGGGTGGTGGGGGGGTGGGGGGGTGGTAGGGGGTAGGGGGGGTGGTAGAGGGGGTGGGGGGTGGTAGGGGGGTAGGGGGGTAGGGGGGTAGGGGGTAGAGGTAGGGGGGCTAGGGGTAGGGGTGGGGGGGGTTGTTGGGGGTGGGGGGGTGTTGGGAAGAGAGAGAGATAAATCACTTACCTCGAGTGCCGGTGGGTTGGGGGGGAGGGTTTGTGAAGAGAGAGAGTGAAATCACTTACATCGCGTGCCGGGGGGTAGGGGTGGGTGGTCGTGGTAGGGGTGGGGGGGGGGGGGGGGTTGTTGGGGGTGGGGGGGGTGTTGGGAAGAGAGAGAGATAAATCACTTACCTCGAGTGCCGGTGGGTTGGAGGGGGGGGGTTTGTGAAGAGAGAGAGTGAAGTCACTTACATCGCGTGCCGGGGGGTCGGGGTACTTCCGCAGCGGGTGAAACTGACGCATACAGCGTCACTCCGCTGCTGGCCCTTTTGGGACAGGAGATTTCGGGCTGATAAGCGGGCCCCGACGCCTGAGTCACCAGCACCGTTTTTGCCCGCCGGTCAAGGACGTCACGATGGACTTCGGTGAATTTCGCCCAAGGTTGCTGCATAAGATAAAGATGCATGGCATTAAGGGTAAAGTAGTAGCATGGATAGAGGATTGGTTAATTAATAGAAAGCAAAGAGTGGGGATTAATGGGTGTTTCTCTGGTTGGCAATCAGTAGCTAGTGGTGTCCCTCAGGGATCCGTGTTGGGCCCACAATTGTTCACAATTTACATAGATGATTTGGAGTTGGGGACCAAGGGCAATGTGTCCAAGTTTGCAGATGACACTAAGATGAGTGGTAAAGCGAAAAGTGCAGAGGATACTGGAAGTCTGCAGAGGGATTTGGATAGGTTAAGTGAATGGGCTAGGGTCTGGCAGATGGAATACAATGTTGACAAATGTGAGGTTATCCATTTTGGTAGGAATAACAGCAAACGGGATTATTATTTAAACGATAAAATATTAAAGCATGCCGCTGTGCAGAGAGACCTGGGTGTCCTAGTGCATGAGTCACAGAAAGTTGGTTTACAGGTGCAACACGTGATTAAGAAGGAAAATGGAATTTTGTCCTTCATTGCTAGAGGGATGGAGTTTAAGACTAGGGAGGTTATGTTGCAATTGTATAAGGTGTTAGTGAGGCCACACCTGGAGTATTGTGTTCAGTTTTCATCTCCTTACTTGAGAAAGGACATACTGGCACTGGAGGGTGTGCAGATGAGATTCACTAGGTTAATCCCAGAGCTGAAGGGGTTGGATTATGAGGAGAGGTTGAGTAGACTGGGACTGTTCTCGTTGGAATTTAGAAGGATGAGGATGGATCTTATAGAAACATTTAAAATTATGAAAGGAATAGATAGGATAGATGCGGGCAGGTTGTTTCCACTGGCGGGTGAAAGCAGAACTAGGGGACATAGCCTCAAAATAAGGGGAAATAGATTTAGGACTGAGTTTAGGAGGAACATGTTCACCCAAAGGTTTGTGAATCTATGGAATTCCTTGCCCATTGAAGCAGTTGAGGCTCCTTCATTAAATGTTTTTAAGGTAAAGATAGATAGTTTTTTGAAGAATAAAGGGATTAAGGGTTATGGTGTTCGGGCTGGAAAGTGGAGCTGAGTCCACAAAAGATCAGCCATGATCTCATTGAATGGCGGAGCAGGCTCGAGGGGCCAGATGGCCTACTCCTGCTCCTCGTACTTATGTTCTTAATAGCAGTCTCAGGTTTCCCTAAAAACTCACAGGCAAGTTAATCTGCCAGGACCCGGCAAAAATGGAGCAGCTAGTAGCTGAGATTCTCCATGATTCACCATGCTGGAGTACTGGTGGGTGCTTATGCTTGGACGGATAGGACAAACTTGGTGAGGATTTGAAATGAGCCTGAAAGATTCGGCTAGAATGCACTAAAGGGAGAATAACGAGTAAAAACTCTCACCATGAAAGGTAGCTCTGGGGGTTTAAAGTTATCAGGCTGGGGAAAAAAAAGGAATGGAAGTAAACCCCGAGAACTGAGAATCACTTTGGACCGGGTCCAGCATTATCAAATGGCTACTTAATGGACAGTGTAATGTATACCTGTGTAGGCTTATTGGTTACATTCAAAGTAAAAGGGAGAATATCTGTAGTTTACAGTATAGGTCACCTTCACAATAGTGTTTTGTTGACAGTGCTGTTAGCCTGTTTCTTACAGTGAAAGTTTTATGATGTGTAATCATGTCATCTCATCCTTTCAGCGAAGAACTGGAAGTTCAAATTTCTTTTTTAAGTTTATCTGTCTCCATGGGCTCATAACAGGACACACATATTGGTGGTCAAATTGTATTCCTTCTTTTAAATGCAGACCCTATGACGTCCAAATTCCTTGTTCTTTGCAGCTGCGATTTTCTAGCCAATGGATTCCGCCCATTAGCTTTGAATATTGCGAGAGCAGATGGAAAAATTATGCCTTGATCTCTGCTACTCGGGTTGGGAGCCCGGTATGTTTGAAATGCAAATATTATTTCTGGAAGAACAATTCCTTCCAGTTATTCCCTCATTTTTGTAGGGATGTTTCTAGTACTTGCTTGGCATCATTCCATTACATGGCACCTGAGATTGAGAGCTCAGTATGCAAGAAGCGGTTTGAAGCAGGATGACGCAGAAACATTCCAGCTATCTGCTGTTGCTTCAATGAATCAAGGAACAAGAACAAAGAAAAGTACAGCACAGAAACAGGCCCTTACACCCTCCAAGCCTGCGCCGACCATGCTGCCCATCTAACCTAAAGCCTTCCACATTCCGGGGTCTGTATCCCTCTATTCTCATCCTATTCATGTATTTGTCATGACACCCTTTAGATATCACTATTGGACCTGCTTTCACCACCTCCTCCGGCAGCGAGTTCGAGCCACCCAGTACCCTCTGTGTAAAAAAACTTCCCTCACACATCTGCCCTAAACTTTGCCCCTTACACCTTCAATCTATGACTCTAGTAATTGGCTCTTCCACCCTGGGAAAAAGTTTCTGACTATCCACTCTGTCCATGCCCCTCATAATCTTGTAGATTTCTATGAGGTAGCCCCTCAAACACCAGTGAGAACAAATCGAGTTTATCCAACCTCTCCTCATAGCTAATACCAGGCAACATCCTGGTACACCTCTTCTGTACCCTCTCCAAAGCCTCCACATCCTTCTGGCAGTGTGGTGACCAGAAGTGAACACTATATTCCAAGTATCATGCCAGACTACCTTGGGAGGAGGGCAGGGAATGATTAGACTTTGACAGAAAAGTTGCTCAAGCAGTCTGACTGGAAAATGGCAGTTATAATATCTGTTGGCCAGAATTCTCTGGCCGTTAGGATTCTCTGTTCCCATTGGCAGTGCATCCCCGCCCATGGGTTTCCCAGCGGCATGGGGTGGCTTCTATGTGAAATCCATAGGGAGTAGTTACCAACAAGATGGAGTATAATGACAACAGGCGCGACCTACTGGCCGCATTGCGCCCGAATGCGAATGTGAAGCAGCGGTAGATGCCAGGAGACAGCCGGTAACACGCCCCACAAGATCTACCCAGGTCTTGCGAGGCATTGTGATCAAGATCCCACCCACAATGGGTGGGATCGAGCCTCGCATGCCTGAGAAGGTTTAACACCCACTTAGACTTGCTGTGGATGCATCTGCCCATGCCAGTATCAATAGAAGTGACCACAGCACCACCCTTGTGGAGACAAAGTCCTGTCTTCACATTGATGATACCCTCCACCATGTTGTGTGGCAGTACCACCGTGCTAAATGGCATAGACTTTGAACAGATCTAGCAACTCAAGACTGGGCATCCATGAAGCAGTGTGGGCCATCAACAGCAGCAGAATTATATTCAATCACAATATGCAATTTCATGGCCTGGCATACCCCCCACTCTACTATTACAACCAAGCCAGGGGATCAACCCTGGTTCAAGGAAGAGTTCAGGAGAGCATGCCAGGAGCAACATCTGGCATATCGAAAAATGAGGTGTCAATCTGGTGAAGCTACAAAACAGGACTACTTGTGTGCTAACCAGCACAAGCAGCAAGTATTAGACAGAGCTAAATGATTCAACAATAAATGCATCAGATCTAAGTTCTGCAGTCCTGCCACATCCAACAGTGAATGGTGATGGACAATTAAACAACTCACTGAAGGAGGAGGCTCTACAAATATCCCCATCCTCAATCTTGGAGCAGCCCAGCACATATGCACAAAAGACAAGGCTGAGGCATTCGCAACAATCTTCAGCCAGAAGTGCCGAGTGGATGATCTATCTCAGTTTCCTCCGGAGGTCCCCAGCATCACAGATGCCAGTCTTCAGCCAATAAAATTCACTGCATGCAATATCAAGAAATGGCTGAAGGCACTGGACACTGCAAAGGCTATGGGCCCTGACAATATTCTGGCAATAGTACTGAAGATGTGCTCCAGAACCTGCCGCACCCCTAGCTTAGCTGTTCCAGTACAGCTGCAACACTGGCATCTACACTGCAATGTGGAACATTGCCCAGGTGTGTCCTGTACACAAGAAACAGGACAAATGCAACCCAGCCAATTATGCCCAATCAGTCTACTCTTCAATCATCGGCAGAATTATGGAAGGAGTCATCAACAGTGTTATCAAGTGGCCCATACTGAGCAATAACTTGCTCATTGGGTACCACTAGGGTCACTCAGCTCTTAATCTCATTACAGCCTTGGTTCAAAAGAGATGAATGTGAGAGATGAGGCAAGAGTGACATCAGCCTGCTTGATTGGTCCTCCTTCCACAAACATTCAAACCCTCCACCACTGACGAACAGTGGCAGCCATGTATCTCACCACCACCTGGAGGTTCCTCTCCAAGTCACTCACCACCCTGACTTAGAAATTTATTGGTGTTCCTTCACTGTCACTGGGGCAACGCCTGGAACTCCCTGACTAACAGCACAGTGGGTGTACCTACACCGCAGGGACTGCAGCGGTTCAAGAGGGCAACTCACCACCATCTTCTGAAGGGGCACTAGAGAAGGGCAATAAATGCTGGCCCAACCAGTGATGCCCACAGCCCGCAAATGAATTTTAAAAACGTGGCTCCTGGATGGTCCCCTGCCCCGACCCGTGGAATGTGGGCACCTTGGCACTGGCAGGTTAGCACCTTGGAACCACAACCCTGGCACTGCTGAGGTGCCCATGTGACAATGCCAAGCTGGCAAGAGCACTGCCAGATGGCAGTGCCAAGGTGCCCAGGTGCCAGGATGGCATAGCCACAGGTCAGTGCATGGGTGGGCCATGACCATGAAAGGAGGGTGGAGGAGGGCAGCACGGGGGCACAGAGGGTTAACCCTGCTGCCTTACGGCGCCGAGGTCCCAGGTTTGATCCCAGCTCTGGGTCACTGTCTGTGTGGAGTTTGCACATTCTCCCCATGTTTGCATGGGTTTCGCCCACACAACACAAAAATGTGCAGGGTAGGTGGATTGGCCACGCTAAATTGCCCCTTAATTGGAAAAAATGAAATGGATGCTCTAAATTTACTAAAGAAAAGGAGGGTGGAGGGGGGATTTGAAGGGTGGTGGGTGCAGGACGGAGATGTAGAGGCCTCTGGATAGTTGGGGGTCCTGAAAGAGGGGGGTCTGCAACAGGCATGGGAAAGCCTGAAAAGGCTCTCAACGACTTGGTGGGGGGGAGGGGTGATAATGCCCATATGTGTGAGGGGAAGACATTGCCAAGGGCGGGGCGTGTGGGAGACCCACAAACCCACTTTGAGAGCGGGGCACCCTTTCAAATTGGCAGCCGGATCTTTGAGTTCAGCTCCCAAGTGCTGAAAAGAATTCTAATGCCGTGATTTAATGGCCACACGCCGCCTGAAAAGCAGTGGCCAATAAAAGCCGGGAGACCTCACTCCTGGGATCTACCCATTTCGCAAAGCCTCGCAAGATCTAACGCGATATCGCGAGATGTTGTGATGGGAATCCTGCCCATTGTGGAGACAGTTGATCCCACTTTAATGTGCAGATTCCTGAGTTACCCGAAGCGTGGGATTAGTCTCCCTTGCTGGAGACCTTGGATGAGCGCTGCTCAGTGCTGGTCTCCACAAACGGGGACCAGGTGGAGCGCCGCTTGTGGAGGTCTCCCAGGGAATTGGAGCCCCCCAGGTATACACGATTTTGGCAAGGAGGCATGCTGGCACTGTTGGTGCCACCTGGGTGCCAGGCTGGCACTGCCAAGGTTCCAAGCTGGCATTTCTGCATGGGTGTGATCGGGCCAGTGGTGCCCTGCGTGGGTGTTGGGTGTGTGCAGGGGGTGAGGGCAGGACGATCCCATAGTGTGTTGATGCTTGAAGGGTTTGCAGGACGCTTTGGGGGCCTCGGAGCTCGGAACACCATTTCTCTCCCTACATTGAGAAGTTACAGCAAACCAAGTTCTGAACACTGCACCTCACCAAGAACAAGCCATAAGTTAAGAATTTATTTTAATAACCTAACACAGCAAGATTACTTGATGATTTATTTCACATCTTTGATTATATTTACATACACTGCAGCTGATATAATGATCAGTAACCAGAACTCAGGTTCCAGCCAGGCAGACGCCTGTTTGGTATTGCTTGGCCCTTGGCTGGCTGAAACTATAACTGTCCTGTTTAGGAAAATACCGTATACGCGTACATTTCCAAAAAAACTGTGACCTAAAAGTACAAATTTTAAATCATTCAGCATCAGGGAGGAAAGGTGAGCCTGGTTTCTAAACGTCAGGGGGACCTATGATGGTGTTAAACAAACTTAACAGCTAAAGAACCAAACAGAGGTTGAGAATCACTGCTGTACAATATATATCATGCAAAAATACTGCTCAGCTAATTTTACAGTTCAGCTGGGAAGGAAAATTGTAGCTCCCAATCTCTCCAGTTCTGAGAAAGCAGCCCAGGTGTTACTTTAAAATGGATGCGCAATTTCATAAAATAATCCCTCTGAATAATTTTTGAATACTTTAAATGACATAATTCTAATCTCAATTTCTTAATTGACTTTTAATGCAAAAGAGAAAAGCCAGTATGATGCTAAATATATAACAATTCATCTTCAATATTACAGAAAAGCAGCATCAGGGCGGCACGGTGACACAGTGGTTAGCACTGTTGCCTCACAGCTCCAGGGACCCGGGTTCAATTCCTGCCTCAGGTGACTATGTGGAGTTTGCACTTTCTCCCCGTGTCTGAGTGCGTGGATTTCCTCCGGGTGCTCCAGTTTCCTCCCATAGTCCAAAGATGTGCAGGTTAAGTGGATTGGCCATGCTGAATTGTCCCTTTGTGTCCAAAAGGTTAGATGAGGTTACTAGGTTACGGGGATAGGTTGGAGTCATGGGCTTAAGTAGGCTGCTCTTCCTAAGGGCCGGTGCAGACTCGATGGGCTGAATGGCCTCCTTCTGCACTGTAAATTCTATGATTTTTTTCACTGTAAAATAACTTCACTTTACCACAGGACAGTAAAATATTTATAAATCATAGGAACGATACTGGCAGTGAATGGAATGAGTGAGCAAGAGCAAAGGATGTTGCCATGCCTGACTACAAAGGTTAGCTAGTCAGGATGCTCAGGGCATTTCCACTCAAACCTGCCCTTGAACCGAAGTCCTGATCCACTGATATACCAACCTCAGCACAAATGCTTTCAGTGGAAACTATTTTACAGGTAGTGTCAATATGACATCCTATTTATTATGGCACATGTCAAGTGAGTACAAAAAGGGAATCATATTGCCAATGTCACTAATTTGGCACTACAGCAAAAACAGCTGTATAAAGTCTGATATTTTTAACAGTAGGGGCAAGTGGCAATTAAAATAAAATACACTATGTGCTCCATCTGAACTATGATTTAGAAGAGTAGTCAGATTTCAATCTTTGTTAAAGGATCTGGAACACACCATTATTCCAATTGCAAATTAAAAGTGAAAGAATTTAGTTACTGGTTTTTAACATATTAGAAAAGGGTTCAAGCACAGTCCAGACCAACAGGGTGAAAATCTGTTTCTCCATGGCTTCATTTGAGTTACTATGGTAACAACCAGTCCCGAGCACAAAAACAGGCACCACTTGAAGACGCAGTCAATACTTACAGAATTGATCAATAATTGACATGTCACCTGATGATTCAGAAAGCTGTTTCCTCAGTTAGAGTTGAGACACATTGCAACCAGTGTCGAGCAGTGTAGATTAAACACCTAATCCAAAGTGAACATTATCAATGTGTCCCTGACATAAAGGAAGAGAAGTGTTCCATCAATAGGTACAACATTGAAAAAAACAAAAAAAAAAGTTGGAAATTAAACGATTTAAAAAATCAGTTCATATCAGTTTTGCATGGCCAACATGATGAGTATGTGGCCCTGACAATGGCAGCCCCTGACTTCTGGGAGGCACACGAGACAGAAATAGACAAACTCTCTGTCCGATTTCCCACCCTCTTTTCAGCAATTACTGTGAGGCAGATAATCAAAGACTTAAATGTGAAGTTATTTCATATATTGTTTCCTGATATCATTGTAGGGAGAAGATCAATAAACAGTGACCAACTTCACGCATTTGCTCCTTTACTTGCTAAGTAAAGGCAAAACAATAATCATAGTGAAGGATTTGAACATAGCAGGAAGCAGACCCTTAGTGCCACACGCCATTGTGTGACAATACTGCCAGAAGAGAAGGTCAAAAAAACTGAGGAGCACACCTGTTGACAGCAAGAAGCTGCAGCCAGGGTATTCACAATTCTTGGAATGTGCATGTATTCCCGAACATATTTAGGAAGAAACAGGCCTAAAAGGAGGTAGGCCAGTGGTTGATTAAAATTTCAAGCATAAAAGAATTGGTCACAATGTCAGAAAACAGGAATGTGACAAAGCATCTCTCTGACCTATATCCTCCCACTTTTTACTCCAGCTGAGCTGAAAGAAAAGTTCCATAAGAGGGGGTTAGAAACCATCATGCGGAAGCTATGGAAGCTGATGTGACATTTTACTTCAGTCAAAGATAAAGGGCTTGATTCTCCAGTCCCCCAGCCACGTGTGTCTCGGCAACGCGTCATTTCGAGGTGGTGGGATTCTGCCTTTCCACCGATTGTCAGTGGGATTTCCCATTGAAGCCATCCCATGCCGCCAGGAAACCCAAATGGGGGGGGTGAGCTGTGGGCGGGAAAAGTGAATCGTACCGCTGGAGAATTCCAGCCAATAATTTGGCAACGTCTGAAACATTGGGCCCGATTTCAACCGCGGCCCACGTTTTGGCAAGTGAGTAGCAATTTTTCCAGGATTGAAGTCAGGTCAGGAGGAAGTCATCCTTTTTCGATTCCCTTGCCCCTGATTATGCTCCCCAAGGAGTTAATCTACCGAGAAACTCACTGCATGCGTGTTTCTTGTTCAGGTCATCAAGTTAAAATTGCAACCATTTCTCAATTATGTCACCTGGGCCTGACATGGACATGCTAACAAGGACCCCGCCAAATTTGTGTGGATCACCTGCTCAGTTAAAATTCCAAAAGTCAGCCCCCAGCAACTCCAGGACACGTCAGTAGTCCATGGAATTTTAACTGTTCAACCACCCAGTTTCCACTGGGTAGACACGATTAGAATGACCTCCCACTGTGTTTAGTCTGGCAATAATGTTACAAGTGTAACTTATAGCACTTGTGTGGAAGCCCTTTTAAAAAATCGGAATAGCCTTAGTTAACTTAACTTAATTGGATCTGCTGCCAATAAACAGCTAAATTGTTTTTTCTTCACTGGCAGTAGTCATTTATGGTTGTGTTAAAGTTCCAACAAAATGCATGCATTGGTCTTAACACCATCCAAAGTTATTCCTGTCAATTTGACTGCAATTCCAGCTCATGGTAATTGGCTGATAAAACCCTGCACATCAAGCTCTCCAATAGCCTTCCATACCATTCCCTGCTGACTGAGCCAACACTGAAAACCTCACTGTGGAGGAAATTGCAAGTGTGCAACATTTACATTCTCCTGTTCAATATGAGGCTTTCTGGACACATAATCCATTTATTTTTACAGTTTAATCATGTTGTGTGGAAATGCAATGTAAATGCTCTGGCCAGCACACTGCTGCTTTTTCTTGTTGTATAATTCTGGAGTACATCAGCTTCGTGGCTGGTGGAATGTGCAATCATGAAAAAGTAAAGTTTTTGAAATATGACTCCTGTCAATTACTTGAACTGCATTTGAAGCAAAGTTGGTTTCAAATCAGACCTGAAGGTGGTTTCGATTAAGGTTCAGTCCAAATATATCCCCCCCCCCCCCCCCCCCCCCCCCATCTGCTTTGTTTGCATTAAGTCAGCAGATATTTCAGCTTCTTTACCAATCAACTAAATAAATGCGAGTAAGCAGGTGAGTAGGACGGGTGGACAACATTTATTTCATTTCCAGTATCACTTTGAACCTTGCTCCCATCAAAAAAATGTGTTTATCCTAATCAGCCCTAAAACTCGCTTGTCGAGAAATGTTAAGCCCTTGTTTAAGGGCAAACAAATGTCTTACAGTTTTGCTGTGGACTGCCAGCGGGAGAGGTGGGGTGGGGACAAACTCTAAAACTAAATTCATTAGGGCATTGCATCTCAGTTAAATGACATAAAGGCAAGGCATGATTTAAAAGTTTCAACATGGCAGTGAGTTGGGAATGACAGAGTACAATACACATTCAAAGTGATGTTTTATTTAGCGAATAAATGCTCACAGTGTTTCTGTGCATGTGGTGTTTCAGTACACATCGCATTTAAGTGTTTTTGGTGTGAGTTTTCAAGGCTTGTTTATGTTTCAAAGTATCTCCTTAGCTGAGTGAGTAGCAATGGTCCCTGTTGCTGAAGCAAGTTGGCCTGATTCAGAAAGCCTGATTCTTGCATCTGCCACTAACTTAAATTTGCCTGTAAAAGTGGCCAATTCCCTTCTTTCTGAGTTTCAAAAGGTACACCATGCAGCTCCAGCATGGCCTTGACCTGGGTGTGAAGCAGTCTTTCCAACATTGGAACAGGTTTAAACCATAGATCTCCCCGAGGATGTTCCACCTCTCCATTAGATCATGTACCTTGCATCAGTCTTCATGGTGGAAGACACCAGTGACATACTAGAACTTTAAGAGAGTCAGGGGCAGAAGAGAGGGGAGTCCCCATCACTAAGGAGAAGGTGCTGGGGAAGCTGAAAGGTCTGGAGGTGGATTAATCACCCAGACCAGATGGGCTACACCCCAGCGTTCTGATGAAGATAGCTGAGGAGATTTTGGATGCATTGGTGGTGATCTTTCAGGAATTACCAGAGTCAGGGAGGGTCCCAGAGGACTGCAAAATGACTAATGTAACACCCTGTTTAAGAAGGGAGGGAGGCAGAAGATGGGAAATTATAGACCGGTTATCCTGATTTCAGTCGTTAGTAAGATTTTAAGCCCATTGTTGAGGTTGAGATTGCGGAGTACATGGAAGTGCATTGTAAAATAGGACTGAGTCAGCATGACTTTGTCAAGGGAGGTCATGCCCGACAAATCTCTAAGAATGTTTTGAGGAGGTAATGAGGAAGTTAGACTAAGGAGAGCAAGTGGACATGATCTATTTGGATTTCCACAAGGCCTTTGACAAGGTACAGGAGGCTGCTTAGTAAGATAAGAGTCCATGGTGTTTGAGGAAAGGTACTGGCATGGACAGAGGATTGGCTGACTGACAGAAGGCAGAGAGTGGTGATAAAAGGGTCTTTTTTAAGATTGCAGCCGGTGACTAACGGTGATCCGCAGGGGTCAGTGGTGGGACCACCAATATTCACTGTATGCATTAACAATCAGGAAGATTGATTTGAGGGCATTGGTGCTAAGTTTGCACATGATACAGAGATATGAACAAAGAACAAAGAGCAATCTAGCACAGGAACAGGCCCATCGGCCCTCCAAACTTGTACCGGTCATGATACCATATGAAGAGAGAGAGGCAGTGTTGAGGAAGCGGGGAGGCTGCTAAAGGACCTGGATAGGCTAGGCGAGTGGGCAATGAAGTGGCAGATGGAATACGATGTGGAAAAGTGTGGGGTTATGCACTTTGATAGGACGAACAGAGGTATAGGCTATTTTCTAAATAGGGAAAGGCTTCAGGAATCAGAAGCACAAAGGGATTGCAAGAGCAGGGATGTACTGCTGAGGCTGTATAAAGTTCTGGCCAGACCCCATTTAGTGTATTGCGAGCAGTTTTGGACCCCATATCTAATGAAGGATGTTCTGGCCATGGAGGGGGTCCAGAGGTTCACAAGAATGATCCTGAGAATGAAGGGCTTGGCATATAAGGAGCAGTTGAGAATTCTGGGTCTGTACTCGATGGAGTTTAGAAGGATATGGGAGGATCTGATTGAAACTAACAGAATACCGAGAGGCCAAGATAAAGTGGACGTGGAGAAGATGCTTCTACTAATAGGTGAAACTTGAACCCAAGGACATATCCTCAGACAGAAGGGACAATCCTTTAGAACTGCGATGAGGAGGAATTTCTTCAGCCAGATGGTGGTAAATCTGTGGAACTCATTTCTGCAGAAGGCTGTGGAGGTCAAGTCACTGAGTATCTTTAAGACAGAAATAGATAGGTTATTTATTAATAAGGGGATCAGGGATTACAGGGAGAAGGCAAGAGAATGAGATGAGAAACGTATCAGCCATGATCGAATGACGGAGCAGACGCGATGGGCCAAATGGTCAATATCTGCTCCTATATCTTATGACCTTGTGGTCTTATGATCTGTACCTCAACACCTTTCAGCCATAGTGCACTGAGGGGCTTAAAATTGTACAGAACCCCTCGGGTTGCATGACACACATTGAATGTACATAGTAAATATTACATGTACGACAATTGTATTGAAACACCTTGGAGTGCAACATAATCTATGTCAGGAATATGAATATCATTGCGCAACATGATCATTTGAAATATTTCACAATGTTCTTTTCGATATTTTATGAATAAAGCATATTTTTGCAAAAACAAATTAGTACCGCAACTCCATTTAACTGCTTTCTTTGCATCTCTTGATAATGGTAGCTCACAATAATCTACTCATCTTAGTCTTAAAAATGTAATTTGACCCACCAATGTCCATAACCGCCTGAGAGAGCGAATTCCGGATTTTGCATCATCGTTGGTGTGGATAAACATCTGGGATGTGCTACCCTCACAAAAGTCTTTTCACTCCAGAGCTGAATGGATGGAATATTTACCAATTCAAGTATCTGAGAAGTATTAGACCAGCCGGAGAATGTCGCTGTATTTCACGACGGCGCGAAACGGGAGCGGGCACTACCGATTCTGGCCCCCACAGGGGTTAGCACGGTGCTGGAGCTGTTCACGCTGCTCCAGCCTCCCTTCCCAGCCCCAACTGGCCGCCGCGCCAACCCACGTATGCGCAGTAGCACCGCGCCAACCCGCGCATGCGTAGGGGACTTCCTCAACGCGCCGGCCCCGACGCAACATGGTGAGGGGGTTCATGGGCCGGCTGCGTAATAAAATAGAGCCAGGGCTGGAGAGGCCGATCGGTGGGCCCCGATTGCGGGCCAGACCCCATCGGCGCCCCCCCCCCCCCCAGTGAAGGAGCCCCCCACAGGCCATCCCCCGACCCTGCGCGCAGAGTTCCCGCTGGCTGAGAGCAGGTGTGGACGGCACCAGCGGGACTCTGCCATATCCGCGCGGCCGCTCGGCCTATTAAGGCCGGAGAATCGGCAGCCCGGCCGCAGAAAACGGCCCGCGACCAGCACCGCGCCAAATGCGCCGGCGCAAATGCCGCCGATTCTCCAAGCATGCCGGTGTCAGGACAGCATGGCGCGGTTGCGGCGATTCTCCGACCCGGCTCTGGGCTCAGAGAATCCCGCCCAACATTTATGAATCTCATGATCTTTTTTCAGAATACCCAATTCATTTTCTCCAATTAAGGGGCAATTTAATGTGGCTAATTGACCTACCCTGCACATCTTTGGGTTGTGGGGGCGAAACCCACGCAGACACGGGGAGAATGTGCAAACTCCACACGGACAGTGACCCAGAGCCGGGACCGAACCTGGGACCTCGACGCCGTGAGGCAGCAGGGCTAACCCACTGCACCACCGTGCTGCCCTTGAATCTCATGATTGACCAACTTCAAAATCAAATTAAGAGCGTTGCAACGCCTACTTCTTGGGTCCGAAGAACTCTACAAAATATGAATTAGTAACTTCATACTTGCACCAAAAAGGAAATTATATTGCGACATTTAAGTGACCGTTAAAAAACAGCTTGGTTTTTCTACAAAGTACACATTGCAGAATTGGGAGTGAATAGGTTAAATGCAGTCAGTGCCATTTAAGTGCAGTGTTTATTTTCCTTCTTCTCATTTCCTCTTTATGTAAAACCATCTTGACATGTAGCACTGGTATCTCGGATGTGGCTTTGGGAAGCAGACTCTGATTACAACCATTCAAGGACCCCAGAGTGGTGTCAGTAAAGTTCATTACTTCGAAAAGATCATTCCCAGTAGAGAGAATAGTGTAACATTTCTCCCCAGAGAGGAGGAAAAACAGCTAATGTTAAGCAGCTTTGGATAAATCTTCGTAATTTAATTATCCTGCCTCTGGCACTTCATTAGCATATATCTGCTGCTCTCCCACACCCGAAGGAAAGAGCACTCATCTTTTTCAAGACTTCACTGAATGTAATGAAGTCCCTTTTGCCTCAGTAACATTGACTAACACTGTATGGTTTACATTTCATATAAAAACATAAAATCCAATCCAATCCAATTCAAAATTCCTTGATGTAACTGGGAGTTCAGCTTGAAGTATCTTGCAGTAAACCTCATGCCAGTTATGTATAACAAAAAAAAATGTTAATTAATATTGTGACAGCAAGTATGTGGCAGTGGAAGTGCATGGTTAAATTATGTTTTAGTAATTCGTTTTAGATTACAACTATTTACAAGAAAGCCAAACGGCAGGCTATACAAGGCTGCATAATCAACATGTATTTATTGTTTTTAGTCTTCTCGTGAGTTTGATGCTGCAAGAGGAAATCGCAGCTGATGTGCAAAATATTTGCTGTGGCAGACAGCATGCAGTGGTCATTCAGATGAAATTGGCGTCTGAAGAACGAAAACTGGGGACATCTCAAGTTGCCGCCATTACCAGATGAATGCATGCTTTCCCATTGGAAATTCAGGCATTCCCCGAATTTTGGCCTCCTCCACATTCCCAATTTTCAGCTGCCTAGAACTTAAGCTTTGGAGTTCCACGTCTAAACCTTTTGGCCTCTCTTTTCTCCTATCACGGTGCTCCTTGAAAATGTAACTCTTTGACCAAGTTTGTGATCACCAGTCCTTTATGTCGCTCGCCATCAAAATTTGACTGTGAATGTTCCTGTGAAACACTTTACTGCGTTAAAGGCTCAACATAAATGCAAGTTGTTGCCTCCTGTAAAACTAGAAATTGCATAAATATTGTGCCATTGGATCATCGAAGAGCAGATTTCAGGACATAGAGCTAATTTCCCCAATAACATTGAACAATTTCAATCTTAAGGGTTTTCTACCGAAACCTGTCCCTCCTGACCTCAGTATTTGGTAAGGTTTCCCTTTGTAGTCTTCCACTGGGGAATTTTCACAGGAGGTACACAAAGAATGCAGTCAATGGTTGCATTAATTTTCAAAAGTCAGATATAGTTCAAATTAGATCCTATTCAGAACCTCGGGCTATCCAGATTATGAGCTCGATTTACCCCCTTTTGCATAATGGTATTAATTTTATTCAAGTGTAAATGTTTACCCTCAACTACCATAAAATAGATAAACAATATTTAAGCTATATTTTAATGATCACATAGAGTTTGAGTTCCCTGAGCATAAATTTTATTTGAGAATTAGTTTCTTTGCTAACAAGCAAAAGTAATTGACAAACTCCATTCCCATTTTTTTCAAAAATTCATTTATCAGAGTTACAAAGCCAGCTCAGAGTGTGGAGAGGGGCAAACCCTTAATCCAGCTCCTCGCCTGCTCCAAAAACCAAACCAAATTGAATCCAATTCATGTACCCCACAAGAGAAACATACCAGATCCAGGCATTACACCTGACCTCACGCTCACCTCAGCCAAAAGGCCGAGAAGCGATCATACCCATATTTTTTCATAACGGCAATCATTTTTAATTGTATCCCACAAGTTTATTTTCTTTGGTAAAATAAGATTGTAAAATCTTTGTTCTTCTAATAATGTCTTGCAGGGGAAGTGGTATAGAGATGATTCAATGAATTCATCCCTGGAACGGGTTAGGGGGTTGTCCGATGATGAGAAGCTGAGTAATATGGGTTTATATTCTTGGGGGTTCAGAAGAATGTGAGGCAGTCTCAGTGAAAGCTACAGAATGCTGAAGGGTTTTGATACGGTGAGCTGAGAGATTATTTCTATTGGTTGGGAAATTCAAAACAGCTGCGCACAATTTCAGGGTATGAAGCCAATCTTTCAGAATGAGATGGGGAGGAATTCCTTCACTCAAAGGGTTGTGAATCTTTGGAAATCTCTTGGATTGTCAATGCTCTATTGTTGAACATATTTAAGACAGATATAGACAGTCATAGACAGATGTTTTGTCCCTCAGGGAATGAAGGGATATGGGCAGGAGGCAGGAAAATGGAGTTGAAGCCCAAGGTCAGCCATAATCGTATTGAATTGGGGAGCAGGCTCAATGGGCCGAGTGGTCTATGCCTGCTTCTGCTTCTTATGGTCTTAATATCATGGATTCTGTTATTTTCCCTTGAATGGGTAGATGCTTAAAAGTTTAATATTCCATCCAAAAGACAGTGGGGGGAATTTTCTGCTGGTAGCATTCTCTGTTCCATCGGCAGCATACCCCTTCCCATAGGATTCCCAGTGGCGTGGGGTGGCTACAATGGGAAAACCCATTGGCCAGCGATGGGAACAAAGAATCCCGCTGCCAGCAACGGCACGCCAGCGCGAAATACGCGGCTGGGGAGATGGAGAATTCATCCCAGCATCTCTGAAAATGCTGCAATATTTTGTACTGCAGTTAAGTATTAACCTAAACTCTGTACATGATTGCTGGGATTTTCTTTAATCCAAAGATCTACCCTCAGAGCTAAGAGCTCAACATTGGAGTCAATTTGAGATTTGGATTAAAAAAGGTGAAGAAGCCACGTGAGATTCTAGGATAGTTAGGAACAGCATGAAGCATTGTAAATTTTGCATCAGACCAGCTGCATATTTATTGAATGATAGGTCTTTGGTTGCAGGAGAGGATCTAATCCAACCAAGCCCAGGATCACTAGATATTCAGTCACAATATTATCAAGCTGGTTAAAGCCTTCCAGATGACTCACCTCCTGCTGCTTATTTCTGGATACCTTAAAATCTTTAAAAGTGATGGCATCGGACACAAAGTACAATTTTAACTCAGACCTGAGCTTGGAAGTCATTGTGAGTTTCCTACCCACCAGGCTGAAGAGAATCATAGAATCATAGAATCATAGCATCATAGAATCGTAGAATTTACAGTGCAAAAGAAGGACATTTGGCCCATCGAGTCAGCACTGGCCCTTGGAAAGAGCACTATATCCAAGCCCACACCCTATTCCCGTAACCCAGTAACCCCATCCAACCTTCTTGGACACTAAGGGCAATTTAGCATGGCCAATTCACCTAACCCGCACATCTTTGGATTGTGGGAGCACATGGAGGAAGCCGGCGCAGACATGGGGAGAATGTGCAGACTCCGCACAGATGGTGGCCCAAGCTGGGAATTGGATCTGGGACCCTGGAGCTGTGAAGAAACTGTACTAACCACTGTGCTACCATGCTGCCCACGGTACATGATGGGAAGATGAAGAGGCTGAAAGAGGTTAACTGGTGTTGTGGCTCAACTGGCCGCATTCTCACTGTTGAATCACGAGGTTCAGGGTTCAGTTCCTGCTCCTGAAACTTCAGCATAAAATCTGGGCGAACAGTGCAGTTCTGAGAGAATGCTGCATTGTCGGGAGTTGGACAGTTGGCAGGAAGCTACAGAGCCAAGACTGGTTAAGTAAGAAATTATAATTATGACTTGTGCATAGCCTAGTAGTTAGTGTTTATAAATATTGCATCAATGGATGCTAATCCAGTAATATGCTTGCATGAATGATGAGGCTGTTCCGAAATCTACAGATTATCGAGGAGGAGTTTGTGTGAAGTATCAAAAGTTGCCTTGCTCGAGCAGTGAAATGTTCTGCTGAAATATTATCAGATCAGCTCTGAATTGAAAGGTTGACTTAATTTTCGCTTCCACAAATGCTGCTAGACCTGCTGAGTTTTCCCAGCACTTTCTGCTTTTGTTTCAGATTTCAGCATCTGCAATATTTTGCTTTCATTTGAGTGAACCTGAAGTTAGGTCGAGTGACACAGACATAGGCATAGAACATAGAGTGCAGAAGGAGGCCATTTGGCCTATCGAGTCTGCACCGACCCACTTAAGCCCTCACTTCCACCCTATCCCCATAACCCAATAACCCCTCTTAACCTTTTTGATCACTAAGGGCAATTTATCATGGCCAATCCACCTAACCTGCACGTCTTTGGACTGTGGGAGGAAACCGGAGCACTGGGAGGAAACCCACACAGACACAGGGAGAACGTGCAGACTCCACACAGACAGTGACCAAGCTGGGAATCGAACCTGGGACCCTGGAGCTGTGAAGACACAGTGCTATCCACTTGTGCCCTAGTTTTATGGGGTAGCGTGAGGGAGGGGTCAAAGAGGTAAGTTGTGATATTGGGGGTGTCCAGAGGCTGCGGTGTGCAGTTCGAGTGGTGTTGAGAGATCGGGGCAGCATTTAAAAATGGCAAAGTAAGTGCAGCCTCGGTGGGGCGTTCCTGACTGAGGTAGCAAAAAACAGAGTCCTGTTTAATAGTGGGATCATTCTTAGTGCTGCAGGCACTGAGAAATACCCCACTAAACATGCCAAAATGGGATTCTTGTTCTTTTCCTGTTAAAATGTGACCAATATAAATGCTCACGGCTGAAAAGAAAATGCAAATGCATGTTACGCCTACAACCAGTAAAACAAGCCCACCAAATTTTAGAATCAGACTACCTGCCGCCAGAAATCCGAACAGAACATGGTTGCATCGCAATGGATGGTTCAGTTTTAACCTTGATCCAATTGGTGATCTTTTAATATAATCTTATTTCACATAAAAATAAATATTGCCACCTGACACAATCTGCGAGAATCATAATAACTTAAATTGGGCGACTAAAAATATTGGCCAACCAGGAATATTAGCCAACTTTTATGAGCAAAATATGCCTAAAATTCACCAATACAGGCATTGTCGTTTGTTTTATGAAGAGGAAAATGAGATTTGAAGAATTAATTCACTGTGCAGCCATCAACTGATAAACGAAAGGTGATTGTATCAGAAGTTGGTGATGATTCCTTTCCATGTGAAATTAATTTTAGGCTGCTGATGTTTGCCTCTTTTTTTACACTGCTGATTGTCTCCTGGGACCAAACAATCTCGTACTTACACAGAAGCATTTGGGAAAAATAAGTTCATTGCATAATGCGTGCTTTCAGTGTACATTCATCCTTGCCTTCGTTGCATTTTGAAGGAGACAAAGGTCTCTTGGTACTGATGTAGCACAGTCTAGAGTAAACTGACTCTGATTTGTGCCGAAAGGGATCAACATCACACTACTTACTATGTCAGGTTTACAAAATGTCAAAGCTGTGGTCAGAGTGCACTGTCATGAGAAGTAATAGATATAATTTAACAACAGCATTCTACTGCAGTAACTCTACTGGGTCTTTAAAAAGCATTTCAGCATATAACACTGAAGTGCTCATGAACTGAAGTGTCTTTGCTTTGCCTTCCCCTCTCTACCATTTTACTGCCACAGTCATCTGAATTTGGAAAACACACTTCTTGTGCGTGGTGTCACAAAGTAGAATTTTTAAAATTATCGTAAAATGTAGCCCCTCAAATTTTGATAAAACAATTTGGGACCAAAGGGTTATTGATAGCACTGAGACTTGAAGGCATTGACTACAAGTAACATTGAAAAAGAAGCAGAATTTGATCATTTGGAGACATTTTTACAGATTTTATGTCTAATTTATGGTATTTGTATTGGTATCAGCGACATAATTCAGAATCCAGCAAGCACAAGGTCAATATATGTTTAACTAAAAGGTTTTTGTAACCCTCAGGGGTCAATGAGAACAGGCTATTGTTATTGCAAATACAGTATATTGGAATCAACCAAATAAATTGTATGATTAAAACAAGGGAATTGACAGCTGAATAAATGATCATCCATCATATCTCTATTGTTATTTGTGTAAAACGTGCTATGCGCTTTAATTTTATCTCTTAAAATAATTCTTTTGAGAGTAAAATAAAAATTCAAAGTAACTTTTGTAAAAATGAACAATTAACCGATTGGGGCCAGTGTGTAAGCCATATAACTTGGGAAGTAGAGAGGACTTTAAACTAAATTGAGGGATGGTTGGTTCTGTCGATGGAATATGTAGGCTTACAAAGCAAAAGGATATAACAGCATTACAAGGAAGCTATTTAGGCAATGATACCTAGAATGTGATAGGGAGGGACAGAATGTACAAACATTAAAAGATAAATAAATAAGGTCAAAACGGGAAGAAATGGGAATGGAAAAATTAATGCTCTTTACTTAAATGCACGTAGCATTTGACAGAAAATAAATAAATTAATGACACAAAATGAGGTTATTGGATATGATCTTATAGCCATAACAGAGACGTGTGTCCAAGGAGATCCAAACTGGGAACTAAATATTCAGGGGTGTGTGACTTTTGGAAGGGTGTATTTTTTTATTTGTTCATGGGACTTGGTCGCAGCAGGCTTTGCCAGCATTTATTGCCCATCCCTAATTGTCCTTGAGGGGGCAGTTAAAAGTCAACCACATTGCTGTGGGTCTGGAGTCACATGTAGGCCAGACTAGGGGCGGGATTCTCTGACCCCCCGCCGGGTCGGAGAATTGCCTGGGGCCGGCGTTAATCCCGCCCCCACCGTGTCCCGTATTCTCCGCCACCCGAGATTCGGCGGGGGCGGGAATCGCGCCGCGCCGGTCAGCGGGCCCCCCACGGCGGTTCTCCGGCTCGCGATGGGCCAAAGTCCCGCCGCTGACAAGCCTCTCCCGCCGGAGTGGATTAAACCACCTATCTTACTGGCGGGATTGGCAGCGCGGCGGGTGCCGGGGTTCTGCGGGGGGCGTGGGGCGATCTGACCCCGGGGTGGGAACCACTCTGGCGTGGGCCTAGCCCCTCAACGTGAGGGCTTGGCCCCTCAAGGTTTGGAGACGTCCGCACCTTTGGGGCGGCCCGACACCGGAGTGGTTCACGCCATTCCAACATGCCGGGACCCCCCGCCTCGCTGGGTAGGGGAGAATCCCATCCCAGGTCATAAACTAATTTCAGAAATGTCTGCCATTGCTGATCAACTGTCTTTTCTGCCATACTTCTTTCCTATTAGACTTGGCACTCCAGACAACTCTGCCCTCACTCCTTTATCATTACGCTTATTTGGAGTGGCATGGTGGTGCAGTGATTAATAATAATAATCTTTATTGTCACAAGTAGGCTTACATTAATACTGCAATGAAGTTAATGTGAAAAACCCCTAGTCGCCAAACTTCATGGCCTGTTCGTGTACGCAGAGGGAGAATTCAGAATGTCCAAATTACCGAACAACATGTCTTTCAGGACTTGTGGGAGGCAACTGCAGCTCCCAGAGGAAACCCACGTAGACACAGGAAGAACGTGCAGACTCCGCACAGACAGTGACCCAAATCAGGAATCAAACCTGGGACCCTGGCACTGCGAAGCAACAGTGCTACCCACTGTGCTACCATGCCGCCCAAGCACTACTGCATACAGGGCTAAGGACCCAGGTTCAATCCAGGCCCTGGGTCACTGTCTGTGTGGCATTTGCACATTCTCCCTGTGTATGCGTGGGTCTCAACCCCACAACCCAAAGATGTGCAGGTTAGGTAGATTGGCCGCGCTAAATTGCCCCTTAATTGGAAAAAAAATAATTGGGTACTTTATATTTATTTTAAAATATAATTACACTTATTTAAGTGTGCCACAGATGTTTCTGACCCACATTTCTCACTCTCAAATTGAATGCTAAATTCTACCATGGTCACTGTTTCCAAGGGGATCTTTTACTCTAAGATTGTTCATTAAACCTGCCTCATTACACATTACCAAATCCAAAATAGCTCGATTCCTGGTTGGATCAACAACAAATTGTTTTCAAAAACTATCTCGAATACACTCTATGAATCCTTCCTCATGGCTACCTCTGCCGATCTTTACTAATCTACATGATGATTAAAGTCAACCATGATTAAAATACTGCCTTTTTTACATGCCTTGATTATATCCCGATTTATTCTCCATCCCACAATATAACTATTTTTTGAGGGCCGATAGACTATTCCCACCAATGCCTTCTAAATGGCATAATCTCAGGTTAAGGGGTCACCCATTTAAAACCGAGATGAGGAGAAATTTCAGCTCACAGAGGGTGTGAATTTGTGGAATTCTTTACTGTAGGGAGCCGTGGAGGCTGGGTCGTTAGTGTGTTAAAGGCAGATTTAGACAGATTTTGAATCAGTAAGGGAATTATAGGTTATGGGGAAAAGGCAAGAAAGAGGAGTTGAGGATTATATCAGATCAGTCATGATTTCATTGGATGGTGGAGCAGACTTGATGGGCCAAGTGGCCTACTTCTGCTCCTACATCTTATGGTCTTACGGTCTCATTCTGGTTTCAATGGCAAAAATGTAAAACGAAACAATAATCACACACTATTCCTGTGACAATTGCCAATCCTTTCTGTAGGGCATAGAAATGATTAACGTTACATCACCAACTGGCAGATGGGGGGAAAAAAATAATGATTCTTATTGCTGAATGACAGGTTGGTTTATTTTGAAAGTTTCAAAGACCATAAAAGGGAAAATTGATGTTTGTGTTTGAAAGCCTGATAGTTAATATCATGGAGTCCAAAGGGCTGAATATTACTTTATAAGCTGTGCATCTACTTCCAAGGCAGACTCATTTTAGTACAGCCATTATATGAACCATGTTCAACTGTAAGCCATTGCGCGGAATTCTCCGCTCCCCACGCAGCCTGGGAGAATCGCGGGAGGGCCAGCCGACATTTTTTACGCCCCCCCTGGCGCCCCCGCGATTCCCCCCCCCTCTCGGAAAAATCGCCGCTCGCCGTTTTTCACAGCGAACGGCGATTCTCCGAGCCCGATGGGCCGAGCGGCCGGCCCTTCACGCCCGTTTCACCACGGCAGCAACCACGCCTGGTCGCTGCATTCGTGAAACGGGCGCCAGATACCCATTTGGGGCATCTAGGGGCCCGATTTGGACGGGAGCACCGCGACTGTGCTCCGGAGGGGACAGGCCCACGATCGGTGCCCACCGATCATCGGGCCAGCGTCCAAAACGGACGCACTCTTTTCCCTCTGCCGCTCGGCAAAATCAAGCCGCCACGTCTTGGCGGGCAGCGGTGGAGAAAGACGGCACCGCGCAGGCACGGGTTTGTGCCGTCTGCGCGGTGATGTCTTCCACGCATGCGCGGGTTTGAACCAGCAACCCGCACATGCACGGATGACATCATGAAAAGCGCCGTTCGCGTGTCATTTTTGGCGGCCGTGGTCGCGGCCTCTAAGATTTTAGAGTCTATTATTAAGGATGAGAGTGGGGAGTACTTAGAAGTGCATGGTAAAATAGGAGTGTCACCATGGATCTGTCAAGGGGAGATCATGCCTGACAAATCTGTTAGAATTCTTTGAGGAGGTAACAAGGAAGTTGGACAAAGGAGAGTCAGTGGACATGTTTATTTAGATTTCCAGAAGGCCTTTGACAAAGTGCTGTACAGGAGGCTGCTAAATCAGATGGTATTAGGAGCAAGGTACTGTCATGGATAGTAAGCTTGCGTTTTTCAAGGAGACACAGCCGGAGTGAGGCACATCCAGAGTGGGAATTGCAACTTGGTAATTTGGTGCAGTGAGGTAATTCAGTGCAGAGTGAGAGAAGGTGCTTTTTCGGAGGTGCTTTTTAACCCTGGTAAGTGACCGGTAAGTAGTTTTTCTTTTTCATTGTCTAATTTATTTATTTTTATTTTGAAATTGTAGTTGTATAAGTTTACCTAAGGTTTAAGACATGGCAGGAGATCCCATACCCATGTCATGCTCCTTGTGTGCGATGTGGGAGCTCAGGGACACGTCCACTGTCCCTGGCTCTTTCACGTGCAAGAAGTGTGTTCAGTTGCAGCTCCTGTTAGACCGCTTGACGGCTCTGGAGCTGCGGATGGACTCACTCTGGAGCATCCGCGATGCTGAGGAGGTTGTGGATAGCACGTTTAGCGAATTGGTCACACCGCAGGTGAAAGTTACTGAGGGAGATAGCAAATGGGTGACCAAAAGACAGAGCAAGAGTAGGAAGGCAGTGCAGGTGTTCCCTGTGGTTATCTCCCTGCAAAACAGGAGTTTATAGAATGTATCCGCGATAGTTTCCTAGAACAGTATGTAATGGAACCTACGAGGGAACAAGCGGTCCTAGATTTTGTCCTGTGTAATGAGACAGGATTGATTAATGATCTCATAGTTAGGGATCCTCTCAGAAGGAGCGATCACAATGTGGTGAAATTTAAAATACAGATGGAGGGTGAGAAAGTAAAATCAAATGCTAGTGTTTTTTGTTTAAACAAAGGAGATTACAATAGGATGAGAGAAGAATTAGCTAAGGTAGACTGGGAGCAAAGACTTTATGGTGGAACAGTTGAGGAACAGTGGAGAACCTTCCAAGCGATTTTTCACAGTGCTCAGCAAAGGTTTATACCAACAAAAAGGAAGGACGGTAGAAAGAGGGAAAATCGACCGTGGATATCTAAGGAAATAAGGGAGAGTATCAAATTGAAGGAAAAAGCATATAAAGTGGCAAAGATTGGTGGGAGACTAGAGGACTGGGAAATCTTTAGGGGGCAACAGAAAGCTACTAAAACAGCTATAAAGAAGAGTAAGATAGAGTATGAGAGTAAACTTGCTCAGAATATAAAAACAGACAGTAAAAGTTTTTACAAATGTATAAAACAAAAAGAGTGGCTAAGGTAAATATTGGTCCTTTAGAGGATGAGAAGGGAGTTTTAATAATGGGAGATGATGAAATGGCAGAGGAACTGAACAGGTTTTTTGGGACGGTCTTCACAGTCGAAGACACAAATAACATGCCAGCGACTGATAGAAATGAGGCTATGACATGTGAGGACCTTGAGAGGATTGTTATCACTAAGGAGGTGGTGATGGGCAATCTAATGGGGCTAAAGGTAGACAAGTCTCCTGATCCTGATGGAATGCATCCCAGAGTGCTAAAAGAGATGGCTAGGGAAATTGCAGATGCACTAATGATGATTTACCAAAATTCACTAGACTCTGGGGTGGTCCCGGTGGAATGGAAATTAGAAATGTGACACCACTGTTTAAAAAAGGAGGTAGGCAGAGCAGGAAATTATAGGCCAGTGAGCTTAACTTCGGTAGTAGGGAACATGCTGGAATCTATCATCAAGGAAGAAATAGTGAGGCATCTGGATAGAAATTGTCCCATTGGGCAGACGCAACATGGGTTCATAAAGGGCAGGTCGTGCCTAACTAATTTAGTGGAATTTTTTGAGGACATTACCAGTGCAGTAGATAACGGGGAGCCAATGGATGTGGCATATCTGGATTTCCAGAAAGCGTTTCACAAGGTGCCACACAAAAGGTTGCTGCATAAGTTAAGGATGCATGGCATTAAGGGTAAAGTAGTAGCATGGATAGAGGATTGGTTAATTAATAGAAAGCAAAGAGTGGGGATTAATGGGTGTTTCTCTGGTTGGCAATCAGTAGCTAGTGGTGTCCCTCAGGGATCCATGTTGGGCCCACAATTGTTCACAATTTACATAGATGATTTGGAGTTGGGGACCAAGGGCAATGTGTCCAAGTTTGCAGATGGCACTAAGATGAGTGGTAAAGCGAAAAGTGCAGAGGATACTGGAAGTCTGCAGAGGGATTTGGATAGGTTAAGTGAATGGGCTAGGGTCTGGCACATGGAATACAATGTTGACAAATGTGAGGTTATCCATTTTAATAGGAATAACAGCAAACGGGATTATTATTTAAACGATAAAATATTAAAGCATGCCGCTGTGCAGAGAGACCTGGGTGTGCTAGTGCATGAGTCACAGAAAGTTGGTTTACAGGTGCAACAGGTGATTAAGAAGGCAAATGGAATTTTGTCCTTCATTGCTAGAGGGATGGAGTTTAAGACTAGGGAGGTTCTGTTGCAATTGTATAAGGTGTTAGTGAGGCCACACCTGGAGTATTGTGTTCAGTTTTGGTCTCCTTACTTGAGAAAGGACGTACTGGCGCTGGAGGGTGTGCAGAGGAGATTCACTAGGTCAATCCCAGAGCTGAAGGGGTTGGATTATGAGGAGAGGTTGAGTAGACTGGGCCTGTACTCATTGGAATTTAGAAGGATGAGGGGGGATCTTATAGAAACATTTAAAATTATGAAGGGAATAGATAGGATAGATGCGGGCAGGTTGTTTCCACTGGCGGGTGAAAGCAGAACTAGGGGACATAGCCTCAAAATAAGGGGAAGTAGATTTAGGACTAAGTTTAGGAGGAACTTCTTCACCAAAGGGTTGTGAATCTATGGAATTCCTTGCCCAGTGAAGCAGTTGAGGCTCCTTCATTACATGTTTTTAAGGTAAAGATAGATAGTTTTTTGAAGAATAAAGGGATTAAGGGTTATGGTGTTCGGGCCGGAAAGTGGAGCTGAGTCCACAAAAGATCAGCCATGATCTAATTGAATGGCGGAGCAGGCTCGAAGGGCCAGATGGCCTACTCATGCTCCTAGTTCTTATGTTCTTATGGATAGAGGATTGGAGTGGGGGATAAAGGGACCTTTTCAGGATGGCAGCCGGTGACTAGTAGTGTTCTGCAGGAGTCAGTGTTGGGACCACAGCTATTCACAATGTACATTAATGATCTGGAAGAAGGAACTGAGGGCATTGTTGCTAAGTTTACAGATGATACAAAGATATGTAGAGGGGCAGGTTGTGTTGAGGAAGCAGATATACTGCAAAAGGACCTGGACAGGCTATGAGAGTGGGCAGTGGCAGATAGAGTACAATGTAGAAAAGTGTGAGGTGATGCACTTTGGTAGGAAGATTGGGAGCCTGGCCTATTTTCTAAATGGGAAATGTTTGTGGAAGGGGGAGCAAAGACGTGGCTGCTTTGTCCTGGATGGTGCTGAGCTTCTTGACTGTTGGAGCTGCACACATCCAGGCAAGTGGAGAGTATTCCATTACACTCCTGACTTGTGCCTTGTAGATGGTGGACAGGCTTTGGGGGGTAAAGAGGTGAGTTACTCACCATAGGATTCCTAGCCTTTGACCTCCCTGGTATTCAGTATTAATGTGGCTAGTCCAGTTCAGTATCTGATCAATGATAACCCCCAGGATGTTGTTTGTGGGGATGCCTTTGAATATCAAGGGGCGGTGATTAGATCCTCTCTTGTAGGAGATGGTCATTTCCTGGCACTTGTGTGGTGCAAATGTAACTTGCCACGTGTTAGCCCAAGCCTGGATATTGTCCAGGTCTTGCTGCATTTGGACCCTGCTCCCATACCCACATGTCTGTTCTTGGCCTGCTGAAATGTTCCAGTGAAGCGCAACGGAAACTGGAGGAACAACATCTCATCTTCTGGTTAGGCACGCTACAGCCTTCCAGCCTGAACATCGAATTCAACAACTTTAGATGATCAGCCCCACCTCAACCCATTTGTTTTCATTTCATTTTAACTGTCTTTTACCATTTCTTTCTTTCCTGCACCTTTCTCCTCTTTGCTTCCTCCTTCCCCTCCCCCCACACCTACAGTTCATCCTCTGATGTTAGTTTCCCTGCTGTTTGACCTTTCACATCTTTTGTCCTCTCTGGGGACTGCCATTAGCACTCTTTCCCCTTGGTTTATGTGGCCATTAGCACCTGGTTTCCCTGGGTTTTTGTGGCTATGACTCATCTTTCTTTCTCACTCCACAGTATCAATATTTCCCACTCTCTCTGTCTGTTAGCTTTGACAAAGAGTCATCGGACTCGAAACGTTAGCTCTTTTCTCTCCCTACAGATGCTGCCAGACTTGCTGAGATTTTCCAGCATTTTCCCTTTCGTTTCAGATTCCAGCATCCGCAGTAATTTGCTTTCATCCAGCATTTGGACATGGACTGCTTCATTATATGCTACCAGCACGGTAGCATTGTGGATAGCACAATCGCTTCACAGCTCCAGGGTCCCAGGTTCGATTCCGGCTTGGGTCACTGTCTGTGCGGAGTCTGCGCATCCTCCCCGTGTGTACGTGGGTTTCCTCCGGGTGCTCCGGTTTCCTCCCACAGTCCAAAGATGTGCAGGTTAGGTGGATTGGCCATGATAAATTGCTCTTAGTGTTCAAAATTGCCCTTAGTGTTGGGTGTGGATACTTGGTTATGGGGTTAGGGTGGGGTTACTGGGTTATGGGGATAGGGTGGAGTTGTTGACCTTGGGTAGGGTGCTCTTTCCAAGAGCCGGTGCAGACTCGATGGGCTGAATGGCCTCCTTCTGCACTGTAAATTCTATGATTCTATGAGGAGTCGCAAATGGTATTGAACATTGTGCAGTCATCAACTAACATCCCCACTTCTGACCTTATGATGGAAGGGAGTTCATTGATGAAGCAGCTGAAGATGGTTGGGCTTTAGACACTATCCTGAGGAACACCTGCAAGAGAGGGGATGTCTTGGACTTAATTTTAGATCAGACAGCTGGGCAAGTAGTTGGAAGTATCCATGAAGGAGCATTTTGCAGATGGCGATCATAACTCCATTAGATTCAAGATTGTTATGGAAAAGAACAAGGATGAGCCTGAGATCAAAATTCCAAACTGCGGAGGAAGGCCGATTTTAATAAGATAAGATATAATTTAGCCTGAGTGGACTGGGAGCATACACTTTTAGGTAAATCTATGACATAAGAGCACAAACTACTCAAGTTGAAAATAGGGAGAATACAGAGCCAACATGTTCCAATCAAGAAAATGGGTGGGCCAACAAATCGAGGATAAGGAAATAAAAGGGAGGCTTATGGCAGATATTGGGTTCAAAGCATGTTGCTCGTTGTGCTTTTACTTAATTTGCTCTGTTTAATCACCTTGCTCTAGAGTCGCCAGGTATCTTTATGATATCACCACGAGGTTCAAGTTCAAGTGCTGATCAATAACTCAAATCGCTACTCATGCATAAAATACTACTCACTAGAATATCTCTAACACTAAAAGGCCAACACTTAGCTTTGGAAACTGGCCCACCAGGTCAGGGGAACAAATGGCCTTTCGTTCGATTCTGAGTCTGCAGGCTTCAAGCTTGTATGGACTGGTAGCTAGGAGCGCCTATCTCGTAGCGTGTGTTGACTGGACACTTACTTGGTTGGTGCAGCTGCTAGGCAGGTCACGGTCAAGGGTTGTTTCAAGCTGCTGAGAGACCCTGCCAAGAAGATCAAACTGAACTTGGGGACTCTATTTTATAGTCCCCAGGGGTTCTGTGCCCTTGTAGGCAGACCCTGTACCTGGATCCAATTGATTGGACTAAGTTCTGATCATTTGAATTGATTTCTCCAATACTGGAGCTGTTCCCTGATCGCTGGGCGGTTCTTAAGTGTCCGTTGACCTTCCTTTGTCTTGGCTCCTGCTGGCGCTGAGGAGTCTGGTTTGGTCTTGATTACTTCAATGTATCCAATTGTTCCTGGGGATTGCTCATTAATATGTAGATGGTTTTTGGTTTTGGTTCTGTCTGGGTTCTGCAAGTCTTAATACACAGGACCTTGTACCTGCTTGTTTTCCTGTCCTTGGCTGAATTTCCCTGCATTCTTAGCGGGCTTCCATTTTGGAATCGGGAAGTGACCAACCCAGGTGGCTACAAACAGCAGAAGTTCTAGAGACATATAGAATTTGCAAAAAGGAACTTACAAAGGAAATTAGGAGAGCAAAAGGCAACTTGAAAAGATACTGGCAGGTAAACTGAAGAAAAATCCTAAATTGTTTTACAAGTACATTAAGGGGAAAAGGATAACTAGGGGAAGAGTTGAGCGCATGAGGGACCACAGTGGTAACTTGTGTGTGGAGCCAGAGGACATAGGTAGGGTTCTAAACTAATACTTTGCGTTAGTGATCACTCGTGAGAGGGATGCTGGGGGTGTAGAAATCAGGGCGAAGGACTGTGATAAAATCAAAGAGATTAACATAGACAAAGAGGAGGTTCTGAAGGGCCAGATGAAACATATCCTACTCTTTTGAGTGAGACAAGGGAGGAAATAGCAGGGGTGCTGGCAATAATTTTCAATTCCTCTCTGGCCACAGGAGAGTTGCGGAGGACTGGAAGATAGCCAATGTGGTACCTTTATTAAAGAAGGGTGGAAGGGATAGATAAGGAAACTATAAGCCAGTCAGTCTAATTTCAGTAGTGGAAAAACTATTGGAAGGAACTCTGAGAGACAGAATTAATCTGCATTTGGAGAGGCAGATATTAATCAAGAGCAGTTAGCATGGTTTTGTTAAGGAGAGGAACTGTTATGGTGGAACGTTATAAAACGTTGGTCAGGCCACAGCTAGAGCATTGTCTGCAGCTCTGGAATCCACATTATGGGAGGGAATGTGATAGCACTGGAAAAGGTGCAGAGGAGATTTACCAGGATCTTGTCCGGGCTGGAGAGTTAGTTACGAATGGAAATTGGATAGACTGGGATTGTTTTCCTTGGAGCATAGGAAATGAGGGGGAACATGATTGTGATGTATAAAACTATGAGGGGCATAGACAGAGTAAACAGTAAGAAACATTTCCCTGTGGTGGATAGGTCAATGTCCAGGGGACATAGATTTAAGGAAAGGGGTAGGAGGTTTAGAGGGGATGTGAGGAAAAACCTTTTCACCCAGAGGGTGATGGGAGTCTGGAACTTGCTGCCGGAAAAGCTGTTCTCCCCAATGCTGGATTCTCCGCCTCACCGGGATCTTGCTACTGGCAGCATGAGGCGGAGAATTTAAGAAGTTTTTAGGTGTACACTTGCAATCTCAAGGCGTACAAGGCTATCGCCAAGTGCTGGCAAATAGGGTTAGAATAGTTAGGTAGTGTTTTTGCCAGGCACAGATGTGATGGGCCGAAGGGCCTTTTCTGTCCTGTAGACCTTTATGTCTCTCTAACTCTAAAATAAATGAGAACACAGGACATAAACAGGAAAGACTCTTACATTTGTAAAAGACAAATAAAAAATGCACTTAGGGCAGAGTGCAATATTTGATACTGATTGGAATGTTGGCCAGAAGATACAGAGCCAGGACTAGTAAGTAAGAAAATATATTTTTTATAATTACTACTTGTGCATAGCCTAGTAGTTAGTATTTATAAATATTGTAGCAATGGATGCTAAACCAGTAGTATGTTTGCATGAATGATGTGGCTCTTTCTATATCCACAAATTATCACGTAGGGGTATGTGTGAAGTGTTGAAAGGCTGCATTGCTCAATGCTGTGCCGGAATATTATCAGATCACATGCTGCAACATGCAAGGGTGGAATGCTTTCTGGAGTGTACATTCCTGATGGTAGTCAATGTAAAGGTCAGATGGAACAGGCAAAGGAACCGGGAAGGAGGAGGCCGGTGAGGAGGGTTTAACTACCGGCTGAATGATCTGTGGACTCAAGTTGTGGGTGAGCATGCACATGAGCCAGTGATGAAGATTCAATGCCAGAGAACCCTGAGAATCTTCATTTGACAAGGAGATATATTTTGGTTGACACCAAAGTGGTGAACACAGAATACAGGAGAAGGCGGTGTAGCCCATACGATCACCTGCACAAAACACAATAGGAAGAACAGACAAATGTCCACTGTTGACATTTCCATAATCAGTGGGATAGACATTCTGTTTTGTCAACAAGAATCTAAAATGTTACCTGCCAGGTACCAAATAAGGGTCATGGCAGATCAGTGTCAAGGTGCCCGGGTGACAAGTTACCCATGCCAGAGATTGGGTCCGGGGGCCCTCCCCTTCTGTAGTGGGGTGAGGGTGTTGAAGGAGCCCCTAATAGGTAAGTTGGGACAGTGGAGGGGGATCCAGAGGCCACGGTGGGGAGTTCGAGGGGGAGCGCGAGATCGGAGCAGCATTTACAAATGAGCTGGTCAGTACAGGAAGGGAGGAGATTGTGGCCTCGGAGAGACATTCCTCGCTAAGGCCCAAGAAAAACAGAGAGCGGGATAATTCTCGACACAGCAGGCAATGAGAAACACCCCGCTCACTCTGGGCAAAATCCTCCGATTGGGAGACTAGGGGTCTGGATTCTCCGATTTTGAGGATCCGGGATGTTTTACGTGGAGAAAAGCAGTGCCGCCCGGATGGGATGAGCAGATCTTGCATTGTGAGGGAGAGGATGGCCCTTGGATGGACTTTGGTAGCAACTCTCTTAAGGAGTTACCCCCTTGTCCCACTGCAAGGTCCACTGCATCAGAGCCACGCTGGTCAGGACCAGTGGTGTTTCTCACCCAGTTGACTCCCTGCCCAGAGGACAGGAGAATCATGCAGGCCCAGAGAATATGGAGCCCAGCCTGTGAAGTGGATGCAAATGGGTCATTAAGACCCATTGTATCCTCTCACTGGTGTGTGGGCGGGAGCAATGATCTGATGTCAGTGGGAGGGGGCCAGTGTATCAGAAATGGATCAGCGCCGGCCGATTTCTCCCCAACGCTGCATTCTCCGCCTGATCGGGATTTTGCTACATGAGTGCGGCCTTATCCGGGATCTTGGATTCATGTCGCATTACATTGGTGCCTGTGCTAGCCCATTAGAATGTCCTGAATCGCTCCAGGACTGGCACTGCTTTCAGGGCCATAGAATCCCGTGATTCAATCCCAGCATCAGCACTTCGGGCGTAATTCTCCGCTCCCGGGAAAAATCGGGAGGGCTGTGGTGAACTCGGCTGAGTTTAACGATGGCCTCGGAGGCCTCCTTGCCCCCTATTCTCCCCTCCCGGCGTGGCTAGGAGCGGCGCTCCATAACTCTCGGCCGCGGGGGTATCGGGGGCCGTCTTTCCCCTCAGCCGCCCCGCAAGACGTGGCGGCTTGATCTTGCGGGGCGGTGGAGGGGAAATTGTGCGTCCGATTTGGACGCCGGCCCAACGATTGGTGGGCACCGATTGCGGGCCTGTCCCCTCCCGAGCACAGTCGTGGTGCTCTTTTCTTGCTAGGCCACCTATAGGCCCCAAACGGGCTTCTCACTCCCGTTGCATGACGGCAGCGACCAGGTGTGTTTGCCGCTGTCGTGAAACAGCCGCGAACGGCAGGCCGCTCGGCCCATCCGGGTCGGAGAATCGCCGTTCGCCGTGAAAAACGATTCTTCCGAGCGGGGGGTGGGGGGGAGAATCGCGGGGGGCGCCAGGGGGGGCGTGAAATTTGCCGGGTGGCCCTCCCGCGAGAATTGCGCCCTTAGTCTCTGCAATGGCAAATCCAGCCCATTATTCTTCTGCTGATCTGTATTGGAGTTAGATCCATATTTTGACAACGTAATTTTGCCATTTGAATTCTATTTTTTGGCACTTAACCGAATATATTCATTTTGAAGGTATGAGCACTAGAATTTTAAATAATGTCAACAATGATAAGTTTTCTTGTACAGTGCTGACTATATTTGCACGACAATTGCTGGAAAGTTTGTAGAATTACTGTATCATGTTTAATTTATCCCATTTACATGAACTGGGAAATTATATTGGCAGTTAAAAGAGACATTTCGCACAGCAAATTATTTACAATATTTTGTGTTGTAAATTATATTTTGTGCTAACATTTTCACAATTCATTAATTACAAAGTATAAATATATACAGTGAATTTTTAAAAAATCATTTTTGGGATGGGGGCACCACTGGGAAGGCTAGCATTGCTGTCTATCCCTAATTACCTGTGAGAAGTCGTTTTATAAGTTATTTAAAGTTAAGATCATACCTGAAGTATAAATTGTATGGCTTCAATTTAATACAACTCTCACTTTATGCAATGTTCTATGTGCAGCGTGTACCATCTCAGGGTATAAAAAACCTCAAACAAGCTGAAATGGTGTTTCTTAGCTCACACGTCACCAGCCCACCCTCTTGGTTGGGAAAATTGTGGTATATGGAAGAAAGAAGAAAAATAAACACAGCCGAGACCAAAACTAAACAGCAGAGTTTCACTCCTCATTTCGAGGTGTTTTAACTATGATTACAACATGATAAGTGACCGCCAAAACCAACATCAAAGTGTTATTTTACATTGCATAACGCTCCGAGTAACTTTTGAAGCCAATTTTTCACAATCTGTTTGAAACATTTGGAGGCTTTTGTGACACACAACCAGATGTTCTGGGTTTGGAATAGGAACTGAGAACTATTCCTTCTTTTCGGGGAAGAACTCAGGAACGGAGGCAACTTTATGTGGTGAGAGGAAGGGGGGAGGGCCAGAGATGGGGTGGTGCGATGTGAGGAGGGGTGGGGAGGTGAATCCCAATCGTTTCCTTACATGCAGGATAAATTGCAGCTACTCTGTTCAATCTAACTTGGGGCTATGTTTGGTGGGAGTTTGAACTCCAATCTGTAGTGTATGAATTTATTGCAGGCGACCTGCTGGGTTAGTTGACACAAAGACTATCACCACAGTTCTAGCCGTGTTCCGCAAAAGAGTAACATTATGGTCAACCACCTGTGGATCACTTCTCCAAGTATTTCTTGCTCTTGCAAACCATTTTGTCTTATTTACTGCCACATATTTTGCTTTCTAATCCCAAATAAGGCACAGAATGGTTCAACCATCAGGATTTTCCTTTTACCTTTGTTTACCTGGAAGAAAGAGGAGAGGATTTGAGGGAGGGTGTGTGGGTCAGTCTGCACTGAAATTGGATCGCACTTGTGTGGAGAGTAGAGAGATGCTCTGGCAGTCAGTGTTGCCAACAAGAAATGTTGTTGAACCTTTAAGCACCGAAGTACCTCATTAACCTGTTATAGACATAACTGAAGTCTCTGTTGAAGCAAATAGTAATGAACTGTCTGTGCCAAATGAGGGCCCCATTATTTCAGTTCCTGTTAACCTCGATCCTATGGAAGCATCTCAGAGAATAGAATTATGCCCCTGTACCAGAAACAGAAAACCTCCTCAAAAACTTGATTTATAATAATTGAAACTATATATCTTATGGATACAGTGTGTAATTAGAATTCAGGACTAAGCACAAATGTAATTATTTCTCCAATTTTGAGCATGTTTTCTATTTGCCTGTATAAAGTCATTTGGTAAATAAGGATTGTAGAAAGGAGTTAAAGGGGAGAGATGTGGTGATTGTCGTTTAAGACCAGCCTGAATGAATGTGGTCTGGACAATCAATCAACACCTAGCAAGGGGATCTCTGTAAGGGGAGGAGTTTTTCTGGTTAGAAAGACTGTATTATGGACTAGCTTAAAGCACGCAGCTCATGAAGCAATCTTGTGAAAAAAGTTTGTTTGGTCAACTTAAGAAACCTCTGGGAATACATCTTCACATCTGGTGACAAGGAGAAATGATCCTGGCGCTGCCTCGGGCTCCAGACCTGTGAGGCTTGTGTTTCAAACTAAGACTGCAGAAAAAAAAATTCACCAGAATGTCTCTCTTCAGGTGAATAAATCCATTCCTCCACAGAAGACTGGAGTTAATACATTCAACATCTCAGGATTTATTTTCAGGTAAATTAAATAGGGGAGGAGGCAAAGCACAAAGCAATTTTTTTGATCATCTATGGAAGTCAGACCTACAATCTTATTTTCAGTCTGACAGCTCCTAGTGTGCCAGGTTCCAAATCATTCAGTGAGCTCGCGGACTTAATGGAAATCATTTTCAACCCCAAACTATCAGTCATAATCCAGAGATTCAAATTTAATTTAAGGGTGAATTGATTGCGCGTACATTGCCATAATAAAGCAACTATCAAAGCATTGTCATTTTGGAGCAAACCTAAATGACATGCTACGGCATTGATTAGTCTGTGCTGTGAGCAATGATGCCATGCAGCACCGATTGCTATCAGATGTCAACGTCAATTTCAAATGGGAAATGGCAAGAGCGCTGGTCATGGGGAAAGCATTGAGAAAGATTCACAGGAGCTGCAGAGTGCACAAAATGGCATTGTATATCAATTATGGTGGGAACCTGCAGCCAGCAACGGCATCGAAACTGCCAGCACAGACGCAAAGTGGGAAACATTTCAAGTCACCCACAGAACAAAAAGATATAGTGGAAGAAATTAGACAATGATTCTTAAAGTGAAATGTCACCGATGTGGAAGTAACCACACCCCTGACCCATATAGGTTTCAGGAAAAAAAAAGTGTCATTATCGTCATAAAAGTGGACATTTGAAAGAACAGTGTAGAGCTAAGTCAATATTGCCGAGTAACCATTCTGTACCTTATTTGGATTAGGAATGCCAAGTAACCAATCAGCCAAGATGATACAGTTCAACAATGTGAAAGAACCTGACACTGTTTATTCTGATATTCACTCTCTTTTTAATCTTAAAGCTGTCAAGCCAGACCTTATTACTGTAACGCCCCGTCTCAATGGGAAGACTCTAAGTATGGAAGTGGATATAGTGGCATCAGCCATTGTGATAGATGAACACAATTTCAGTACCTGAGAGAGGGTGCCCAACCATTGAACTGGGAGAGCACTGCTGCCAAGTTGAAGACATACATGGGAGAAGTAATAAAAGTAAAAGGCACCAAAACAGTATTCGGGAGTTATGGGCATCATTCTGCCCATCTCCCTAAATAATAGTGATGGGTGAAGGACCAGGCCTTCTGGACCGTGATTGGTTTAAAGAAATCAAGTTAAATTGGTCTGCGATTTTTCAAGTGCGGGCAGGGAGACTGCCGGAGTAGTTAAGAAAGCATGACTGTCTTCCATGACAAATTAGACAAAATCAGAGGCTTGCAAGCTATGATTACATTGATACAGAGGCAACTCCTTGATTCTTTAGAGCAAGATCAGATATCATGGGTGGGATTCTCTGGTCTCCGACACCGCGTTTGGCGATTGGCCGGGGAATCCCCTTGGGGCCGCAATCGGGGACGGTGCCACTTTTGTGATGCACCGCCCCCTCCAAAATGGCGCACTCGCAGAGTATGCCGCATGTCCTCGGGACGGCCTTAGGACGTTACCTGAGGCCCTCCACCGAAGCTCCGCCCCCGATCCCCGATGGATCGAGTTCCCGACGGCGTTGGGCGCGTGTGCTAATTTTTGGGGGGAATCCAGCATGGTGGCTGCGGACTGAGCCCAGCGCGCCACAGTCGGGGGAAGCCAATCCACAGACATGGGGGACATTGGCGGGGGCTGGGGTCACTGGTGGGGGATGGCGAGCCTGGCCAAAGGGGGGCACTATTTGGCAGGCCGGGTACGCATGCGGCTGGTGCCATGTTGCACTGCGCGACCGCTGCAGGCTGCCGCCGTGCGCATGCACGGCCACGGACCCGGCAATTCTCCGGCCATATGCGCATCTAGAGCCGGGGGCTCTATCCTGCGCGCTTGCTAGCCCCCCCACCAGATGGAGGATCGGTGGAGGTTATGTGCCGTTTTTGCAGGTGTAAAATGCCAATGGCTTCCCAAATGGAGAATCCAGCCCACATGCCTTCCAAGAGAAAGTGAATGCTGAGTTAAGCAGGTTGGAAGAACTCAGCATCGTCCAGTCAGTTCAGTTCTTGGAATGAGCAGCATCCATCATTCCTGAAACCGGATAAGATCATCCGTGATGACAGTTAATCAGGCCACAAAGCTGAGTAAGTATCCAATCCTGAGAATTGAAGACCTGCTGGCAGGAAGTCAATCTTACACAAAGTTGGATATGAGTCATGCATACCGGCAACTTGAATGAGGTAACACTTCCCAGGGGTATGTCACGATGAACACACACAAAGGCCTGCTCCAGTATATCCTGCCTTTTGGTCTGTCTTCGGCATGTGCAGTATTTCAAAGGATGATGGGAAGTCTGTAATTAGGGCAACCATGGATTGAAGTATTCCTTGACGATAGTCTTATGGCTAAATTGACAGAGACTGAACATCCAGCAAACATAGAAGAGGTGTTAAAGAGATTTCAGGAGACAGGCTTTTAGGGGGGCATGGTGGCACAGTGGTTAACACAGCTGCCTCACAGCTCTAGGGACCTGGGTCAATTCCGGTCTTGGGTGACGGTGTGGAGTTTGCACGTTCTCCCTGTGTCTACGTGGGTTTCCTCTGGGTGCTTCCTTCCACCATTCAAAGATGTGCGGTTTAGGTGGGATTATGGAGATAGGGTGGGGAAATGGGCAGAGGCAAGGTGCTCTTTCCGAGGGTTGGTACAGACCCGATTGGCCAAATGGCCTCCTTCTGCACTGTGATAATTCTATGATTCTATGGAGTCCACTTCAGCAAAGAGAAGTGTCCTTTACAAGCCACTGAGGTCACCCACCTGAGGCACTTCATAAACACACAGGGCACGATTCTCCGATGCCGCACGGCATCGGGAAAGCCGTCAAGAACTCGGCCGAGTTTCACGACGGCGTTGGAGGCCGCTCCTCGCACCCTGTCTCCCCCCCCCCCCCCAGGGGGCTAGGAGCAGCGTTGTGAGAAACTCGGCCGCCGGGCTTGCTACAAAGCGGCGCGCCAAGAATGACGCGACGGCGGCGCTTAAGTGACGTCAGCCGTGCACGCGCAGGTTGGCCGGCTCCAACCCACGCGTGCGCGGTTACCGTCTTCCCCTCCGCTGCCCCACAAGACATGGTGGCTTGATCTTGCGGGGCAGCGGAGGGGAAAGAGTGCGTCTCTTAGAGATGCCGGGCCGACGATCGGTGGGCACCGATCGCGGGCCAGTCAACTCCCGAGCACGCCCGTGGTGCTTGTTCTTATCTCCACCCCCCACAGGCCACAAACTTACCTTTTGATGTGACCATCAGTTGACACGACATGCAGTTGGAAGTGAACAGTGGTTTTAATGATCTTACAATGGAGCCTGCCTGTGCCGAGATGAACTGGCAGGCAGGCTCAGACTGCCAGGCTTTATACTTCCGGTTAGTGGGAGGAGCCATGTGCGGAGCCATAGGCGGAGCCAAGTGTGGAGCCCAGTACAAACTCCTCATCTCCCCCTAGGGGCAGAGCCACGCAACTGCTCGTATACCAAGCTTACCTGTCTGGCTGTGAGAGTAATCAATCAGAGAGTCTGCATTTTGGGTGCCCCCTTACCCTTGGGGCCTCTTACCTTCGCGTGGAGTGTTTCATTGTAAGTGAGTCAGTAAGTAATTCATTTGGGTCTGATTGATGAGCATGCCTTAAAAGTGCCTGAAGGTGTCACACAGAGATCAGCAGCATTGGTGGGTTTACAGTTGGTGGCACCCTGTGCTGATCATTTTTGGTGCAGCTCGCCGCCCCTGCCCCCTTCTTCCCTCCACCTGCCCCCTTCTTCCCTCCACAGCGAGTAAATCACAGTGTGAATTACACGGACTGTGATTCACCACACCTTTCGCGCTATGTTCACGCCAGCAGTGACCAGGTGTGGTTGACGCCGGCGTGAACAGGTCGGGAACGGCAGGCCGCTCGACCCATCCGGGCCGGAGAATCGCCGGTCGCCGTGAAAAACGGCGTGCGGCGATTCCGCGACACGCCATTTTGGGGGGGGGGTGGGAGAATCGCGGGGGGTGCCAGAGCGGCATGTCGTGATTCGCGCGATTCTCCCACCCCGCGTGGGGAGCGGAGAATCACGCCCACAGGGTTACACACCATGGAAGAAAAGGTCAAGGTGATAAAATAGGTGCCTTCTCCTATCAGTTTTGTAGAATGATAAACTACTGTAGACAGTTTTTACCCAACTTATCGACTTTACTGGTTCCCTTACATATTCTGTTTAACGAAACACCTTTTTTGGTCTTAGAATGCTCCCCAGGAGGAAGCGTTCAACAAAGAAAAACAATTGCTGCATTCCTCAAACCTGTTAGTACACCTCAACCCATCTAAAGAACAGATAGTGACATACTGCACCTCTCCATATGGCGTTGCTGAGATGTCGACCCATGACATGAACGACAGCTCTTAAAGAGCGATAGGGTGTGTGTCAAGAAGTTACATGGAAAACACCTTCCCATTGTTACTGACCACAAATTGCTTTTGGGCCTCTTCAAAGAGGACAAGGCTTTCATACCGATAGCCTCAGCAAGAATTCAACAATGAGCATTAATTATGTCTGCCGACAAAAATACTTTCAAACACTGACTTGGGATGCACATAGCGAATGAGGATGGCCATAGCTACTTTCCCTTGTGAGAAAGTGTCACATGTACTCTTGTATCCCTAGAAATTGTCTTGACATTAGAGTTTCTGGACACATTAGCAGTCTGTGTGAAGCACATTGGAATCTGGATTTAATGGGAGCTGCAGAGTTTTTACGTGTACTCAGAAACCCAGGAGTGGTGGGCACTCTTGTTGTGTGACATCTGTGCCTGACCGGAACCCTAGGCTTGGTGGCGGTGAGTAGCTGCTGGCCTCTGATTGGCCTGGAGATTGGGAATTTCAATACCGGGCGGGGCCATTGGTGGAACTTAACTTGATTTGAGCAGGCTTCCCCCACTGAACCAACACATGCTTCCCCATTGGTTCTCCAACCAGTAGACGAGATCCTTGTCGGCATCACAAAATTCAGCCCTTCAGTGGGAATGTATGTACTGATTCCACATATACATCTTCACAAAAATTGCTTCTGCACATTACTTGAGTGATAAACCTGCAGGTCAAGGATGGATTTACAATGAAACACTCCACGCCAAGGTAAGAGGCCCCAAGGGTAAGGGTGGCACCCAAAATGCAGACTCTCTGATTGATTACTCTCACAGCCAGTCAGGTACAGACATACATGGAAACCCTGCCCACAATTGTAAAATCAATTCGTATTCTCAACTGAGGGCGGGACTTATCTGATCTGTTGCAGCTTTTGGCTTTGCTCAGGCGCTATGGAGTCATTCATCCATTTGGAACTACATTGCCCATGCTGCATGTGGCCGAGCATCTGTGCAATGAGAAGCATCAGTATGGAATCAGGCAGATGTAGCCTGTGGTGCCTGATGGGAACTTGAGAATCAGTGATCAAGGGTGGCTGTCACATGGACAGGGTTGAATTTGGAGGTGAGCATCTATAAATCCCAGCCCCCAGTGGCAGGGATTAGGATTGCAGACATTTAAAACCCCTCAAACCCATCCCCCGCTTCACCCTCCCATTCCCTCTCCTCCACCTGCAATCCCCCCTTCCATTCCCCTTCACAGGAAATGGTGTGTTTCATTGAAAATCCACCCATGCATAACCCAAAGGTTATTTGTATATTCTGATTGAAAAAAACGACTATGGCAATGGTCAAGGTCATCATGAATCAATAATGGAAAGCAGCACGGTGGCACAGTGGTTAGCACTGCTGGCTCAGCACCACGGACCGGGTTCTGTTCCGGCCTTACGTGACTGTGGAGTTTGTACATTCTCCCCGTGTCTACGTGGGTTTCCTCCGGGTGCTCCAGTTTCTTCTCACAGTCCAAAGATGTGCAGGTTAGATGATGCTAAATTTCCCTCTAGGGTAGCATTGCCGGAATAGGAGAGGTGATATTGTCCCTCGGTAGGTGCACACCCAATGGGCCGAATGATCTCCTTCTGCATTTTGGGGGTTCTATGATTTTGGGATTCTAAAGTTAATAAAGTGTAAGCTAACCTCCACTGTAAAGTGAGTACTTTGTCGAAGGTAAATCCCTCAGCGTGATTGAGGGCACCTCACACACATGCTGACAATGTGTTTTGTTTTCTGTTTGGACAGGAATTCTTCGTGTCATGGTAGGTGAACACACAAAAAAGTGGGAAACATTTAAGCTGTGCAGATTCTACAAAAGCTGTGCCTTGACACCCTAAGTTTGAATGAATACGGAGCTTACCTGATGCTTCCTGAGGGTGCAGGTCTCAAGCAGCTGTCAGACGAGGGAGAGAAGGACAATTATGGAGAGAGTTGTGGCCTTGCAGCGGTAATGAAAACTGCAGGGAAGAGGCTAAATTTCTGACTGAAGATTAATTCAAGAGAATTTGATTACGTCGTGTTGAAAATGGAGGGGAAACTGGGAAAAAGGTTGACGTGAGACTGGGGATGCTTTGTGGCCTGGTGAGGTGCTGGGGCAAGAGAGAGGGGTGGAATTGAGGGCAGGAAATGAAAGCATAAACGGGCATAATGCATTTTCTGGAGATATCCAGCTTTGGCTGTCGACAGATCTGTTAACAAGCAGTATATGAAGCACGAGGGATTCAGATCTATTTGCAACTTTTATTTCTTACTCATTGGTTTGTCCTGTTTGAATTTGTGGGACTAATGGATTCAACAGTTTTATTTGTAATTTGCAGTTTATAATCCTTGAAGAGCTGCTGATGCAGTGCCGCCCTTTTGTCTGTGCCCCAATTGGGCAAGAGGATGAGTGAGTGGGATGGGCGAGGCTCGGCTTCAAGTGTAGAACATGACAGTGGAATGTTGGAGAGCGCTGAAGGTTTCATTCCTGGGCACATCTTACAGTGCAGCAGTACTCAAGGCAGCAGCACAGCTACTCACTGCACAGCGACAATATACACGTGTTTGCACTCGGGAAGTGTACATTATGCTCAGTATTGGAATGTTTTGCAAACAGATAAAACACTGATGTTAAGTGTAATCTTTAATAAAGGCAAAGGGAGTCAGATGGTGGGAGTATTATTGCTGATTCTTCCTTTTGCCTGTGATTGTTTGCTGATGGGTGGAGGGTGTTGATATGGTTGACAGTGATGTAGTTTGAATTTGATAAGGGGACTTTAAGAGCCTTACTCACCCCAGTATAATTTCCTATCAATGATGGAGTGTTTTGAAGGATGTCGCCGGACATCCAAGAGTGGTGGGGTGGCATGAGGGATCGGAAGAGGCCATTCAAAACCCAGTAGGCCATTCGGCCCCTCGAGCCTGCTCTGCCATTTGGTAAAGTCCCGGCTGAGATCTGCTTGTGTTTCGAATTCCTCGTTTTAAGAAAAAATTGCAGGATGAAATGAAAATCGCTTATTGTCACAAGTAGGCTTGAAATGAAGTTACTGTGAAAAGTCCCTAGTTGCGTGCCTGTTCGGCGAGGCTGGTACGGGAATTGAACTGTGCTGCTGGCCTTCCTTGGTCTGCTTTCAAAGCCAGCGATTTGTGTGGGTCGCTGGCTGGGGCTTCAGCATTTTGTCGTCCTTCCATAATTGCTACTTGAAAGTGGGTGAGCTCCATTGTGATCCCTCTGCAGTCCCGTGTTGTAAGTACACCCTCGGCACTGTTTGGAAGGGAGCTCCAGGATTCTGACCCAGCGAAAGTGGAGGAAAGGCCAGTTGGGATGGTGTGTGTTGGGCTCAGAAGGGGATGCTGTAGCTGCTTGGTGTTCCCCATGTGTCTTCTGCTGCAGCCTTGTCCTAGACATTAGAGATAGCGGATTTGGAAGGTCGAAGGAGCCTAGGCGAGTTGCTGAGGTGCATCTTGTACACACAACTGCCACTGTGCGTCAGTGGTGGAAGGAGTGAATGTTTGTGGTTAGCATGTCGATTGAGCAGGGCTGCTTTTTCCTGGATGGTGCCCATCTATTACCCCCCTCCCGACGATTTAATTCCATCGCCTAACAAGAGTCTTATCTACCTCCACTATTAAAATGTTCAGTGACCCTCGGCCTCCACTGCTGTCTGAGGCAGAAGGCTCCAAAGTCTCTCATCCCTCCCACAAAAGATATCTCCTCATCCCTGTGCCTAATCTGAGGCCTAATTTTAAAACCGTGTCCTCAGCCCAGGCCCACAGTTCTGGAATCATCCATGAAAGGAAGCACCTTTTCCCATGTCCACTGTGTCAATGCCTTTCAGGATCTTTCATACTTCAAATCAAGTCACCCCCTAAACTCCAAGCGGAAACGAGCCGGGTCTGTCTAAACCTTTTCTTTTTCCGGGCATCAGTCAAGCAAAGGAAAACAGTAGATTCTGGACAATTGGGTGAAGCAATGCTTCGCCTGCACCTCCTTTAATCTGGTCTATTGCATTTGCTGCTCCCAATGTGGCCTACTCTATTGGGGAGACTAAATGCAGACTGGGTGACCTGCAGAGCACCCTCGCTCCGTCCTTAAGCAGAACCCAGACCTCTCCGTTGCTTGCCATTTCAACTCGCCGACTTTGCCATCATGTTCCGCAGTTCGGCCTGCTGCAATGTCCCCAGTGAAACCTGACGCAAGCTGCAGGAACATCTTCCAATTAGGCAGGTTACAGTCTTCGGGCAAAACATCGATTTCAACAACTTCAGAACGTGAACTCTCTCCTCCACCTTCAGCCCATTGTTATTTCCATCAATTCATTTTCATTTTTCTTCCTTTAAAAAATATTTTTATTGAAATATTTGTAAAATTTTATAATAATAACAGCAAAAGAACATTAAACATTAACATGGTGAAATCGATCGCGAGGCGTTCAAAGGGCCTAGAAGCCTTGACCAGGTGGGCTCTGTCTGGTCTATAGAAGTGTCGTTTGCACTCCGCACAGATCGATCAGTCTGGTGACCGCTTATACCTCCTCAGTGGAGAAAGGCAGATTTCGGACTTTGATGTAATGGGCGAGCCGGGTGGCAGAGGTCGTCGTGGATGACTTTTAGGCGGTTGCTCTGTGCGCTGGCGCACGTCCTTACGGGATAGGGCATCTGGGGGCTCGTTGAGCTTCCCCGGTCGATACTTAATATCGTAGCTATAGGTGGAGAGTTCGATCCTCCACCGCAGAATTTTATAGTTTTTAATTTTGCCCCTTTGCGAGTTGTCGAACATGAAGGCAACCGATCTTTGGTCGGTGATGAGGGCAGCACGGTAGCATGGTGGTTAGCATAAATGCTTCACAGCTCCAGGGTCCCAGGTTCGGTTCCCGGCTGGGTCACTGTCTGTGCGGAGTCTGCACGTCCTCCCCCTTTGTGCGTGGGTTTCCTCCGGGTGCTCCGGTTTCCTCCCACAGTCCAAAGATGTGCGGGTTAGGTGGATTGGCCATGCTAAATTGCCCGTAGTGTCCTAAAAAGTAAGGTTAAGGGGGGGGGGGTTGTTGGGTTACGGGTATAGGGTGGATACGTGGGGTTGAGTAGGGTGATCATTGATCGGCACAACATTGAGGGCCGAAGGGCCTGTTCTGTGCTGTACTGTTCTATGTTCTATGAGTAACACAATGATGATCGGCTGGATTCTCCGTTTCTGAGGTGAAGTGCCGATGCAAATGGAGATTCCACAGGAAGTTCACGACATGAAAATCGGTGTGAACCCCTCACCGATTCCGGTACCAGTGAGGGGCTAGCACCGGTGCCGCTTGAGACTCCCATGGATCGCACCAAAAATGGCCGGAAAATGGTTATGTCCTCGGCCGCGCCGGCAGTGCTTGAACCCTACCCGCCCCCTGCTATCCCCCACCATTCCCACCAGCCCTAGCAGAAGTCCCCCCAGCCAGCGGCACAGATCCCGGATGCATGTGGCGGGACACTGTCGGCAGCCGGCACGTTGTGTTCCCGACTGCTGGGACCACACGTGGCCCGCATGTCGGGTTCTCGGTTCATCGGGAGCGGAGCATCGTGGATGGGCCAGCCAATGACATGCCAACGGCGTTTAAATGGCACGCAGCGTGCATCACAATGACACGGTTTTTGCCAGAACATGGCAGACCAGCGTCAAATTGGTACCAGACCCGATTCCTCCGTCAGAATCCATTCTCCACCCAATCGCCGACCACAATTTTGGCATTGGACCATGGAGAATCCAACCCGATGTTTATTTATAATGCATACTATTTACAAAGGAGCCTGGTTGACCCGGTCCTCGCTCTCTGTCAGTCCTATCTGGCCGACCTTATATACAACCCCGTATCAGCCCCGTAGTTAGCGGGGGAGTTCATACTCCTTGAACCATACGAGGAACACAAACAATGCAGCCCCGCATGCTCCGTGCAGGTTATTACAGAATCCATGTACAGTATTTATAAATAACATGGCAAGCTTTGACATGGTTAGGGACTGGGAAAGATAAGCTTGGATTTCAACAAGGCAATTATTCAAACAGGTGTGTTTTTATGCTGATCAAAATGTGTATTTTCTTGCGGTTGGCCTTCGGGTCCTGGGAGGGCAGAGGCGGGGGCGGCGAGCTGCACCAAAAATGATCAGCACAGGGTGCCACCAACTGTAAATCCACCAATGCTGCTGATCTCTGTGTGACACCTTCAGGCACTTTTAAGGCATGCTCATCAATCAGACCCAAATTCAATGCTTAAGCCAGATTTTCAAACAGGTGTGATTTATTACAACCGCACCCATTAAGCAGCTATTTTCACCCACTCATCAAAATAATTCTCACTTGAGCAGCACGGTGGCGCAGTGGGTTAGCCCTGCTGCCTCACGGCGCTAAGGTCCCAGGTTTAATTCTGGGTTTGCACATTCTCCCCGTGTTTGCGTGGGTTTCACCCCCACAACCCAAAGATGTGCAGGATAGGTGGATTGGCCACGCTAAATTGCCCCTTAATTGGATATTCTAAATTTATAAAAAAATAAATTAAAAAAAATAATAATTCTCACTTCAGATGACGTTAAAATTATGAGCAAAAAATGTCTGAGAATCTGCTTCTTGTATACCCCCCCCCCCCCCCCCAATTTTCCATTAATTATTGCATAATTAAGTGGTCAGTGAATGATATAGCAATGTATGCCTATGTGCATTGTATAATCTCGTAGGTGCTATGTGATATAATCCAGTGGCATAAAATGCATCAATTAATAAATATGATGCTGTACAGAAGGGAGCTATTCAGAAGATATTGGGTGCGAGGCCTGGATCGGGCGCTGTTTAATACTGGTCCACACAAATGATGAACAGGCCTAATGGCACCAGGGGGTCTGCCACGCCTTTGGAGACACCTGGGTGGTCGGGGACAGGGCAGGTTGGCCCCCTGGCTCTTCCTCTGGCACCTGGGCATCTTGGCACTGACAGTCTGGCACCTTGGCACTGCCCCCCAGCACTGCCAGTGTGCCCAGGTAATATTGCCAGGCTGGCAGGGGCACTGCCACGTGCCTGGATGGTAATGCCACATGTCTGGGCCTGTGGGGGCCCATGTCCATGAAAAGGGGGATAGGGGAGTATAAAGAGTTGGGGGGGTGGGTGAAGAGAGGGTATGCCGAGGCCTAATAACGGTTGGGAAGGTGAAGTGTGGGAAGCCCTAAGTGTGGCTGAATAGCGGTGTGGATCTCACCCAAAAAGCCAGCGAGAGACAACCTGCCACAATTGCCCAAAATGGCACCTAAAAAATGTTTTGGTTGAATCACATCCATTGCCTGTTTTGGTTCTTTGATGGTGCTATTCATTGATTTCTGCTTCCCTACGTTTTCCCCATAGTCCCGTAAATTCTTCTCCTTCAAGTATTTATCTAATTCCCTTCTGAAATATATTATTGAACCTGCTTCTACTACCCTTTCAGGTTGCGATCTGTGTCATAATATACATCCATGTATATGATGGAGTGCAGACAGGCAGTGATTGACACACAGGATGACCAGTGAGCACACAGAACACAGCAGCCAATCACCAGACAGGACATGACCACTATAAAGCCAGAGGGCACCAGTTGTCCCGCTCTCTTGGGATCCAGCCTCTGAGACAGTCAGAGCTCGTGAGCAGCAGCTAGTACAAACACCATGTGGTAGTCAGTTAGTCTGGTCAGGTTAGCCTTGGGTCCCCAGTCAAGTCAGTATAGTGTCAACCCACAGTTAAACATGTAATATAGTTAGATGTTAAATAAAATGGTGTTGCATCTCATCAAGTGTTGGAAGCCTGTCTTTCTCTACACTGCATCAAACGCAGTCCACATAGACCCAGCTTACCCAACACATCAATCTGGATATAAATACTGACAAGACTGCTAAGAAAAGTAGACAGGATGCTTGGTTTTAGAAATTAAGACATAGAAGACAAAAGCAAGGATGTTTTAACTTATATTCCTTTTTCTAAATAAATTTAGAGTACCCAATTCATTTTTTCCAATTAAGGGACGATTTAGCATGGCCAATCCACCTAGCCTGCACATCTTTTTTTTGGGGTTGTGGAGGCAAAACCCACGCAAGCACGGGGAGAATGTGCAAACTCCACACGGTCAGTGACCCAGGGCCGGGATCGAACCTGGAACCTCGGCGCCGTGAGGCAGCAACGCTAACCATTTCGCCACCATGCTGCCAGTTTTAACTTATATTATAAAAAATGTTGCTGTGTGCCCCCTCTGGTTCTTCTGTCAGTCACATTAAATCTGTGTCCTACCGTTACCAACCCTTCTGCCAGTTTCTCCTTAGTTATTCTTAACGAATATTCATGATTTTGAACATCTGCATCCAATCTCCTCTTACCTTTCCCTTGTCTGAGGCGAACAACCCCAGTTTCTCCAGTCCCTCCACATAGTGAAGTTCCTCAATCCTGATGCCTTCTTTGGGTGGGATTTCTGGTCGATCCTGCCGAAGGCGAGCCTCCGCTGTGAGTTCCGTGGTGGCAGAGGATGCGAACAATGGGAAACCACATGGGCAACCATTACAAATCACGGCACAGCGGGGGGAGGGGGCTGCAGGGGGAATCCTGTCTAATTTCGTCACTGCTGTGTCAAAGCGTATTGCGCAAAATTAAATGTAACACTCCAGTCGAGGCCCAACCAATATCTTAAAGAAGTTAAAATTTCCTTGTTTTTGTCTTCTGTATCCCCATTACTAATGTAAAGGATCCTGTTTACTTTTCTTAGCAGTTTTGTCTATTTGAATTGCCACCGTCAGAGATTTGTGTCCCACCCTGCTGTTCCTGCACACCCTTTAACTTCTTTTTATGTATTTTAAAAGAAATTGAGAGTACCCAGTTCTTTTCCAATTAAGGGGAAATTTAGTTTGGCCAATCCACCTACACTGCACACCTTTGGGTTGTGGGGGTAAGACCCAAACAGACACAGGGAGAATGTGCAAACTCCACACGGACAGTGACCCGGGGCCAGGATCGAACCTGGGTCCTCAGCACCATGAGGCAGCCGTGCTAACCACTATGCCGCTCCCCTTCTTGCCCTTTAACATCCCATTATTTTGCTTCTGGTCAAAATGTATCACCTCACACTTCTCAGCATTAAATTTGATCTGTTGTCTTTTGGCCTATTTCAATAGTCTACGTCTTCTGTTACTATCCATCACATTGTTTATTGGACTTCTGAGCTTCGAGTCATCTGTATGCTCTGAAATTATGCTCTGTATACCCAAATCAAGATCATTAGTCTATCAAAAAGAGCAGTGGTCCTAATACTGACCGCTGGTGAACACCATTGTCTACTTGATTCCAGAGTAAACCACTTCATCATGTTTCCCACAGACAAAAGGAGGAGAGAATATTGAAATATAATTTTGTTTCAAACTGTTGTGACAGCTGGCCAGCTCAAAGAGGCCAAAACTGAAAATGACTTGGGTTAGATAAATAATATAAAAGCAATAATAAGCTAAAACAACTCCCAACTTCTGGCGCAAATCTTTATACAATTAAGGCTAATATATATAGATTAATTATACAACTTTTGGAACAAGTTTACAATATTAATACTCAATTGATGCCATTTGATACAATCCTCTGAAAAAGATTTCACTGTTCTGTAGCTACGTAACGACATTAGATCTTGCATTTCACTGTTAATGGGTAGTCAGTCGGCCCTTGTTTTCTTTTTGCATTTATGGTAATCCTCACAAGACCCACGAGGACACATCAATTGATTTCCCCATGGGACCCGTGGACCATGAGCTCCTCCATTAGCGGACAGAGGCCCATCAACTGGGGCTAAAACACTCCCCTTATTAAAGCCAATCTGGATGGAGACCGGTACGTTGGGTAGTGTCGGTTGGGACCTTTGAGCTGTAACATCACTGAGGAGTACATAAGCCATCATAAAAACATCGTCCAGGTTCACAGATTGCTTCAGCAGATTCCCGCCGCCTGTACAACCCCATCGTCGCCAATAGCGGACAAAGTAGTATTAAGATTGAACTAAATGGACATCCAGCAGTGACAGTGCGCAAATCCGGATGAATGTTTCTGCTCCTTGTCGACGCCCACTCAAAGTGAATGGATGTGCACGGAATATCTTCCACCACCTCGCAAATCACCTCAGAAAAATTGCACCAATCCTTCAGCATCCATTTAATTCCAGGGGTGCTTGTCACAGATAATTGATCCCCGTTTACCAGCAAAGGATTCCAGGCATTTATGCGGGGCCTGTCCTCATCACCACCTATCCTCAAACGGTCTGGCTGAGCGTGCAGGCCAGACATTTAAACAGGGCCTGAAGAAACAGAATGTAGCTTCCCTTGAGATGGCCCAGTGTTTGTTGAATTATCAGATGACGCCGCATGTCACAACCTGGCTAGCCACACTGGATGAATCTGTGCCTCGACCACACTATCTGCCGTTCTTTAATCAGGAAGTACTTCCCATCAGGATCCATGCCCAGGCGAGCAGGACATGGACAACACAGCCTCAGATATGGTCACAGAATCCTCAATGCTCCTGGAGGACATTGCAATCAGAAATGGGCCTTCAACAGTGCCTCTTGTGCTCTCCGAGTGCAAAAGGTGCTACCCAACAAGATATAAGCCCCCTGACCCACCAACAGATGCTGGAAGCACAGACACGACGAAGTAACAAAAGAGACCCCTTCAATAATCCATCATAGGGGAATCTTCAAACTTGGGGGAGTGGGGAGGGATATAGTAACACTCATGGGACCCACGGGTCACCTCAATTGATCTCCCCATGGGACTCATGGACTATGAACTCCCCCTCTAGCTGGCGGAGGTCCACCAGCTGGGGCTCGAACATTTGCCTTATAAACGTTGGCCCAGACTGGGGCCGCCATTGCTTGTAGTCCCGGTTGGGACCTTTGAGCTGTAAGCGGCATTGCTGCCTTTACTTTGTGTTGATCAATTAAATATTGTGGCTGAATGCTATAACTAATAGGGAATTGGCAATCGTGGTTAAGTGAGCACTTCACACAACCCAAGTGGATTCCCGTGGGTGGGCGGGCCATGTAGCATGTGGGTGTCATAGCCTAGCATTCTAATCAGACCGTGATGACTGGACAGTGTACCTGAACACTGCAGGAGGCTACACCACACTCGAGCAGCCATCATCCGAACACCCAGGGGGTGGGAAACAGCTCCAGCAACATGTCCAGAGCCAGAGGGTGGCTGAATGCCATAGGTAGGGGCCAGCGCCCAGTCCGGGTGATGTTGTGAGCGGGTGTCCGGAGTACAGGGTCTGGGGACTGGTGAGGGGGGCCCGCTGCAGCCTGGAGTACATAGGGAGGGCGTTCTGGGTAGGGTGGTGGTGGGGAATCAATGGGGAAATGAAGGGTCCTGAGTTGGGAGCCACTGCTGTTTGTCGGTCTAACACCCTCTCCCAGTGCCTTACAGATATTGAACGCTATGGCAGGGATGTTGGACGCAGTGGTTGCCCTAGTGATGCTGGTGCTATGTGATGTGGCAGATACTAGAGAAGGCAGCTGCAGCAGCATCTGCACTAGCTTGAGGCAGCGGCCCATGTGCCAGACCTGACCCGCACCCTGAGTATCTGGCTGCCCATCAGGCTAGGGGGGGACCCAGAGGGGGAGTCCCGCGATGGCCCAGGGTGTACAGGCGGCGCCGGTCATTTGAACAAATGATGGACAGCGTGAGCCACAGGAGGCTCCACCTCAACAAGGAGACGTTTTGATACCTGTGCCATACCCCCGTGGACTTGGCACCACATGGAGGACGATAGCACATGCTCCCGGTGGCTGTCAAGGTCACTGCAACCTTGACCTTTTATGTTGTGGGATCATTCCAGAGTTTGAGCGGGGCGTGATAGGCATCTCACAGGCCACAGCCCACAGGTGCACCCGGGGGGTCACGAATACCCTGTATGCCCAAACAGAAGACTATATCATTTTTGACATGGCCCATCAGGATACCCGGGCAGCAGGATTCTCCACCATCGCCAGGATGCCCCAGGTCCAGGAAGTCATAGATGCCATGCATCTTGCCCTGCGCTCACAGGGCATCTGGGGGTACCCTTTGTTAACCAAAAGGGGTTCCATTCCCTCAACATACAGCTCGTGTGCAACCACCAGATGAAGATAATGCGCGCTATGGATCTGCTGGAGTGACGCTGACATCTCCATCTGAATGTTCGGGTTGGTCCCTATCATCCCCATCAGCTCCGGGTAATCCTGTTCCAGAGACTCAGCATCAGGCTAGGATCCATCTGGGTCCAGGGATCCAGCAGACCTCTGACTGAGACAGCAGTTTCCCACTGAGGTGTGTGTATCTGCGCTGGTGGAGAGTGGGGGTGACAGCTGTGCCGTGGCTACACAGTTGCATACTCGGAGCTCTCCTCCGAAGTGTTCTCCTCGGGGTCAGGAGAGGATGCTGCCCGGGATGGGTCGGCTCCGTCGGCTGGAGGACCTGTGGGAGAATGGACATGTGGGCAGTGGGAGGGATGGGTCAGCCAGTAAGGCAATCACTACTCACGTTTGGCAGGTCCCCCGGGTGGAGCCTAATTGTTGCTCACCTCTGCAGCGTCTGCCAGCCTCCGCATTGGTGACCGCCCTGTCCTCGGCCACACCATCACCTCCAGGGCCCGCTCCTCAAAGTGGGTCAGGATTCCCACGTCCTGCACCCCGACTCCAGTCTGGGCCTTCTCCCGCCGATTATGGGAGAGCTTTTCCTGAGGAGACACAGTGTAGGCATCGTTAGCCAGAAGCGTGGTTCACAGTGGTGGGGGGGAGGGGGGAGGTGAAGGGAGGGTTGAGGTGAAGGGAGGGTTGAAGGGGTGGATGTAGGGAGTGCTGAAGGGGGCGGGATGGAGGGAGGATTGGGAGTCCCTTGGGGTGATGCTCCTTGGGAGGTGGGACGTTGTCTACTCTCTCGTGCTGCCCGGTGTAGGTGGTTGACCTTCTTCTGACACTGGAGGCCGGTCCTCCTGGTCACACTGCCTGAGCCGACTGCTGCGTCCGCCTTGTCCCAAGCAGCACTGGCTGCCTTGTGGCTCACCCTCGGGGACCCTCATGGGAACAGCAAATCACTCCTGGCCTCCACTGCATCCAGGAGCCTCCCCAGGTCAGCAACCCCAAATCTTGGGGCCAGTCTCCTGAGCGCCATTGCTGCGAGCTGGCTGGTGTTGGCTGAGTAAGTGCAGCTAAAGTGCAGCTCGGCGTTGTTAGCAGGGGGCTGGCGAGCACAGTCCCGGCGAATCGACTGGCAAGCCGGCATCGGGGCGAGAAGCCTGTGAATCCTTGTCAAGTGGACCAATTAACGTTGAACAATGTAGCCGACCTCGCTGGGCCAAGCGCCGGGAAACCCGGGACAATTCTCGTTCACTCGCAAACTTGGAAATTTTTCCGGAATATCACACCCTTTTACATCAGTCCACTGAATTGCGCCCTTAGATTAATGTCTGGAATCAGATTTTCAACCTCTGTATCCTATTAAGAGCAACAAGATCCTTAAGTGCTGGGACTGGTTCGCTGCTCTAGCTGAAGTCCCCTCATGTAACCTCAAAATTACAGTTTTTGATACTAGTATATAAATACTTAACTTTCTATAAATAAATGAGTCAATGCATCTGTTAAATAAGAGTAATTTCCAGCAAACATGTTACACATCCTTGCACTAATGTCACAAACTGTAATTTCTTGCTTGGGAAGTATGTGTGTGGGAAATAAAGAACAGAAGATAAAGGAGAAAAGTAATTTGTAAAGGAGATTTTCTGCTTCAGTCCTCCCATGAGGAACTGTGCTTGCCAGGAGTGTTTATTTGGATTAATTTCAAGGCCTTGGGGTTGGCGTGCAGTTTCCCAACACTCTCTCTTTGTGAGTGCAGTTCCAGTAGCAGTGAAGTTGAAAAATCCCCCTTTGTATAAAAGGAAGGACGAAGAGAACCAACAGAGATGAACATGTTTGGGATTTTCTGCAGCCCCCATCCACGGGGTGCTTTGCAGCGGGGGGATGTAGCCCACTATTGTGCGGCTGTGGCATCTTCTGAACCTGTCGCTGTCAACAGTGTTTCCCGTTGTTTGCACCCTCTGTCATTGGGTAACCATCATTGGCAATGGGGCCAGAAGATCTCATCGGTGGAACTGGCCGGGAAATCTCGCCCATTGACTCTGATGATCCAATCGAGATGCTCAATACAAGGACTGGTCTTTACTAATACATTGAAAAGACAAACATTTATTTGTTTCCTGGCGGTATTCAAATACACAACGACAGACATGATATGAAAGTGGTCGATGACTGCAACCACATTTTAAAGTATTACCAAGCAATCACGAGTTATTGTCACCTTATGATATTGCAAGATGCCTTCGACAGAAGCTTCAACATCACAAGCAAAAAATGGCAAATTGTCCCAATTTCTCCCTCCAATTTACTATTAGTGATATACAATTAACTAAAATGGAATTAAAGTGGAAAAGATTAGATAACCGGGTTAATGTTTTTACAGTATCTAAATCAGCTGGTATCAATCATAACTGCCTTATTCTATATAATTACTTGGAGATAGTCATCAAATTTACACATAATCCCAAATTGAAACATGCTTCTGGCTCCAAATGTAACACAGAAATTCTGCACCGGGGATCTTACAAATTTATCCTGAAACTGCAATATTTTCAGAGCTCAATGGTATTCTCAACTGAGTGTCCAAGTTTTAGGAATAAAAAGACGGAATATTCCTTCACTAATTCTGAGCAAGGGAAATGGCTGTCCATTCCTTTGTCAGTAATTAAGCTAGGTAAAATTAATAGCACAGTGCAGGTTAATATAGTCTTTTATGTTGAACACAATTCAACCTGCCTTGGATTTTTAAAAATCGTGCACCTGACCAAACAATGGCTCGTGATAGTTGACTAGCTGTTGACTAATCCATGAGAATAAATTCCTATCTTCTTGCCTTCACACCAGGAAGTATTAATAGCTGATGTTATTTTGGTTATTAAGAACCAGCTGGTACCATTCTAATTGAAGGAATATATTGGCAACACAAACATTTTTATCCGTATTTCTGGCATATTCTTCAATTTTCAATGGGCAAAGCGAGAAGTACAGATTATAGTGCATTGTGGCAGTTTTGCATTAACTTTCCACAAAAACAGCAATTGTTTAAAGAAAGATAAATTTAGGGTAGCACGGTAGCATAGCGGTTAGCACAGTTGCTTCACAGCTCCAGGGACCCAGGTTCGATTCCCGGCATGGGTCACTGTCTGTGCGGAGTCCGCACGTTCTCCCCGTGTGTGCGTGGGTTTCCTCCGTGTGCTCCAGTTTCCTCCCACAGACCAAAGATGAGTAGGTCAGGTGGATTGGCCATCAGTAAAAGCCCGTAGTGTCCAAAAAGGTTAAGTGGGGTTACGGGAATGGAGTGGAGGGGTGGGCTTAAGTGGGGTGCTTTTTCCAAGGCCTGTGCAGACTCGATAGGTCGAATGGCCTCCCTCTGCACTGTAAATTCTATGAAATGTCCCAATTGCTCACCTATCTCTTTGTGACGTACAAAGAGCTGATGTGCTGCCCTGCTACTGTGTATCACTTTACAGAAAAATGCTTTTGATTGCACGGCTTCACTTATTTTCAGCCATATTGAGGTTTGGGCTTAGGAAGCCTTTTCTTCAGATACATTACAGGCTTTGCAATGTAACATGGGGAACTGGAGCCTCTGCTGATTCCAGACTGCCTGTTCATTTTGACTGGAATATCGGAATGCATTAATGTTGTCCTCCTATTGCTCCTGATTTTTATACTATTTTGGAAATGCTTGCTGCCCATTCTGTTATGTCCATTGTAATATCTTCTTAATAGTCCAACGTTAGTAAAGTCTCTAAATTAAAAATCATTATGCAGTACACTGGGTTTGAAAACCTACAACGGTAGCATTGCGGTTAGCACAATTGCTTCACAGCGCCAGGGTCCCAAGTTCGATTCCCGGCTTGGGTCACTGTCTGTGCGGAGTCTGCACCTTCTCCCCGTGCCTGTGTGGGTTTCTTCCGGGTGCTCCGGTTTCCTCCCACAGTCCAAAGATATGCAGGTTAGGTGGATTGGCCATGCTAAATTGCCCTCAGTGTTCAAAAAAGGTAAGGTGGAGTTATGAGGATAGGGTGGAAGTGTGGGGATAGGGTGGAGGTGTGGGCTTAGGTAGGGTGCTCTGACAAACGGCAGACTCGATGGGCCGAATGGCCTCCTTCTGCACTGTAAATTCTGTGAAACCATGAAGGCAACTCATCACCACCTACTGAAGGGGAACAAGCGATAGGCATTAAATGCTGGCCTAATCAGCGATGCCCACATCTCGTAAATTACTTTTTTTTTAAATCAGGAAGATTGAATAAAGGTCTATATGGCCCCTTCAGATCTGGTGGCCTGTGGAAACCTCTCCACCCCACCCAACGCCACCCCACCCCACAGCCCTGTCCCCGAAGATCCCGATTGCCACCCCACCCCATCCCCACCCCTGCCCATCTTGGGTCCCATTAAACTTACCTTGGCCTCTGATGTCTGTCCTTAGACTCAGGTGTTCTCATGCACTTTTCTTCAGTCCACTGCATCTCTTGTCCTGATGGGGAAGACATCGGGAATGTATTCCCCACTGACTCTTTGGATGGCATGCAGTGATACCCGGTCATGTGAAAAATCCAGCCCATGGTACCTGATTTACGGATGCTTTGATGAAATAACTCTTATATTGACTACTGCCTATTGTCAGGTTTTACTCTACTGTTGAAAGATAACTGTCAATGTCCTGGATTTTTCATTTGGACTCATTTTTTGCCTATCCTAATGGGTTGAGAAATTAATTCATACTGCTGACTGATCTCTCAGCTGTCATGCATAGGCCCAAAACACATCTTGGGCCTTGTTTAGCCCATGGAGGCCTTTAATTCCAGGCCACTGTGTGACTGTATACTGTATCAGGAGACAGTGAGAATCTGATCAGGAGAGGTGGATGAGGGTCAGGCAAGGGAGGGTTTAATCAGAAGAGGGCAATAGGTAAATCGGGCCAGTTGGGAGAGGAGGAGGCTTTTGGATGGGGGTAAAGCAGCCAATGACGGAATGGAAATATGGCAATTGGCCTTGATCCTGGTCAATATTCTAGTTTCTAGCTTTTTCCACCCATTCCCACACTGAGGGAAGCCAAACTAAGATTTATAGAAAAAGCTAGAAACTATTGGCCATGCTCAAGGCCAATTGTCATATTGCCATTCTGCCATTGGCTGCTTCACCCCATCCAAAAGGCACTTCCTCTCCCAACTGGCCTGATTTACCTATCGCCGTCTTCTGATTAAACCCTTGATTGCCTGATCTCCATCCACCTCTCCTTATCACATTCTCACTATCCCCTGATACATGAGGGTCACTTTTGGTCATACATTGGTGCGGAACTAAAGGCCTCCATGGGCTAAACGAGGCCCACATTATGTTTTGGGCCTACGCGTGACAGCTGAGAGATCAGTCATCGGTATGAACTGATTTCTCAACCCATGATTCCCGAGGAAAGCTGTGATGAAGCTTTTGCAGCTAGATCAGAAACTTTCCAGTTGCCAACTGTGACTAAACCTGTCCCTGGAAGTTTAGTCACATCACTCATCAGCCATAACATCCACGCTTGTGACACACTGCCTTCATAAAACATAGAACCTTACAGCGCAGTACGGGCCCTTCGGCCCTCGATGTTGCGCCGACCTGTGAAACCATCTGAAGCCTATCTGACCTACACTATTCCATTTTCATCCATATGTCTATCCAGTGACCACTTAAATGCCCTTAAAGTTGGCGAGTCTACTACTGTTGCAGGCAGGGCGTTCCACACCCCGACTACTCTCTGAGTAAAGAAACTGCCTCTGACATCTGTCCTATATCCACCACCCCTCAAGTTAAAGCTATGTCCCCTCGTGTTGGTCATCACCATCCGAGGAAAGAGACTCTCACTGTCCACCCTATCTAACCCTCTGACTATCTTATATGTCTCTATTAAGTCACCTCTCAGCCTTCTCCTCTCTAACGAAAACACCTCAAGTCCCAGAGCCTTTCCTCATAAGACCTTCCCTCCATACCAGGCAACATCCTAGTAAATCTCCTCTGAACACTTTCCAAAGCTTCCACATCCTTCCTATAATGTGGTGACCAGAACTGCACGCAGTACTCCAGGAGCGGCCGCACCAGAGTTATGTACAGCTGCAGCATGACCTTGTGGCTCCGAAACTCAATCCCCCTACTGATGAAGGCTAGCACACCATATGCCTTCTTAACAGCCCTATTAACCTGGGTGGCAACTTTCAGGGATTTATGTACCTGGATGCCGAGATCTCTCTGTTCATCTACACTACCAAGAATCTTGCCATTAGCCCAGTACTCTGCATTCCTGTTACTCCTTCCAAAGTGAATCACCTCACACTTTTCCGCATTAAACTCCATCTGCCACCTCACAGCCCAGCTCTGCAGCTTATCTATGTCCCTCTGTATCCTATAACATCGTTCAGCACTATCCACAACTCCACCGACCTTCGTGTCATCAGCAAATTTACTAACCCATCCTTCTACACCCTCTTCCAGGTCATTTATAAAAATGACAAACAGCAGTGGCCCCAAAACAGATCCTTGCGGTACACCACTAGTAACTGAACTCTAGGATGAACATTTGCCATCAACCACCACCCTCTGTCTTCTTTCAGCTAGCCAATTACTGATCCAAACCGCTAAATCACCTTCAATCCCATACTTCCTTATTTTCTGCAATAGCCTACCGTGGGGAACCTTATCAAACGCCTTACTGAAATCCATATACACCACATCAACCGCTTTACCCTCATCCACCTATTTGATCACCTTCTCAAAAAACTCAATAAGGTTTGTGACGCATAACCTACCCTTCACAAAACCGTGTTGAGTATTGCTAATCAACTTGTTCTTTTCAAGATGATTATAAACCCTATCTCTTATCACCTTTTCCAACATTTTACCCACAACCGAAGTAAGGCTCACAGGTCTATAATTACCAGGGTTGTTTCTACTCCCCTTCTTGAACAAGGGGACAACATTTGATATCCTCCAGTCTTCCGGCACTATTCCTGTCGACAAAGACGACATAAAGATCAAGGACAAAGGCTCTGCAATCTCCTCCCTGGCTTCCCAGAGAATCCTTGGGTAAATCCCATCCGGCCCAGGGGACTTATCTATTTTTACACTTTCCAAAATTGCTAACACCTCCTCCTTGTGAACCTCAATTCCATCTAGCCTGGTCGACTGAGTATTCTCCTCGACAACATTGTCTTTCTCCAGTGTAAACACTGATGAAAAATATCCATTTAATGCTTCCCCTATCTCCTTTGATTTCACACACAACTTTCCACTACTATCCGTGATTGGCCCTAATCTTACTCTAGTCATTCTTTTGTTCCTGATATACCTATAGAAAGCCTTAGGGTTTTCCTTGATCCTATCCGCCAATGACTTTTCGTGTCCTCTCCTCGCTCTTCTTAACTCTCCCTTTAGGTCCTTCCTGGCTAACTTGTAACTCTCAAGTGCCCTAACTGAGCCTTCATGTCTCATCCTAACATAAGCCTTCTTCTTCCTCTTGACAAGTGCTTCAACTTCCTTAGTAACCCACGGTTCCCTTGCTCGACAACTTCCTCCCTGCCTGACAGGTACATACTTATCAAGAACACGCAGTAGCTCTTCCTTGAAAAAGCTCCACATTTCGATTGTACCCATCCCCTGCAGTTTCCTTCCCCATCCTATACATCCTAAATCTTGCCGACTAGCATCATAATTGCCTTTCCCCCAGCTATAATTCTTGCCTTGCGGTATATACCTATCCCTGCCCATTGCTAAAGTAAACATAACCGAATTGTGATCACTATCACCAAAGTGCTCACCTACATCTAAATCTGACACCTGGCCGGGTTCATTACCCAGTACCAAATCCAATGTGGCCTCGCCCCTTGTTGGCCTGTCTACATACTGTGTCAGAAAACCCTCCTGCACACACTGCACAAAAACTGACCCATCTATAGTATTCGAACTATAGCATTTCCAGTCAATATTTGGAAAGTTAAAGTCCCCCATAACAACTACCCTGTTACTCTCGCTCCTGTCGAGAATCATCTTTGCAATCTTTTCCTCCACATCTCTGGAACTATTCGGAGGTCTATAGACAACTCCCAACAGGGTGACCTCTCCTCTCCTGTTCCTAACCTTGGCCCATACTACCTCAGTAGACGAGTCCTCAAACGTCCTTTCAACCGCCGTAATACTTTCCTTGATTAACAATGCCACACCCCCCCCCCCCCTCTTTTACCATCTTCCCTGTTCTTACAGAAACATCTAAATCCTGGAACCTGCAACAACCATTCCTGTCCCTGCTCTACCCATGTCTCCGAAATCGGCACAACATCGAGATCCCAGGTACCAACCCATGCTGCAAGCTCACCCACCTTATTCCGGATGCTCCTAGCGTTGAAGTAGACACACTTCAAACTAGCGTCTTGCTTGCCGGTGCCCTCTTTCGAACTTTTAACCCTATCCGTGACCTCACTACTCTCAACATCCTGTACACTGGGACTACAATTTAGGTTCCCAACCCCCTGCTGAATTAGTTTAAACCCCCCCGAAGAGCACTAGCAGATCTCCCCCCCAGGATATTGGTACCCCTCTGGTTCAGGTGAAGACCATCCTGTTTGTAGAGGTCCCACCTACCCCAGAATGAGCCCCAATTATCCAGGAAACCAAAACCCTCCCTTCTGCACCATCCCTGTAGCCACGTGTTCAACTCCTCTCTCTCCTTATTTCTCACTTCGCTAGCACGTGGCACGGGTAACAACCCAGAGATAACAACTCTGTTTATTCTAGCTCTCAGCTTCCACCCTAGCTCCCTGAATTTCTGTCTCAAATCCCCATCTCTCTTCCTACCTATGTCGTTGGTACCTATGTGAACCACGACTTGGGGCTGCTCCCCCTCCCCCTTAAGGATCACAAAAACACGATCAGAGACATCACGAACCCTGGCACCTGGCAACAAACCAACCGTGAGTCTCTTGCGTTCCCACAGAACCTCCTGTCTGTTCCTCTAACTATGGAGTCCCCAATGACAAGTGCTCTGTTCCTCTTCTCCCTTTCCTTCTGAGCAACAGGGACAGACTCTGTGCCAGAGATCTGTGCCCCATTGCTTACCCCTGGTACGTCGTCCCCTGCAACAATATCCAAAACGGTATACTTGTTATAGAGGGGAACGACCACAGAGGATCCCTGCACTGCCTGCCGGTTCCCTCTCCCTCCCCTGACGGTAACCCATCCACCTTCTTCTTTTACCTGAGGTGTGACTACCTCCATATAACTCCTCTCAATAACCCCCTCCGCCTCCCGAATGATCCAAAGTTCATCCTGCTCCAGCTCCAGGTGCCTAACGCGGTTCTCGAGGAGCTGGAGTTGGGTGCACTTCCCGCAGATGTAGTCAGCAGGGACACTCGAGGTGACCCTTTCCTCCCACATTTTGCAGGAGGAACATTCAACTGCCCTAGCCTCCATTCCCACTGAACTAACTTCCCAACTACTGAAAACTAAAAAAAACAAAAAGAACAAAAAAAAACTTGTTAGTTTAGCAATCCGACGGACAGAACTTTTTTTTTGGTTCGAGGAGGAGGATGGGTGGGAGACACTACGTAAGTAGTGTTTCGGGTAAAGCTGTCAGTCGAGAACAGCCCCTTCACAAACCACCTTCAACTTACGCTGACCGTACTGCACGTATGCAAATCTCCCCGGAACAGCCAATCAGAAGCTCTGCTCTGCTGCCCTCTGCTGGATGCTTGCCTTCACTCGAACTTCTCGGGTCACTTGCGCAGGTACACGTTCAACTTACGCTGACCGCACTGCACGTATGCAAATCTCCCCGGAACAGCCAATCAGAAGCTCTGCTCTGCTGCCCTCTGCTGCCCTCTTCCTCCACCAATTGGAAAGCAAAAAGACTCATTACCCAATTGGATGATACTTGACTGTTAGCTAAACAGCCTTTGTGGTCCCCTCCCCTTTCCCCCTTCTCTGGGAGTGCTGTGTCTGAGAAATTGATCTTCAATTCCTAGAGACGCCAGGCCAATCCTGCAGAGTTGGCAACCTTATTCCAGCAAAGCCAGTGTTCATCATGATGACAGCTGTCTTGAATTTGCTTTGTCACAGGGGTCTTTTAGACAGCGACTGGAAATAAATGTCAAATCTCCAAACTTAAAATGAACCAGTGCGTTATGTAGGTAACTGATACCTTTGCTTGGGGAGTGCCTTGATTAACAACAAGCAGGAGCACAAGAGATCCCTGCACTTTTACTAGCTGTTCTCCAAAGTGTGGGACATTATTGATGTCACTCAGAGGCCATATGGATCTATACTACCACCATGGCCCTCTTTAAAAACAGAGAGGCATGTATTTCATCAATCTGTAGCTGGTGTGTGATCACAGGAGTACAGTTGTATACGTTATTGCTTGCTGCTCTGGGAACGCTTCTAGTTCATACATTTTGTGTCATTATCTGGTGCCACCATCATTTGGTGGGTCATAACGATTACAGACCTCGTTGTTAGGGGACAGAAACTGTAAATTGCTACCCTTGCTAATGACATCTTTTGAAATACTGACTTATAATGACTAGTGAAGGCGCTTCTTTGCTCGTGTCTTGGAAAATTACAGAATCTGAAGAGAAAACTAGAAACTAAAACCTCAGCTGGTCGAGAAGAGGCCTCAGAGACAACAGAGGCCAGCAAATTGCGCACCTTTTAATTGTCACTGCCATCCTCTACAGCAAATGGAACAGAGATTGATATGCCCAGGTGGGACGTGTGAACACACACTATTTTCATTTTGGGACTATGTCCCCATTCCGTTGTGAAAACTGGTCTTCTATGCCAGGAAAACTGGCATCAAAAGGCCACAGATTCACCGTCTTGCAGGGGGCTAGCAGGCAGCTGTTGCTTGCGCACGGTGGCAGCCTCCAGCGGCCGCGCCGTACTCCATGGCGGACTCAGCCCGCAGACCTGGACCGCAGAAATAGTGTCCCACATCAGCCGCTCGCCCGACCCGGATCGTCCGCACACATAGCCCCCAGTCCCACATGAAGCACCCCCTGCCCTCCGATCGACCCTCCCCCGACTGTGGCGGCCTCGGACTGAGTCCGCAGCTGCCATGCAAGGACCATATTCGAACCAGGCCGTCGGGAATTCAGCCAGTCGGGGACGGAGAATAGCGGGCGGGCCTCAGGCCATTGTCTGAGTACGCCGCTTTTCGGGGGGGGGGGGGGGGGAATAGCAGAACTGATGCCAGTCCCGATTTCGTGCAGGAAAACAGATTCTTCGCCCCGTCGCCGAACACGATTTTGGCGTCGGGGTGTGGAGAATCCAGCCCATGTTCTTATGAGATGGAGCATTGCAGATGAAGAATGTGTTCTGGTTACTCTTTCTCAATGCTCAAATTGACTAAGAGTCTGTACTGCTGCCGTATACCCTTCGTCACCGGGAAACCCGAGGCGGGGGTGCACCATCGGTGGGACGGTATATCCAACCGGCATGAACAGCCCGTAAACTCCGCCACATATATGTTTAAATATCATACTTTGTTTTCTAATACTCATGTGAAGCACCTTGTATGTTTCATTACATTAAAGGCGCTACATACGCCCTGTGGCGCTGGCGAGATCTTCCGGTCACGCCAAAGTCTATGGTGCTTGCTTGGTTCACCCGTCCCGCAGTGGAGGTTGACCCGGAAAATCCCGGCAGCAGGAATGGCCGGGAAATCCTGTCTATAGATGCTATTGTTGCCACCCCCTTCCACCCCCACCCCGCCTTCAATATGCATTGTGGAAAACCCCTTTGTCTCAGCATGTGCCAGGAATGTTATCAATGTATTTAAATGGGATAAGAGGTTCCTTATAGCACAAGGTCAGCTCAGTGTGTGACAAGTGCACACAGTGCCGAGACTGTAATGCCCCTGCAGAGCAGACACTGTGGTGGAGAATGCATTGTCAGCTCCTATATAATCAGCCACTCGAATTCTTAAAGTCGAAGTTAAATCCACTTTGCACTGAATGTACTGAATTCTTCATGCAGCGTTTCTTGAATCTTACATAATTTAAATTATAATTGAGATGCACATATGCTAAGTCCTCAAGATCTAAATGATTGACGACGGTGCCAGAAGACTGAACTGGTCCAACATTTTGATCATTCAGAATTCAGCTGGGTGGAACAGAACGGCCTTGTAAGCTGATTCTTAAACCTGTTCATTCTGGTAGGGGAAAAACTGAGTTAAAATGCCAAGTCTCAGGTCTAATATGTGTGTACATATCTTTACTTAAACTAAACAATTCCCAAAACATTAACATGTATAATATATCTTGTTCAGTGATGTTCCATTTTGCTATTTGAATTGCATTTCCTTCATAAAATAAGCTGACCATGAAAAACAAATGATAACAAATTCTTCAAATTAGATCACTGGGTGAAGGTCATTGCAGTGCTGTCCTCCATTTAGTTCTGTCTCCAAAGCATCTGCAGCTGCCTCTCCGGCAACATCCAGGTCCTGACAATTACTGCGTGCACAATGCAGAATCTGGGGCATACTACTGAGTCCTATAATTCTCCATCTAACCCACCCTCAGTATTTTGCAAATTAAAAGAAGGAACCTTAGAACTCCAATGTCACTGCTCGAATTATAATAGTTTTTTCATTAGCTCACGTTCACGGAATGATTACTGGCAAGACCAGCACTTACTTAAATGAGGTTACTGGGGCTCAGCACACAGACGGTCATGAGGGTCAAACAGTGCATGAAAATTTGGGAGGGTTGGTTTTGGAGTAGAAAAGTAGGAAATTGCATTTGCTCCTTTTTTCAGTTTCAGAAATTATTTGCCACTAATTAAAAGCTGAATTTACATCTAGAGCAGCTTAGAAATTCTAGGCAAAGAAAACTTACGTTTGAAATTCACAGAATTTAATCATGTAAAAAGGCCACTCAGCCCATCGCACTTAGCTTATCCCGCTGCAAGGCTGGATTGTTTCATTTTAAAATTTTGCTTTATTGTTACACTTTATTGATTTTGGAATCAAACTAATTTCCTTTCAATCACTTTAGCTGAGCTAGTTTTAACTAGCGTTTATTAACAGGGGGTGCTTGAGTTTAAGAGCCGCAGGGTTATGCTGCAACTATACATGATCCTGGTGTGACCACATTTGGAGTATTGTGTGCAGTTCTGGTCACCTCACTATAGGAAGGATGTGGAAGCATTGGAAAGGGTGCAAAGGAGATTTACCAGGATGCTGCCTGGTTGGCAGGATGTGTCTTATGAGGAAAGGTTGAGGGAGCTAGGGCTTTTCTCTTTGGAGCGGAGGAGGATGAGAGGCGACTTAATAGAGGTTTATAAGATGATGAGGGGGATAGATGGAGTGAACGTTCAGAGACCATTTCCTCGGGTGGATGTAGCTGTTACAAGGGAGCATAACTATAAGATTCAGGCTGGGAGATATAGGAGGGATATCAGAGGTAGGTTCTTTACTCAGAGAGTGGTTAGCCTGTGGAATGGACTGCCTGCTGTGATAGTGGAGTCGGACACTTTAGGAACTTTCAAGCGGTTATTGGATAGGCACATGGAGCACACCACAATGACAGGGAGTGGGATAGCTTGATCTTGGTTTCGGACAATGCTCGGCACAACATCGAGGGCCGAAGGGCCTGTTCTGTGCTGTACTGTTCTATGTGAATTATCTCTAATTCAAGAACTGTAAAATTGATGAATTTGGGGATAATTTTCAGTTTGCGTTCTGGTAGATAACTGCTGGTTACGGATCTGTCATTTGTTTTACACCCTGCCTGATTTTGATTGTATTGTGCTCAGTCGAAAGGGGTGAATGATAACTGAGCATTTTCCAAATTCTTTGAATTGAAGATTACCCTGTTATTCCTTAAAATATATTTTGGTTATCTTCTTCAGAATATCGTAATGTTCCCTGAATTTCTTCACAACTTTGCATATTCCAACATCAGTGTAACTGATTAACCTCATAGTTCCAAAACCTTAAGTCATATCTCTCCTTGAGTTTACTTCTCTGATAATAGATTTATCTTACTTTGTCTCTCTTCCAGGCACAGTAATCCAAAACCTAAATAGTTTTGGTGTCCTCTCTGAATACTTTCTACTGCCGGATAACTTTTCATAAGTGAAACAGAAGGGCTGGGATTCTCCAAAAGCACGGCTAAGTGTTGATGCTGGCGTAAACACTGGAGTGTTTCATGCCGACGTCAACGGGCCTCTTGGCCCAGCGATTCTGTGGCCCACGGGGGGGCCAGCACAGTGCCGGAGTGCTCCGCACAGCTCCAGCCGGCAATACACAGTTCTGCACTGCTGACCGCGGGTCCGTTCATTCCGCTCCGGTGCTGTGCGATATGGTTGACCCACATAGCGGGCCAGCGCAGAAGAGGATACGACCCCACCCCAGGTTGCGCGCAACCGCTGATCGGTGGCCCTCGGTTGTGGGCCTGGCCGTCATGGAGGCCCCCCCGGAGACTGACCCCTCCCAACCAGGACGGCCACCGCGGCCATGACATTGAGCTCAGCCGGGTGGAACCATACGTGAACCACGTCGGCGGGAACTCAGCCAGTCGACCATGGAGAATCGCCGCAGGGAACTCTTTCAGCTGCCCCTGACCGGTGCCGCCTCAACCGGGCTCGCGTGACTGGTGCCAATTCTCCAGTCGCCAGAGGTTTGTGTCCTGGCATCAGACCCGATCGCGGGTCCGACACCGCATTCTCCGCCCCCATGCCAAACGCGATTTCAGCACGGAAGCTCGGAGAATCCCGACCAAGAATTACAGGAGTAGACTGCACAGCCAATCGAGTCTGTTCCGAACAATCATGGCTAACCTTGGCTGCAACTTCATTTTTCCTAGCCGCTCCACATATCCCTTAATTCCCCGGGAGACCAAAAGTTTGACTGTCCCCGCCTTAAATCTGTTCGACGATGAATCATCCACAACCCTTTGTGGTAGAGAATTCTGAAGATTCACAACTCTTTGAGTGAAGAAATTTCTCCTCACCTCATTTCTATATTATTATCTCCTTCATTAATTAATGGGATGTGGCCGTCACTGGCTAGAGCAGCATTTATTGCCCATTCCTTATTGTACTTGAGAAGATGGTGGTGATCTGCCTGCTTGAACCATTGCAGTCCATTTGGTGTAGGTACACCCACAGTGCTGTTAGGGAGGGAGTTCCAGGATTTTGACCCAACCACAGCGAAGGAACAGCGATATATTTGTAATGGTGAATGGTGAATGGCTTGTTGGGGGGGGGGGGGGGTGTAGGGGACTTCCAGCTTGTGGGGTTCCCATGATTAACCCCCTAATCCTGAGACTGCTCCTGTGGTTTAGACTCCCTGCCAAGTGAAAACATATGAAGATACGAATGAGGAACAGGAGTAGGCCACTTGGCCCCTCGAGCCTGTTCAGCTATTCAATAAAATCACAGCTGACTTAATTTTAACCTCAACTTCACATTCAACAATGTCTCAGTGTCTACCCTATCAACCCTCTTCAGAATATTGTAGGTTTCAATCAGATCGCCTCTCATTCTTCTGAACTCCAGAGAATATAACCCCAAATTACTTTGCCAGTCATCAAAGCAACTCCCCAATATGCCCGGGACCAATTTGGTGAACCTTCGATGACCGCCTCCAATGGGAGCATATCATTTCTTGAATGTGGAGACCAAAGCTTCACAAAACAAACATGGCTGTACACAAAGCTCCACTCACAATCATTCCTGCATATCACTGAATGGAGTTACATTGGATTTATTTATACAACCCAATATGGGAGGAGTTTTCCCATTTTTTTTCAATCTGTTAGTTTCAGCAACAAAAGCAGGGATAATCCCGCTGGTGCCGACGGGAACACTCACTGTTTATTCAGCCTTTTTTAACAGAATTTGGTTTTCCACGTGCGCTCGTGGTGGCTTGCTTCTGATTCGCTTGCCCAGGAAAACTTAACCCCTGCAACAAAAACACGTCCCCAGCACTTGATCCTAGTCCAATCTGGGAGGTGACTCTCCCAGGATGACAGCATCACATTTCATGGAGGGAGCCCTCATCAAGTCTGTGGATGGTGTCGAGCAGAGGCATGAGATCCTGTATCCATGATCAGCCAGATGTCCAGCAAGCAAGGTCACCAGCCCCACCTGGGATACTGTGATACTGGGATACTATCGTAGCGATAGTGGGTGCCAGCTCGCTCTGTAAGAGGATGGGGCTACAGTGCCGAAAGAAGACAGATGACCTCCTTCGTGTAGCCAGGGTAAGTCTGGCTCCTCGTGTCATCCGCTGCACCCATTAAAACACTCATAATACCTCCACGGTAATCTCTCTCCCAGCTACTTCAAAGGTTCCCAACACTTGTCATGGAACCCACTCCACAGTCCCCTTGAGTAGATAATCTGCTTCTCACATCCCTGTTCCCACTCACCTCCAAGGCAGGCTAGACTTCCTTACCCTCTGACCTCGTAGTACTCCCTTCTATACTCTCCCCACCTGTCTCATTGAAGGACAAACATGAGCACAGCCTGTTGGTGTCATGTCTGAGCTGAGAACCCTAACGCCATTGGCGAGAGAGCCTTTGAACTGCCCTGTGCAGTGTGAGACTGGCAGCGCTATGTCTCTCCCACCTTCCACATTGGCGAAGCAGTAATGCTGTGCCGCACCTGGCACGAGCCCCCCAGTACTGCCCACTCCCCCAAATCTCTATCCATCAAAGCTTAGCCATTGTAGAGTGTCTCTACCTCATCAGTAGGTGGATAAAAACAATGGAACCCCTCACCTCAGAGGAGCAGTAACAGCTGAGGTGTGTCATTCAGCCTTTCTGGGGCCTAGGATAAGTCCGTTCATTGGCAGGACACATTCAGCTTTCTGTCAGGCAGGAGTCAACATATCGCTCAGGGTGAGAGAAACTTCACTCTGACCTCACTGCAAATCATCATCATTCTCCTTCAGCTTATAGCCAATTGCTTTAGTGCCCTGCTCATGAACATAGCCACCATCACGATGACCTCCCACAGGCACCCCAGTAGTGAGTGGATATAAGATCGTATTGTGGGAGAGGTCTTCATACCCTGGTCCTGTTCGTTCCCAAACCGAGAAGCAACAAAGGTGTCCCTAGCTCTGCATACCATGTGGGCCCTGGCCATCGTCCAAGGTCCTTCCGCTGCATTCTCTGCATGTTGCCCCTTGCCTCCTCCTTGACCACCTCATTCAAGAAGATTTAACGCTTCTCCATCTCCCACTGGTCCAGCTGCTCTCCTCACTGCAGTACCAGATTGAGCAGAGTGCAGTAGACCACAATGATGTGGGACATCCTCTGGGAGCTGTATTGGAGGACTACCCCAACTGGTCGAGGCACTGGAACTGCGTCTTGAGCAGTCCACTTACCTACTCAACCAGCGCAAGCGCTGATGCATCAGCTACGTTATAGCGAGTCTCAGCTAGTGTTTGCAGCCTCAGGACTGGCATCATCAGCCACCCCCTGACTGCGTACACTTTTTCCCCAAGGAGCCATCCCAACAGGTGCTTCTGTCCCTCAAAAATGGCTGGGATCTGTGAGCACCCCAAGATGTAACTATCATGGATACTTCTTGAGAAAGTGGCATACACCTGCATAAGGTATATTGCAGGGGTGGGCAAACTACGGCCCGCGGGCCGCATGCGGCCCGACAAAGGTTTTTATGCGGCCCGCCAATGAGGTGCCCAGAATCATAACCGGCATTTTTGAAAAGCCGCCGGGGAAAAGCCACTGAAGTAAATGCGCTTATTGAATAAGCGCATTTACTTCAGCGGCTTTTCCCCGGCGGCTTTTCAAAAATGCCGGTTATGATTCCGGGCACCTCATTGGCGGGCCGCATAAAAACGCGCGTAGTGGGGTGGATGAGTGGGGCTGTCTCATTGGTCGGTTTAGTTGGGTGTGCGACCAATAGGAGTCCAGGTTACAAACAATAAGCCTTATTATTGTTTGTAACCTGGACTCCTATTGGTCGCACACCCAACTAAACCGACCAATAAGGCAGCCCCACTCATCCACCCCACTACGCGCGTTTTTATCGTTGACTCGGCTAGGCTGTGCTTCTGTCAGTGTTAAGGATCAGCACAAGCAACTTGACACCTGATTTCAACAAACTGGTAAATGACTGCAGTCAGATGCATCATTCTCATTGACATTGTTCTGTTACTTACTGAATTACTTTGTTTTTCAAATAAATGTGCTTTTTTTTTTCTTTAAAGACCTTTTATTTTGGCTATTTAAAATATTAATTATTTTACTTAATATACTATGCGGCCCTTTAAAATTGTGAATTTCTGAATGTGGCCCTTGCACGGAAAAGTTTGCCAACCCCTGGTATATTGTGTGGTGTCACATGATCTGGACATTGAAGGAGTAGTATCCCTTTTGGTTCATGAATGGCGTACCATGCTGCCATGGGAAGCGCAGAGCCACGTGGGTGCAATCGATGACGCACTGTACTGGGCATACCTGCTATGTGGGCAAAGCCCATGGCCCTGGCCTCCTGGGACACCTGCTCCATAAGACCATAAGACATAGGAGCAGAATTAGGCCACTCGGCCCATCGAGTCTGCTCCGCCATTCACTCATGGCTGATATTTTCTCATTAGTCAAGAACCTATCTTTCTCTGTCTCTGTCTTAAAGACACTCAGTGATTTGGCCTCCACAATCTTCTGCGGCAAAGAGTTCCACAGATTCACCACCCTCTGGCTGAAGAAATCCCTCCTCATCCCAGTTTTAAAGGATAGTCCCTTTAGTCTGTTTAGTTTTTCCCACAAGTGGAAACATTCTCTCCACGTCCACTCTATCCAGGGCTTGCAGTATCCTGTAAGTTTCAATAAGATCCCCCTTCATCCTTCTAAACTCCTAAGGGTGCAAATGCGGAGTCCTCAACCGTTCCTCATACGACAAGTTCTTCATTCCAGGGATCATGCTTGTGAACCTCCTCTGAACCCTTTCCAAGGCCAGCACATCCTTCCTTAGCTACACGGCTCAAAACTGCTCAAATACTCCAAATAGGGTCTGACCAGAGCCTCAGAAGTACATCCCTGGTCTTGTATTCTAGCCCTCTTGACATGAATGCTAACATTGCATTTTCCTTATTAACTGCTGATTGAACCTGCACATTAACCTTAAGAGAATCATGAACAAGGACTCTCAAGTCCTTTTGTGCTTCTGATTTCCTAAGCATTTCCCCATTTAGAAAATAGTCCATGCATAAATTCCGCCTTCCAAAGTGCAAAACCTCACACTTTTCCACATTGTATATAATTTGCCACTTCACGGCCCACTCTCCTAGCTTGTCCAAGTCCCTCTGCAGCTCCCTTGCTTCCTCAATACTACCTGTCCCTCTCCACAGATCTTTGTATCATCTGCAAACTTAGCAACAGTGCCTTCAGTTCTTCCTTCCAGATCATGAATGTATATTGTGAAAAGTTGTGATCCCAGCACAAACACCTGAGGCTCACAACTAGTCACCAGCTCCCATCCTGAAAAAGACCCCTTTTCTGCCCACTCTCTGCCTTCTGCCAATAAGCCAATCCTCTATCCATGCCAGGATTTTACCCTTAACACCATGGGCTCTTAACTTATTTAACAGTCTCTATGGCGGCATCTTGTCAAAGGCTTTCTGGAAATCTAAATAAATCACATCCACTGGTTCTCCTTTGTCTAACTTCTTTGTTACCTCCTCAAAGAACTCTAACAGATTTGTCAGTCACGATCTCCCTTTGATAAAGCTGTGCTGACCCAGTCCGATTTTAGCATGCACTTCCAAGTACTTTGCAATCTTATCTTTAATAACAAACTTTAAAATCTTACCAATGACCAAAGCCAGGCTAACTGGCCTATAATTTCCCGTCTTCTGCCTCCCTCCCTTCTTAAACAGTGGTGTTACATTAGCCACTTTCCAGTCCTCTGGGACCCTTCCTTCCTCCAGTGATTCTTGAAAGATCACCACCAAAGCCTCCACAATCTCCTCAGTAACTCTTTTAGGACCCTGGGGTGTAGTGCATCCGGTCCAGGTGACTTATCTACCTTCAGACCTACCTCTGCCCCCTGATTCTCCTGGAGCTCTGGCATCCCACTGGTGTCTTCCACCATGAAGACTGATGCAAAATAACCATTCAGTTCGTCTGCCATTTCTTTGTTTCCTATTATTACTTCTCCAGCCACGCTTTCCAGTGGTCCAATGTCTATTTTGCCTCTCTTACCTTTTGTATATTGAAAGAAACTCTTCCTATCTTCTTTTATATTACTAGCTAACTTGCACTCATATTTCATCTTCTCTCCCCTTATTGCTTTTTTCGTTGTCCTCTGCTCATTTTGAAATGATTTCCAATCCTCTGGCTTCCCACTACTCCTTGCCACTTTGTATGCTTTTCCTTTTGCTTTTATGGTGTCCTTGAGGTCCCTCGTCAACCATGCCTTGTCCTGCCCTTAACATGTTTCCTCCTCCTTCGGATGAATTTCTGCTGTACCTCCCTAATACCTCCCCAAAACTCCTGCCATTGCTGTTCCACTGTCTTCCCTGCTAGGCTCCTTTTCCAATCAACTCTGGCCAGCTCCTTCCTCATGTCTTTGTAGTTACCCTTTTTAATTGTAATCCATTACATATGATTGTTGCTTCTCCTTCTCAGATTACAGGCTAAATTCTATCATATTCTGGTCACTGCTCCCTAAGGGTTCCTTCACCTTACGTTCCCTAATCAAGTCTGCCTCATTACACATCACCAAATCAAGAATTCCCTCGTGGGCTCTACCACATGCTGCTCCAAAAAAACATCTCTTAAACATTCCACAAATTCCTTTTCTTGGGATCCAAAACCCAACCTGATTTTCCCAGTCCCCCCCATTATCTCCTGATTTATTTTTTGCCCCACATCCTGCCTACTGCTAGGGGGCCTGTACATAACTCCCATCAGGGTCTTTTTACCTTTGCAATTCCTCAACTCTACCCACAGAGATTCTATGCCTTCTGATCCTATATCGCTCCTTGCTATTGATTTAACGTCATTCCTTACTAACAATGCAATCCCGCCCCCTTTGCCCATCTGCCTGTCCTTTCGATAGGACACATATCCTTGTATATTTAGATCCCAGCCCTGATCCCCTTGCAGCCACGTCTCTGTGATGCCCACAACATTGTATCGGCCAATTTCAATGTGCGCAGCAAGCTCATTTACCTTATTCCGTACACTGCATGCATTAAGGTACAATACCCTCAGTCCTGCATTGCCCACCTCCCTTCTCACACTTGTCACCTTTTTTGCTCTGCCTGAGGGTGATGTTCTATTATTTTTGTTCTCTATTTCCCCTTCAGTCATGACACCTTCTAAACTAATGCTCTGGTTCCCACCCCCCTGCTACATTAATTTAAATCCTCCCGAGTGACACTCGCAAACCTCCCAACCAGGATATTGGTGCCCCTCGAGTTTAGATGTAACCTGCCCTTCTTGTACAGGTCGCACCTGCCGGGGAAGAGACCCAATGGTCCAGAAATTTGAAACTCTCCCTCCTACACCGCTAGTTTAGCCACATGTTTCGCCGCAGTATCCTCCTATTTCTAGCCTCACTGGCACGTGGTACAGGGAGTAATCCTGAGATTACAATCCTAGAGGTCCTGCTTCTTAGCTTACTGCCGAACTCCCTGAACTCCTTCTGCAGGACCTCATCACTCTTCCTGCCTATGTCATTAGTACCTATGTGTACTACCACCTCTGGCTGCTCACCCTTCCCCTTCAGGATGTCCTGTGTTCGTTCAGAGACATTCTTGACCCTGGCACCAGGGAGGCAACACACCATTCTGGAGTCCCTTTCACGTCCACAGAAGCGTATATCTGCGCCCCTTACTATAGAGTCCCCTATAACTATCGCTTTCCTGCACTTTGCCCTCCTCCGCTGAGCAACAGAGTCACTTGTGGTGCCACTGTTCTGGCTGCTGTTGTTTTCCACTGATAGGCTATCCCCCCAACAGTATCCAAAAAGATATACCTGTTAGAAGGGGGACAGCCACAGAGGATTCCTGCACTGACTGCCTGCCCTTTCTACCGGTCACCCATCTGTCTGCCTGCACCTTGGGTGTGACCACATCTCTATAATTCCTATCTATGATGCTTTCCGCCACCTGCAAACTCCTAAATGCATCCAACAGCTGCTCCAACCGAGCCACGCGGTCTGTGAGGAGCTGCAATTAGTTAAACTTGCTGCAGATGTAATCGACCGGAACGCGGGAAGCGTCACAGATCTGCCACATCTCACAGTTGGAGCACTGCACCCCGCTTGAGTGACATTTAAACACTCGTTAATTAATAAATAAACACATGAATTATTGTTAGATTGAGTTACTAATTAACTATATGGCCCTGACGCTAGATTTTTACAGTAAAATGAAATGCTAAATATTAATTTCTACCCTCAGGTTTAGTTACTCCTCTACCTAGTTTATAACTTTCAATTAGTTATTTTTTCAATGTCATTTTTTTTTTCAAATTTAACAGATCCCCAACCAGCCAATAAGGTCAAAGCTTTACTGAGATGTCACCTCAGTTTTGCCCCCCCCATTTGAAAAGGTATTAAAATCACTTACCAATCCAAGATGCTCTCTGGATCTCTCCCTGCAGATAACAGTTACAAGCCAGAAGAAAGGAAATAGAACGGTAGGGAAAAAGCACCTCTTCACATTCTGCACCAAATCACCTCACTGTCCCAGTCCAAGTTGATGTGCATGTGGGCCATCTCAAACAGCGCATCTGTGACCTCTCTTTTGTGCATAAGATGGAGATGCCACACAGGTCACCTGTGCTACCCTGGAATGAGCCACAGGCATAGAAGTACAGAACAATAGTTTAATAATCGTTATTGTCACAAGTAGGCTTACATTGCAATGAAGTTACTGTGAAAAGCCCCTAGTCTGTTCAGGTACACGGGGAGAATTCAGAATGTCCAACTTACTGAACAGCACATCTTTCGGATCTGGTGGGAGGAAACCGGAGCACCCGGATGAAACCCACGCAGACACTGGGAGAACATGCAGACTCTGCACAGTCACCCAGCCGGGAATTGAACCTGGGACCCTGGTCTGTCCCATGGCAGTGCCTTTCAGGGTCACAGACAACGTGTGGCCTTCCAGTTCATGTGGTGCCAATTCTTGCATCACCTGTCACAAGTGATCCATCATCCCCGGGACAGAAGCAGTCTTCTCTGACACTGGACCTCGACTGAAAGTAGGAAGTGTAGCACTAGAATATCCTTGGCGGTAATGTCTCCTCCGAGACTCTGCCATCTGTGGCCCTGCTTCTGGAAGAGCAGTGGGTGGTGCCTCCCCCTCCTCGGCAGGGGACTGGACCTGGCCGCGTGCAGTGGCACATCGATGTCACTGCTGCTTGATTGCAGTCAAAAAAATTGCCAGCTCGACTGGCTCCATGATTCCCCTGAATCAAAAGCTGAAAGAAAGAGGGCATCAAAGTGAGTGATGATGAGCCTTGACAGTGCCCTGACACACAGCTCTATCAGGATCTGGGCCATGTTACTCCCCCAAAGGTGAGGAGTGAGGTCAGTTGAGTGCATTCAATGGACCTGCATTTTTCCAGGGGAACGAGATGCTGCCACCTGCCACCTCTTGAACCTGTGAGTGACTTCACCATGATGTCTTGCATTGCGGGGGGGTCACAGCTGTGTCGCCTCTCTGTTATGGGGTTCAATGCTTGGGGGCGAGGATTCCAGCTTCTTGCTCCTCACTTTGTTGCAGGTTGCAGGGGTTGTTAAAGCAGGCAGCCTCAAACTCAGTCCCCTTGCCTCACCTCCAGTCCTGCCTCCATTTCTCTAGATCCCTGCCGTATTCTCCTCATTGATGGAAATTGCCCAGGTCAAAAGAAAAAGGACATGTATTCCTTACCCAGTGGTGATTTAGGTGAAGGTAGTGACAGCCTGTTCCTGCCCAGACACCCCAGGCAAAAGACAGTCCAGTCGAAGCAGCAACTCCAAACAGCAACAGAAACAACAGTTGTAGAGACATCAGTTACAGCAGTCAAATCTGGTTGGGACTGAACTATTTTGTGTAAAACCATTTCAACTCAATTAAAAAAACTGAGGGACAAAGTAAGTGGGGCAGCCCATTAAAGCGATACTGCCTTTAACAAAAACAAAGCACAAATGAAAATTAAAACATCAAACTAAAATGTGATTGAAAAAGTCAGTGAGGCACCCCAGTCCCTGTGGAGACTAGCGGGCACAGAGGCCTTGGTGGAGCCAGTGGAGGGGTTAGATTCTAAAGTGTTAACAATTGGGGGCCATTCAGTGCCACACTCATGCATTACAATGCTGACTAAATTGGCACAATTGTCACGGAACGGTCAAGGAAGCTGATTAAGCAACTGGCTTCCTCTGGTGGCAGGCAAAGCACACCTGGTGCATGTGAAAGCTGCAATTAGCATGCCACCTTCATCCATAGAGGGCACCATCATTCCGTCAGCTCCCATTGGCTGCAGGCTAAACAAGCCTTCCAACTTGAACAACCAGTCACCCAGACACTAATGCCTGACAGCCTGGCCTCTATAACCAGTGGCCTTGAAATTTCACATATCTCATGCCTTATGGCTTCAAAGTGCCTCTTGTGTGAGGAAGTTCATTCTAACATACGTGTTCTCCCACCTTTTTATGAAGGTCTTCAGCCCTCATGAAAACACCCAGGGTGGGATTCTCTGGTCTGCCAACCGCATTTTCCATTGCAGCCAGGTGCGCCCCCGCCAGCAGCGGGAAACTCCCTTTCCACAACCAGCCAATGGGATTCCCTATTACCCCATGTCGTCGGGAAACCTGTGGGCATGGGTGCGCTGTCGGCGCACTGGAGGATCCTGCTGACGGAGAACTTTGCTGCCTTCTTTAGAATCCCTGACTCTGCCCATGCAGCCTGACATCTCACGGGACCGCAACCAGAGATCTCAAGGTCACCCCTGCACTAACCCTGTGGACTCACCTGTTTCTGCCCACTTCCCAGCTATCACTCTCGAAGATTAATCCCTCAGTGGTGACATTGCCACAAGCCCAGCAAGGAGGACACAGGAAGTAATGCCTGTAAACCAGCTGCCAGACATCTTTAAACCTAGAACCATGAAGGGCCGTTAAGGCCTCCGAGCAACCTCACCCCCCCAGATGCCAAGACTGAACCCATCCCCCCAAGCCCTGATCTGGGTCTCCCTCATCTCCCTCTGCAATTGGCACCCTGGATGGTGATGGCTACTTGAGCGCTGACCTCCGATACCCCTTCAGGGCTGAAGTCAGGTCCTCGTATTTATACAGCTGTTGTAAATCGTGCTGGCACGCGATGAATATTCAGTGACGGGGAAGCATGTAATAAGCTGCTTTTCTACTTAAATGAAGTTCCGAATTTCTGTGGCGGGTGCACCACGAGCGAGGGGCCTGGAAAATTGGAAAACATGTACTCACTGGGGAGAATTGCGTTTCCCAATTCTCGTTGTACTTTGTGCCAGCTTTGCTGTTCTCGCTGGCGACTAACCTGGGCTGAAAATCGTTCCCAGTCTGTTTATCCTGACTCGCTTTATTTAATTATGTTTCCTTCATCTTGTAATCATATATACTACTTCAGTACCAATATGTATTGCTTTCTATTTTTTTATATTAAATTCCTTGTGCAATTCAATTGTTTTGCGACCATCTGAGTTAATTGTTGAATGTTGCAGAACAGCAAGTGATGAGTTCCATTCTAAAGTAGATAAAATGCCAGAAGAGTAAGATTTTAGAATCTGTGCTAAAGAGGAGTAAAACCTACACTGCAGCTCTTATAGCACACAAGAGAATAATGTTGGCCCAAGATTTCAGTCCAGGCAAATTTCTCTGGATTTGGGGGTAGGAAAATGAAGTGGAACCTGGTACCACTGGGATTCTTCCCCCTTTATTTCAGGTTTCTATCTGCCAGTTTGGGCAGATCTTCTATTTGTACCCTTCTCCACCTCCTGGAGGTGTCTCAGAGGATTTCTGGCACTAGTCCAGGAATTCAGCCCTTCCAGCCCTTAAACGAATATGGTGGATTAGAACTGAAGTGAATCACCATGACACCTCTCGAAACACTTGTCAAATCTTACCTCTGAGATCAATTATGCCTTGTGGAAAAATGGCTCCTTTTGTTCCTGAAGACTGCTCTGTTCTTTTATTCTCACCCGGAAGCACTTGCTAGCACCGCAAGTAGAGGTCACAAAGGCATGATTGCTGTGGGAACCATTGAAGAGATCCTGCTGGAAGCAGTGACCCATGACAATGATCCTATCCCACTACTTATAGAAATTTGGCAACCACTTAGGGAGGCAGTCATGGGCTCTGTTAGAACATAGAACATAGAACACTACAGCGCAGTACGGGCCCTTCGGCCCTCGATGTAGCGCCGACCTGTGAAACCATCTGAAGCCTATCTGACCTACACTATTCCATTTTCATCCATATGTCTATCCAGTGGCCACTTAAATGCCCTTAAAGTTGGCGAGTCTACTACTGTTGCAGGCAGGGCGTTCCACACCCCTACTACTCTCTGAGTAAAGAAACTGCCTCTGACATCTGTCCTATATCTATCACCCCTCAATTTAAAGCTATGTCCCCTCGTGTTGGTCATCACAATCCGAGGAAAAAGACTCTCACTGTCCACCCTATCTAACCCTCTGACTATCTTATATGTCTCTATTAAGTCACCTCTCAGCCTTCTCCTCTCTAACGAAAACAACCTCAATTCCCTGAGCCTTTCCTCGTAAGACCTTCCCTCCATACCAGGCAACATCCTAGTAAATCTCCTCTGAACCCTTTCCAAAGCTTCCACATCTTTCCTATAATGTGGTGACCAGAACTGCACGCAGTACTCCAGGTGCGGCCACACCAGAGTTATGTACAGCTGCAGCATGACCTTGTGGCTCCGAAACTCAATCCCTCTGCTGATAAAGGCTAGCACACCATATGCCTTCTTAACAGCCCTATTAACCTGGGTGGCAACTTTCAGGGATTTATGTACCTGGATGCCGAGATCTCTCTGTTCATCTACACTACCAAGAATCTTGCCATTAGCCCAGTACTCTGCATTCCTGTTACTCCTTCCAAAGTGAACCACCTCACACTTTTCCGCATTAAACTCCATCTGCCACCTCTCAGCCCAGCTCTGCAGCTTATCTATGTCCCTCTGTATCCTATAACATCCTTCAGCACTATCCACAACTTCACCGACCTTCGTGTCATCTGCAAATTTACTAACCCATCCTTCTACACCCTCTTCCAGGTCATTTATATAAATGACAAACATCAGTGGCCCCAAAACAGATCCTTGCGGTACACCACTAGTAACTGAACTCCAGGATGAACATTTGCCATCAACCTGTTCTGCTACTCTTCCACCAGTAGGATAGACCCCAAGGAATTTCTGATCATCACATAAGCTCTGAGATTGCTTAGACTTCCAAGAACCCAACGGTAGTTGACAAGTCAAATTGAAATTAACAATGGGGATTCAATTTGAAATTGAATCATAGAGTCCCTATAGTGCAGAAGGAGGCCATTCAGCCCATCGAGTCTGCACTGACGCTCTGAAAGTGCACCCTACCCATGCCCACTCCCCGTCCACCCGCCCTCTCTCCATAACCCCGTAACCCTACCTGCATATCTCAGGAAACTAAGGGGCAATTTAAGATTGCTAATCCACCTAACCCGCACATCTTTGGAATTATGTTTTTATCCTCCATTGATGCAAAAAGACAGGCTAGGGCGTTAACAGGCAGCATAATTAATCTGCCAAAGCCACAGTTGAACCAACTCGTAAACCACCACCAAACTGTTGCAGTGGTCTGAGGCAAAACTTCCTTCCAATGACAAATTAGCAATTGCAGCATTATCTTGCTCCCCATTGAAAATACAGTGCAGCAGTGAGAAAGTCAGGGGGCTATTGATGCTATGAACATCACTATTCTCTAAATCGTCCTGTGTGATGCATCATAAAGATAGGTTCTGTTACAATGATGTTACTGATAAAGACCATCAAGAATGTCAAAGGATTTGACAAGAGCACTATTGGACCATTGGAATTCATGATAAGCAATGAAAGACCTGTAAAGTTAGGTGAACATAGAACATAGAACAGTACAGCACAGAACAGGCCCTTCGGCCCTCAATGTTGTGCCGAGCCATGATCACCCTACTCAAACCCACATATCCACCCTATACCCGTAACCCAACCCCCCCCCTTAACCTTACATTTATTAGGACACTACGGGCAATTTAGCATGGCCAATCCACCTAACCCGCACATCTTTGGACTGTGGGAGGAGGCCGGAGCACCCGGAGGAAACCCACGCACACAGGGGGAGGACGTGCAGACTCCACACAGACAGTGACCCAGCCGGGAATCGAACCTGGGACCCTGGAGCTGTGAAGCATTTATGCTAACCACCATGCTACCCTGCTGCCCCCTGTGACTGCTCGACATGTTAGTAGATATTAGACTGGTGGTCAGCCAACTTTGTGGCTTGCGTGGCAAATGGCGTTATTGAATGGTCTTAACCGTTGCAAATTCTTTAAGTTGTAACATCGACTTCTGCATCCACTCCCAGATCTCGTGGGAAGCGTACACAGAGTTGAGACTGGCTACCACCCCCTTGACAGCTTGCTAAGCTATCGTCTTTTGGAGAGTGTCCTAGATTACCAAAGAAGGAAGCTCTCCTAGGATCTACTTCTTGTCAAAAGACATTCGCTTTATTGCTTCAGCATTGGCCCAAGAACTGAACCTATCATTAACATGCGCAGTTGTAGCTGTGGTGCTGGCTGCTTGTCTCACAGACATTTGGCTACTATTGAAGAACAGCAGCCACACTGCTTCCAGGCCTAACAATCACCGGGAAGGAGATGATACTTACTTTTCTGATCCCCCTTATCTTGCTACCTCATTTACTGAGACCTTGTGATTTGAGGCAGCCCTGAGCACTAGGCCCACGGCAGCTTCCTAAAAGTGTTGATCTGTCCTTGCAATCTTTGGTTGCAGGATGAGGAAAGTGAGGCGAGGAGGATGGAAATGTCCCCCGACTACAGAACTTTCGACAAGTCTCTGCCCTTTGTTCATCACCTGTAGCACCTGAGAAATGGTGTGTTCCTCAGGCGTGACAGAGAGGGGGAAGTACCGCTTCACCACATGTACAGACTCTATTCTCTGTCTCCCCTGTTGTTATATTTTGCTCCTTACAAGCTTTGGAAAGACTAAAATATCCTTTGCAATGTTTCCCTTTTATCTGTAAATGGTTGAAATCTTTAAAAAAATTAACTGCAACTCTTTCAGGGCTGTTGATTTGTGCAGTTTGCACCCTTTGCCCTACAGCAAGTTTCAGACATCCATCCCAATTTGGAACTGGGTCCAAAAATAAAAGGGCACAGCCTGCAAATTGCTCAGTTATCAATTTATCAGGAAGTTGGTGAGTATTATATCTCCCCGTGCTTCAGTGACACTATTTTAGTGTCAGGACTGGGAAACTTATCTCAACACATTCACACAATATAATTAAATGTTCCCTTCATAGACTGTCTTAAATATATGTATTTATTCCTCCTTTTCAACTGTATTATTTTATTATAGTAACTTTATTGACGTAATCTGATACTATTATAGCATATAAATGCTATCAGGCTTTGCAAAGAATATCTTGATGTAGATATTTGGAATCAATACTTACAAAATGAAAACAATCCTACTGTAAACAAAATGAGACAAATACATTGAAACCGGTTAAACACGGGGCCCTCACTTCTGCTGGAATGGCAACTGAATCAGATTGCCACTCTGCTCAAAATTAGGTCCAACTCAGGTCAGGTGAGTGTGTTGTTCTCTGCCTTGCTCTAACCAGATGGCTTTGATGTGTAGTGTTGATCAGAGAACAACAAGTCTTGTAAACTAACAAAACTATTAAACACTACAAATGGATTTGAAACCTATTCCTAAGAAACTAACAGTTGATTAAACACACACAAATTCAATGGAGGACGGTTCGCAGCTGGGAGGGTTCCTAGCCTGGGGAGGAAGGGAGGGGGGGGAAGGGGAATACCGGGTTGCTGCTGGTAGGGTCAGGAAGGAGCTAGTGGGGGCCGGGGGGACAGAGGTGAGGTGTTGTCGCTGTGGGGACTGGGTCGGGCAGGGGGTGCTGGCCTGGGGCTGGCAGTCGACGGGCTATGGCTAGTCGACGGGGGAGGGGGGCGGGACGCCCTCTGATCCGGTTGGTCACCTGGAATGCGAGAGGGTTGAATTGGCCGGTGAAGCGGTCGAGGATACTTGCTCATCTGAAGGGGCTAAAGGCAGATGTGGCAATGCTTCAGGAGATCCACCTGAAGGTGGCGGACCAGGTCCGCCTGAGGAAGGGATGGGTGGGGCAGGTTTTCCACTCTGGGTTGGATGTGAAGAACCGGGGAGTGGCGATTCTGGTGGGGAAAAATGTGTTGTTTGAGGCATCAGAGGTGGTAGGTATGTTATGGTTAGGGGCAGGCAACAAGGAGAGAAAGTGGTACTTGCTAGTGTGAATGCCCCAAATTGGGACGATGCGGGCTTTATGATGCGTATGTTGGGACGGGTCCCGGATCTGGAGACGGGAGGTCTGATCATGGGGGGGACTTTAATATGGTGTTGGATCCTTCACTGGATCAGTCCAGCTCTAGGACGGGTAGGAGGCCGGCGGCGGCCAAGGTACTGAGAGGGTTTATGGACCAGATGGGTGGGGTGGATCCATGGAGGTTTGTGAGGCCGAGGGCATGCGAGTACTCTTTCTTCTCCCACGTACATAGGGTCTACTCTCGGATAGACTTCTTCGTGGTGAGTAGGGGACTGATTCCGAGAGTGGAGGAGGCCGAGTTTTCGGCCATTGCAATCTCCGACCATGCGCCGCATTGGATGGAGTTGGAGATGGGGGAGGTGCGGGACCAGCGCCCGTTGTGGCGGTTGGATGTGGGGTTGTTGGCGGAGGAGGAGGTGTGTAGGAGGGTCCGGGCAAGTATTGAGGGGTACCTCGAGGTGAATGATACGGGGGAGGTTCAGGTGGGCATGGTCTGGGAAGCCCTGAAGGCAGTGGTTCGTGGGGAGCTGATATCCATCCGGGCACACAGGGAGAGGAGTGAGAGGGATAGACTGGTGGGAAAGATGCTGGAGGTGAACAGGAGGTATGCAGAGGCACCAGAGGAGGGACTGTTGGGGGAGAGGCACAGCCTGCAGGCTAAATTTGATTTGCTGGCCACTGGAAAGGCGGAGGCACAGTGGAGGAAGGCACAAGGGGCAGTGTACGAACATGGTGAAAAGGCGAGTAGGATGCTGGCTCATCAGCTCCGCAAGCGGGATGCGGCTAAGGAAATTGCTGGAGTGAGAGACAAGAGTGGGAATGTGGTGCGGAAGGGGGTAGAGGTGAATGAGGTCTTCAAGGACTTTTACGGGGAACTGTACCGGTCGGAGCCAACGGGGTAGAGGAAGGAAATGGAGAGGTTCCTCAACGGGCTTTCTTTCCCGAAGGTGCAGGAGGAGAAGGTGGAGGGGTTGGGTGCGCCGATTGAGCTGGAGGAGCTAGTTAAGGGGATCGGGCAGATGCAGTCAGGGAAGGCACCGGGGCCGGATGGGTTCCCGGTGGAATTTTATAAAAAGTTTGTGGACCTAGTGGGCCCCTTGCTGGTGCGAACACTCAATGAAGCGTGGGAAGGGGGGACTTTGCCCCCGACGATGTCGCGGGCGCTGATCTCGTTAATTTTAAAGAGGGACAAGGACCCCCAGCAGTGTGGTTCATACAGGCCCATATCTCTCCTCAACGTGGATGCTAAGGTGCTGGCAAAAATCCTGGCCACCAGGATAGAGGACTGTGTGCCAGGGGTGGTGCACGAGGACCAGACAGGTTTTGTGAAGGGAAGGCAACTGAACACGAATGTGCGGAGATTGTTGAATGTCATCATGATGCCGGCGATTGAGGGGGAGGCAGAGATAGTGGTGGCGCTGGATGCGGAGAAGGCCTTCGATAGAGTGGAGTGGGGGTACCTATGGGAGGTGTTGGGGAGGTTTGGATTTGGTGAAGGGTTCATTAGATGGGAAGGCTGCTATATGAGGCCCCGATGGCATGCGTGGCCACAAATAGGAGGAGGTCGGAGTACTTCCGGCTTTACCGAGGGACCAGGCAGGGTTGCCCCTTGTCCCCCTTGTTGTTTGCACTGGCAATCGAGCCGCTGGCGATGGTGTTGAAGGATTCAGAGAGGTGGAGAGGCTTGGTGCGAGGTGGGGAGGAACATAGGGTGTCGTTGTATGCCGATGACCTGTTACTGTATGTGGCGGACCCGGTGGGAGGGATGCCGGGGGTGATGGAGTTGCTAGCTGAGTTTGGGACCTTTTCAGGTTATAAATTAAATTTAGGCAAGAGTGAGGTGTTTGTGGTGCACCCTGGAGACTAGGAGGAAGGAATTGGTAGGCTCCCACTTAGGCGGGCAGGGGAGAGCTTTAGGTACCTGGGGGTGCAGGTGGCCAGGGACTGGGGGACTCTTCACAAGCATAATTTCACCAGACTTGTAGATCAGATGGAGGAGGAGTTCAAGAGGTGGGACATGCTGCCATTATCGTTGGCGGGGAGGGTACAGTCCGTCAAAATGACGGTGCTTCCGAGGTTCTTGTTCCTCTTTCAGTGCCTGCCCATCTTTATCTCCAGGGCCTTCTTTAGGAGAGTGACTAGCAGTATTTTGAGCTTTGTGTGGGCACATGGGACTCCGAGAGTGAAGAGGGTGTTCCTGGAGCGAGGGAGTGATAGAGGCGGGCTAGCGCTGCCCAACCTTCTGGGGTACTATTGGGCGGCCAATGTGTCAATGGTGCATAAATGGGTGATGGAGGGGGGAGGGGCAGCGTGGAAAAGAATGGAGATGGCGTCATGTAGAGGTACGAGCCTGGGTGCCATGGTGACGGCGCCGTTGCCGCTCTCCCCTAAGAGGTTTACCACGAGCCCGGTGGTGGTGGCAACCCTGAGAATCTGGGAACAGTGGAGACGGCATCGGGGGGAAACAGGGGGCTCGATGGAGGCTCCACTGGGTGGCAACCATCGGTTCGTCCCGGGGAATAAGGATGGGGGATTTAGGGGGTGGCAAAGGGCGGGCATCAGCAAATTGAGGGACCTGTTTATTGGCGGGAGGTTTGCGGGCCTGGGGGAACTGGAAGATAAATTTGGCCTTCCCCAGGGGAACATGTTCAGATACCTGCAGGTAAAGGCGTTTGCTAGGCGACAGGTAGAGGGATTCCCTCTGCTGCCCTCGGGGGGGACGATGGACAGAGTGCTTTCGGGGGTGTGGGTCGGAGAGGGGAAGGTGTCTGACATCTATAAGGTAATGCAGGAGGTGGAGGAGTCGTCAGTGGAGGAGCTGAAGGCTAAATGGGAGGAGGAACTCGGGGAGCAGATAGAGGACGGGACTTGGGCGGATGCCTTGGAGAGAGTCAACTCTTCCTCCTCATGTGCGAGGCTTAGTCTCATCCAATTTAAGGTGCTGCACCGGGCCCACATGTCCGGGACTAGGATGAGTAGGTTCTTTGGGGGTGAGGACAGGTGCACCAGATGTTCGGGGGAGTCCAGCGAACCACGCCCATATGTTCTGGGCATGCCCAGCACTGGAAGAATTCTGGAAGGGGGTGGCGGGGACGGTGTCGAGGGTGGTTGGATCCAGGGTCAAACCAGGGTGGGGACTCGCGATGTTTGGAGTTGCGGTAGAGCCGGGAGTGCAGGAGGCAAAAGAGGCCGGTGTCCTGGCCTTTGCATCCCTAGTAGCCCGACAAAGGATTCTGCTACAGTGGAAGGATGCGAGGCCCCCAAGTGTGGAGACCTGGATCAGTGACATGGTGGGATTTATAAAATTGGAAAGGGTCAAATTTGCCCTGAGGGGATCAATACAAGGGTTCTATAAACGATGGCAGCCTTTTCTGGACTTCCTGGCTCAAAGATAGGTATCTCGGTCAATAGCAGCAGCAACCCGGGGGGGGGGGGTGTTCCTTATTGTAGTGTCTATTCTGTAACTTTATATTGTGTTAATTTGCGTTGTTGTCAAAATGCTGTGTTGTTCATGGAGGTGGGGCGAATATTTATGATTGTTAATATTATTGTTATTTTACTATGGTGCGTTATTGTTGTATAAATTCAAAATTTTTCAATAAAAATTATTTTAAAAAAAACACACATAAATTCTCATCTAACATCTAACTCACTAGCAGATTAACTACTATCTTTCTCTCTCACTATCTTCAGTACTTCTAGCCAGCTCCTGCTCATACCACTCCTCCAACCTTCTGTCCCACAAGGCTCAGCATCATCCCTCATATACTTCTAGGATTACTCCCTCTAGTGGCTGTCTGTACACATTTCATTAACCCTTACATTATCTTCATGTATGATAATACCACAGGTGAGATCTGTGTAATGTAGCACAATCCTGAGTCCTACAGCTGAAGCCAGCTCAGTCGCAATTAATTAAGCCTGGCCTGCTTTTTTTTTACAGCACTAGCTGTCGTGAAGCAGGTAGGTTTAAAGGGCCAGCCAAGTTGAAACTTTTTTGAGAAGATAATTGGGTAGGATTTGGGGTGGTTGCAGGTGGGAGTTGACAGTCAGGCAGTTGGGTCTCAGGAGTAGGGTGGGGAGGGGCATGCACAGGAATTGGGCCGGGGCCGTGGGGGTGTGGGGTGGGGGAGGGTGTGGGTGGTCCCTGGCGGGGGTCGGGAAACCTTTGGTTTGGGAGTTCCTACTCTTGGCCATGCTAACTCTGATATACATGGAGAAGGGGGGGAATTTTCCAATGCAGCATAACCTCATGGGACCCACCCCTTTCATTTTTTACAGCAAAGTATTTTAAAATATGACGGGTAATCCTGGCAGCCATGCCGGCGTGCTACCCACTGTATTTCCTGCCTGAGATTAAACTTTGCCAAAGCATGTCAAAATTCTCCAAAAATTGAAGACTAATTAGGGGACATTGCCATGAGTAACCTATCAAGAAGATTGTAGCGGCATCAAAGAATGTTGTGTGGCCTTTCCCATTTTCTTTGAAGAATTTTGCTTATTATTTGTAACAGTTATAGGAGATGGTGGTAAAAAAACTGTTTAACTTATGTCCAAGAATCTTCCAACTGATTACGGAGGAGTCCTTTCCTTGTCCAGTTGGAATGGGAAGCAGCAAACCATAAATATAGAAGCATTCGGCAATCAATATTCAATGTTGGGTCCCCAGGATGGATGTCATGTGATAAAACCTCCAGGGATTTGTTCAATCCATTGACAACCCTGGAAGTAGAGGACTCCATCGAAACTGATCAGAGATTTTGCTGCAAACAGTCTCTGGATGGTCTATGGATTTTTGGGACTTTATCGTGTCACATTTGTAGAAGCTACTGGCTTTGTGCAGACAGCAGAGCAAGTTTCCAACTAACTGTTATCGAACGCTCGTGATACATTTTTTAACTTGTCGTTTCAGTGTGCAGTTATGTGAAATGCCTGTGAATGCGCAGATTATAGGTCACAGATTGAGTCCTGCAAATAACTCCAACTCTGTGAAAAACCTAATGTGGGTCCATCAATTAGCGGTAGCATGCTTTTCTGGGGCAAAGCAGTCTTTCCCTTTGAAAGTCCCAAGTCAGTAAATTATTTTCCCATTAACATTCTTCTCGTAGCAAGTTATCTTTATTGGCTGTGACTTTTTTTTTATAAAGAACTTGCTTTTCCTGACTAGCGTGAAGTGTAGTCCCAAATTACAATTCATTTTCCTTTTTCTGATTGGACCGAAGGCTCTTTTGAATAGCAGCAAACAGTTGGAACCCATTGACGTGCTATCACCCAAGCAACATACACAAATCGGTGGTGGTGGGGCGTGGGGGGTGGAAGCAGAGGAATAATAGGTAGCAGCCATGCATTTTGTGTGAGTAGAGGAAATCAAGGCCAAGCCCAGCTCCTTCAGCTTGGGGGCGGAGAACACATGAAAGGCCGCATGTGGACTTATTTGTACTGAATGTGGCCCGTTTAGAGCTTAGCCACAATAATATGTAAGGTTTCTTTGAAAGGCAGGATAAACAAGGAAATGAGTAGCTAATCATTTCCAGATATTACCTTCCTTCCTCCCTCCTTCAGAGACACTACTCCATTCATTAGGAAACAGCACTGATTAAAGAAAATAGACAGGAAAAACTGCGCTGGGAATAGAAAAAGCAAGATTCTACATTGCAAAAACTTCTGACCTAGGCCAATAAACGATGCCTAAAAGTGTAGACACTTTACTTTGCCGTTTTATTATATTAAAGCTGGCTTGAATCAATACTTCCCGCCCAGATACTTGAACAGAAATAAATGAAGCAAACTAAACAAAAAAAGCAGATTGCAAACCTGTAATCATTTGGAGCTATTGTCCTATTTCAACATTCACTGTGATGTTTCTTTAAATTGTGTTTGTTATTTTCTGCCTCCATTTGCATTAGTTAATTAAAGATTATTTTCATTCATTACTTCTTTAATCTGAAAGGGGATTTAGATGGGATTCATTTCGGCCTTATTGGCTTCTGAACTGTTCTACGATATATTCAGATCCTCTATTCAAAAAAATCTTATTTCAAACAAAATTTAATCTGACAACTATTGCAGTTAGAGAATACCCTCCCAGTTCTTAGTGCAGTGGATTGCAGAATGATACAACCTGTAAGTGTCATGTTCTACCATTCCATCGGGCCTTTCTCTACTGTAACAGAAACACCCTCAATGTGTCTAAACCTTTCTTTAATACAATTAAAACAATGTTTTCTAAGAAATTCTGAAAGTCAAATAAATATCCCCCTATTTAAAAACAAAGGTCCAAAGATGCAAGTTCTTACTCCAGTAAACTCTTCCAGGACTTTTCCAAAGTTCCACTAGAGCCAACAATGGAGCCTTAACAAGGTGAACTACTCCATTCGGCCTGATGCAAATAAATTACTGGTTAAGTACAATAATTATTTGAAGAGTAAAACAGTTGCAATGCCGATAAGCAGCGTGTTCCTTGAAGGATTTATTAAGTTTTTTTCTTAACAGTTATCAGAGTTTCCAAGGGGGATTGATCCCATTCAATCTACCAGCAGTGTACTCAGCATAGGGTGATGGTGGGAAGCCACATTCTATACATGTTATTGCTGTCTGAAATAGAGACTTTCATGAGGATATTCCCAGAAAGGGATTCAACTAGATCTTGTTAAATTAATGTTGAACATAAAACCAATGTAACGTCAAAGGGGAGGCAGTGGCATTGTGGTATTATTGTTAGACTAGTGATCCAGAGGCTAAAGTCATGCTCTGGGGACCCATGTTTGATTCCCGTCATGGCAGATGGTGAAATTTGAATTCAATAACATTTTGGAATTAAAATTCTAAAAGGTGTGCTTGAAACCATTGTCAATTGTTGTAAAAACCCATCTGGTTCAGTAATGTCCTTCAGGGAAGGAAGTCTGCAGTCCTTACCTTGTCTGGCCTACATGAGACTCCCGATCCACAGAAATGTGATTGACTCTTAAATGCCCTCAGGGATGGGCAATGAATGCTTGCCCAGTCAGTGATGCCCATATCCCATGAATGAATTTTTAAAAAGATTGAGCCGGCACATCGGCATAGTGGTTAGCACTGTTGCCTCATAGCGCCAGGAACCCGGGTTCAATTCCGGCCTCAGGTGACTGTCTGTGTGGAGTCTGCACATTCTCCCCGTGCCTGTGTGGGTTTCCTCCGGGTGCTCCGGTTTGCTCCCACATTCGAAAACTGTGCAGGTTAGTGGATTGACCATGCTAAATTGCCCCTTAGTGTCCAAAAGGTTAGGTGGGTTTACTGGGTTGTGGGAATAGGGTCGGGGTGTGGGCCTAGGTAGGGTACTCTTTCCAAGAGTCGGTACAGCTCGATGGGCCGAATGGCCTCATTCTGCACTGTACCGATTCTATTCTGTGAGCCCTCTTCAAGAAGAAACATCTTAATTAATCCAAACAACAAATCCTTACTCTGCTTCAGGACGTTTTATGAGGCAGTACCACTCTATATGCTCGAGTATGAATCTTTAGCTGCTTGTACAGAATGTTGTTTCAGTTATGTTTTGCAGTTATATCATCAAAAAGGGAAGTAATTGAAATATTTTTTTTCAAAATACAATCCTTTGAGAACTGTACTGTCGGCAATCCCCCTCAAAACATTCTTTTGGAAAGGCCGAGAGAAAAAAAAGCAGAAAGAAAGATTTAATTTTGAGATAGACAGCTGGAGTCAGATTTCTGCTTTCTCAAACAAAAATGATTGAATCCTTTAAACATTATGCATTTCGTGGTTGTTAAACAATCGTGCCGTTTTTGCAACTTCAGAAACAGCACTCGGGGATTTCATTGACTGGGATTTCCTATATTTCTAGAGGACCCTCCACAGCACAACATGGTAGCTAATCAAAGTACACTTAGAGCCCTTCCTTAAACAAGACCCCATGAGAATATCAGGATGCCACTAAGAAGGAATGAATGACCTCTTGTCCACCTGCAGTTTAAAACAATATGCACCACTCTGGGCTTTGGGGACCATTCATTCAGTGCTATTTTCTTCCTTAATTCACACATAAAGCTTCACCATAGCGTGTAACCCTTGTCTTAACTTTGTCTGTGAGGAAACAATGTTTCAGTTTAAAAAAAATTTCTTCTCTGAAGGCTTCAGGGTTAGCAATTAGGAAGTGAATAATCGGTAACATGCGAAAAGACTTCTCCGCACGCCAGCAAAAGCTTTCTTGCCCTTGGGCATTTTTGTTAGTTCCCAGATGCCAAAGTTAAGAGCCAGTCAATCTTTGATCATTTGACATTAGTTTGGCTTTTTTCAAAAATAGATAGAGTAGATGTGCAAGTGGGGTCGAAAATTCAGTGAAAGCAGGATGCAACACATTAACTAAATCTTTACCACATCCTTTTAAAAACATTGCATGTGTAATTGCATCTATCGAATCTTTCAACTTGTAGAAATAACAGAATGAGATATGTTCATTACACACAACCCCATGCAAATACTTCTGCATCTCTTTCTAAATAAACTTTGCGTCAAAAACACAGTTTATTTAAATTTACGTTAATTAAGTCAATACTTATGCAAGAGGATTCAACAAATGCATCCTTGCTTAAGTTGGCTCCAACATCCACAGTATTAGGCTTGCACTTTTTACAATGCATCATCATAGTGGACTCGGCAAAAAAAAGCCAATTGATACATCAGCCAGTAATTTATTAGCCCAAACCAGCTGAGATCTAGCTCATACATTTACTGGTGAAATGACTCTGAAACTAGAAACCCCCATCCTTCTTGTAAAAAAAAAGAAATTTGATTACACTAAGTAATGCATTTGGAAAAAAAGAACACAAGGCAGCAAAACCAATTTATTCTTTGGGTGTTCTTTTAGCTTGATACTGAAGTCCCAGATGCATGAGCAAAGATCAACACGAATCTAATTCGGCCCTATTTCAGAATTGCTGAACACTTGTATTTTAAGTCCCTGATTCAAGGAACTATTTATATTGTTCAAAAGTAGAGCGTTTCCAAGCTGGATGTCCCTCTCACCACTCCCCCCCACCCCTCCCCCCCCCCCCCCCCCCCCCCACCTTTTGAATCCTTCTCAGGCCTTTAAGTAACGTATCCCAACAAAATGCCATCCTGAGGATTAGCCAAATGCATTTTAAGGAAGCGCACTCCAAAGTGGATGATGTCACTTGACAGACATTGTGAATGTTTTATAGATAATAATGTTTTATTGTTGATGTATGTGGAAATTGTAAATAGGCTATATCTGTGCACTTCTGCTCGGTGTGTGTGGTGGAAATAACAACTGCACACAAAATTACTGTCAAGCCTGCCTTTGATTGATCACATTTAACATCATCTCACAAATTAAATACCTAACAGTAGTTGCTGATGAATGACCATAAATTATTAACTCACAAATCAAACGCTATCAATAACAAATTTAATGGCAGTTCTTACTCCAAATTACATAATTATATAAATTGATATGTAGGTTTTTGATCTCTTATTAGTAAATGCAAGGGCGGATTCCAAAATATGGCATTAAATTAAAGGCTTTCTGACAGAAAACATAAAATGCCATCACATTTTAAATGTAGTCATCCTCACAACTGGCAGAGATTGATGAGATCCGCTCAGTGAAGTTGCTTTCACAAGAAACCCTGAATAACATAATGTTACGGCACCCTGGGTTAGAGCACGGTCGATTCTAGCCCCACAGACCCCAGAGTTCCAGCACAAGTGAATCAACCAGTAAATTGTATAAAGTTTCTGAGCTCTTTTTCCCTTGACTGCTCCAATGACTTACAGGCATCATGTTTGTAAGTGGCACAAACTACTGCTACCCCCTTTTACTGCCTCACCCTCTTCCCACTCACACACAAGACAGACATACACAAAGGAAGGGAAAGGGGTAATACGATAGGGATTAAAATGGAAAAAGAGAGATGAGAGTCCTTGTTTCTGATATTGAAGTTGTTGTAGCCGGTTATTGTACCACGATGTAGAGTGTTGAAACCATCGGTTTGATTGCTAATGAGGATCTTCTGGCAATAATAATAACAATAATCGCTTGTTGTCACAAGTAGGCTTCTTCAATGAAGTTACTGTGAAAATCTCCTAGTCGTCACATTCTGACGCCTATTCGAAGAGGCCGGTACAGGAATTGAACCCGCGCTGCTGGCCTTGTTCTGCAATACAAGCCAGCTGTTTAGCCCACTGTGCTAAACCAACCAGTAAGATTCAGTCAGAGCTTCCAGGCTGCAGAATTTCCTCTGGGATACGTGCCACTTTCACTTTTATTACCTGGGCCTTCACGCAATAGAACAGTGTCAGGCCTGTGTAATTCCTATTTGTTTCAAACTCCACCAGAATGACCAATACAGCACGGTAGCCTTGTGGATAGCACAATCGCTTCACAGCTCCAGGGTCCCAGGTTTGATACTGGCTTGGGTCACTGTCTGTGCGGAGTCTGCACATCCTCCCCATGTGTGCGTGGGTTTCCTCCGGTTTCCTCCCACAGTCCAAAGATGTGCAGGTTATGTGGATTGGCCATGATAAATTGCCCTTAATGTCCAAAATTGCCCTTAGTGTTGGGTGGGGTTACTGGGATATGGGGATAGGGTGGAGGTGTTAACCTTGGGTAGGGTGCTCTTTCCAGGAGCCGGTGCAGAATCGATGGGCCGAATGGCCTCCTTCTGCACTGTACATTCTATGAAAAAAATAAATAAATACTTTGTTTGAGATAAGAGCAGAGTTCCCCACACAAGAGGTTAAAAGGATTTACAAACAACTGACCCTGCCTGCAGCTGGTAGCTGCACTGAGCTTCCTGCAGTTTAATCTGGCTGTAGGGAGAGAAAGGTCTTTATTTTGAACCCTTAGACAGAGTCCATCAGGTAAGAGAACAACATCAGGGCTGTGGCTTCTTGATCAAACCGGAACTAAAAGCCAGATGAAGCCTTCCTTCCCTTGGCAAAACATTCTGGAATTGTCAACATCAATCAACATAGATTATCAGCTAAGAACCTGGCAAAGTAAACAGCTCATTGGCCACCAACCAAGTCCATCACTGTTGTCAGACCTCCTGCTGGGGAATTCCAGTTTTAAAATGAAACATGAAGTCCATGTTAAAGGCATCGGTCCCATTAATTGTCCAGGTAAAGAAATTGAAATAGCGGAATAATGGAAATTAAAAGGACAAAACAAGGGACAGTGATTAACAGGAGGATCCTTACAATAAGAAAAAGACAACCGAAAAATAGGAGCAGGAGTAGACCAAATGGGCCTTCCAATGCTTCGATTATGTCTCGATTAAGAGGTAGAGAGCTCACTAATATTTAGAAATGTTATTTAGATTTGTATAACATTTCGGGGCCTCACGGTAGCATGGTGGTTAGCATCAATGCTTAACAGCTCCAGGGTCCCAGGTTCGATTCCCGGCTGGGTCACTATCTGTGTGGAGTCTGCACGTCCTCCCCGTGTGTGCGTGGGTTTCCTCCGGGTGCTCCGGTTTCCTCCCACAGTCCAAAGATGTGCGGGTTAGGTGGATTGGCCATGCTTAATTGCCCATAGTGTAAGGTTAATGGGGGGATTGTTGGGTTACGGGTATACGGGTTACGTGGGTTTAAGTAGGGTGATCATTGCTCGGCACAACATCGAGGGCCGAAGGGCCTGTTCTGTGCTGTACTGTTCTATGTACTGTTCTATGTTCTATGTTAAATAATCCGAAGCGTTTCTCGATTGGCCAACCACAGTGTGAGGCCAGAGCTTTCCGGCCGTTCATGACAGTGGGATATTACGGTCCTGCCAACATGAGTTTTCTGATGGCAAGGCATGTATTCAATGGTAAACCCCATTGATAGCAACAGGACCAAAAGATCCTGCCACTGGTCAATGGGGGGCTGCTGTGAAACACGTTGCACGTTAAGAAGAACCATGGGTGTGATTCTCCAGCCCCCCAGTCGCACCGCTTGTCAATAGAATTTCCCAATGAAGCCACCCCATGCCACTGGGAAACCCACGGGCGGGGGGGGGGGGGGGGGGGGGGGGGGGGGCGTTAACGCTGCTAGCGGGAAAAGAGAATCTCATTAGCCATACTTATTACCTCTTAAACTCAGAAAATAGAAAGACTGATTTATGCCAAATAAAGCTTTGACAGTAGATAATCTTTCAACTGCAATCACAGTCTGGTGGCCGGGATTCTCCTTGCCCACTGACAGCGCACCCATCGCCCATGGGGTTTCCCAGCGGCATGGGGGTGGCTTCAAATCCTATTGACAAGCGACAGGAAGAGAAAATCCTACCGCCAGTGAATAGCACGCCGCCGAGAAACATGAGTTAAGGGATCAGAGAATCCAGCCCACTATATCTTAATTTGAAAGATTGGAAATCTCAACAAACTGTTTTGTCCAGAAATCTTTTATTCCTTCATAGACAACCTAAGTATGCAACTTAATTTCTCGACTGACTTCAGGCAATGATTTTCTATCAAAATTGCCATCACATTGGATTATGTTTCACTTAGTGTCACTCTGCCACCTTGTTGTTCAACCAGAAATAAGACTTTACAACCTCCAGATCTCTTAACACCACTTGTGTGAGTGCTATATGTGAACTCCACCCACATAACACCATACAATAAATTGCATGTCCAAACCATTGGCTCTCAGATATATAGCTGAAGGGGACTAATTCCATCCAGTGGCAAATGTACTGATTCATTACCACTCAGACCTGCCCATTGATTGATCGAAGCAACAGTTGTTCCTGCTGCATTGTTCCTGTAAATCATGGTGTAAATATAGACCTGGCGTATAAATTGACCCCATCTTTTTAGCCCTACAAATCATGGGCGGGATTCTCCATTCCTGAGACTATGTGTTGACACCAGGGCAGGATTAGCGGAGTTCTACGACATCAAAACTGGCACCACACCTGGACCGATTCAGCAACCGTGTAGAGGCTAGCACCAGCGCCACTTGGAACACAATTGTTTCCAATGAAAAATGGTGCATGATTTCACCAGGTCTGTGATTGACACTCAGGACGCTGACACGCTGCAGCCACATATATGCAATACATTCACCACACACACTCATCCCAGCCAACAAAATGGCACTGGTTGCCCTGGATCACGCCCATCCCAGTAATGGGTTGGCTGGGGCCAGAGGGCACTTAGGGGTGTGCCCTGGGGGGGACACCATTAAACGAAGTCCGCTTTCGGGCGTGTTTAGCAGAATGATTCTCAATGGCTGCAGCTATTCTCAGTGAGCTCCTCAGTGCAGGAAGAGAACATGGCACCCCGATCTCTCAACCCCGCCCCCGAATGCCCCAACTCACCAGTTGGGGGTTCCTCAAGCCACTCCGCATCACAGCTCACATGGGCAGAGCACCCCGGGTCAGATCCCTGCTGTGGGCAAAATCGTGTCGCGTCTTTTCGTCCGACGTCACTTCGTCCAACGACACTTCGTCCACGTCTTTTGGTCCAACGTCTTTTTGTCCGCCCGTCTTTTGGTCCAACGTCACTTCGTCCAATTATCCAATTACAAATTAACTCCGTATAAAACCATTTAATTGATAAAATGCAAGTACAATACAGCAAGTGAATTTAATTGCTAAAATTCAAGTAATTGATAAAATGCAAGTAAAATGCAAGTTGAAAAATGCAGTTAAAAAGTTAAAAAATCTAAAAATGCAGTTAAAAAATCTAAAAGTTTACTAATTACTTAAAATTCCCGAAATTACTTAAAATTGATGTAAATTGTAAATTCCCGAAATTCCCTAAAAGTTAGATTTCCAGAACTGTACCCGAGAGAGAATAATGGGGAGAGGACAAGATGATTTGATATTCTACAATTCCGACAGACAGGGAGTCTAATTGGATTTAGACAATGAGTGCAGTTCTGAAAGAAGCAGGTTTAAACTCGATTTTCGTCGAGTGATTAAAACCTCTGGTTGGTAGTGGGTTCTGACATTACAGGTCTGAAATGATCAAATATTCCATCAGGTACAATGGCTCTCATCACGCTGGAGCATACATGGGTGAATATCCTGCAGCTTATCTTAATAATGTCTGGAGATCAAGCAGCACAAATGCAGAACTCAACCTCAAGAGGCGAAATAGGTGGAGAGGATCCTTGAGCAGTAACATTGAAAAACTAAATTAAACTATTTGTAATTGGATAATTGGACGAAGTGACGTTGGACCAAAAGACGGGCGGACAAAAAGACGTTGGACCAAAAGACGTGGACGAAGTGTCGTTGGACGAAATGACGTCGGACGAAAAGACATAGCACCGGGCAAAATACCACCCTAGCACCCTGGCAGTGCCCCTGCCACCCAGGCAGTGCCACCTGGACACCCTGGCAGTGCCATCTTGGCACTCTGGCAGTGCCAGGGTGCCTGACAGTGACAAGGTGCCCAGTTGGCATCATCAGTGCCAGGGTACCACCCTGCCCAGATACCAGACCCCTGGGGGCTCCCGATCAACTGGGAGTTTCCCACAAGTTCCATTCCACCTGGTCCCATTTGTGGCGACCAATGCTTCAGGCGCCCGGCTAGGGTCTCCTCACCGAGGCGGGTAGATCCCGGGGGCTGGCTTGATCTGGGGTCGACAGAGTTAAGTGAGCTTTTAAACTCACTTAACTCTGCATGTCTGGATCCTGCCCATTGTGGGAGTTTGGGTGACCAGCTTATAGTTGGTAGAATGCAGAAGGCCAATAGTCTCGTCTAGAAGTCATAAAGGTATGAAATTAAACTTTCAACAGTAGGTGAGCTGAGGCAGGGGTGGACTTGGGCATAATGAGCGAGGTAGTAGAAATTGGTAATCATAGTGATATGTCGTTAGCAGCTAATCTCAGAGGTGAATGTAGCACCGATGTTTCAAAGAGTCCGCTTCAACCATAGACATCTGCGAGGAAGATGGATCAAGTCAATGGCTGAGGAACACAGTTTGTGTTGGGGACCAAAGACAGTGGCTGCGATTCTCTCAACAGGAGACAAATTGCCGACGCCGAAGTGAAACCCGGAGTGGGAGAATTGCATTAGGGTGCCAGGGCGGCGTGGCGTGAATCACCCGGCACTCCCGCGATTCTCCCACCCGGCGTGGGGGTCGGAGAATCGCGCCCGACTTTGGTTTTCCGAATTTCAACGTGAAAAATTTCTGAACATCAGATGAGCAGCTGACAATTTTGAGACAGTGGAGAGGTTGAGAGAAGTGATGGTGCAGTAGAACTGGGTGCAGTCTGCAGACATGTGTAAACTAGTGTTGTGTTTTCAGACGATGCTGCAAAGGTGCATCATGTTGATGAGAAATAGGAGACTGCCAAGGATTAGGTCCTTGGGGGACACCAGAGGTAACAGTGCGTGAATGGGAAGGGAAGCCATTGCAGGTGATTCTCTGGCTACAGTTAGATAAGAATAGAACCAGACACGTGCTGCTTCAACCAGCTGGGCAATGGTGGACCCTTATTGGAGGAGGACGGTGTGCTTAACCATGTAAAAGGCAAGGGATGGTTAACAAATGCCAGCTTTGCAGCAAGTTTCTATATAAGACTTAATTCAGTAAAATTCCAGTTAAAATGATGCTGCAGATCCCAACCTCCAACCCCCACCCACATAAACAATCATAAACACAGCCTTATTTACCGTTATTCATTATACGGTGATGCAGTATGTATATCTGAGACATTTGAAGCCTTTGGCAAAATGTTAGTGCTTTAAAGCATAAACAGGTACAAAAAGAAATGTATTTTCACATTCATTTGAACTGCTCTTCAAACTAATCCCAGGGCAAGGTGGTTTAAAACACAGTTCTATTAGCACTGCGGCAACATATCAATAGCTCACTCTTTCCAGCTCTGGTATATAGCATTGGCTGAAAGTTTAAATTCTTTCATCACAAATTACTATTCCACAAACAGGAGTTTGAAGTTTTCCTCATGGTTACAAATGGGATTTGCAAATTAGTATCCAAAACAATGTAGTTATTTTGAGCTGGGGCTAACAAATTATAAGCAAGCTTGTGAGCTGGAAAGAGATGAGATTCGATCTTGTAAATTCGATCGATAAATGTACAAACTACTGTAAAAATGTCAAAGCAAATTTCGCTAAATGAGATTAATCAAATTCATTAGAGAATAAAGCTGATGAGGATCAGGATGTAAAACTTTACCTGAGCCATCCCATACAACAGACAATATGGCAGGGTTGTGTTGACAGGAAGATGTGTTACCGATTCAACATAAAGTATGTTGGCAGAGAATTCAAGAGCAGGACATATAAAGGGAGAGGGATCAAAAACATTTCTGTCTTCTGACTAAATGGAACACTTATTTTCATGAGATGAGAGGAAAAAAAACATTTGTTTCTAATGATTTGGAGCACACAAAATTGTCGAATGTGTTTATAAAAAGCAGAACTATTCAACAAATGTGGTAGGTCATAAAAAGAAATGTGTTTCACATGAAGTGCTAACTCTCTGGTGGATCTGCCATGGATTATTTTCTCCTTTACAAATCAAGTTTTCTGAATTTTACTCCTGACAATGTTAAGCAATGTCAGTGATGAGAAATTGGAAAGTACGTTCCATTTTCATATACATTGTCAGCAACCAATAAACCTAGGTTATGCGTAGAGTAAAACTCCCCATACTACCAACAATGGGGCAAAGCTGGTCTTGGACAGTAGTACAAGATGGGCAATATAAATCAACAGTCAATGTTTGCTTCCCTGTTGAAGACTAGTCTGAAGGAGGACGGATTGTAAAATGGGCGGCCAATTTTCCATTGCCCATTTGGAGCTACCACTCAAGACCAACTGCATCCTGATTCTCACTAGCCTCATGCGTGTGGCATTTAGCCTTCCATTTTAGCCTCCAATCTTTGTGGTCTAGAGAAACTGTGAGCTTATTTTAAACTATCTCTCTGAACACTCTCACTTCCTTCAAGTCAATTCTTAAAACCTATCTTTTGGAAAGCATATGCTCACCTGTCCTAGCAACTCTTTATCTGGCATGCTGTCAAATTATAGGCCTGTGAAATACTTTGGGATGTTTTTACTGTGCTATTGAAAATATATTAACGTACATGGTTGTTGTTGAGTTACAATTATTGATTAAAGTAATGCTTCCATTTGTTTTAGTGTTTTCAACCTTCTTTTTCTATCTGTTTGCTACATTAGTTCCCTTCCTTGTATCCACACTATGCTTTTTAATTCTGAAAAGGCAGAACAGACCAACACAGAGCCATATCCAAGGATAATATTATTGCAGTTGCACCCAGAAACACTAGTAAGTTGTTTGGGAACGCAATTCTTCCATCCAACTTATGTCTTTTTCTGGTGCCTGCTGGTTTCTTACGGTGTTAAGGACTGAGTTGGTTGAATCATAGTTCCTTAGGGAATGAGTGCCAGTCAAAGCTAAGATTTAAATACTTGCAATATTCCTTTCCCTGCTGGCATGTGGCTACGTGAACTGTTGTTGAGTTTATTTTCTAAGAGATTAGTAGATCTTCCTGTACACCCTTCTCACAATAACTGTCTGCTCTCTACACAGTTAATGGTCTGACTTTTTCATAAACAACTCCATTCATTTCCTGAAAAACAAGTAGAGCATTTTGCTTGTCATGACCATCACTATGGCTTCTCAGAAGATTGACTTTTAAAACAAACAACATGTTCATCTAGAAACAAATATGCAATGTGGAGGGGTGGGACGTTGGGTTCCATAGCAGATAACATGCTGTTCTTGTGTCTCTGGGACAGAATCCAAGTTGGACTGATAGGTAGGAAAATCACCCTTCCATCCTGATTGTAATTATTCTAATTTACTCAGCGGAGCTCAAATCTAGCTCTCATCAGGCTTATGCCAATGTCACATAGTTTAAAAGAAACATGCGATCAGGAGGACCATATTGAAGCCATCAACCCAGTCCTGAAGCAGGACTTGGAGAATATCCAGTCTAACATGAGGCAAATAACATATATGGCATGTACGTGGCAGGCAATGACCCTCTCTCACAAGAAAAGGCTTGGCAATTCCACCTGATCTTCAGTGGAACCAACATCGTCAAGTTTCTCACCAACATCATTGGGATCACTGTAAGACAGAAGCTGAACTTTTGACCAGTTGCATCTGGATTATTTTTTAGTCATTCAAGGGATGTAGGTTTCGCTGGTGAGGCCAGCACTCATTACCTACATGTAATTGTCCTTGTGAAGATGGTGGTGCGCTGCCTTCTCGAGCCGCTTCAGTCTATCCAGTGTAGGTACACGCACAGTGCTGTTAGGGAGGGATTTCCAGGATTTTGACACAGCAAGTGAAGGAATGGCAATGCATTTCCAAATCGCTTTAGGTTTCACAATCACAAATTAGGTTTAAAATAATTCAGCAGGGGGTTGGGAACCTGAATTGTAGCTCTAGTATACAGGAGGTTGAGAGTAGTGAGGTCATGAGTAAGGTTTCAAGGTTGCAGGAGTGTACCGGCAGGCAGGAAGGTGGTTTGAAGTGTGTCTACTTCAACGCCAGGAGCATCCGGAATAAGGTGGGTGAACTTGCAGCATGGGTTGGTACCTGGGACTTCGATGTTGTGGCAATTTCGGAGACATGGCTAGAGCAGGGTGTTGCTATATTTATTTGGTTATAAATCTGGCAGTCAATATGATCGCCTTCCCTAATCCTAATTATGTTTGCTTTCAGAGTCACCAGGTATCTCATGATACCACCACAAGGTTCAACCCGAATACTGACCAAAGAGCCAATACGCCAGTTAGTTAGTTCAAAGTCAATACTATTCATTTACACACACAGTAGGATCTACGCAGGCACAAACTACTCCAAACTAAACTATCTCTAACGCTAACACCTATACTTAACTTCGGGTGCCCACTCAGTCAGAGGAACAATGGCTGTTGTTCGGATCTGAGGTTGTTGGGTTCGAAGAGGTACAGGAGAACAGCTAAGGTCGTCCGTCTGGTAGCGAGCGTTGACCTTGAACTTACTTGCTTCTGGTGCAGCTGGTGGAAGGGTCTCTACGCTTTGAGAGCCAATTCCAAGAGAGCGAATCTCTCGTGGGGGTTACTTCTTATACCTGGAGGGGCTTTGCGCGCTTTTCAGTGGGCCTTAAACTTGGCCCAAATTAATTGGGCCATTTCTTGATCACTGGTATTGATCTTGACCAATAAAGGGGTGGGTGCCCTGATGGCTGGGCGTGTCTTAGATGGCCGTTGGCCTGGCTTTGTTTGTGCTTTCAGTTTGGGGAACTGGCGCCGGGATGTCTGCAACAGTATCAACTACCTGAGCGTTAGTCCTTTGTTTCCTGGAGATGGGCCATCAATATGCTAATCGACCCAGAGTTTCGATTCCGTCTGGTAACTACTTCCCGAATATACATTCAGGCACTGTGCCTGCTTGTTTTCCTAACATTGTCCACAGTTCCCTACATTCTTTGCGAGCATTCATTTTGTATTCTGGAAGTGGCCATCCCAGATCGCAACAAGGGACAGGAATGGTTGTTGCAGGTTCCGGGGTTTAGATATTTCAGTAAGCTGAGGGAAGGTGGTAAAAGAGGGGATGGGTGGCATTGTTAGTCAAGGACAGTATTACGGTGGCAGAAAGGACGTTTGATGAGGACTCGTCTACTGAGGTAGAATGGGCTGAAGTTATAAACAGGAAAGGAGAGGTCACCTGTGGGGAGTTTTCTATAGGTCTCCAAAAAGTTCCGGAGATATAGAAGAAAGGATTGCAAAGATGATTCTGGACAGGAGCGAAAGTAACAGATGAGTTGTTATGGGGGACTTTAATTTTCCAAATATTGACTGGAAACGCTATAGATTGAGTACTTTAGAGGGGTCCGTTTTTGTCCAATGTGTGCAGGAGGGTTTCCTAATACAGTATGTAGATAGGCCCACAAGAGGTGAGGCCACATTAGATTTGGTACTGGGTAAGAGAGAGCTAAGAAGAGCCAGGAAGGGACATGAGAAGTCTTTGGCAGGTAGGGTCAAGGATAACCCTAAAGCTTTCTATAGGTATAGAACATAGAACAGTACAGCACAGAACAGGCCCTTCGGCCCTCGATGTTGTGCCGAGCAATGATCACCCTACTCAAACCCACGTATCCACCCTATACCCGTAACCCCAACAACCCCCCCCCCCCCACCACTTAACCTTACTTTTTAGGACACTACGGGCAATTTAGCATGGCCAGTCCACCTAACCCGCACGTCTTTGGACTGTGGGAGGAAACCGGAACACCCGGAGGAAACCCACACACACACGGGGAGGACGTGCAGACTCCACACAGACAGTGACCCAGCTGGGAATCGAACCTGGGACCCTTGAGCTGTGAAGCATTTATGCTAACCACCATGCTACCGTGCTGCCCTAAAGGTATGTCAGGAATAAAAGAATGACTAGGGTCAGAGTAGGACCTGTCAAGGACAGTAATGGGAAGTTGTGCGTGGAGTCCGAGGAGATAAGAGAGGTGCTAAATGAATATTTTTTGTTGGTATTCACGCAGGAAAAAGACAATGTTGTCGAGGAGAATACTGAGTTACAGGCTACAAGACTAGAAGGGCTCGAGGTTCATAAGGAGGAGGTGTTAGCAATTCTGGAAAGTGTGAAAATAGATAAGTCCCCTGGGCCGGATGGGATTTATCCTAGGATTCTCTGGGAAGCTAGAGAGGAGATTGCTGAGCCTTTGGCTTTGATCTTTATGTCGTCATTGTCTACAGGAACAGTGCCAGAAGACTGGAGGAAAGCAAATGTTGTCCCCTTGTTCAAGAAGGGGATTAGAGAAAACCCCGGTAACTATGGACCAATGAGCCTTACTTCTGTTATAAGAGATAGGATCTATAATCTGGGCAGCAGGGTAGCATAGTGCTTAGCACAAATGCTTCACAGCTCCAGTGTCCCAGATTCGAATCCCGGCTTGGATCACTGTCTGTGTGGAGTCTGCATGTTCTTCCCGTGTGTGCGTGGGTTTCCTCCAGGTGCTCCCGTTTCCTCCCACAGTCCAAAGATGTGCAGGTTAGGTGAATTGGCCAAGCTAAATTGCCCTCGGGGTCCAAATTGCCCTTAGTGTTAGGTGGGGTTACTAGGTTATGGGGATAGGGTGGAGGTATGGGCTTGGGTAGGGTGCTCTTTCCAAGAGCCGGTGCAGACTCAATGGGTCGAATGGCCTCCTTCTGTACTGTAAATTCTATGAATCTATGAATCTAGAAAGGAATAATTTGATTAGGGATAGTCAACACGGTTTTGTGAAGGGTAGGTCATGCCTCACAAACCTTATTGAGTTATTTGAGAAGGTGACCAAACAGGTGGACGAGGGTAAAGCTTTTGATGTGGTATATGGATTTCAGTAAAGCGTTTGATAAGGTTCTCCATGGTAGGCCATTGCAGAAAATACGGAGGCATTGGATTCAGGGTGATTTAGCAGTTTGGATCAGAAATGGCTCGCTGTAAGAAGACAGAGGGTGGTGGTTGATGGGAAATGTTCAGCCTGGAGTTCAGTTACTAGTGGTGTACCACAAGGATCTGTTTTGGGGCCACTGCTGTTTGTCATTTTTATGAATGACATGGAGGAGGGCGTAGAAGGATGGGTGAGTAAATTTGCAGGTGACACTAAAGTCGGTGAAGTTGTGGACAGTGCGGAAGGATGTTGCAGGTTACAGAGGGACATAGGTAAGCTGCAGAGCTGGACTGAGAGGTGGCAAATGGAGTTTAATGCAGAAAAGTGTGAGGTGATTCATTTTGGAAGGAGTAACAGGAAGACAGACTACTGGGCTAATGGTAGGATTCTTGGTAGTGTGGATGAACAGAGAGAACTCGGTGTCAATGTACATAGATCCCTGAAAGTTGCCACCCAGGTTGATAGGGTTGTTCAGAAGGCGTACGGCGTGTTAGCTTTTATTGGTAGAGGGATTGAGTTTCGGAGCCATGAGGTCACGTTGCAGATGTACAAAAGTCTGTTGCACCCGCATTTGGAATATTGCGTGCAGTTCTGGTCGCCGCATTATAGGAAGGATGTGGAAGCATTGGAAAGGGTGCAGAGGAGATTTACCAGGATGTTTCCTGGTATGGAGGGAAGATCTTATGAGGAATGGCTGAGGGACTTGAGGCTGTTTTCGTTAGAGAGAAGAAGGTTAAGAGGTGACTTAATTGAGGCATACAAGGTGATCAGAGGATTAGATAGGGTGAGAGCCTTTTTCCTCGGATGGTGATGGCTAGCATGAGGGGACATAGCTTTAAATTGAGCGGAGATAGATATAGGAGAGATGTCAGAGGTAGGTTCTTTACTCAGAGAGTAGTAAGGGCATGGAATGCCCTGCCTGCAACAGTAGTGGACTCACCAACATTAAGGGCATTTAAATGGTCATTAGATAAACATATGCATGATAAGGGAATAGTGTAAATGGGCTTTAGAGTGGTTTCACAGGTCGGTGCAACATCGAGGGCTGAAGGGCCTGTACTGCGCTGCAATGTTCTATGTTCTATGTTCTAAATCAGGATGCTGATTGGCTTGGGTGGTGGGGGTGGGGGTGGGGGGGGAGAGAGGAAGTTCTGTGTGTTGATTTTCCCGTATATCTGCCACCCTTGACCCTTGTCCTTCTTGGTGGTAGTGATCGCGGGCTTAGAAGGTGCTGTTGAAGGAGCCTTGGTGAGTTCCTGCAGTGCATCTCATAGAACCTTTTTTTCCTAGGAAAACCCACGCCGGCCGACCTTTGTACCACATGTCACGTTCGCTCATATCTAATGCGAAAGGGGAGCATGCTTGGCCCTCACGATCTCACCCCAATCAGGTTCACAGGAGGGGTGGGCAATGCGCATATCAGATGCAGACTTCAACCAGTTACTTTGTGTCATCTTCATCTTTCTGAAAACAGAAAGTCCAACATGACACATGTAGGTCATTATTAAGTGCAATAGCAACAAACTGCTTGTTTTTCTCAGCATTGGATACTCCTGGGAGATGCTGCTCCAGAATGCTGACAACCTCATGGGCTTTTGGTGTGTTTTTAGTGCGATCACAAGTTAAGTGCAGCAGTGTAGCTTTTTCATTTGAAGTCAGCTCTAAGTTAATAACTGACTCTGGGGTCTCAACCTCAAAATAAATTTTTCACCCACCATTTTTATTTCAAAATCAGAAACTTCTCTCATTTTCTAGTACTTTCATGCATATAACATACATGCGCTTTGCATCCGTATTTGTATTGGCACAATTGATAACACCATACCTCAAGAAATCATCTTTATACTGCTTTGTTCCTGAGTTAAATTTCTCCTTTGTAAGCTGTTAACTAGAGGCCCCAGAGCTCTGTACAGAGCTAACACCAGCACTGCTCTGTCCTGCCCTGAACTCTCTTGAGCAGCTCTCTCCAGCAGATTCAATTGTGAGATCCTGGCCAGGAGATACACTGCCTATTTGGCTCTCTGGCCATCTCTTACTTGCAAGCAAATGATTCATCTTCACTGTATTCTTGCTTTGCTTACTATCAGCTAGAAAATGTAAGAAGCTCTCCTCCATGATTTGGTACCCAAAACACGTACAAATAGGAGGTGCTTGATGCCAAGTGTACGCACTGGGCTTACGTCATGCTCATTGCTGTCAGTTATGGTCAGAAGACTGCACACAGTCTCATTTCTTCCCATTTAGAAGGCATCATCAGCTGCCATTGTCAAACAAAATGCCGGTAGCAGCTGTTGGGTGCTTTGTTTGTGATTGTGACCATGGCATCAATGCCATGACCATTTGCTCCATGGCCCTCCCGATACCTGCCCATGACCCATCCACGGGGTGCGACCCACACTTTTAAAAACTTTGTTGTCCAAACCCTGGTACAAACTGCTGCTTCTATGCGAGGTGGTGGAGAGAATTAAGATGTAAGGTGGAGGACGGAGTGCCAAGCAAATGGACTACTTTGTCCTGGATCATGTTGAGCTACTTCAGTATTATTGAAGCTACACTCCTCCAGGTCAAGTGGATGTATTCCATGGCGCGTTGTTGTAGATGGTACACACTGATACAACCGAGCATCGGTGCTGGAAAGAGTGAATGTTTGTGGAAGAGATGTCAATCACGAGGGCATGAAATCTTGGATGGTGTCAAGATGGTGCAGCACTCATCCAGACAAGTGGATAGCATTTCATCACGCTCCAGAGTATGGACAGGCTTTGGGGAGCCAGGTTATGAGTTCTTTACCACAGAATTCCTAGCCTCTGACCTGCTCTTGTAGCCATAGCATTAACGTGGCTGGTGGTGAAATTTGTGGTCAATAGTAACCTCCAGAATGTTGCTATTGGGGGATTCAGTGATGGTAATGCCATTGAGCCTCAAGGGACAATGGTTGGGTCCTTTCTCAATGGAGATTGTCATTGCCTGGCATTTCTGTGGCATGAATGTTACTTGCCATTTGCCAGTCCAAGCTTGGAGATTGTCCACGTCTTGCTGCATTTGGACACAAACTGCTTCAGTATCTGAGGAGTCAAAAATGGTGCTGAACATTGTGCAATCATCAGTGAACATATCCACTTCCTATGATGGAGGGAAAGTTATTGATGTAGTAGCTGAAGATTGTTGAGCCTGAGACCTGAACTGATATACTGGAGCCAGGATGACTGACCTACAACAACAACAACCATCTTCCTTTATGCTGGATTTGATTCCAATCACAGAGAATTTTTCCTGATTCTCATTTACTCCACTGTTACTGGGTCTCCTTGATGCCACACATGGTCAAATGGTGCCTTGATATTAAGAGCTGCCTAACTCACCTCATCTCTGGAGTTCAGCTTGAACTAAGGCTCTAAGGAGATCAGGATCTGAGTGGCCCTGGCGGAACCCAAACTGAGCATCAGTGAGCAGGTTTTTTCTAAACTGGTGCCGCTTAATATAATTGTCGATGATCCTTTCCATCACTTTACTGATGATTGAGACTAGACACTTGGGCTATAATTGGCCAGGTTGAAATTGTCTTGCTTTTTGTGGGTAATTTTCTACATTGCTGGGTAGGTACCAGAGTTGAGCTGCAAAGGAACAGTTCGGCTAGAGCCATGGCAGGTTCTGGAGATCTGGGCCGCGATTCTCCCTTCTGGAGACTAAGTCCCCATGCCGGCGGGAGAACTGGCGCCAACCACTCCGGCGTCAACAGTCCCCGAAAGTGCAGAATCCTCTGCACTTTCGGAGGCTAGGTGGCCACCGGAGGGGTTGCTGCCGCTCCAGCCGCCACCGAAGAGATGGCGCGAGTTTGTGCATGTACTGAAGGGCCGGCATGATCTTGCACATGCGCGGAACTGTGGCTGTGGTTCCGCGCATGTCCAGACCGGCTGGCGTATTTTGGCGCATACGCGGGGGTTCTCTTCTCCGTGCCAGCCATGGCGGAGCCATACAGGGCTGGCATAGAAGGAAGTGCCCCCACGGAACAGGCTCGCCCGCAGATCGGTGGGCCCGATCGTGGGCCAGGCCACCGTGGGGGCCACCCTCGGGGTCGGATTTCCCCCCCCCCCTCCCCCCTGAGGACCACCCTCGCTGACTTACCTGCCAGGTCCAGCCAGTACGGGAGTTGAGTGATTCACATCAGCGGGGCTGGCCACAAACGGACAGCCACTCGGCCCATCAGGGCCCGGAGAATTGCCAGGGGGGTTGCTGCCAACGGCCCCCGCCCGGCGTGGCGTGAATCCTGCCTCCGCCCAAAAAATGGCGCCGAAAAATATGGCAGCCAGCGTCTGGGTGGGATTTGCACCGCCCCCCAGGGATTCTCCGACCTGGCGGGGGGTTCAAAATCAATCTCATTTAGCACGTTGGTCGTGCCACACAACAGTGGAAGGTGTCCTCAGTGTAAAGACAGGCCTTCATGTTACAAGGGCTGTGCGATGGTCACTCCTAACAATAATGTAATGAGCCAGATTGAAACTATACAAAGATATTTCAATTTGAATGTTCACAAACAGAGTGAAGGGGGTGAATTGCTTCCAATTAGCCTTAGCTGAATTTTACCCCAGGACTCAACAGCACAGAAAACAGCACTCTAACCCATTGTGTACCCAAAGTGGCACTTAGTATGCTCAGAACAACTATTTCTAGCTACTAGCATTGATGTATATAAGTTAACACCTCTGTTAAATTCGTGGAGGAAGTTGATACAAAAGAAACATTCATACAATGCTGGCAATCATTTCTAGCCCTTTAGTTTCTTTCAAAGTTCCTAATGTGATAGTGTGCTGAGCCTGTTGATGAAGTAATGGTCATGTGATGAGATAATAACAGAACTAATAGCAACTTCGAACATGAAACAATGTGCATATTAAGTATTAAAATCTTTTGCTGGCAACAATAACACCTTGAATTTGTAGAGTTCCATTCACAAAATAACACATCCCAAGATGCTTCACAGGAGCATTATTGAAAACAAAATTTGACATCATGCCACAATAGGGAAAGTGATCGAAAGCTGATACTCAAAGAAGTACGTTTTAAGAAGTGTCTAAAGGAGAAGAGAGGTGGAGAGGTTTAGGGATGAAATTCCAGAGCTCAGGGAAGCTGATCAATGATGGGGCAATTAGAATCAGAGATATTCAAAAGAGATTCCAATCAGAGGAGCACAGGTATCTTCGAGGGTTGAGGGACTGGAGTAAATTATAGTGGACGGGAAGGGTGCGGTCATGGAGGGATTTGAAAACAGAAAAAGAACGAGAGTTTTAAAACTGAAGTATTGCTTAGGTGGGACCCAATGTAGGTGAGTGAGAAAAGCTTGGGGTGTTGGGCACAGTCCCTTCAAATTCCTTTGCGTGGCCATGCACAAGTGTTTCTTCTCACAGAACAAGGCCTGTGCACTACCTTTCAGGCCACTGCACAGCCCTAGCCCCAAACTTTGCAGAAACATTTTAGATGGGTGAAGTATTTCCAATATTCTCTACCGAAGTCATGGGTGGTTGGAAGTGATCCCTTCTCTTGGAAAGACAGGACGTTAATCTCAAAGAGGTGAACAACTGTGATGTAGAGTTTGAGCTCAGCCTGTATTTCTGTAAACTCTGTTGCTATGTTTGACAGTACATCTGTGGGCAGCACGGTAGCATGGTGGTTAGCATAAATGCTTCACAGCTCCAGGGTCCCAGGTTCGATTCCCGGCTGGGTCACTGTCTGTGCGGAGTCTGCACGTCCTCCCCGTGTGTGCGTGGGTTTCCTCCGGGTGCTCCGGTTTCCTCCCACAGTCCAAAGATGTGCGGGTTAGGTGGATTGGCCATGCTAAATTGCCCTTAGTGTCCTAAAAAGTAAGGTTAAGGGGGGGGTTGTTGGGTTACGGGTATAGGATGGATACGTGGGTTTGAGTAGGGTGATCATTGCTCGGCACAACATCGAGGGCCGAAGGGCCTGTTCTGTGCTGTACTGTTCTATGTTCTATGTTCTATCTGTTTCATTTTTATGTTGGATCTTTATTTGTGTGTGATGAATCTGATCTTATGTTGAATGTAGCAAATCAGAATGTTTCTATGCTGTCAATATGCGATGATGTTCATCAGATTAGTGGTCATGAGTGACTCATGAGAGTCAACAAAAAAAAATCTTCCATTGGTTAACAATACCCAATATTTATAATATTGTGCAAACAGTATAGAATTAATTATGACAGGAACCTTCATAACTTATTCAAACCTGGGATCCTGTAAGCAACATAGTTCTCACATGCATTCAAGGACAGCTGCAATGCATTACTGGAAGTGTGTAATCATATATGACACTTTGAGGTTCTTCAGACTTACAGTCTATCATGTCAATTTTATGTGCCATAATTTTGTCACATCTGTGGCTCCTAATCATGCTTGGAGGGACACCTACTTAAGTTATTATAATGATACTAAAATTACCAATATACTCACCTATGAGTCCTCTGACCATGAGGTGCCATGCTCCATAAAGTGTCATGATGTTTTGCACCAAATCTTTCTTGAAAATCAGCTTTATAACATTTACTTTAAGCAGGGTGAACAACTCTGAAAATACGTCCAGCCCTGCAATCTTTCCTGTTCTTTGCTGTCCATGCTCTATCTTGTTCATATGATACAGACGGTTTGCAACAATTGCATCCTTGATTGGGAGAACCCATACAGCCACAGCCAAGGCCCTCTCCAAGTGCAGAACTCCCTGTTGACTAAGTTGCATCAGCTGAGTTCACAACGGAGGTGCCTAAAAAACTCTGCCACCTTTTGCAACCAGACCTATAAACTCAGAGCAGGTAAGGATGATGCTATCAGTGGCTGTAAAGGTAACCCTGATGATGCGCGATCAATAACCACAGAAACGAAGGAGTAGTCCGAATTGAAGGCTTCAATCTACAAGATGTTTCCCCAGCAGCTTGAGTACAGAAAGAACGATGGCTGCTGGGAAACACGGGTTGTTATACTCCGCCTCGTTGGGCGGAGCTACCTTCGTCTTGACCAATGAGAAAGCAACACTTGGGCCAATGAGCAGCAAGCCTTCTCCACCAATAGCAGCTCACACTCCCAGGTACCGTAGTACCTCTAGTCATACTACCACACCTGAATTTCTGCCCATCAAGGTTCTTCAGACTAGAGCAGGCAACATGCGTAATATCTTCCATTTTACCATCCGCTGCTGTAGTGGAGAGATGACAGATGCTATGAGAAGGGAATTTGTTACCCTTTAACTTTCACACAGTGCCAATATCTGAGTTGGTGCCTGTGATTGAGTGACAGGTTGAGTGATGAATCTTCTACTTCATTATTCTTTTGATCCTCTTTTATTTCAAGCATCCATGCCAACACTTGACTTGGAGATAATTCTTGGGTATTTAAAAAGATAGAGGCACAAGGGTAGTATTGGGGTGAGAAAATGTTGGGAAACATAGAGCAAAAGCCTTCACCAGCTGCAGTTTATAAATCAGAAATGATAGGTCATAGGATGAGAGAGAAGTGCGATGTGCGAATGTTGATTAAGTAGGAACGTACCATCATCCTTTCTGGTTTCAGCCATGCCATTGACCACAGCGTAAGCCCCAGGTTCTATGATGCAACATTGAAGGCCTAGTATGGGACAGGAGAAGAGATGTCTTCTTCTCTCAGGGGACCAAGTGACCCTCTACACAATATTATGAAGGCAGTGAGAGCAGCAATGATTGCTAACACCATATTCTGCATAGGCATTAGATGCAAGCTGCCTCCGATTATGAGCCACTATATTCATCAATGACTTGTATGATGGCATAGAAAATCATATATTCAAATTTGCAGATGGTACTAAGTTAGGTGACATTGTAAACAGGCTAGATGAGTGCATAAAATTGCTAGGGGATACTGACAGACTAGGTGAATGGGCAAAATTGTGGCAGATAGAATTTAATCTAAGCAAGTGTGAGGTTATTTATTTTGGACCAAAAAAGGATAGAGCAGAATGTTTTTGAGATGGGAAGAGGTTAGGTACAGTGGATTTCCAAAGAGACTTGGGTGTTCAGGTGCATAAGTCCATAAAATGTCAGGAACAGGTACAGAAAATAATCAAAATACCAATGAAATGCTAACCTTTATATCTAGGTGATTGAAATATAAAGACACAGAGGTTATGCGGTGATGCGCGATCAATAACCACAGAAACGAAGGAGTAGTCCGAATCAAAGGCTTCAATCTACAAGAAGTGTGCCCAGCAGCTTCAGTACAGAAAGAACGATGGCTGCTGGGAAACATGGGTTCTTATACTCCACCTCGTGGGCGGAGCTACCTTCAACCTGACCAATGGGAAAGCAACACTTGGGCCAATGGGCAGTGAGCCTGCTCCACCAATAGCAGCTCAGACTCCCAGGTACCATAGTACCTCTAGTCATACTACCACATGCGGCAGCTGTACAAAACCTTGGTTCAACCCTAATTGGAGTACTTTGACCAGTTCTGGGCATCATAGGAAGGATACGTTGGCCTCGGAGGGAGTGGAACATATGTTTACAAAAATGATACCTGGGTTACAAGGGTTGAGTTATGACAAAAGACTACACAAATTAGACCTGTTTTCACTAGAATTTAGAAGGTTAATTGGTGATCTGATCAAGGTATAAGATATTGACAGGGAAAGACATGGTAGATAAAGATAAACTATTTCCACAGTTGGAGGTTCTAAAACCAGGGGGCATAGTCTCAAAATTAGGGCTAGATCGTTCAGGGGAGAAGTCAGGAACAACTTCTTTACTCAAAGGGTGATAGAGGTTTGGAACTCTCCCACAAACAGTAGTTGAAGATGGAAACGTTTTTCATTTTAAATCTGAGATAGATAGTTTTTTTGTTGAGCAAAGATGTTAAGGGATATGAGCCAAAGGCAAGTATATGAAATTAGGTCACAGATCAGCCATGATCTCCTTGAATGGTAAGGCAGGCTCAAGGGGCTGAATGGCCTACTCCTGTTCCTATGTCTTAATGTTTGACATGAGTTTCTCTCCCCACAGATGCTGCCAGACTCACTGAGTATTTCCCGCATTTTCTGTTTGCATTTTAAAAATCCATGAGGGATAAGAAAATAAAGAAAATCAAAAAGCTTGACATAGTCTAAGCTCTGTGCAGGTTAGGGTTAGGGTTAACCCTAATTACTTCCAGAACTGCAATGAATGATAGGACTGTCACAGAGTTTTACAGCACAAAAATAGACTCTTCAGCCCATCGTTTCTGGGCTGGCCACCAAGCACCTATCTATTCTAATCCTCTGATTCTTCTCTGAACTGGGCTATGATTGAAAATGATTACTGGACATAACGTTTGGGTGCAGAGTTGGGTGTTCAAGATAGATTGCAGTGCAAGAGTGTGTGTGGGCTAGGGGGGACTGGGGTGCTGCAGGGAAACAGAAACAGAAATTCCACTTCTGTGCTCAGCGGCCTACAGGTTTCCATCCATTAACATGAGTAGGTCAAAAATTATGAGCTGCCAAGTGAAGAAATGGATGTCTATCACCATGTGTGCGCAAGTGATGCAACTTTCAAATGCTACAATGCATTTCCACCATCAGAGCAGGAGCAGTTATTTGGCTTGTAATCCTGGATGGATCCACAGCAACAAAGGTCAGTGTGTTTTATTAATAACTGGCTACTTGATGGATGAACCAGATCCCTGTTGTCACAATGGAAGACATAACATCGGCAGTGATTGCGGGCATATATTTATATTTGCTAACTAGGTGTTTTGGCAGTTGAGGAAATCGGAATGCATCTGCTCTCTGTCAGGGTGATTGGAAGGTAGCTGCTTCTCTTTGGCTGTACATCAAATTCTGGAAAACTCAGGCATTTGCAGCTGACCAAGAGATTTGCAAGATCTCAGCTCGCTGCACTGAGAATCATATTTATTTAATTATCCAACAATTTCCACTCCTAGGTAGCATGATCCTGTACTCCTATCCTGATTTCATGCTTCTCATCAACTAATTATCTAGCGGCACCAGCAAAGGTCAGCCAATAATCCACATAGTTGAAGCTATCGCAACGCTTATCTGATGTCAGCAAATGACCACATGAGATGAAATTATTAATATGAAAGCAATGAAGAGCTCTATTTCTCCTCTTTTCCAAAACCAAACGGGGCAAAAGGTTCAATCTCACGGTAATTATTAAACTGCAGGAATACTAAGGGTGGTGTCCAAGATGGCAATTGTATTAATGATAATAGAAAATGAAACATTTGTAATAAATTGAGAAAGCATTCAGAGAATGAGAATGAGAAAGTGCCACTTGCTAAATATATACGTCAGCAAAGCTTTAAATGCAGTTCTGGGTGTAATTTGTGAATGGAGATAATGACAAATTGAGAAATGCCTGATTTATCCATCAACCTCTGTACAGCATGATAACTTCTATATTGGTGCACCACAATCAGGTTTTTGGCGAAAGAATGGCTTCAAATGTGCTGTCGCGTCACAGTATAGAGAAAGAAATGAATGAAAGACTTGTATTTATATATAGCAGTTTTCACAACTTCAGTGTGCCTCAAAGAACTATACCGATAATGAAGCACTTTTTGAAGTGCAGCAACTGATGCAATGCACGAAACATGACAGCCAATTTTCACTCAGCAAGGTGCCACAAACTGCAATGTGACAATGACCAGATAATCTACTTCATCAATGAAATGCCGTAGTTGAGTAGATTAGCATGGACTCCTGTGATGAGAAATGGATTAGAGTTTAAATCATACATAAGTGATTTTAAGAAGGTAAGAGAGACAGCGTGCAATTTTTATTCATTCTGATCATTTGGATATGTTAAAGAGGCTGCAGTATTCAGATGGAAAGTGATTTAAGCTGGGCCTTTACAATGCTCTTCTCATTTGTGCAGCCCCCAGTACTAACACTTGAAAACAACAAGAATAGTAATGTCAATAAGCAGTATTTAGAGTCGCTGGCCAAAGGCTGCCCTCTCCATATGCTGCACTATAGTTATTAAGGTTCGGGCCACAAAAGTTGCTTTACAAAGCTTGAGTATCACAAGAACAAAGTTCAACCAACAACAGAACATATTCTGAACCACATCACCATGGGAACCATCAACATTTGTATAATTGCACCCATGAAAAGCATTTCAATAAAATTGGCAACATCCAGAAAAAAATTTGACCAAAATGTTTCACAAAAGTTACCATTATTGGGTTCACGATAAAGGCTTCCTAATTGCCTAATTTGTACTCTTGATGTAAACACACTTTAATGCATTCTATAAACTGTAAATAGCCTGGAATATATATTTAAAGCAAGCATGTGGCCAAGTGCTTCTTGAATTGTTCTCTGAATGCATATCTATTCGCCTCAAATATATGCTTAATTCTTGATTGATTATAAATGAATCCATTATATATTTACACATGTACATCTGTGTGACTGAAGAAAATGCCTTTTTTGAAATACCACAAAGATAGCCCAACTGTAATTAAAAATGCATTGATTAACGAAGCATTCCACGTGAAACCATGGAATCCATACAGCTTTGCACATCCTTTAATTGGCACTAACTTTGAAAATAACAAAGATGGAAAATAAATAAAGTGAAGCAATGCTATTGTAACATGGCATGCATAAATTAAAGGTTTTATTCCCCAAAGCATCTGGCAAATAATGTCACAATTATGTCTTGCACTGTAAAAAAAAAGTTCCAGGAGTTAGATGGGTGGCCTTTGTGTCACATACACACTGCGTTCCTAAGATCATTTGTTGTTTAACCCACGAAGGGTTGAGGGCTTTTTTTCCCCCCTGTGTCGACTACGTGAATCCTCTCCATTTGGAGGCTGGCCAAGTTCCAGTTTAATGAATCATAATGATCCATCATTATTTGGCTGCATGTCATGGAAACTGCCCTCTGAAAGACACATGTGTCCATCAGGGGAACATTATGCCACTTGCTTTCCAAATGTTGAAATTTAGAATATACCAAGCTCTGTAATATGAAATATATTATTGTGCAAACTAAACATGGGAGCAAAGTGCTAATGATCGAATTATGAAACAAAAGCAAAACCGAAAAAGAAAATACTGTCCTTGATAAGAATTGGGAAAGTACAGCAGTTGTTTTGAGCTTTTCGTTTTTGTTGAGTGGAAATGAACTAGTTTTACAAGATTCGTCATTTATTTTCTGGGTTTCTAAGTAATTTGAAACCTCTGTTTCATACGATACCTCAACATGTTTAATGTTGCATGGTTGTATGAATCTACTGTTTACCTGCTTCATGCAGATAAGTTCCAAGATGATATCCTATGCAGAAATATTTTTATGTATTGGTTAATAGGTTTATATTCAATTCCTGCTCACTATTTGCACTAAGTTGAACTAAATATTAAAAGAAACGGGCCAACTCTGTAATTATTTGAAATAGCTATTTGGTTCACTTGATGAACAGGCATCTCAAGTGGATGCATTAACTAAGGTGGTACAATAGTATACAATGGAAATTGCTTTCACCATTCTGTTGTTATGTACACAGGGCCAGGGAGATAAATCCTGGTCCCTGGTGCTTCTCCTGTTTTCGGGTACTTCATTTCAACCTGACCCCTAAGCAACAAAGTGGAATGTCAGTAAAAAGCTTTGGAGCCCTTAGGTGTCTCTGTGCAATACAACTTTTAAGTAGCCAGGCGACAACTACTTGGTAAAAATTATTTCATCGGACGTGGGCAACGCTGGCTAGGCCAGCATTTTTATTGCCCATTTCTAATTGCACTTGATAAGATGATGGTGAGGCTGAATGGTCCACATCTGTGTTTTCTTGATCAGCAAATCTGAAGACTCTGCTGATAACTTCTCACCACGATGTGTTTTTAATATCTACCATTCAACCCACTATATTACAATATTGCAATGCCTCAAAAAACTCAAAAATGTACCAAAGATAGAGTAACATAATAGGTAAATAGACAAAAGGGCAAGATTGAAGTTAATGGAAAAGACTCTTGAGTATAACGTGCAGTGTAAAACAGGTCACTCATTCACTATGGGTCCATTAGGCATTCCTATCTTCGCAATTTCATCCCACAAAGCCTGCTCACTGTAAACATCCATAAGAAACAAAATAACCAGAGCCCCAACATGATTCCACCCTCTGTTCACAAGATAATTATGGATGTCAAAGTCCATTTAGTCGAGCTCATCCAATCTATCGAAATGACACACAAACATATGTTGTAGGAGCAGGAGTAGGCCATTTGGCCCTTCGAGACTGCTCAACCATTAGATAACATTGCCTACGTTATACCAGTGACTACAACTCCAAAGTATTTAATTGACTGTAAAGTAATTTGGGACTTTGTGAAAGATTTGGGGAGCGATTCTCCGAGTCCCATGCCGAGCCGGAGAATCGCCGGAACCACGCCATGACGCCCCGATGCTGGCGCGCGATTCGCCTATGACGCGGCGCCGGCCGTGGGCCGCTGGAATCGGGGGGGGCCGCCGATTCTCCGGCTCGGATGGGCCGAGCGGCTGCTCCGATACGACAGACTCCCGCCAGCGCCGTTCACCCCTGGCCGCTGCTGGCAGGAACTCTGCGGGAACGGGGGGAGCCTGTGAGGGGGGTGGATGGGGGCTCCTTCACCGGGGGAGGGCCTCTGATGGTGTCTGGCCCGCGATCGGGGCCCACCGATTGGCGGGCTGGCCTCTTCACCCCCCCGGGGCTATTTCCTGGCACGGCCAGTCCATGAACACAGACCCCATGTTAGTCAGGGCCGGTGCGCAAAAGAGGTCCCCTGTGCATGCGCAGGTTGGCGCGGCGCAAATGCGTATGCGCGGGTTGGCGCGGTGCCCATTTGGTGCCGCACAAGGAGGCTGGAGCGGCGTGAACCGCTCCAGCACCATGCTGGCCCCCTATGGGAGCCAGAATCATACGTGACCGGGCCCGGTTCGCGCCATTGTGAAACGCGACGGCGTTCACGACGGCGCGAACTCTTGAGCCCAGTATCGGAGAATCGCCCCCACAGTGTCAATGTAGCTTTCTTTCATTCCACCTGCAGGAGGCAGAGTGACTGGAATAATAGTGAAACTGGAGGCTCAATGCTGATTTTCTCAGAATAAATAATCACAGGGCAATCAACTTGTGTTAAGAAGGTGGCTACAAAGAAATCACTACATTTACAAAACAATTCAGCTCTGGGGCTAATACTGTAGAAGCTTATCCTCACCATTCTGACTTCTTTGACGCCAACCACAATATACCAACAATGGCATCTGTCCCTTTTACACAACTGATACTGTCCTCAGGATATGTGATCAGACATCCACCAGCGGCTCAGGAACAATGTAGATTGAGTTGTTGATATGATTTTTTCTGGGAGGAATGATGCATGCTACAGTATTGCCTTAACTCAGAAACCAATTGTTTCCCCATCCCACAGAAACTGTCATACTATCTTGTTGTAAACTGTGGGTTTACAGACTACCTGGAGTTAACCTTTCTTTATGCAATCTCTTATTGGCAAATAGGGATTTATTTCCTCAACTCTGCAAGAGTAATAAAAAGGTGTGAGAGAGTCAACAACCTGTTTTGGCATCAATCCCAGTTTTTAGTTTCTTACATTTATTTTGATGGGGCCCCAAGATTCTCATGTCGCTGGTACATCAACACAACATGTTATCAGAATTTTGTCTATTTTAGAGCACATTGCATGTTTAGACCCCATCCCATCCATCACATTCCCAAACCTACTCACCCAACTCCTTCACCAAGCCACCACTCCAAACCCCCTCACCCAACCCCTCACCGCAGTTCACCCCTCTCCCCACCATCCCCTCACCCCAACTCACCTTATCCCACCGCACACCCCACCATCCCCTCACACCCCTACCATCCCCTCACACCACTTTATTCACCTGTCTCACACCCCGCCCTGTTCCGCCACCCCGTAACCACCTCCGCACACCACCACACTCCGATTCCAAACTCCCCCCCCCCCCCGACCAAATTTCTCAATACCACCCTCACAACCTGCCTCCCAGTCCCACAAACCCCACCCTTCCCTCCCTCATGGCTTCCAATTAATTTCAACATGATGACAGGGACATACTACTGGATATTTAATCAAGAGTACAATCCTAACAGTTGCTGGGAAAATGTATTATAATTTTTCTGTCCAACCTGTGGGCAGCATTGTGGTTTTCTGATGGGTTTTTCAAAGACAAATCAAAATTTCAAATCTGCCCAAAGGTCAGAAGCAGCTGCAGTTCTTACCGCAGCAATTGTCGGAGAGACTGACCTGAAAAACCGGCTCGAAAAAATTGGAACTGTCGGGTTGGTTTTTAAAGCCATTCTTTTTGGTCCGCTGTTCAGTGTGGACTCCCTCTGCGCCCTGGTGTTTAGCGCCCTCAATACACCACCACCACCCCCAGTTCTCCCGAGCTTTGTATAAAGGCCTCTCATTCGTGGAATTAACCTGCGAAAGTGCTTGTGAAGAATTGTGGGGTTGGAGGAGATTACAGAAATAGGGAGAGGCAAGGCCATGAAGTGCTTTGAAAACAAGGATGGAAATGTTATCAGGATGTAGCTTGACTGGGAGCTGTATGTCAGCAAGCATAGGTGTGATAGAGGAATGGGATTGGCTGCAGTTTCTCTTGTTGCAAAAGGAATTCTAGGTTTTATTGTACATTTAGAGGGGGATTACACCCAGTGATTATGTCCATTTATCAATGATGGATGGTCACTGGATGGTCACACTCTACTTTATTGCTTTCAATTCTGCAGTTTTTCACCAGCATCCTCATCACATTGTAGGATCTGTCCTTTCCTCCATGAAAAACTCGAGACAGTGTGCTGGACGTGAGGTGTAACCATTGTGCCCAGTTATACTCATGTTACAGGAGTACATTAGAGTAAAGAAATGAGGGGCAATGTTGCGAGACAACATTCTGGCCTTGGAATCTCACTTGCTCAAAGCACAGAACAGGGAGTCGGGTGTAGAGATCAGCGTGCCTGATTCACAGTGCTGCCGATTTTCCGGTCATTAATTTCAACAACCAGAAAATCGAGTATGTTAACTGACCTCTTCATCTGATCCACTGATCCTCGCTCCCAGTCAGCGAGGTTCTGTTGTGGGAGCCTCATCTTGCAAAATAACGTATATGACATATTAGCAACAATCGACGTTTTGTTTTAAATTGCATATCCTTGGGTAGAAGTTGTTTTGATATTATCATATATATCACAAAATAGCATGCTGAATAAAAAGAAAGACTTGCACTGATATATCACCTCTCGCAGCCTCAGATTATGCCAAAACACAAGTCAGAGGATTGTGTTTGTTTTGAGATTGTAGCCCAACTTGTAATGCCAGAAACACAGCAGCTGATTAGAACACAGCAAGGTCCCACAAATAATAGTGTCATAATAAGTAGAATTCAGTGGTGTTAATATCGCAAATATTGGATATTAGGGCTAAGTCTCGGAGGCACGATTTTATGAAATGGGAGCAAAGTCCCATAGTGAGCGCGTTTAGCGCTTGTTTCCTGCTGCTCGCAGCACTGAGAAACACAGCCCTGTAAAACAGCTCTGGCATTAGATATGGGGCCTCAACGGGAAACAGTCTGTGGGCAGCACAGTAGCACAAGTGGATAGCACTGTGGCTTCACAGCGCCAGTGTCCCAGGTTCCCCGCTGGGTCATTCACTGTGCGGTCTGCACATTCTCCCTGTGTCTGCATGGGATTTTTCTGGGTGCTCCGATTTCCTCCCAAAGTCCAACCAAAGTCCAAAGATGTGCAGGTTAGGTGGATTGGCCATGCTAAATTACCCTTTGTGACCAAAAAGGTTAGGAGGGGTTGTTTGGTTCAGGGGATAGTGTGGAAGTGAGGGCTTAAATGAAATGAAAATCGCTTATTGTCACAAGTAGGCTTCAATGAAGTTACTGTGAAAAGCCCCTACTCGCCACATTCCAGCGCCTGTCCGGGGAGGCTGGTACGGGAATCAAACCATGCTGCTGGCCTGCTTGGTCTGCTTTAAAAGCCAGCGATTTAGCCCAGTGAGCTAAACCAGGTCGGTGCAGACTCAATGGGCCGAATGGTCTCCTTCTGCACTATATGTTCTATGATTGATGTTCATCCATGTTCATAGCTCCATTTTGTGCAGAGGAGCTCTGCTTGCCGGAAACCCTCAGCGTAGCAAGTTTAAATAGGGTCCCAATCTCCGAAGCCCCCAAGGCAACCACTAACTCCCCCAGTCCAATGCACTATGGGAGGGTACCCGCGCACCCTCCCCCCAACCCAAGCAGGACATCCCCAGCCCGATTGCCACCATGCAAAAAGTCCCAGCTTGGCACCTTGAGAGATTCCCAATGGTGCCATTCCATCTGCTCTTCATTTGTGGAGACCAGGACTGAACAGTGTTCACCCGAGATCTCCGAGGCAAAGGAAACAGATACCACGCCTCGGATACCTCCGGAATCTGCACATTAAAGTGAGACGAGATGTCTCGCTCTAATACAGATTTGCTAAAAAGTGATCCTGGCCAAAATGGGCAGGAATTACATCGCAACGTCTCACGCGATCGCGCAATGGCATTGCGAATGGGATAAATCCCTGGAACAGGGTTTCCAGGCTTCTATCGGCCATGCTACGCCATGGCAAGCTGCTTTTCAGGCGCAGCTGGGCCATATAATTGCGCCTTGATCTTTTTCAAAATGGTGCCTTGAGGCCTTTCGCATTCACCTCAGAGCATAGGTGGGCTTAACTCTCATCTGAAACATGTTTAGAAACCTATGTTCCTATAAACACACTTTGATGTAACTTTAGACTTCATTTTCTTGCAGGAAACATTTTCATAACGTCAAATAGGAATAAATATCCAACGAATAAACAGACAAATTACAGATAAGGCAAGCATACCGATCTGAAAATACATTGCCGTCTGTCATGAATTTTTTTTCCTTGCTTTAGCAGGAAGAACGGACTTTTGGAGTTTTGGTTTTAATGCTAACTCTCTGCGGTAATTCCATTGAAAGTAATACATTTTAAAAACATACGTGAGTACATGCATTTCAGAGGTTGCACTTATGATCAGCAAATGCTGGCGTGTGTATATCAAATTTTGTATTGGGTACTGTGGCATAGCGATTAAATTACTGGATTAGTAACCCAGAAGCATGGACTAATAATCCAGAGAACTGCATTTAAATCCTATCATGACAGTTGTGGGGTGCGATTCTCCGCTCCCCAGGCTGGGTGGGAGAATCGTGGGAGGGCCGCTCTGGCACCCCCCGCGATTCTCCCCCCCCCCCCCCCACAAATGCGGGGGTCGCCGTTTTTCACAGCGACCCGCGATTCTCCGGCCCGAATGGGCCGAGCGGCCTGCCATTCCCGACCTGTTCACGCCGGCGGCAACCACACCTGGTCGCTGCCGGCGTGAACATAGCGTGAAAGGTAAGTTTGGGGGGCGGAGAGGGGATTGAGCACCAGGGCCGTGCTCGGGAGGGGACTGGCCCGCGATCGGTGCCCACCGATCGTCGGGTCGGCGTCTCTAAGAGACGCAATCTTACCCCTCCGCCGCCCCGCAAGGTCAAGCCGCCATGTCTTGCAAGACAGCAGAGGGGAAGACGGCAACCGCGCATGCGCGGCTGACGTCACTAAGATGCCACCGGCCACATCATTATCGGCGCGCCGCCTTGATGCCAGCGTCAAGGCCCGGCGGCCGAGTTTCACGAAATGCCGCTCCTAGCCCCCCGGGAGGGGGAGAATAGGGGGCGAGGAGCGGCCTCCGACGCCGTCGTGAAACACTCCGGGTTTCACGATGGCGTCGGCCATTGCGGAGAATTCCGCCCGAGGAATTTAAATTGAGTTCGTTAAGTAAATCTGGAGTACATTCTAGTGCCAGTAATGGTGACTATAAAAACTACTGGATCACGGACTATAATCTGAATGGCCATAAATTAGGAGAGGGAAATTTGCAATGAGACCTGGGTGTCCTCGTACACCAGTCACTGAAGGTAAACATGCAGGTACAGCAGGCGATAAAGGCAAATGGTGTGCTCGCCTTCATTGCGAGAAGTTCCGAGGAGAGGAGCAGGGATGTGTTACTGCAATTATTCAAGGCCTTGCTGAGACCACACATGGAATATTAGTTACAGTTTTAGTCTCCTTATCTGAGGAAGAATGTTCTTGCTCTAGAGGGAGTGCAGTGAATCTTTACCAGACTGATTCTTGGGATGGCGGGACTGATGTATGAGAAGAGATTGAATCGGTTTGGATTGTATTCCCTGGAATTCAGAAGAGTAAGGGGGGATCTCATCGAAACCTATAAAATTCTAACAGGGCTAGACAGGGTAGATGCAAAAAGGGTGTTCCCGATGGTGGGTGTGTCTAGAACCAGGGGTTACAGTCTGAGGACACAGGATAGACCATTTAAGACAGAGATGAAGAGAAATTTCTTCACAGAGAGTGGTGAGCCCATGGAATTCGTTACCACAGGAGGTAATTGAAGCCAGTATGTTTTCAAGAAGCAGTTAGATATACCTCTTAAGGTGAAGGGGATCAAAGGATATGGGGGGAAAGCAGGATTAGACGATTGTTGATCAGCCATGATCATAATGAATGCCCCCCTCATGCTCCTATTTTCAATGTTTAAATGTCAGACAAAAACAATTGGTTCACTCATGTTCCTCAGGGCAGGAAGCTTGCTATGTGGCCTTGATAAGACTACAATGTGGTCAATTCCTAATTACTCTCTGAAATGGCAAAGCCACTCAGTTGTTACCACCATCTTCTCAAGGGTAATTAACAATGGGGAATTATGCTGACTTTGCAAGCCACAGCCACAACATGTGAATGAATAGATACAGCAAAGCGAAACAAAAAGAATGAATTGAATTTGGACCGATAAACCAGGCTGGATGCAACAGGTTTCACAGGGTGCACCAGTTTATTCTGCTTTTAAGACATAAGTAGCAACATCTGAATCCAGGGTTATACCAAGATTGTTGAATGAAAGTTGAATTTCATCCAATTTTTGATTTTATCTGACTTTCATTTGGCAACATGCTGGGGTGGAAAGTGAATACTAAGCTCTGCATAGTTATGTGGTGTCTTAGGATGCGGAGTGCATTATTTCAAAGCAATCTGGAAGTCAGCGTGTGGCAGTATGACTAGGGATATTACGGTACCTTGGAAGCGAGCTGCTATTGGTGCAGAAGACTCGCTGCCCATTGGCCCGGGTAAGTCAGGTGTCTCTCTGCCGATTGGCAGGGGAAGTCATGTGCCTCTCAGCCGATTGGCTGAGAGGTAGGTAGCTCCGCCTACGAGGCAGGATATAAGAACCCGTACTGTCCGGCATTCGGCCTTTCTTCTGTATGCCTGCTGCCTGGCACATATCTTGTGCATTAAAGCCTATCATTTGGATCTCATCCTCGTCTCGTGTCCAATTGATGGTGCATCACAGCGAAACGAGTTTCTCAACTCAACTCAATGTGGACTTGAAGTGGGATTCAGAATGTGTTGATTGTTTGATTGTATCTACAAACAAACAGTCAGAAAAAACAGGGATGGGAGTAGGGCATTCAGCCCTTAACCCTCTCTGCCTTTCAATAAGAGCATGGCTGATGGGACTGTGGGCTAAATTCTAATTTCCTGCCCCCCTAACCACTGCTCACCCCCACCTCCAATAATCTTTGACTCCTCTATCGATCAAATAACAACTCATCCTTGAATATATTCAGTGTCTGAGCCTCAACTACTCTCTGGAGAAGAGCATTCTAAACATGGCCATCACTTCAAGAGAAGAAATTTTTCTTAATCTCCATCTTAAATAAGAGGTCCCTTATTCAAAACCAGTGTCCCCTACTGGTTTAGCTCACTGAGCTAAATCGCTGGCTTTTAAAGCAGACCAAGCAGGCCAGCAGCACGGTTCGATTCCCGTACCAGCCTCCCCGAACAGGCGCCGGAATGTGCCAACTAAGGGCTTTTCACAGTAACTTAATTGAAGCCTACTCGTGACAATAAGCGATTTTCATTATCTGTGGATCAGATGATTTAATGGAAATTGTGTACATTTAATTGAAACACCCCACATAGAAAGTGCACGTCTTTAGGTTTTTAGCAAATATAAATTGTGTTTTCAAAAGTAGATTGGATCAGAGCACAATTTATACCATAGAAATTTGCACCATGGAATCCTTGTCATTCCACAAACGAAGGAAAGGAAGAACAAAGTGTATCTTTGAAACTTATTTTAGTATCAAGCTTAACAATTTCATAATGTGAATTAAGTATTTACGGGAATATATTTTCACCCCTCCAGTGAAACCTAAACAAACTGTGCGGTCTGAAGTGCAAAAGCATAAGAAGTGATATCTTATAGCATCTGGTTCTTTTGGCTGTACTTTATCAGATTAGAAAAGGGATCTTCACAGCACACAACAACAATATTTACGTGCCACTTGAGTGCCACTACCGACTCACGTCTTCTCCCCGGAGACCCTCATCAGATGTTCAATTCCATGTGCCTACAGACAGTTGGTGAAATGTTGCATATAGATATTGATACTGCGGCCTTTAGTAATGTCAGCAAGTATTCTTCCTCAAGAGTCAGGATGGTAACAAAAAGGGATAAGCAGTAACAATGCCTTTAAGGGGAACCGAGATAAGTACATAAGAGAAAAATAAATAGGAGGTTAGGCAGATAGGATGAGATGAAGTCCAGTAGGAATGAGTTGATTGTAACTTAAACACCAAATTCAGTCCATTTGGGCCAAATCCTTTTTCTGTGCTGTAAATTCTATGTAATTCTGCGATCAAGACCAGAGACATAACTATTTAATTTTCAAGAGCATGTCCATGTATATTTTACTCCATGAAGTCTCCTACATTTTCATTTTGACATGTTCTTAATGGTAATCAATTTGACCTATGGTAATATTACAGAATATCATAACCAGTGAATGTCAGTGTTCGAGAATTCTGTCCCACATCAGAAATGACAATCTCAGAACTGAAAAACTGGAGGGCAGCAAATGTATATGTGAATAAGGTCAGTTTTCGAAGGTAGTGAGTACAGATCAAGTGATAAGGGTGTATGTTCACCTGAGTCATAATTGGGGCTTATGTGACCTTAAAATTTTTTTAATTTATACTTTTTAATCTACATTGCCGGAAATCTTCTGAACTCAACATTAGTACACGTCATAAAAGTGTCTTAGAGGGAGTGCTACCTTACTGGTAGAAACATCACAAACAGAGTGGTGAGAAGGCCAACAAACTACTGCTTCAGAAGGTTCCATAGACTTTCTTCAGGAAGAATGGTTCCATGAGTAGCCAAACTCTGATACACTATTATGTGTGCTGCATAGCTTTGATATTAACAAAACAACTGGGGACTTTTAGCTATTTGGTCATTTAATTGGCAAGTTTTTTTGTTGCAGACTTAATTGACCCAGAAGATCTCAAAATGCATTGGGACATGATGACATCAACTTCTTTGTCTGCTCCCCGTTCAGGAGTAGACAAGGTGTGGGGAAGAGCCCATTCTTTTGCATTTAAAGCTTCCATTTACCCTAAAGAAGCAAAAATATTGTATGCAAAAGTGGAATTATCTTACCAAGTGAGTGAACTCTTAATGAGACAGCACTTACACCATAACTTCAGCTCAATATATTTTTTACAGCTGAACTCCAGCGATTGTACTTCCAGCAGCTTTACCAGTTTCACCTCTGTGATTTTGCATGACATTTGCATGATTGCCATTTGCCGTATGCGAGATCTGGAGCAACTTGATTCCAATGTTAAAAACCAATTCATCATATTTACTATTTCTTGCTTCTCATGAAGAACAGGCAAGTAAAAAAGCAGATACAAGGGGTAAAGAAATGAATGTCAAGGGGGTGGGGAGGTGAGGGGTGCGAGAACGTGCAGATTGAGGGAGAGGAAAAATAACAAAATAAAAACAGAGGCGAGAGGACCAAAATGTGCAGGACTTAGTACTGGAGGAGCTCACAGCTCCTGGCCAGGGTGAGGCCGTGGTAGATTTAAAATCAAATACACTGGAGGACAAGAGACAAAGCAGGTCCTGAGAACCATAGAATCTTTACAGTGCAGAAGGAGGCCATTCCGCCCATCAGGTCTGAACCACCCCTGTGAGAGAGCACCCTACCTCGGCCACTCCCCCTTCCTATCCCCATAATCCACCTAACCTACATATCTTGAGACACTGAGGGGAATTTGAGCATGGACAATCCACCTGGCCTGCACATCTGCGGACTGTGCAAGAAAACCGGAACACCCGGAGGAAACCGACGCAGACACGGGGAGATCTTGCAAACTCCATACAGTCACTCAGGGGTGGAATCGAACCCGGGTCCCTGGTGCTGTGAGGCAGCAATGCCAACCACCCTGCCACCGTGCTGCCCAATGAGAATGGAGATGATGGGCATGGAGGATTTAATATGGACTAAGGGACAGGTAGGGCCACTTTGAACAAGTTGGAGTTCATGGTGGATGAAATATGTAGAATTGTAGCTCACTTCAAGGCATGAATGCCTCCCTATGTATTGCTTTCTTTACAAAAGTCCTGAGGTGATCTTGATAACCTACTGATAATCTGTATATTTATCAGCAATTTTGAGTACACATTGGCAAAATTATCAGTGCCTGACTTGGTTGCGCAAAGAGCCCTTTAAATTTCGTGAGAGGCCCCTCGCGAGGTTTGTGATGCTTGGAACACCTCACAAGATCGAACGAGCCTTGAGGCTCATTTAAATATGTTGCTGTGGTGGGGTGGTCCAAGGGGGGGTCGAGACAACAAAGCGGCATTTCAAAATGGTGCCCTGATCTCTAGTGGACGGGTCCATATTCAAGAACTCAGCTGCCATCCTAAACAGGCATACCACCACTGTCACAGACGTCAGTAGAAGATTGTGTGCCAAAGAAAATATGATGTACGTTCCCCAATGGGAAACCATGGTTTATACAGGAGATTCACTCCGTACTGAAGGTCAGGGCTGAGGTATTCAAGACAGACTACCTTGACCTGTACAAAAAATCCAGGCACAACCTCTGCAAAGCCATCAAGGATACCAAGAAACAACACTAGACTAAGCTAGATTCATAGACTAACAACAGGGACTCTCGTCAGATAGGAGAAGGCTGAATCAACATAATGGGCTACAAAGCAAAGAAGAATAGAATCTCCGACTAGAGTGCATCTTTCCCCAATGAAGTCAATGAATTTTATGCTCGGTTCGAGCAGGAAACCGTCAAACTATTGTCAACTGTTCCAGCAATCTTGGATACACCCATACCTATCGTCACAGATTGGGCTTCTTGAAACATGGTGACTCGGTCCATCTAATTGCAGATGGGACTTGAAAACCATCTGTAATTAAGTTGGAGGCAGAAACAGACCAGTATGGAAAACTCACCCACCTTGTCAATTAGGCTCATTATTGATCCAATTGACACTACTTATCCCTGAGCTCACCACAATTTGGTGGTGACTGAAGGATTATATGCAAGTGACTTCCCCTAGTCCTCCAAAGGCCGCCCGGGAAACCCTATTGTTACTGAGGAGATGGTGGAGATGGTTGACAGGTTTAAATTCCTAGGTGTGCACATCACCAACCCTGTCCTGGTCCACCCTCATCAACGCTACGAACAAGTAAGCACAACAGTGCCTCTACTTCCTCAGAAACAAAGGAAATCTGACATGTCCACATTGGCAATTTTGTGAATGTGGACGTGCAGCTTCTTCCCTGCTGTTACCAGACTCCTGAATTACCTTTTTATGGACTGAACTGATCACTCCACACATCTTCTCTACTGAGTAGGACTACACTCCATATGCTTCAACCGATTTCTATGTCTATGTATTTACATTGTGTATTTATCATATGTCCTATGTTTATCAGGATTCACCTGAGGAAGGAGCATTGCTCCGAAAGCTAGTGATTCGAAACAAACCTGTTGGACTTTAACCTGGTGTTGTCAACCTCCTTACTGTGCTCATCCCAGTCCAACGCCAGCATCTCGATACTATGTTTATCATGTATGGAACAATCTTCCTGGACTGTACACAGAACAATACTTTTCACTGCACCTCCATACACGTGACAATAAATCAAATCAAGTCAAATCAAATCAGAGGAGGGAACATTCCAGAGAAAAACCTGACCAATCAGCATGATCCATTGATAAGGCCCAGTCTTTCAATATGGTCGATTTGCCAACAGCCAAGTCCATCAAGATGCATCTGCACTGCTATCAGACCAAACTGCACATGCTGCTGGAGTATTCTGTTTTAAAATGAAAGGTGCAGTTCATCTTAAAGGCATAGGTACCATTAACTGTTCAGGTACAGAAATTGAAATAATCAAAAGAACAGAAATTAAAAGGAAAAACAAGGGTGTTAACAGGAATTAACAGGAATTAACAGGAGGATACTTACACCTGTGCTGATAATATTAAATTTCACCCATTGTTTCACTCATCTCCTCTCTCTGTGAGGATGGCCATGAGGAGAACACGTAAGAACACGACTCTACAACATAGGGCCAAAGCCTCCAAGAAGTGACCATCATCATCAGTTTGCCTCTCAGCTCGTTTCTACCTACCTTACTCAGGAGCTGCACATTTCACATCCGAACTTCCAAAGTGGGCATCCTCAGGAAACTGCAGTTGAGAGGGTTCATGAGGCCTTCAGTCTAGGACAACAGTGTTGGAGGAAAGGAAGCCACATAAGGTTTTTCTGGCACTAATTGCCGTAAAGCAGGAAAGTGTAAAGATCGCAGCCACTTTGAAAAGCCAGGGGGAAGGTAAGTGTGTAAGGTAAGTGGGTAGGATGGGTGAGCTGGGGTCAGGGGTGGTCAGTCAGAGGGAGTTTGATGGTTGGTTGGGGATAATTGGGGAGTCATGGGTGTAGTTGGGGAAGTGAGGGGACAGTCGAGGTGAGTGGGGTGTAGTTGGGGGACTGTCAGGTTCGGAATGGTGGTTGGGATTTGATCTGGGTGGGGTAGTCAAGGGTTTGAGGAGGTAGTCGCGGGATTGTGAGGGCAGTCGGTAGGGTTAGGGGTAATCAGTGGGCGGTTGTTAGTTGGCGGGGTCAGGAGGATGATTGTCGGGGGGGCTGAGGGGGTATTTGGGGCATTCGAGTTTTGGGAGTGTAGTTCAGTAGAGAGTCGGGGACTTAGTAGTATAGTTATCCAGGAGTGGTGTTAATCCTTCTAACCTTTCCTCAATAAATATTCTGCTCAGATAACAAACTCGGAAGCCTCTGATTTAAATCGGATAGTTTTCAGCACAGAGTAATTGCCCATGGCAAGTTTGAACTTCCCAGGCTATTCCTGTGCAGCCCTTGCCTGGGGACCTCTTGCATGGTACCTCTGGGATAGGGCTCTTTGGAGATCAGGGGCGGGATTCTCCGACCCCCCGCCTGGTCGGAGAATCGCCCAGGGCCGGCGTCAATCCCGCCCGGGGGGGAGAATCGAGTCCCGGGAGGGGGCGCGGAGGCTGCCGTGAAACACGGCCAGTTTCATGGCAGCCTTTACGACTCTCCGCATTTGTGGAGAATTGCGCCCAAATGTTATTATTGATTAACACACCACAGCTGAGGACCCTGCTGCATCACAAGGAATCTTTCATTTGAGAAAAATAGACCATTATTTTCAAGTGAGGAACAATATTTAGAATGAATCCTAACAGGTTTAAGATATTGCAGGGCAGATTGTGACACAGCTATTCAGACTTTACTGATAGCTAATGAGGCAGGGTAGAGGATGAGCAAATAAATCAGTGCTCAGTTCTAATGCAATAATTAATAATCTTTATTGTCACAAGTAGGCTTACATTAACACTGCAATGAAGTTACTGTGAAAACCCCTTGTCGCTACATTCCAGCGCCTGTTTGGGTACATGGAGGGAGAATTCAGAATGTCTAAATTACCTAACAGCTTGTCTTTCGGGACTTGTGGGAGGAAACCGGAGCACCCGGAAGAATTCCACGCAGACACCCAGGGAGAACGTGCAGACTCTGCACAGAGAGTGACCCAAGCCGGCAGTGCTATCGATTGTGCTACCGTGCCACCCACATAGGCCTACAGAATGTATTTGTCAGAGATATAAATAGTAGAACAAGTTAAACATTCATTTTGTTGAATATTTTAAATATAATCACTACACCAATGATTTAATGCAGACTCTTTAATGTTGTTCTGCATCATATGACTGAACATGGGCTAAAAAGTCAGAAATTGCATGAACCAGAAATTCTTTTAATAACTAAGATTAATAACTAATAGGAGAACCCTCAAGGAGTGTCAAATATCTCCTAATATGAAACATGATTTTTATAAAAAGGATACCGCTAATGAACCTTCAAATATACGCATTGGATGGCTTTCACGTTCATGAACTAAGCTCAGGTTTCATTTGTTCGTCAACGACAATCATTCTTTGGAAGCAACTGAGCCAGAGCACCCCAAACTATCAACATGAGCTCTCTTCTGAATCCTATTTTTTTTCAGAATCATTCACCTGTGACACAAAGGTATGTTTCTTGCTATAATAGCTCCACATTCATTGTATTTCCTTCCCTTTCCAATTGGCATCAATTGGAATAGGTTGCTTCATATTGGCTCACCTAACTGAAATTAGCAATTATACTGCGCAAGTCTATCTCATCATTGAGATTAACCTGGTGTTGTAAGGCTTCTTGCTGTGCCCACCCCAGTCCAACACCGGCATCTCCACATCATTGAGAAACATGAAAATCAGCAGAAAGTCAAAACCTACCTCATGGAATCAAAGAGTTGAAGAGGTACTTCAGAGAAGAAGCAATTGAAGCATTTGGAGTCTGGCAAAAAGCGTCTAGCAACATAGAGATACACCTATACAAAGGAATGTATACATAAACAATTCTGGCTTGCTACCTTCACAATTTTGGTCAAATGTTTCTTTTCTTCCAGACAGGTGATTGAAGAAATAATCTTATTTGATTACACTTAATCTCCTTCTAGTCACAACCTTGTAGCTGGATCTAAATTAAAAACCAGACTAGATAGGCATTTGTAATAGATTAAAGAAATATCATTCCTCTTATGCCACTGCAACTCTGCATAATCTTCCTTGTGCTTGCTTCAGAGCCGTCTCCAGCTGCTGTTTAGTTACAGGGCGGGATTCTCCGGCTGCGTTCACCCGGCGACTGGAGAATCCCGCCCGAGGTCAATGGGTTTTTCCATTGTCAGCGTCTCACCCATGGCAGTCTTCCAGCAGGCAGGGCAAAAAGAATCCAGCCCACAGTATAACATTATTGGGTGGTACGAAACAACAAAGGGAGCATGTTGTTTGGTGACTAGCCTTCCCAAAAATAAACTTTCAGTGAAAGTGAAACTAGCACGAAACTAGCTAGCACGAGGGGACATAGCCTTAAATTGAGGGGTAATAGATATAGGACAGAGGTCAGAGGTGGGTTTTTTACGCAAAGAGTGGTGAGGCCGTGGAATGCCCTACCTGCAACAGTAGTGAACTCGCCAACATTGAGGGCATTTAAAAGTTTATTGGATAAGCATATGGATGATAAGGGCATAGTGTAGGTTAGATGGCCTTTAGTTTTTTTTTCCATGTCGGTGCAACATCGAGGGCCGAAGGGCCTGTACTGCGCTGTATCGTTCTATGTTCTATGTTCTATCACTACGTCAATGCAGCTCACATTCTAATAAGGTCTGCTACCAAACAAGTGAGTTTGGTTCTGGAATTTTAATGAATTGAAAGCACAATTCATTTCACTCTGCCCTTGTTGGAAAGAATTGGGTTTTTACGTGCAATATTTTGAAAGGAAAAGCCAACAACAACTGACATTTCATCAGACACAGTTCTCTTCTTCGTTTCCATGCCAGTGGTTGATCTGAAGAAACTGGTATTTGTGTAACTGGGACACTCCATTCTTTCGGCAAATTGCAACATTTTCTGAATGGCGTATTAAATTGAGTTCGGGTGGAAACCTTCCTGATAATTACACATCATAAATAAAACATTTTGGAAAGCTCTTCTTAAATAAGACTAAAATTAAAAATTAATGAATATATTTTGTTCCAATCGTCCATTGACTTTTACATGTCAGGAACGTTTACCAGACTTCAAATGCTCCATTTGCTTCTGTTTCTAAGTACATCTTTAACTCTCTGACTCCAGGAGGTAGATTTTGACTTGTGTGCAAAAGTGACATGTATATAACAGCAAATTGGCAGCTTGCTCAATATTCCTGATTGATTTCAATGGAAATAAAGATCACAAGATTTTAACCTGCCATAGCCTGTTTTGTACTGCTGCATTCGCAATGTCAAATTACCCCAGGTCTTTAGCTACTTTCCATTTTCTTAATTGTTTACTCTCTCCCTAATTCATTGGTTAATGTTAGACAGAAATGTTTTTTTCTTGACCCCTACACTTATAAACCAAAGTGCTAATTAGCAAATACTGCTCTCCCTTTTTTTAATGCCCCTTTTCATTAGATAATGGACCATAATTTTCCTCCCAAACAGTAAAAAAGGCATCTCTCAACAAGTTTCTTCTTTCAAAAAAAGGTATTAAATGTCTGGGAGGAAATCTCATGGACAGTGCAATTTTTAGGATGTAAATTATAGCAAGTACCGGCATAGTATAAAACACATCCATCATTTACTTCAGTTGTGTTACACACATGGCACTAATTAATAGTATAGCATCAGATTCCTACAATGGGGAGAAAAGTTCAAATCTCAGTTTTGATCGAGAGCTGAACTTGGTTGTCCTCAGTGGGTGAGTTTTGACAGATCTTAATGGGTCACTGGGTGAATTATCCATCACTCAATAGGCGATGGAGAGGAAATATTATCAGAGTTCTTCCTGTCTATTTCCTTTGGTCCCATTTATTTTATTTTGTAGTTTTGCTCTGTGGATCAATAAGTTGAGAGAGAAAAGCATATGACTCAAAGTTTGAAGCAGCCTGCTTGCCAGGATACTGTGCTCTCAGGCTTTGTGTTTGGGAAAAGAAGAAGCCAGACGCTTCAGCACCAAGTAGGTAGCAGGAACTGGTTTAGGAGGGAAGCGGTTTGATTAGTTAACTGGCAACCAATAAGTTGGCCAGGGATACTGGTCTGCCTGACAACCGTCAATAATTGGTTCTTGCTGGGTGACGTTTCTGAGATACTTCCAGAAGTGATTAGATCTCAGAAGTGAAGGAAGCTGTATTCTCTGTCTGCTGCCTGCTGTTTGTAGGTAGAAGCTAAAGATCTTTTAAGTGTATTAAAACCAGCAGCTTGTTGCTCTTCAGAGGATGAAGTAACATAACTGATTTATTGTTTTGAAAGAAGCGAGTGTCAAGCATATCCTTTGCTGCGAACCCGAAATGATGATGACTCTGCAAGGAACGTAGAAAACCTTGCCTGAGATGATCATACCAAGCCTGGAAACCCAAAGCCTGACATTCAGAAAGACAGTGACTGGAAGTCATCCCTGTGAATGAAAAATGACTATCCTCTTGTTTTATTAATATTTTATTTCCCTTTCCAGTACCTTCTCCCCTCATGTGTGTGTATATGTGTGTCTGTAAAGAATGGGGTGAGTTAGAAAGCTGTGTGTGTGTGTGGGGAGGGTAGTGCTGGCATTGGGAAATGGGTAGTAGATAACCAGTTACATTTTCTGTCTGGTTAATTAAACATTATTCATTAAAAAAAAGGTTACTTGCGTTTTTACATTTCAAACCTTGTGACTGTAGTTTATTGGACTCAACCTTGGGTATTCAATTAAACCTAATTTCACTGGTGTTGAACTCCAGGTCAAGTGGGGCTGGAATTGATCACACACTAGCCCAGGGTGTCATAACAACATCATCAATGATACTTATATCAACGAAAAGTGTACCCATCCTGGGGCTCAGGTTAGTGCTACCACAAGTCGAAGGATGTTGTGTCCAAGGGAAATTGTGCAACATATAGTTGTGGAAACCCAGGCTATTGAAAATAATATATGCATTCTTTCAAATGCATGCAGGTGTTAGTATGTAACAGGGTCAGATGATTAGTATTAATATAATAAGCAAATAGGGAAATTTTTGACTTTGGTGGACAATATTGTAAAATAAGAAAATCAATCAGTCACCCAATATACAGCACACCTGCTTTCCTTCCATTGAAGCAAAAATCAGGTGGAGTGCTTCCCCCCCCCCCCCCCCCCCCCCCCATTTTACACTATTGACAAAAGATACAAGTACTTTCAAGAAGTTAGAAGCAGGGCTAATATTGATTTTTGGTGATGCTGTACATTTGGTGCGAACAAATCGGCAGCTCTGGGGCAGAATAATTTGCGCAACCTGTTGCGTGTTCTTCGGCGGCAGTGGTGGCCCGCCAGGGGGATCTTCTGGTTCCGTGGTTGTCAATGTGATTTCCTGTTGAATGTACCCCTCGTCGCCAAGAAACCCGAGGTGGGGGTGCGCCATCAGTGGGACTGGAGGATCCCACCAACATGACCAGCTGGTAAATTCTGATCATAGATCCCTCCTGATTTTGAGTTACATTGACTTCAAATTTTCAAACTGCCACAATGAGATTGAAACTCATGTTCTCTGAACGGTTTGTTCAGGTGTCTAGATTACGTGTCCAGTAACCTAATAATTGCCCAATGAAATGGCCAATTTTGGCAATCCAAGTGGTTGTCCAACACAACATTACCGATTCCATTCCTCATCTCCTGCACTTTCCATTATTATCAAATATTTTCTTCAAGTGTTTAATCAAATTCTTGTTGAAGGTTGCAATTGATAGAGCTTCCATATCCACTTGTGATAATGCACTCGGCAGTGAATTAGACTTTGTGTCAATTTTCTTTCTTAGATTCTCTTTAATGCTTTGAGTACTTTTCCTAAACTAGCATCACTTTGATGCCAATTTGCACAGGATTAAATCTTTCCCGGTTTCACCTTCAATGTCTTTCAAAGTTTTGAACACTTCCATTAGAATTGGTGGTGCAGGCTCAAAGGGGCGAATGGTCTACTCCTGCTCCTATTTTCTATGTTTCTAGATTGCCCCTTCTGCTCGACCAAAAGAATCGCATGGGTGAATTTTAACCTCCAAAAACAGGTGGATAGTGCTTGAGTGTAACGTTCACATTTTTAAAATCTCAAACTCGACCCCAAACTGCCCACTTCAGGGTTTAATGGAGATGGGATAGGGAACAGGCAGGTAATTCACTCCCAGGAGGGGTTTGACAATTTTAGTATCTATGAATGAAGCTGGCAGTTTCAGATTGAATCTGTTTCAGATTCATAACCCTTACTGGTTGTGTTTCCCAGGCGACAGGAAACCCAGCAGTTCAAGGGAGGTGAGGACCGCTTCAGAGAGAAGCTAAGTCTATTTACAGCACTAATTGTGTGCCACGAGGGGTAGCAGTGCTTTTTCCCAGCTCAATCAACTCTCCTTCTTTCCTTGGATTAGATATTCCTTCCATTAGACTATCCATCCCCCTACCATCACATGAAGACCTACCAGACTCAGGGGTTGGACTCCCACACACCCTGTGCAGGAATTGAACACATCGGGAATCAGAATCAACCAACACCACCCCCCCTCCCCCGCCCAACAAGGTCAAGGATATTGGGCCTCCAACACACTCCTACGAGCAGCTGCAGTCTCTTTACCTGGACCTGCTCTGGACTTCTGCCTGCCCAGCTGGAAGGAAACATGTCAATAAGATTGACCTCCTCAAAGAAAAATTCCATGCTGTGGAGTTATGCAGGGATGCAGGGGAACATTGACTTCTGGTTTTCCCATCCAAAGCTCCATCACCCCCCGCCCCCACCCCCGCTCTCCCCCATTTACACAACCCACCTCCGTGAATAGTTTTACAAATCCTGCATCCTGATAATACTCTCCATTCTCTGTCAAGCCTTATTCTTGTCAATCTGCAATGTATCTTTTCTATGGCTACAATATCCTGTCTGTAGTGTGCTTTCCAAAACCATATATTGTACTCTTATTCGGACCCAACCTTTATTTTAGATTTGAAACGCTCCTACATCATACCCAGAACCCTATTTGTTCGCTCCAGTGTTTTCCACCTGAAACTTGTTTCTAAATATATGTGTATCTGCCCCTTCTTAACATGTGCATTCCTTCATTCTGTTGAGAATTTTCCTAGTTAGGGTATATTCCAACAATTTATCACTTCCCATCTATCTATGTCCAACTGGGATGGCCGTATTTCTGCCCATTCCTCTTTCCATTGCCCCCCAGTATTTTCTCACAATCATCCTGACAGTTCAGACACCCTTTAGCAACCTGTAAGGGGAAGGCAAAAGAAAAAATCTGCTGAAAGCAGAAAATGTTGGAAACACTCAACAGGTCAGGCAACATCTGTGGGGAGAGAAAAACAAAGTCAACAAATTAGTTTGATACATTTTATCAGAAGTGGAAAATATTAGAGATGCACAACTTTCAGGGAAGTATAGCGTCAGGGAAAAGGGGGCAGAGAAAGAATTAAAAACTGCAAATCCCTCCCTAACAGAATTGTGGGTCTACCTACACCACATGGATTGTAGCGGTTCAACAAGGCAGCTCACTGTCAGCTTCTCAAGGGCAATTCGGGATGGGTAATAAGTGCTGACCTAGCCAGTGATGCCCAAATCCTATGAAAGAATTAAAAATTGTCTCTGTATAAATAAATCATACAGGAGACGACAAAGGAAAAATAAATTTGATTCACTCAAATGTCAAGACTGTAGGCCTGATAGCTTGCTTATGATTTCCATTTCCTTGATGAAATAGACACAGGTGCTCAATCTTACATATTATGCACCCTTTCTGCTGTTCCATCGTACAATGTGCCTTTGTTCTATTGCCTGCAACAGTAGTGGACTCGCCAACATTAAGAGCATTTAAATGGTCATTGGATAAACATATGGATGATAATGGAATAGTGTAAATGGGCTTTAGATTGGTTTCACAGGTCGGCGCAACATTGAGGGCAAAGGGGCCTGTACTGCGCTGTAATGTTCTATTGTCCTGCTAGAAATGACTATGAAGAGAGATTAGATAAAAGTCATTTGTTTTGAGCAGTTTTATTTGATATTTTGGATTTTCTTTCAATTTTCCATCTTTCACCTCTACTGAAATAGTGAGTGGTACAGGGGTCAATTCCATGGATTCTGATGCCAAATAACTATTCTCCATAATTTCCCGCAGACGGCTGGGGCTCATTTAATGGTTCATTTAAATATACAGATTTAGATATTGACCAGCAAGAACGATATCCAGATCGCGACACCTTGCATGATTGCATTGAATCTTGCGAGACATTTGAAGCAGAGTAATTCAGGCACCAAGTTGGGTGCGATGAGGCCGTTGAATATCGACCCCAAGAAACAAAAGGGTCATTACATTGTGGAAGCTGTTTATGGATACAGGGAAATGCTTGGCTTACAATTGCTATTTCACATTACTTGTATGATTAATATAGGGTACCAGAGTAAATGAGCTACCAGAGGTGCTTGGTTAAAGGCTAGGCAATAACTCATTAAAGGCGAGGGAATCATTGTTTTTCCCCAGTTCGAGACCTTTTTGATGACAAGTATCATGTAACCTTGCTTGCTTAAAATTCAAAGTAAGGTCAAAAGACAATAGGCAGAATTTTCACATGCCTGAAAAATCTTTAAATTCTTTGAGGAGTTAACGAGGAAGTTAGACAAGGGCGAGCCAGTGGACATAATCTATTTGATTTTCCAGAAGGCCTTTGACAAGGTGCCATACAGGAGGTTGCTAAATAAGGTAAGAGCCCATGGTGTTAGGGGGAAGGTACTGGCATGGATAGAGGATTGGCAGAAGGCAGAGAGTGGGGATATAGGGGTCTTTAAGACAGAGACAGGTAGTGTCACAACACCATGGGCTAGTGTGCAGTCAATTCCAGTCCCACGTGCCCCGGAGTCACAACACAAGTGAATTAACCAATAATTCTTTTAAAAATACCTAAAGTCTTTGGCTGCCCAATAATCAGTCACCAGATTTGTAAGTGAAAACATTGGGCGGGAGTCTCTGACCCTGCCGGGTCGGAGAATCGGCGGGGGGCGGCGTGAATCCCGCCCCCACTGGCCGCCAAATTCTCCGGCACTGGAGATTTGGCCGGGATGCGAATCGCGCTGCGCCAGTGGGTGGCCGCGTGCAGCGGGCCCCCCGCCGATTCTCCGGCCCGCGATGGGCTGAAGTCCCGCTGGTTCTTTGCCAGTCCCGCCAGTGTAAATTAGACATGGTCCCTTACTGGCGGGACCCGGCGGCACGGGCAGGCTCCAGGGTCCTGGTGGGGGGGCACGGGGCGGTCTGGCCACCCATTATTACTGTTTATTTATCACATAAGCTGTCATGAAACATGCAGTAAATACTACTGGTTAACGACAAGCTAATACCTAATGCACACTTTAACTTACTCCCACCCTCTACACATACACACAGACACTGAAGGGTGGAAAGGGGTAAAAATCATTTGTGGAGGGAAGAGTCTTTGTTCCAGGAGATGGTTTTGGTACACTTTTCTTCACAGCAAGCTTGCAGATTTAAGTCTTTGGTTTTAAGCCTGTAATGATCTTCTTTGCAGATTCATTACTTCAGTTACCCTGTAGTTTAAAAATGCATTACTCAGATTTTCCTGGAGAGGTTGCTTTCCTCGATGCCATCGTGTTAGCTGGGATGATGTCTGTTGGGACTGCAGTGTGTATACGCGGCTGCAGCTTGTCAGCCTCCTGAGTGTCAACCACGGAATTGGCGATTCTGGCACCATTTCTCATTAGAATCAATTGTGTTCAACATGGTGCCAGTGCTAGCTCCTTAACACTAGCGGAATCAGTGCAGGTGTGGCGCCAGTTCTGCTGTTGTGAAAGTCCACAAATTCTGCATTGGCGTCAAAACTTAGTCTCAGAATCCCGCCCCTTATTTCTCATCAAACTGGGCTTTAAGTTTGCGGTTTGTCTTCAGACCTCTGTAGCTCCAGGAAAACAGCACCCAGAGGCTTTCTGGAGAGAGTTAACTTGGTCTTTCTGGAGAGAGTTAGCTTGATCCTTTCACTCTGCTGCCAGAAACAAAATTGAAACCAAACTCAAATCTTGCAACTCTGAAAAACATCCTCGTGGAATAAGATTCAATCACCACCTGCCACCGGGCCTTGTGGGGCAATTCATTGGTTACCAGCAATCAATCAAACCAAGTCCCAACCCATCTCTCTGTCAATGATGCGGCCAGTCTTCAGCTTCTGTTTGAACCAACACAGCCTTCCAGATTCTTCCTGATTGAATTAAAGATACAGGCTTGTTGCGTTAAAGTAAGATGCCCATTAATCGTCCATGGATCAAAGATATAGAGGTAAAAATAAAAGAAAGGGGAGATCAGAGAATAAGCAGGGAACAAATTGGAAGGTATAAGGAGTAATGGGGAGATGGCAAGAGAGTGGAGATGAGAAACCTATCAGCCATGAACGAATGGCAGAGCAGACTCGATGGGCCATATGGCCTAATTCTGCTCCTACATCTTATGGAAATAAACTATGCAACACAACATTTTGGAATCCCAATATTTCTTATATCATTTATACAATTCCAAAAAGAGCACTATTGTAGAGGTCTTGTGGGGCAAAGGGGAGCATCTCTGCATCTCATAGAATCCCTATTCAACTAATTGATTCTGCAACCGATCCCCCAAAGGAGCATCTCACCTTGGCCCACGACCCCATCCTATCCCCATAACCGCACCTAACCTTTTTGGACACTAAGGGGCAATTTAGAATGGCCATGAAACCAAACTTGCATATCTTTGGACTCTGGGAGGAAACCAAAACACCAGAAGGAAACCCATCCAGACACTGGGAGAATGTACAAACTCCACACAGACAGTCTCCCAAGGTCAGAACTGAACCTGGGCCCCTGGCGCTGTGAGGCAGCAGTGCTAACCACTGTGCCTACGTGCCATCAGAAGGTACGGGTCCGGGTCCCAGCCCAGAATTTGATGACCAAGGAAGGTGCGTTTGTAACACGGTAAAAGAGTTTGAAATCAACCAGCAGATCCTTCCAATATCCCCTGCCATTTTGCACAAGAGCAGGGGAGAGAACTGGTCAACCAGGTGATGAAAATAAAATTGGAGCCTGCGCCATCACTGTCCTAAGCTCCTGGCCACACCTTACATGTAAAAATGCATGTTACCATAGCAACACGGATTTCCTGAGTTAATAGTAGCACACCATCACAACTATATATTAAATGGAGTATAAATGTAGATATTTTGTACTTGAAACAGGAAAGAAGCAAAGACCTTAGTACAATGCCTGTGGGGGAAGGTATATTGAATTGCATAGCAGAAAGGTATGAAGAAGTCAACTTATTTATTTTCTGTACCATTATAATCCTACTGATAATCAACACAGTACTAAAGAAATTTGCAGCTCGGGCCTTGTGCGGAAGCATCTACAATTGAACGAATGGAACAGTCAGTTGTCCTGTTGATGCTTGTTAAAAGTTTTCACAATTGCGTTATGTGATCCAAACTTGCCTAGTTGAGGGCAAAAGTGGGAACGCAACTCCCAGCATGCCTTGGGTGTTTCGCATTTTTGTAGTACTTCAGGCCAAAAGAGGGCCCAATGCACCTGCACAAAAATAAAACAGCACAAAAACCACAATTGTGTAACTGGGAGCAGAACACTTTAATTGAGAAGAGCCCTAGGGAGGGATAGGGTGAGGTTCCAAAGAACAATTGCAGAGAGGGGACAGGAAAAGGTCCCAGTTAAGAAGAAAGAGGAACAGAGGAAGCAGCTCCAAGCAAAAAATAGTTTGCAGCTAGCAGACCATTTGTACAGAGGTCTCAGGAGATTACCTGACAATTTAAGAGGGCTTAGGAGAAGCCCAGGCAGCAGAAGGTTTGCGACACCATGTTGCTGGCCCTTGAGGTGAAGGTAACATTTGGAGCGTTAGTTTTGCTTGTGAGTGGCGAGGCTGTTATATGAGGCCCCGATGACGAGCGGAGCCACAAATAGGAGGAGATCGGAGTACTTCCGGTTGCACCGGGGGATGAGACAGGGGTGTCCCCTGTCCCCCTTGCTCTTTGCGTTGGCAATTGAGCCCCTGGCCATGGCGTTGAGGGAGTCGAGGAATTGGAGGGGTCTGGTGCGGGGAGGGGAGGAGCACCGAGTGTCACTTCACGCAGATGACTTGTTGCTATATGTGGCGGACCCAATGGGGGGATGCCGGAGGTGATGAAGATTCTTAGGGAATTTGGGGGATTCTCAGGGTACAAGCTCAGCCTGGGTAAGACTGAGTTGTTTGTCGTGCACCCGGGGGATCAGGAGGAGGGGATTGGTAGGCTCCCACTGAAAAGGGCAGGGAGGATCTTTAGGTACCTGGGAGTCCAGGTGGCTAGGAGCTGGGGGGGCCCTACACAAACTTAACCTCACAAGGCTGGTGGAGCAAATGGAGGAGGAGTTTAAAAGATGGGACATGTTGCCGCTGTCGCTGGCGGGCAGGGTGCAGTCAGTCAAGATGACGGTGCTCCCGAGGTTTTCGTTCCTGTTCCAGTGCCTCCCCATCCTTATCCCGAAGGCCTTATTTAGGAGGGTCAACAGGAGTATTATGGGATTTGTATGGGCGCATGGGAATCCGAGGGTGAGAAGGGTGTTTTTGGAGCGGGGCAGGGATAGGGGGGGCTAGCGCTGCCCAACCTCTGTGGGTACTATTGGGCTGCCAACACAGCGATGGTGCGTAAGTGGGTAATGGACGGGGAAGGGGCAGCATGGAAGAGGATGGAGATGGCGTCCTGTGTGGACACGAGCCTGGAGGCACTGGTAACGGCGCCGCTGCCGCTCCCTCCAATGAGGTATACCACAAGCCCAGTGGTGACGGCTACCCTCAAAATCTGGGGGCAATGGAGACGGCATAGGGGGGAGGTGGGAGGCTCGACGGAGTCCCCAATATGGGGGAACCACCGGTTTGTTTTTGGGGTTGCAGGGCGAGGGGAGAAATGTGTACATGTGTTTATTGATTATGCCGGTTGCTAATCTATTTCTTCTCTTTGTAGTTACTGGGGGGTGGGGGGGGGGGGTTGGTTTTGGGGGTTATTGTGTTTCTTTTGCTTCTTTTTTTATTGTTAATACGGTTTTCTTGTTGTTATTTTCTGTTTTTGATATTTTGTGAAAATCTCAATAAAAATTATTTAAAATTAAAAAAAAGTTTTGCTTGTGAGTTAGTGCTGAAGTACAGAATTGGGAATCCAGGGCAATGGAGTCTCAGGAGATGAGATTGGAACCTTAAGAGGTGCACAGTTGTTGAGGCTGTCTGAGTTAGATTAATTGTTGAAACCGAATTCCAAGGCAAGATCCTTGCAGGTAAAGACTGTAATCCCTCTGGAGAGAGACAGGGTTTCAATAAAATTGGTTGACTCAGTGTGTTTACTGATATTTGGGTGGGTTGTTGAAAAACCCATGGAATCTGTCTTGGTCGCATCTACCATTTGTTGTGTGGGGTGGTGTGTTCAACCACAGTTTTCCTGTTAATTCACATGTACCCCATATTAACCATGAATATTAGGGTATAAAATAAATATCATAAATTTTATTTTTGTTTATTCAAATCCCATATAATATTGTGGCTTTATTATTTTAGCAAGTATTTTGCATCTTAAATCTTGTCTCATTGTTTAAAAAAAGTTACTTGTCCCTAACTGATTATATCAAGAATCTGGGGGCCTGGTCCAGGATCATATGATAAATTGGGAAATTGGGGCACTTGTGAGATTCTGAGTCCACGGACAAATATAAGTGCTGGTACTTGTGAGGTTACGGTCGATAGGATTTCCATGGCGAATATTTATTAGATTGATTGAAAAGCAGAATAGCTTTGTCAATTGCTATGACTTTTCTGGAGAGGACAGGTTTTCAACTTAGCGTTAAAAGCATCAGCGAGGAAAGCAGACATAATTGAGGTAACAGCACAGCATTTGTAATTTGTCGAAGAGAAGACTTACACAGGTATAACACACCGTGAGTCAGCTAGAATTCAGTTGGAGATGAAGCCGCTTGAGACAGAAAAGGGGATGAAACAGTTTGAGATAAAAAGAGACAGAGAAAAGCAAAAAGATGGGCCAAGATTTTCCATACCCAATTGAGGGCAAGTGTGTTTGGTGGCGTGATTGGAACACCTCACAAGCAGGCTCTCGGCACGTTTCCTGGTGGTGTAAATCCAGGACACGGTTGTCCATTCTCTCCATTAATGGCGAGCTGCTGTTTTCTGCTGTTGGCCACTGAGAACGTAATTTAAATAAAATTGCATGTCATTGTTGTAGCCACACACCAGAATTATTCCCCCACATCAAATTTAAATTCCATGTCCACATGGTTTCAGAATATGTAATTTACAACTGCCTTTGAAAGGTGTACACCTGACGATCTGAACTTTGAGAGGAACCCGGAGGTGAGGGCATGCAAATTAGTCCAGCCCTCACGAGGATCCTAATGCAAGGAAGCGGCTCTGCAGATTCAGGGTTGGGTGGGGGCGTTGGGTGGGCAGGGAGAGGCAAGTCTCTATGGCAGCTTATCCATAGCTGGGCTGTGGTGCCAGGCAAGGACAGCAGGGTTAGAGAGAAGGGAGAGGAGGGGAACCTCTCGGCAGAGCAACAGTGTGGAGGGGTGGGATGGGATGGGGGACAATTGGGCCATGCAATTGATAAAGTGTTTGGCAATTGAACATTCTTTTACAACTGTGTTATGGGGCTTCAGAACCATTGGGCTACTAGGCAAGTTGTGAAAGATGAGCATGGATCACTCACTGAGTTTGGTGCTCCGAACACTCGGCATTGTAGTTAAAGAGGGATGGAACATTAACCCTCATGCTTCAAGCAAACCACTGAGCCTTTGAATGCAGATTAAGCGAATGACTATCCTTATACTGATAGCCCAGGATGTAATTGAATGGCTGAAGCTGCCCCCACTCTGTCAGATTCTGTGGGGTGGATATGGGTAGAGTTTTGGTCTGGCATCAAACTGATTACTGGGCATTCATTTGGTGGCCAGAACTCTCCCAGAGCTTCTTATTCCTTCCAGAGTGAAGGCTCGATGCAGGGGACACCCTTTAAATATGGCGCAGGATTACCGAAGGCCTGATGTCAAGGTGGGAGGGGGAGGATGGGCTTTCAGCCAGTGATTTGACGTGAAACCACTGCCTCTGCATTTTTTAGACGAAGTGCCACACAACACTGCAGAAAAAGACGCCATTTGTGTGAACAGGTCAAACATCAATTTACCCGCCCAAAATTGGATGTTTGCCACTGTCTGGGAGGATTTCATCCTTGACCTTGAAACAAAATGGAAATAATAAAGTTGAATTCGAAGAAGAAGAAAAAGAAAGAGCAAAGAAATTGGAAATACAAAAGCTTGAGCTTCAGACAGAGAAAGACAATAGATAGCATGAATTGGCGAGAAAAAGCTTAGGTTGTGGAATGAACGAGAGTCTAACAGTTTGGATGAGGAATCGAGTCCCACTCCGAGCTTTAATGATATCAAAGACTTTGCTTATTGCTTAAATTCGCTGATGATGTATCTGAGAGATGTTTTACCTCGTTAGCAAAAGTGGCCAAAAGGCTAATGTGCCCAGAGGACACATGGTCTCATTTCACAAAGTGTTTTGGTTGGGAAGGCTATGGATGTGTAATCTAGCCTTAAACCATTGAGGTAATTAAAACTGCAGTACCTAATGGTTACTAGCTTGTTCCTGAAGCATATCAGTTAACATTTTGGACTTTAAAGAAAAGACCAAATTAAATTTCTGTAGAATTTGCGAGGGAGAAAGAAATATTGTTTGACAGCTGGTTTTGGACAAATAAATTGCAGCAAACGTTTCAGAATGTGAGGGAACTGATAATGCTGGTCGGATGTTGAAAATGCATCCCAAGCTCTTAGGTCACACCTGGAAGACCAGAAGGTTTCTCAGATACAGGAAGTAGTGGTTCTGGCAGATAGGTATGACATATCACTTAAGCAGCTAGGGGTCAATAGATCTTCATTGTAAACCCACACGGCGGCTGGATAAATAGAAGACTCCAGCTTAAGGGAGAAGGCAGGAGCTGATCTTATGAATAGGAATGAATGTGTAGAGGATAAAAATGATGCAAACAAACAAGTATGTTTTTATTGCCATATGACAGAGCTGGTAAGGTAAAGTCAACATCGTTCCAGGTGACCAAATGCTGCTTTCCCCTTTGAGGTGGAGGGCTGACTGCTGGTGGATTAAGCTGAGGATCACTCCACCTCAGGTGAGGGACAATGTTTAGAAGACCGGCCTTCATGATAACTTTACAAGTATGGGAATAGCTAGTCTTGATCTGCACCACAAACCAGATATCTAGCCCATTGAGCTAAGCCATCCCCCACAGTAAAGCACCTCAAAGCCGATTATTGGAAGCTGAAGAGGTGAGGCCGTATTGGATTTGGTACTGGGTAATGAACCAGGATAGGTGTCAGATTTGGAGGTAGGTGAGCATTTTGGTGATAGTGACCACAATTCGATTACGTTTACTTCAGAGATGGAAAGGGATAGGTATATACCGCAAGGCAAGAGTCATATCTGGGGGAAAGGCAATTATGATGCGATGAGGCAAGACTTAGGATCCATCGGCTGGAGAAGAAAACTGCAGGGGCTGGGCACAATGGAAATGTGGAGCATGTTCAAGGAACAGCTACTGTGTGTCCTTGATAAGTATGTACCTGTTAGGCAGGGAGGAATTGGTCGAGCGAGGGAACCATGGTTTACTAAAGCAGTTGAAACACTTGTCAAGAGGAAGAAGGAGGCTTATGTAAAGATGAGACGTGATGGTTCAGTTAGGGCACTTGAGAGTTACAAGTTAGCTAGGAAGGCTCTAAAGAGAGAGCTAAGAAGAGACAGGACAGGACATGAGAAGTCTTTGGGTGGTAGGATCAAGGATAACCCTAAAGTTTTCTATGGATATGTCAGGAATAAAAGAATGACTAAGGTAAGAGTAGGGCCAGTCAAGGACAGTAGTGGGAAGTTGTGTGTGGAATCCAAGGAGATAGGAGAGGTGCTAAATGAGTATTTTCCGTCTGTATTCACACAGGAAAAAGACAATGTTGTTGAGGAGAATACTGAGATACAGGCTACTAGACTAGAAGGGCTTGAGGTTCATAAGGAGGAGGTGTTAGCGATTCTGGAAAGTGTGAAAATAGATAAGTCCCCTGGGCCGGATGGGATTTATCCTAGGATTCTCTGGGAAGCCAGGGAGGAGATTGCTGAGCCTTTGGCTTTGATCTTTAAGTCATCTTTGTCTTCAGGAATAGTGCCAGAAGACTGGAGGATAGCAAATATTGTCCCCTTGTTCAAGAAGGGGAGTAGAGATAACCCCGGTAACTATAGACCAGTGAGCCTTACTTCTGTTGTGGGAAAAGTCTTGGAAAGGTTTATAAGAGATAGGATGTATAATCATCTGGAAAGGAATAATTTGATTAGAAATAGTCAACATGGTTTTGTGAAGGGTAGGTCGTGCCTCACAAACCTTATTGAGTTCTTCGAGAAGGTGACCAAACAGGTGGACGAGGGTAAAGCAGTTGATGTGGTGTATATGACTTTCAGTAAAGCGTTTGATAAGGTTCCCCATGGTAGGCTATTGCAGAAAATACAGAGGCCTGGGATTCAGGGTGATTTAGCAGTTTGGATCAGAAATTCTTGAAATAGAAGACAAAGGGTGATGGTTGATGGGAAATGTTCAGACTGGTGTCCAGTTACTAGTGGTGTACCACAAGGATCTGTTTTGGGGCCGCTGCTGTTTGTCATTTTTATAAATGACCTGGAGGAGGGCGTAGAAGGATAGGTGAGTAAATTTGCAGATGACACTAAAGTCGGTGGAGTTGTGGACAGTGCAGAAGGATGTTACAAGTTACAGAGGGACATTGATAAGCTGCAGAACTGGGCTGACAGGTGGCAAATGGAGTTTAATGCAGAAAAGTGTGAGGTGATTCATTTTGGAACGAATAACAGGAAGACAGAGTACTGGGCGAACGGTAAGATTCTTGGTAGTGTGGACGAGCAGAGAGATCTCGGTGTCCATGTCCATAGACCCCTGAAAGTTGCCACCCAGGTTGAGAGGGTTGTTAAGAAGGCGTACGGTGTGTTAGCTTTTATTGATAGAGGAATTGAGTTTCGGAGCCATGAGGTCATGTTGCAGTTGTACAAAACTCTGGTGCGGCGGCATTTGGAGTATTGCGTGCAGTTCCGGTCGCCGCATTATAGGAAGGATGTGGAAGCATTGGAAAGGGTACAGAGGAGATTTACAAGGATGTTGCCTGGTATGGAGGGAAGATCTTACGAGGAAAGGCTGAAGGACTTGAGGCTGTTTTCGTTAGAGAGAATAAGGTTAAGAGGTGACTTAATTGAGGCATACAACATGATCAGAGGATTAGATAGGGTGGACATTGAGGGCCTTTTTCCTCGGATGGTGATGTCCAGCACGAGGGGACATAGCTTTAAATTGAGGGGAGATAGATATAGGACAGATGTCAGAGGTAGATTCTTTACTCAGAGAGTAGTGGAATGCCCTGCCTGCAACAGTAGTGGACTCGCCAACACTAAACGCATTCAAATGGTCATTGGATAGGCATATGGACGATAAGGGAATAGTGTAGATCGGCTTTAGAGGGGTTTCACAGGACGGCACAACATCGAGGGCCAAAGGGCCTGTACTGCGCTGTAATGTTCTATGTTCTATGAATGGTAAACTGGTGGTAATAATAGGAATGCTTAATAAATCATCAGAAACACTGTTCTTGTAAAGGAAATAGATGTTAAAACATTGCAATTGCTACAAGTGGTAAATGTACCCTCAGAACACAAGGGGATACTTCCTTGAATATCGCTGAGGTAAGTCAGGTTACAGAAGTTATTGAGGTTTTGTCTTGAAGAGAGCTGTCCCTTAGTCCTCCAACACAAGAAAGACATTGATAATGGCTAATGATACGACTTGTGTTGTAGCTGGTTTGATGAAGGAAAAAACATCAATAAGTGGTATTCTTGGGAATTCTGAACCTGTTTCTTTGTGTCAGGTCAATTTACAATCTGACTTACGAAACGGAGTTGCTACTATGGCACTCTAGTTTACCGGCTGAAGGGTTAGATTTCACATTGAGTAATGATTTGGCTAGCATAGATGATAACATGACAAGGAACACGTTGCAGTAGTTATGTGATCATTATTTTTAAAAATTATTTTTGTTCTTCTCCTTTTTCACATTTTCTCCCAAATTTGCACTCACCAACAATAAACAATAAGCAGTACCGAATATAATGTCAACCCCCATATCAACAACAATCCCATCCTCCCACCAACCCCCAAACAAATGCCGGCATGTTAACATAAACAAATAGCAAAAAGGAATCAGGAATTACCCATAGTCACCATTAACACATACAGACCCCTCCCCCAACCCCCCACCCCCCCACTAATGTTTGATGTTATCCAATTCTTGAAAGTGCATAATGAATAACGCCCATGAATTGTAGAACCCCTCCATCTTCCACTCAGTTCAAACTTAACCTTCTCAAGGTTCAAGAATTCCAACATGTCCCCCCGCTACGCCAGGGTACAGGGTGGAGAGGTGGTTTTCCATGCCAACAGGATCCGCCTTCGGGCGATCAATGAGGCGAAGGCTACATCTGCCTCTGCACCCATTTACAACCCTGGTTGGTCCGACACCCCGAATATGGCCTCCCGGGGGGCCGGGTCCAGTTTCACGTGCGCCACTTTAGAGATTACCCTATAAACCTCCTTCCAGTAATCCTCCAGCTTTGGAAAAGACCAAAACATATGAACGTGATTTGCGGGCTCCCCCTCTTCTACCCCCTCAAAGAGCTGGCTCATCTTCGCCCTCGTGTGATGTGCTGTATTTACCACCTTCAGCTGTATCAGCCCCAACCTCGCGCGCGAGGTGGAGACGTTCACTCTCCGAAACACTTCACACCAGAACCCCTCCTCCACACCGTCTCCCAACTCTTCCTCCCAGTTTGCAATTATCTCTTCCAGTGGTGCCTTCTCCTCTTCCAAAATAGCCCTGTAAACCGCCAACACTAACCTCTTCTCCAGTCCCCCTGTCGTCAGCACCTCCTCCAGCAATGTGGAGGCCGGCTCCACCGGGAAGCTCTGTTTCTCCTTCCTGACAAAATCTTGAACCTGCATGTATCGAAACATTTCCCTCTGCTCCAGCCCATACTTCGCTTCCAGCTCCTTCAATCCTGCAAACCGACCCCCAAGAAACAAATGATTTAGTGTCTGAAACCCCTTCACCTCCCATTTCCGAAAATGTCCGTCCCGCTTCTCTGGCTCAAATCTGTGGTTCTCCCGAATTGGCATTTCCCTTGACCCTGCCCCCAACCCGGTGTTGCCGAAACTGCCTCCAAATTCTCAATGAACCTATTATTACCGGACTCCCTGAGTATTTCCCCTGGGCCATCGTGAGCGGCGTTGTTGCTAGCGCCTTCAATCCTGACCCCCTACACAAACTGTCCTCCATTCTGACCCACTGGGAATCAACCCCTCTGACCCAGCTCCGCACCTTATCTACATTCACTGCCCAGTAATAAAACATCAGGTTCGGAAGACCCAAACCCCCTGCCTGCCTTCCCCTCTGTAGCAGCACCTTTATAACTCCGGCCACCTTCGCTCCCCATATGAACGAGGTAATCATTCCTTCAATTTCTCAAAAAAAGCCTTTGGCAGGAAAATCAGCAGGCATTGGAAAGTAAACAGAAAATGTGGCAACATGTTCATTTTAACCGCCTATACCTGACCCGCCAGTGACAGAGGGAGACCATCCCACCTTGCCAGATCCGCTTTCACTCTCCCCACCAAACTAGAAATGTTGTACCTCCAGATTCCCCCCCCACCCCCACTTCTGAGCAACCTGCACCCCCAGGTACCTGAAGTGAGTCCCTGCCCGACGGAATGGCAGCCCCACCAACCCTGCCCACACCCCTGGCCAAGATACCACAAAATACTCACTCTTGTCTCGATTTAGTTTGTACCTGGAGAAAAACCCAAACACTCGAAGCAGCTCCAATATTCCCCCTACTGACACACTTGGGTCCGACACATATAACAACAAGTCATCAGCAAATAAGGACACCGTTTTCTCTGTCCCCCCAGCACTATCCCTTTCCATGCACTCGAACTTCAATGCGATGGCCAACGGCTCAGTCGCGAGTGCAAACAACAGGGGGAACATAGGACATCCCTGCCTAGACCCACGGTGGAGAAAAAAGTATTTAGAGCTCATGATATTTGTGCGGCCACTCGCCCTCGGCTCCTTATATACTAGTTTTACCCAGCCCACAAATCTTGGTTCAATCCCAAACTGTTCCAGAACTGCCATCCAGTACCCCCATTCTACCCGGTCAAACGCTTTCTCGGCATCCAACCACCTCTGTTTCCTTCCCCTCCGCCGGTGCCATAACCACATTCAATACGCTTCTAACATTCGAAAAGAGCTGCCTTCCTCTCACGAACCCCGCCTGATCTTCACCTATAACCTTCGGGAGGCACTCCTCCAGCCTGCCTGCCAGTACCTTCACCAATACCTTTGCATCCACGTTTAAAAATGATATGGGCCTATTCAACCCACACTCCGTCAGACGCTTATCTTTTTTAAGCAATAGGGAATTCGATGCCTCCCCCAAAGTTTATGGTAACACCCGCTTTCCTATCGCCTCCTCAAACATCCCCACCATCAGGGGTGCCAGCTTATCCTTGAATTTTCCATAATATTCCACTGGAAACCCATCTGGCCCTGCCACCTTCCCTGACTGCATCCTCCCAATCTCATCTTTTATCTCCTGCTCCACTATCGCTCCTTCTAATGTAGCCCTGTCCCCCTCCCCTAATCTCGGGTACTCCAGCCCATCTAGAAATTCCTGCATCTCCCGGTCTCCCCCAAGTGGCTCTGACCTGTACAACCTCTCATAGAATGCCTCAAAGACCTTGTTAATCAGATCCGGAGACACCACCAACTTCCCTGCCTTGTCCGACACCTGAATAATTTAGTAATTATTTGATCTTATAGGTGCCTTGCCAAACATCCCAAAATTATGGTGGCCAAACATGAGAAGTTGATTGCCAATAATGAGCAATTAAAGGAAAGGCTGATCAATATAGAGAACGAGCTTCCATGCACGAAAGGTGCATTTGCTAATAAAAAATTAGAACTTGTGAGAAAACGGGTTTGTCAATCATGGAAAGCAGAACACTAACGTGATAAACTTGGAGAAACAAATTCAACAACCTTCAATTAAAACTTGACAAACTTCATCTATGATAAGTCTATTAAGTATGGTACAAAGTGCTTTGAACAAACAAAGAAGAATTGCTGATGAATCAGAACAATTGGTTGAATGTCAATAAAGACAGAAAAACTGGCAAAAGAGCAATTAAATTCTTGAACTCTGATGGATTCTGGAGAATGAAAAGAATGAGATGTCCAGCGTGGAAGAGTGGATGCAGACTTAAAAACAAATAAGAAAAATATGAAGGAACAGGTGATCTAATGAGTGCATTGGAAGAATCTAAAGAGCAGTTGGTAACATTAAGGAAAGATTCCAAAATGAATAATAATAAGAATAATAAAATAATCATTACGGAATGTTCATGAGACGTATTAGGGTTCTGCAGATGACTCTGAAACAAAGGCAGAAAAGTTGCTGAGCTGAATGAATAGATTAATAAGTTTATAAAATAATTGAAACGTAAGAGAATAGTCAAAGATTTGGATGAAATTGCGCAAGAAGTGGAAATGATGGTTCCATTATTCAAGCATCAGCGAGAAGCAAATGAATGTGCTGCAGAAGGCAGACATCTCTTGGATAAGCTCGAAACTGACTTGAGTAACAGAAGAAAAACACCCTGGGCGCGGTTCTCCAAAATGGAGACAGAGTGTTTGAGCCGTCAGGGGTCGGCCACGCAACAAAGTAGGCCCGAAGAATCCACGACCCCGCCATGTACAGCGGCCCATGACCGGCGCCGCGTCAAACACACCGGAGCAAATGGCGCCAATTCTCCACACATCAGAGAATCGCGCACCAGCGTCGGGGCGGCGTGGCGCGGTTGCGGCGATTCTCCGGCCCGGCGTGGGGCTCGGAGAATCGCTACCCCTAAGTGCAGGTTTATTCATCTGGTGTGGATTAGAACAATGGAAACATATGTTATGAAGGAAATACCACACCCACGGTTTCAATCTCGGCAACCAATTTTGAATCTGGTTGTCAATCAGACGTACATAGTTTCTGCAGCAAACTTAAAGGACCAATTGAAGGCATAGAACATAGAACATAGAACGATACAGCGCAGTACAGGCCCTTCGGCCCTCGATGTTGCACCGACATGGAAAAAAAAACTAAAGGCCATCCAACCTATACTATGCCCTTATCATCCATATGCTTATCCAATAAATTTTTAAATGCCCTCAATGTTGACGAGTTCACTACTGTTGCAGGTAGGGCATTCCACGGCCTCACCACTCTTTGCGTAAAAAACCCACCTCTGACCTCTGTCCTATATCTATTACCCCTCAATTTAAGGCTATGTCCTCTCGTGCTAGCCACCTCCATCCGCGGGAGAAGGCTCTCGCTGTCCACCCTATCTAACCCTCTGATCATTTTGTATGCCTCTATTAAGTCACCTCTTAACCTTCTTCTCTCTAACGAAAACAACCTCAAGTCCATCAGCCTTTCCTCATAAGATTTTCCCTCCATACCAGGCAACATCCTGGTAAATCTCCTCTGCACCCGTTCCAAAGCTTCCACGTCCTTCCTATAATGAGGCGACCAGAACTGTACGCAATACTCCAAATGCGGCCGTACTAGAGTTTTGTACAACTGCAACATGACCTCATGGCTCCGGAACTCAATCCCTCTACCAATAAAGGCCAACACACCATAGGCCTTCTTCACAACCCTATCAACCTGGGTGGCAACTTTCAGGGATCTATGTACATGGACACCGAGATCCCTCTGCTCATCCACACTATCAAGAATTTTACCATTAGCCAAATATTCCGCATTCCTGTTATTCTTTCCAAAGTGAATCACCTCACACTTCTCCACATTAAACTCCATTTGCCACCTCTCAGCCCAGCTCTGCAGCTTATCTATGTCCCTCTGTAACCTGCAACATCCTTCTGCACTGTCTACAACTCCACCGACTTTAGTGTCGTCTGCAAATTTACTCACCCATCCTTCTGCGCCCTCCTCTAGGTCATTTATAAAAATGACAAACAGCAACGGCCCCAGAACAGATCCTTGTGGTACGCCACTCGTAACTGAACTCCATTCTGAACATTTCCCATCAACTACCACTCTCTGTCTTCTTTCAACTAGCCAATTTCTGATCCACATCTCTAAATCACCCTCAATCCCCAGCCTCCGTATTTTCTGCAATAGCCGACCGTGGGGAACCTTATCAAACGCTGGGGAACCTTATCAAACGCATGTTTCTATTTACAGAGGATAAGATTAAGAAAAGACTCCATGTTCTTCTGTATTAAAGTTGTGAAAACTGTGCAAAGATTATTTGTGTATTGTATGACTAATATGCATCAAAATGTGAACAGGGGAATGCTGCCAAAGTACTGACTTGAATTTAAAGCAGAAAGGTTGGAAATGTATGGTACAAAATAGAAATGCAAGCTGGTCAAGATGTTTCGAAAGAAAATTTTAATGTATCTTACTACCTTTGGTCAACCATGAGAGGATTAGGGGGAAAAGCCGTGTGATTGTTGGTCTTCTGTTCAGAGTTCACAGAAAGGGAGGAAAGACAGGTTCAGAGTTAAGATAATTCTATGACATGTTAATTCTGCTATTAATATTTTTTTGCATATACTGGATTTTGTTTTGGTTAAGCCTTTGTACCTTTATAATATATGTATAATTGTGGAACAAGATTAAAAGTTTACCTGCACAGTATGTAATAAGCTATTTGTTAGACATTTATTATGTTAAGTACTTCTTATAAAATAATTGCAAACCCATTGTAAAGAACTTTTCACTGCAGTGAAGTTTTTTCTCTCTCCCAAGGATAAAGATGTTGAAATCCTAACTTACTGGAACAGAGACCGGTTTCACAAGTGTGGGCCAGAGTCAGGCAGCACATGTGCATTCCAATATTTTTGTAGTTTTGGGGGCCTGTGCAAAACGAAATAGGTGTGAAAACCCTGATCATGAGTCTGGAAGTGGTCCACCATATTCAAAAAGAGTTCCAGGCAGAGGACAAAGACAGGGGACAGGGACAGGTTCAAAAGAAGAGTCTCAGACAGGAAACAGGAAGCAGTGAGAGGTCCCAATTAAAAGGAGCAGAGAATGAGGCTCCAAGCAGAAAAAGGGCTGCAGTTTTTCCTTTTTCCTTAAGTGAAGAGGTCTTTGGAGAGGTCCTGGCAATTGATGAGGGCAGCAGAAGGTTGGGGGCTCCATGCTCCAGGACACTGGGGCAGACATGACCTTTGGATCAGTAGCATTTTGCTCAGCACAGTTGAAGAGCTGAAGCATATGAATTGGCACTGGAGTGCAGACTCCGAAATCTGAGGTGTAGAGTCTACAGACGAGATTGAAACCGTGGGTTGTGTGGTCATTGAAGTAATCTGGGTTAGAGCGACATTTGGAGAGAATTCCAAAGGTGAAGACTAGAATCCCTCATGAGAAACAGTGTTTCAATGTGATTGGTTAACTCACAGTGTTTACTGACATCTGGATCAATTGTGGTGAAATCCATGGAATCTGCCTTGGCCACATCTGCCACTTATTGTGCAGGGCTGTATTTGACTGCAGTTCGCCAATTAATTCACATATACCTCATATTAACTATGTGTTAGAGCATAAGTTAGATATTGTAAACTGTTTTTATCTATCTGACCGTGTATTGTAAAATTTATTTTTGTTTGTCCAAAACCTGTGAAATCTTGTGTCTTTATTCTCTTAATCTCTTGAATCTCAAACTTTAAAAGAGTGGTTACTAACCAATCTTACCAAGAACTTGGGGTCTGGTGCAGCATTATAAGACTTTTTTATTTGATATGAATGTGTCTGCAGGAGAATTCATCTTCACTTGCTTGCAGAATTAAGACATGGCTAGCAAGCAAGAAAATAAATGCAAACAGCAATATTTAGAATTGTTTTAATAAAATGACCTGACCTTTGCTCTGTTTGCACCGTTTTACTGCTCACCTTTTCTCTCAACATGCAGAATCTCATTATCCCACCTAAAAATCACTAAACTTCCTGATTAAATGACTCATTCCTCCACAGTCTTCCTTGATTGATTACCCACACTTTCTTAATCCAGGAATTAAACACTGAAAAACCTAATTAGGATAAAGTCTTGAGTGATAAATTTAAGTTTACATGAAGTTGTTCAATACAGGGGTTAAATTACAGGATAAAGCAGTATCTATTTATGGCTTTCATTTAAATTACTGCATTAGTTTTATTAAGCATCTGGAGAACTTTGCAATTTAGTCCAAATTGGGTTGATTGTTTTTTTTTGAAAATCACCCACAACAACTTTGCTCATTCACTTTAGCAGCAAAGGCACTCTGTCATAGCTGAGTTAATCTTGAAAGATAGTATTGATTCAGACAGTGCTGGTTCCATAGTCTCTCAGCAGTGCAGTCCATCCTCGATCAATATGTGACTGAAAGGAGGTATATTTCACAGGTACAGTCCTCCATTCCTTGCCACCATCTGTCACACACCTTTCAATAACCTAATAGACCTAATGTGTGAAAATTGATTTGGTGGGTGAATGTGAACTTCCAATGATTTACACCCTATTTTGTATTGATAAGATTCAATTGATTTCAACAAGTAATAAAATATTTAGGTAAATCTCACTGGTGCTTTTAAAACACTGTCAGCACAAGCTGAGCACATCGGAAATTGAAGTGATTTAAAAAAAGAAGCTTTTTGAAGCAGAATTGAATGCACAGTAAAATGGCAGCATGCTAAAATGCCACATTTGCACAATTTTAATTGTATCATCCACCTTTCAAAGTGCTGCGTCAATTTTGATGCTCTCCAGCTTCTTCTGAAATAGGATACAAGCTTTACATTCCCGTTAAAGTGCGCAATCCGGGGCGCCAGGCTGAAACTCGATTTCTGTGGCCAGGATAATTGTTAAAAATATATATTTTGCCAGAAGTGATCTTGGCCAAAATTTGAAATGCATTCTCAATAGAAGAGGGAAAGAGAGTCTAATGTTCCTGTACAAGTGTCTTTTGAATTGTCTACCTCAATACAATAAAAGAAATGTAGAATAAAAGTCTTTCAAAGAGTACCATGTTGTTCAGGACTGTATTTTTCTATAACAGAATGAAAGCCCCAGATGTTTCTCAGTCAGACAAGACGAACACAAGCTACTGAATACAAAATAACAACAATGCATGCAGAGATTCCTTTCATACAGCAAAGTATACCGAGGTATTTTAGGAAAGGACTATTGAAAGCAGTTCAGTGGACTAAGTGAATGATCAGGTGGGTTTGCAAAGATGTGGCAGAAGGGGATTTGTATTAACATTTTGATGTGGTGATATGCTTTAATTTTATTTTGCGTTTTCAAAGCAGAGATACAAGTTCTGCCGCGGCAGATAAGCAAAAGAACCAGTCCGTACTTTTGAATTAACTGGTTTTAGTGATAAATTGGTTTCAGAGGGAAGAAAAATTGCTACCTCAACTAAATGTTGAGCAATGGTGTGCAGAACAGGCTCAGCCACAGCCAGTCTGTTACATTTTTCATTGGAATAGCTCAGTCCAGATACGTCAATTCAGCCTAACTGTTCACTGACTGGCATCTGTGGATTGACTAAACTCTGAGTAAAGCCCACTTAGTACTGAGCTCATTGATTGCAACTGATCTAATTAGACTGAAGGTTTGGGAAGACGACTATGCAAATACACTTGCAAATTGCGAGACAGAAATTTAGTTGGGAATCCTGTTCTAATCGAGCAGACAGGCCAGTTTCAAAATATTTGAACAAAGATGATTTTATTAGTGTACAGGAGTCATGACATGCAGACATGCATATAATGATATACAGACAGGCACAGACAGGCAGCTAATGAACACAGAGAACAGGACATGACCAATGAGCAGGCAGGACACTCAGGGGTGGTATCTCACTACAAAAGGCACAAGGCACTCACACTCAGCCTCTTTCCACAGGCAGACATCCAGAGAGTACATCAGGGTTGATCAGCAGCATCACACCCAGAACGTGGCTTAGCGCAGACTGATTTAGTGAGACTGAGTTACTACAGTTAGATCGCAGAAGAGTCAAACTCATTTGAGAACTGTGTTAATAGTTCAATAAACATATTGAATACATTGCAAAGTCTGGACCTTCCTTTATTAAAGCATGCATCAAGGAAGCAGCTTATGCCACACAAAGAAGCATAACACAACATGGTACCAGTAGTGGTACCAACATGGTACCAGGGCAGCACGGTAGCATTGTGGATAGCACAACTGCTTCACAGCTCCAGGGACCCAGGTTCGATTCCAGCTTGGGTCACTGTCTGTGCGGGTCTGCACATCCTCCCCGTGTGTGCGTGGGTTTCCTCCCACAGTCCAAAGATGTGCAGGTTAGGTGGATTGGCCATGATAAATTGCCCTTAATGTCCAAAATTGCCCTTTGTGTTGGGTGGGGTTACTGGGTTATGGGGATAAGGTGGAGGTGTTGACCTTGGGTAGGGTGATCTTTTCAAGAGCCAGTGCAGACTCGATGGGCCGAATGGCCTCCTTCTGCACTGTAAATTCTATGAATAGTGCCTGTTCAATCTATTTAGTTCAACTCAGCAAGATCCATGACGGCATCATCATATGGTCCATGACCCTTGAAGAGCATGTTTCCCGTCTCCAGCATGTATTCCGCCATGTCCATACCAATAGCCTGAAGCTGAACAGATCTAAATGTTGCTTTGGCATGTCGACACTCAAGTTCCGAGGTGACCAGGGGCGGCATTCTCCCCTACCCGGTGTGACGGAGGGTGCCGGCGTAGGGGAGTAGCGCCAACCACTCAGGGGTCGGGCCTCCACAAAGGTGGGGAATTCTCCCCACCTTTGGGGTCCAGCCCCGCGCCGGAGCAGTTTGCACCAGAAGACTGGCACAAAAAGCCGGCGCCCCCGGCAGCGGGGCTGGCCGAAAGGCTTTCACCAGTCGCCGCATGCGCCGGCAGTGACGTCAGCGGCAGCTGGCCGCTGACGTCACTGCCGGCGCATGTGCGATGTGGGGTTCTCTTCTGCTTCCGCCATGGCGAAGGCCGTGGCGGCCGTGGAAGAAAATAGTGCAGCCAGGGCACTGGCCCGGAGTCTGAGCGGGGGGCCCCGTGGGGGCACCCCCCGGGGTTCGATTGCCCCCCGCCCCCCCAGGACCCCGGGGGCCTGCTCGCGCCGCTGATCCTGCCGTTCCAGAGGTGGTTCCATCATCGGCGGCGGGAGCGGCCTCCCAGCGGCGGGACTTCGGCCCAATTGGGCCGGAGAATCACCGCAGGGGCCTCTCCAATCGGAGTGGCGAGATTCCGCCGCCGCCACTTCCCGGGTGGCGGAGAATCTCTGGCATGGCGGGGGCGGGATTTTAGGCGCCCCCAGGCAATTCTCCGACCCTGCTGGGGGTCGGAGAATTTCGCCCCAGATCTCTCAGCAGGGCGTGCACCCGGACACAGACAAGGTCAAGACTATCAAAGCCATGAAGGTCCCTGAAGACAAGAAGGCGGTGTTGCGCTTCCTGGGCATGGTCAATTTTCTGGGCAAGTTCATCCCAAACCTGGCCTCACACACCACGGCCCTATGAAACCTGGTGACAAAGTCTTTGAGTGAAAGGCAGCACATCAGGCAGAGTGGTTGGAGCTGAAAGCCAAGCTCACCACTGCACCCGTCTTGGCATTATTCGACCCAGACAGGGAGATGAAGATCTCGACAGATGCTAGCCAGGATGGCATCGGTGTGGTGCTGCTTCAACGCGAAGACACTTCATCCTGGGCACCAGTAGCCTACGCATCGAGGGCCATGATGCCCACTGAAACAAGGTTTGCGCAAATAGAAAAGGAATGCCTGGGTCTTCTAACTGGCATTCTTAAGTTTCATGACTATGTCTACGGCCTGCCAACATTCACGGTCGAGACGGATCATCGGCCTCTGGTCCACATTATCCACAAGGACCTGAACGACATGAAGCCTCGGTTGCAGCGCATCCTCCTCAAACTCAGATGGTACAACTTTGACTTAGTTTACACGCCTGGCAAGGAGCCCACCATCGCTGATGCATTGTCCTGCTCCATCACATTGCCTCGTGAACCGCTGAAAATCATCCGGCAGATTGAATCACAGGTGCAGCTATGTGCTAGCACCCTCCCGGCGTCTGATCAGAAGGTGGTTCGTCTCCGCAAGGAGACAGCCAAAGACCCCCTCTTGCAGCGTGTCATGCGTCACCTTGCCAATGGCTGGCAGAAAAGGCAGTGCCCTCAATTTTACAATGTAAAGGACGACCTGATGGTGATTGATGGTATCCTCCTCAAGCTGGACCAGATTGTCATTCCACTCAGTCTCCAGAGCTTGGTGCTCCGCCAAATCCATGAGGGACACCTGGGCATCGAGAAGTGCAGACGCAGAGCCAGGCAGGCTGTCTACTGGCCCGGTATTGGCCAGGACATCGCGAACATGGTCTTCAACTGTACAACCTGTCAACGCTCTCAGCCAGCGCAGAGCCAGGAGACTCTCCAGCAGCATGAAATTGAGATCTCCCCGTGGTCCAAGGTTGGCATCGACCTCTTTCGTGCGAATGGTCGTGACTATGTGCTCATTATTGACTATTTCTCCAATTACCCTGAAGTCCTGAAGCTCTCAGACCTGACATCTCACACCGTCATCAAGGCCTGTAAGGAGACGTTCTCCAGGCATGGTAACCCACTCACTGTCATGAGTGACAATGGCCCTTGCTTCAACAGCCAGGAGCTTGGTATGTTTGCCAAGTAATACCATTTCAAACATGTCACTTCCAGCCCACACTATCCGCAGTCCAATGGCAAGATTGAAAAAGGGATGCACATTGTGAAACAGCTCATCTGCAAGGCCGCGGATTCTGCTTCTGACATCTACCTCGCACTGCTTCCGTACAGGACGACCCCACTGTCCATTGGCATGTCGCTGGCTCAACTCCTGATGAACAGGGACTTGCGGACGACACTTCCAGCCATACCCTTGCCCAACCTGTATCACCTCCCAGTGCTGCAGAACGTGAAGCAGCTCCGAAAGCAGCAAAAGCAGGGCTATGATGCTCATGCCACTGATTTGCCCGTGTTATCCCCGGCAGACACTGTCAGGATCAAGATACCGAATGATGGCTGGTCTGCTCCAGCTATCGTTGTTCGACAGGCTGTGACCCGCTCGTATGTTGTACGTATCGCTGATGGTTCTGTTGTGCGGCGAAAGAGATGGGCACTGCGCAAAGTTGCCTGCCCGCAACCGCTTTCTTCTCCATTTCTGTCCGTTGTTTTGCCACCTCTTGATACCTCGAATTACGAGCCACCAGTCAGGATTCCATCCTGCCTGTCAAGCCGCTGTCGTCCCCACCACCACCTCTCTGGCGGTCGACAAGGATCAGGCGCAAGCCCCAGAGTCTGGATTTATGAATATTTGTTTTGTTTGCTATGTTCTGTTTTCTCACATTAGACAGCTGACTTCACATGTAAGTACGTTCACATATGCCACCGCTTGTAAATATGTTAATATATGCCACCACATGTAAGTACGTTCCCATGTGCCAACAAAACATTTTTTAAAAGGGAGATGTCATGATATGCAGACATGCAGATAATGATATACAGACAGGCACAGACAGGCAGCTAATGAACACAGGGAACAGGACATGACCAATGAGCAGGCAGGATACTCAGGTGTGGTATCTCACTACAAAAGGCACAAGGCACTCACACTCGGCCTCGTTCCACAGACAGACATCAAGAGAGTACATCAGGGTTGATCAGCTGCATCACACCCAGAACGTGGCTTAGAGCAGACTGGTTTAGTTAGACTGAGTTACTACAGTTAGATTAGCCGGAGAGTCAAACTCATTTAAGAACTGTGTTAATAGTTCAATAAACATATTGAACTCATTACAAAGTCTGGACCTTCCTTTGTCAAAGCAGCTTATGCCACATGAAGAAGCATAACACAATACAGGATAAGCTTCGGAATACTAGAATCTCATTTAACTTTAGAAGTTGTGTGGGAGAGGCTTTTCTTTCTGAAATACTACTTGAACAAAATGAGGTCCATGAAGGGCTCTCATGGCAGAGAAATATATTTCCAGCACAGAGCCGAATGTGAACATGAATTCCAGCTCATAGGAGTAGGAGCAGGCCATTCAACTCCTTGAGTCTAATCTACCATTTAATGAAATTGTGCTTGAACTGCAGCCCAGCTCCACATCTGTCATTACCCTTACTTAACAAACATCCCAATTGTTAAAGTTTCAATTGACTGGACCTCGACCAGTTTACTGTTACTGATTTCTGCTCACTTGTGTGTAAAGAAGTGACATTGGGGGCAATGGAATAGCTTTGTCGGGGCTGATTTGATGCCGTAACGAGGCCGTTACGTCTTGCAAGAGGTCTCTCATGAGATTTGCGACGCATGGAACGCATTGTGAGATCTAACACCTGGGCGAGATCCAGATTTACATAATTAAGTGAGCCATTTGGCTCATTTAAATATGTCGACGCCCAATTCTCCCGAGGCCCAGGAACAAATGCCTGTGCCGGGGAGACATCGCCATGGCGCCATTTAGCATTAGTTCACACAAACGTGGACCAGGCGTGACGGCACCTAGGGGGGGGGGGTCTCCCAGGCCCTCGGCAGTGCCAATCTGCCAGGTTCCATGCCAGGGATCGGGCCCGGGGGTGCCCTGCTATTAAGAGTTGGGGTGAGGGGAGCTCAAAGACTCCCTAAGAGGTACGTTGGGGCATTGTGGGGGGGGGGGGGGGGGGGAGAGTCTAGACGCTGCTGTGGGGAGTCCGAGGGGGAGCAGGGATCAAGAGACTAGGTTGAAAATGAATAAATGTTCAGAATGTTCAGCCTGGACTGGATTGTTGACTTTTAAAGTTCTCAGAAACTCCCTTTAGACTGGATGTATGCAATAAGGCTCTTGAAGGGTTAAATAGGAGAGATAGAGTTTTGGCTTGGCTGTCAGAACAACTTGCGAGTATGTGAAAGTGAGTGAGTGAGGTGTTCCTCGCCGATGCCAAAAAAAACAGAGTCCCATTTGATAGCGGAGTCGTTCTTGGCGCCTGCACCGCTATAGTTGCCCAAAACGTGACTCTATTTTTTGAGGGTTAAATCACGCCCATCAAGTCGCAATGGCTGAGCTCAAATTTTATGGTTATGCCCCATTGTCTGGACTCCCCCTTCCCTGTCCATTCCCCCAAACCCAGCACGACAAACGCAATAGTTTCTCTGTACCTATCCTATGAAATATTTTCCTCATATTAAACATCTCAATTGTATCACCCCTTAATATTTTATATACAAGCGAATACAAGCCTGAATTAAGCAACCTTTGCTCACAATTTTACCCTTCAACCTGGTATCCTTCGGGTAATTTTTCATCCCATTGTCTTCCATTATCTCACTCCTCAACTCCTTTGGCTTCGCTGACAGAGTTTCATTGGATCTTTGCCTTTCTGTTAGATAAATGAAGAATTGCACAAGAATACAGCAAGGTACCGCCGTGGGAGACTGGGGGTTGGAATGGGTAGGAGTGGGCAGACCCCTTCTAATCTGGAAAAAAAATCTCTTCAAGTCAGAGGGAGACTATTCAGCCTATCACGTCTGTGCGGGCTGTTTGATAGAGCTACTCAACAGTTGCACTTCCCTGTTTTATTGCAGCCCCATGAATGTATCCATTTCAAATATTGATCCAATTCCCTCTTCAAAGTCAGTGCTAAATCTACTTCTGCCATCCTGTTCAATGGTACATTCCAGATTGCAATAATGATGTAAAAACAAACTCATCTCACCTCTCATCTCACTGATCTCACAGCTTTGTCCTTCGGTTAACTATCCCACAAGAGAAATGCTCTCTTCTTATTCACTCTGTTAATATCCCCAATATGTCAGAATTCCTTTGTCCTGCTGATCCCAAAACAGTACTGATGGCATGTTTGGTACAGGCAGCACACACATTACCAGATATGTAATTGAGCTATACAGGCTACAGAGGTCCGTAACTATGATGGGAGACAGGTGGAAATTCCTGGGAAACCAGCCCTGGTCTGCACAAAATAACTTCTTGAACTCAATGATTGCTACAATGCCAAAACAAATTTGATAAATAAACAGACATCACACATTTAAAAACATATAAAAATTGTATTTGCTGCTTTGAGTTTAAAAATCCTTCATTGAACAAATAATGATAATTGCAAAGAATTGTTCCTTAATTATCATTTGGTTCTGAAATGTTTGTGCCTTCGTAACTTTTCCTTTACTGCTGAAATTAATTTACAAAAAGTGTCAAGCCCATGCTTGTTATTTGCCAGAGAGCCAGCAGCAATGTCTGTGTGTGTCTTTGTGTGTGTGTGTGTGTGGCGGGGGGGGGGGGGGGGGGGGGGGGGGGGGGGGGGGGGGTAGGAGGTGGGGAGGTAAATCTGTGGGAAGCAGAGTGCAAATGAAAAATGCTGAATAAGTAAATATTTATTTACATACAGGGTCACACTCCTACCCCAGACCAAGTTTGCTTCCCCCCCTCCCCCCCCACCATTGCGAAGGAATACAAAATTCCCACTGCCGATCGTGTTGGTCGTGTTACATGGTATTCCGCCTGACTATTTACAGCAGCTTCCTAGATAATGAGGGCCAATAGATGACCCATTCAAAATTATCTCATGTTTGTATAAATGTTTGCATGACATACAGAGAAAAAATGGGTTGGCTGTCCCATTAAAGACTGAAAGAAAGTGAGCTCTTCATGCGAGGTCTGCATCACAGTTACAACCGTGTGAAAGAGCCACAACATAAGACTTCAACATTTAATAATAATAATATTTATTAGTGTCACAAGTAGGCTTATATTAACACTCCAATGAAGATACTGTGAAAATCCTCTCATCGCCACACTCCAGCGCCTGTTCAGGTACACTGAGGGAGAACTCCGAATGACCAAATGACCTAACAGCATGTCTTTCGGGACTTGTGGGAAGAAACTGGAGCACCCGGAGGAAACCCACGCAGACTCCGCACAGACAGTGACCCAAGCCGGGATTCAAACCTGGGTCCCTGGCGCTGTGAAGCAACAGTGCTAACCACTGTGAACTACATAGAAGGTGCAGCATAGAAATAGGCCATTCAGTGTAACTTTCTCAGGCTGCTGCTTATTTTCCACAGAAGCCTCCTCCTACTGCTCTTCATGTAATTGTATCAGTTACACCCTATTCCTTTCTCCCTCCTGTGTTCTTCCAGCATCTCCTTAAATGCATCTGAATGAGCTTGAAGACAAATTATTAAGGGGAAAAAAGACTCCCCAAATTTCAAATAATCATCTTTGATTAATCTTTTGGCAGGATGGACCATCAAGCCTGCATAATAACCTTAAATGCGAGGGCTGTGGCACACTCCTATTTCAGCCATCGGTTGTGCAACTAAAATTATTGACTCGTGGTTGCCTGCAGAATATGATTTTATTTTAGACTGGCTTGAAGTGTTACAAAATGTCAGCCTTTAAAATTGTTAGTGCTGTCACATTGATGTTTAAAAGCAGACCGGATCCAAAATGTTTCCTTGCTTGCAATCCCTGTGGTGTATGTCACGCCACTTCAGTGATGGATTTTATTTGAACTTCTGAACTGGACGCATTCTAGCAATAAATCCCAAGCCCCTCAATTCATCAGCAATTGGAGTTAAAAATGAGTACAATACTAGTGATAGAGAGGTCACAATTTTGTGTTAATAGTGGCTCCATAAATGTTTTAACTCTTCTGATTAATGTAATGTCCGGGCCAGATAGCACAGTTTATGTGAAGAGAAAGATCACAGATATTAGACTTTAACATTGTAAATCACATAGGCTGGAGAAGTAAAAGCTTTGCGGTTCAACTGATGGCGGGAGCTCAACGCAGCTTTTTAAAAATATCAGCATGAAGGAGAAAGTGAGCGACTGCAATTAAAGGGTTTCCTTTTGACTGCATGAACAGCAGGGTAGTTATTGAAAAGCGAATGGTTTTAACCGTTTCATTGACAGCCAGTAGCAACAATTCACCAAAACAATGCAGGTGATATGAGAAGCGTCTCTCACTACTACGGCTTTAAGTGCAGCAGTACTGTCAAAGGCAGAGCTCCCTCGTTTGCTAACGCTCCTCAAAAGGCTTAGGCATGTCTGCAGGATGGCAGACCAGTCGCACACCAAAGGACATTGTGTACTATGTGGTAACGAGAATCAGGTATCGAGGATGCCCAAAGTACAGCTTTAAGGATGCCTGCAATTGTGACATGAAGACCCAAGACATTCATTATTGCACTTGGGAATCACTAGCTAGTGGCAGAAACGTAATGACACGTCTTTTAGGCTGGCACACACCATTACAACTACCAGTAGCTAAAGCGTCTTGGTAAACAACCATCCATCATGGCATTTGTGGCAGAACCCGGTTCTCAAGGATTGGCTTCTTCAGTCATCAGAAAAAAGGTGCGCCATATGAAGGCACCCCCATCTGAACCGTTTGTGTGTGTGTCCATCATCTTTGGTAGATGAAAGGGTGCCAGCACTGGGCCACTGCATTAAACACACCAGCACCAAGAAAAGGGAATGGTTTATAGCTATTTCAGTGGGTAAAATAACCTGGAAATAAAGCTGTTATACACAGTCCAAGTATCTAATCCTCCCCACATAACGAGTTCAGGTTCTGATTTCACGACATTGTAAAAGTTAAAACTCCAAAGGTCAGCACGTGACTTAAGTCTGGCCAGTGGGGTGTTTTCAAACAGTCATTAATCAAAAGGGGATGTTTATGTGTTCCAGCAATTCTCCAAACTCCCTGGTGCTGTTACAGGCAGAGTTGCCTACATTCAGTTGTGGCTGTGACCCAAGTTTCCTAATTGCACACGATTTTACAGCTTGCCGCACTGACACCGTGAAAGGGAGCATGTGCTGCTGTGATTACTGGAGTTTAACAGTCTAATGGCGCACCGACGCAATCTTTACGATTCTTGTAGCTGAAGTCTCCGTTTTTTGTTACCTTAAGCAGACCATTATTTGTCTGACTATCGGAGGATGGATGTGGACATACTGCTGATGCTGACTGCACTCAGATTAAATTTATTTTTCTGTTATTTTAACAAAGGTGTTAGCTTCGAGATTTTGAAAGAGATTTTGCTAACCTTTAGCAAAATGACAGCTGGAGAAATTCTTATCTGTTGCGTAAAATTCCATGCCTGCACTGTGAACAAAAATCAAATGTCCCCGAACTCAGCTTCCTGCCGGTTTCCACACACACACAAAAAATGTTTTGGGATTTTTCGAAGAGTCTATGCGCACTGCAGATTAAATTAGGAGAACTTTATAAGCTTTTTGCTTACTCGGAGCACTTTGAAAATGAGAAAACGTCTATCGGCTCTAAATGCTCCTTTAGCAGTTTTTTTTAACATTTAGCTTTCAGAGTGGATCAGTGTGTTCGATGCTGGTGATCAAGAGTGCTTGCATGATTTATAAGCTGCAAAGGAAATTCAGTGCTCGTACAGTTCAGAGTGGTGTGTACAAACAATTTATTTTTCCAACAGGCCTGCCAAGATTTAAAGAAAACAGCTTACATCCCGGGAGCCCGCATGTTTATAGGGTTCTGAATGTGAGGAGACAAAACTTTTCTGAAATGCATTCCAATTTATCTTATTCCTGAAGGTAAATTGTCTCCTGCCGGGCACGATTGGGAGCCTTCAGTCATCCGATACCTCAATCAAATAGCCCAGACTGGGAGAGCTGGCTATCCGACTGGGGGAAGCATCAATAATTCAAACTGTCCCCACTCGGCTGAGGCGTTGGAACCGAGAGGAAATATTAGGCAGGAATACCAGGATGCACAAAATACTGGGAGGGACAGAAAGCACTAGTTTAAATAATAGTATGTTAATCAGTGAAGTAAGGGTAAGGGTGAAAGTAATGCTGTCTAAATCAGGGTTACTGGGCATATTAATTGGATGCACAAAGGAAGGTAAATACGATTGAGGCACATATGTGATAATAGAGTTTGGGCTCAAGGAAGGGCAAGACTGAGTGTGAAATATTCCTTGGTACAAGATGTTCAGGAACGGTAGGAAAGGAAGGGAAGCAGAAGGGATGGCGGTATTGGTTAAGGAGAGCATTGGAATGCTGGAGAAAGAAGGTGTCCCAGGAGGTTCAAGGACAGAATAACTTTGGCTATTCTGCCATTGCTCGGTGTCATCTATAGACTACCAATTTGTGAGAAGGATGTAGAAGAACAAATCTGCAGGGAAATTACAGAGAGATGCAAACACTATAGAGTAGTTATAATGGGGGACTTATTACCAGAATGTAGACTGGGACAGAGGTAGTGGAAAGGGTGTAGAGGGGCAAAGTTTCCTCAACTGTGTTCAGAAAAATTTTGTCCATCAGTACGTGTCCAGTCCAACAAGAAAGGATGCACTGTTGGACCTAGTTCTCGCAAATGTGGTGGGCCAAGTAGATCAATTGTCAGTGGTGGAACATTTAGGAGACAGTGATGATGATAGAAAAGGAAAATAGATAGTCCAGAGTAAAAATAATTAACTGGGGAGAGTCGACTTCAATGGTGCAAGATGGGCCTGTTAGAAGGAAGTGAGAATGGACATTGCAGGTGCGCTGGTCATAATCTTCCAGTCTTCCATCGTCTCAAAGGAGGTGCCCGAGGACTGGAGAATTGCAAATCATATACCTTGTTCAAAAAAGGTTGTGAGGACAGCCCCAGCAATTAGACCAGTCCGTGGGCAAGCTTCTATAAACAATTATTCGGGATAGAATTCGTAGTCACCATGGAAAAATGTGGGTTGATTATGAAGAGCCAGGATTTCGAAAGAGGAAATCATGTTCAACTAACTTGCTGGGGTTTTTGAAGAGGTAACAGAAAGTTTCGATGAGGGTAATCCTATCGATGTAATGCACATGGATTTTCACAATGCATTCAATACGGTAGCACACAACTAACTTGTGATGAAAGTTAGAATGGTTGGATTAAAAGAGACAGTGGCAACTTGAATAGAAAATTGGCTGAATAATAGAATGGATATTTTTCAGGCTAGAGGAAGGTTTTTAGTGGTGTTCCCCAGGGACCGGTGTTGGGACTCTTGTTTTTCCTGATATATATTAATGCTCTCGATCCGAGTGTGCAAGGGACAATTTCAAAGTTTGTGGATGGCATAAAGCATGGAAGTATTGGATCTGTAAAGAGGACAGTGTAGAACTTCAGAAGGACATGGATAAGTCGGTCGAATGGGCAGATAGGTGGCAGATGAAGTTCAATGTGAAGAAGTGTGAGGTAATGTGTTTTGGTAGAAAGAACATGGAGAGACAATATAAAACAAGGGGCAAAATCGTTACATGGGTGCAGGAGCAGAGTGACCTGGGTGTATATGTGCAGAGATAATTGAAGGTGGCCGGACAGATGGCGAGAGCCATTGATAAATCATATAGTATTCTGGGCATTATTAATAGAGCACAAGAGCAAGGAGGTTGTTCTGCACTTGTACAAGACACTAGTTAGACCTCAGCTGGAATATTGCGCACAGTTCTGGGCGTCACACTATTGGAAACATGTGAACTCAGTGGAGAGAGTGCAGAAGAGGTTTATTAGAATGATTCCAGGGATGAGAAACTTCAGTTATGAAAATAGATTGGAGAGGTAGGCCCTGTTCTCCTTGGAGAGAAAAGGCTAAGAGATTTTTTTTAAAAAAATTTTTAATTTAGAGTACCCAATTATTTTTTCTAATTAAGGGGCAATTTAGTGTGACTAATCCACCTACTCTGCACATTTTTTGGGTTGTGGGGGCGAAACCCACGCAGACACGGGGAGAATGTGCAAACTCCACACGGACAGTGAACCAGAGCCGGGATTGAACCTGGGACCTCAGCGCCGTGAGGCAGCTGTGCTAACCACTAGGCCACCGTGCTGCCCAGCTAAGAGGAGATTTGATAGAGATTTCAAAATCATGACGATTTGGACAGAGAAGTTTGGGAGAAACTGTTACCGCTCGTAAAAGGATCAAGATCGAGAGGACACAGTGTTAAAGTGATTTGCAAAAGAAGCAAATGTTATGTGAGAAAAATCATTTTCATACAACGAATGGTTCGTCCTTCCAATGCGTTGCCTGGAAGTGTGGTGAAGGCAAGTTCAAAGCGGGCAGTCAAGAGGGCGTTCATGGGGAGGAATTTCTTCCCTCAGAGGATAGTGAATCTGTTGAATTCTTTACCACAGAGGGTTGTAGAGGCTGAGTCATTAGGTATGCACAGGGCTGAGGTAGACAGACTTTTAATCAGTAAGGGAATCAAGGGTTACGAGGATAACTGAAAATTGGAGTTGAGGATTATCCTATCAGACCAGTCATGATCTCAGTGAATGGCGGAGCAGACTCGATGGGCTGAGGAGCTCCTGCTCCTATGTCTAATGCTCTTATGGGTTGAGTTGATTAATTGAATATAAACAATTTTCAGGGATTTGGAGAAAAGAGAGTGGAATGATCCTGAGTCATAATGGTCGTTGGGAATGCCGGTGCAGACATAATGGATCCAATTACCTCCTGCTGTGTCATAACTATTCGGTGATTCAGGACATGGGGCGGGATTCTCTCACCCTGCAGCAGAATGTCCACGACGTTGTAAACGCCATCACGTTTTATGACAGCGTGAACGGGCCACTCCCAGGACTAATTCTGCCCCCAAAGGGGGCAGCTGCCGATCCCGGCGCAAACTAGATGTCACGGGATCCACGCATGCGCAGTGGCGCAGGCGCTGACGCGCGCATGCAAGTGGCCTCCTTCAATGTGCTGGCCCAGACGGAACATGGCGCAGGGCTACAGGGGCCAGCGCATTGGAAATGACTCACCCAGCCAAAGAGGCCGGCCCGCCAATCGGTGGGCCCCGATCGCGGGCCAGGCCACATCGGAGGCCGCCCCGGGGTCGGAGTCGGAGCCACCCTCCCTGCCACAGGGCACCACCGACCCTTCCATGCTGAGTTCCTGCCGGCTGAGAACAGGTTAGAATGGCGCCAGCGGGACTCAGCTTTTCCACTACGGCTGCTCGGCCCATCCCAGCCCGAGAATTGGCCGGCCGGCCGCGTAGAGCGGCCCGCGGCCGGCGCTGTGCCAACCCATGCTGGCACCAATGGCCGATGGCGGCTGATAACTGGCATGTGACTGGTCAACCATTCATTCCCATTTGTGTCAACACAAACAAATGATTTAAATGTTGTTTCAACAGCTTTCTTCATGGAAGCTGCTCTTCACCTGTGTTGGCACATGCGATATGTATTTGCTGAAATTATTTGGCTACAGGAAGAATGCTGTAAAAATATCATTGTATTCCTTTCTTCACACAAAAGAGTAGTAGAAATGCGGGATTGTCTTCTCCCAAAAGCTGTTAAGGTAATTGAAAATTTCAAAACTGAGATGATTTTTTTTGTTAGGCAATGGTATTAGAAGGGTTATGGTACCATGGCAGGCAAATGGAGTGAAGACACAACCGGGATCTAATTTAATGGTAGAACAGGCTCAAGGGCCTGTGCCAATAAGATTTAAAAACAGCATGAACTTCCAAGTCTCGAATTAAGTCAAGGTTCTAAAAAAGAATCATCATATGACCAGCATGTAGTTAATCGTGTCTACATAGAACATACAGTGCAGAAGGAGGCCATTCGGTCCATCGAGTCTGCACCGACCCACTTACGCCCTCACTTCCACCCTATCCCCGTAACCCAATAACCCCCCCTAACCTTTTTGGACACCAAGGGCAATTTAGCGTGGCCAATCCACCAAACCTGCACATCTTTGGGCAGTGGGAGGAAACCGGAGCACCCGGAGGAATCCCACGCAGACACAGGGAGAACGCCCAAACGCCACACAGAGAGTGACCCAGTGGGGAATCGAACATGGGACCCAGGCGCTGTGAAGCCACAGTGCTAGCCACTGTGCAGTCCTGTTTAGTCACAGGAACAAAAGTCAAATTCACTTCAGTGATTTATTTAAACAATTAAATTTGATATCTAAATCATTACACCATAAAATCTCTCAGAATGGGGATTTTGAAAAATATTTTTTTTTAAATGAAAAAAATGGGGCTTCAATACTGTTATTGACCAATGAGTCAAGTTGTGTTAACAGTGAACAAAATACACACTTTGGGCGAAGATATTCCTTAGTCTTTCTTCACCTGGTATCATAAACAGACAAAATAATCTAATCGCACACAAGAGCGTTAAAAATATAGTTCAATTTCTGAAAATGGACAAAGCATGCAGAATATTAAAATAAATGATGTAGGGTGCAACTTACTGTCCCCATCCCACCGGAATCGGGACGGGATGCGGCTGGTAGATCAAGGGAGAGGACTCTCCTGAGATTCCGAACAGTGGATGCGCCTTGCATGATCTAACAAGATCTCGTGAATTGAATCCTGCCCACATTGGGCGGCACCCAAATTCACATCGCTAAAAGAGCTTGAAAGCTTACTTACCTCTGTTGCCGCCAGATCGAATAGCCACCCGGCATCTATTGGCCTCGCCGAGGTGACCTTAGCCGGGCGTAATTTAGCTGGTCCTCACAAATGGGGAGTAACCTGGGTGGTCAGCCTCTGGCCAGGCTGGCACCCTGAAACTGCTGGTGCTACCCAGGCACCTTGGCACAGCCAACCTGCACTCTGGCAGTGGCACCCGGAGCCAGGCCGACAGTGCCAGGATGCCCAGGTGGTGCCACCAGGCTGGCAAGGGCACTGCCAGGGTGAAGGCTGGCAGTGACTCGGTGTCAGGCTGGCATCTTACCCGTTCCAGGATCAGGCCTGTGGGTGCCCTGCTAATATGTGGTGGGGTGCGGGGGGGTCTCGAGGATGCCTCAACAGGTGAGTTGGGGCATTGGAGGTTCGGGGGTTGCTTCTGGGGGTCAAGAGATCAGAACAAAATTTGACCTTTTCCTGCACTGAGGAGCTCCACTTGTTTGAGTTTCTCAGTTCAGAATGTTCGGCTAAGTGTGGCCTTGGCGGGGCGATTAAAATCGGGTGCCAAAAAACCCAGAGTGTCGTTAGATAGCAGGGTCGTTCCTTGCGTTACAAGTCCCAGGAATGACCCCTCAATTGCCACCCAGAATGGACTCTGTTTTGTTTTTTAGTTAAACTGCGCCCAAAATATCATGTTATTTTCTGTTTGCAAGCTCACCTGACAGAACCTTCTGGCGTTATTAGTGCATGTTTTAATTGTTATATTGGCAGTTTGCCAAATGGGACTTGAAAAGAAAATAACGGACGAGATTTACCCGAATGGGAACAGAGTCCCGTAGTGAGCGTGTTTAGCTGTGTGTTTCCCGACATTTGGAGCTCCGAGAAACATCAGGCTATTGAGCTCCCTTTCGAGTAGATACAAGGCCTCAGAGGGGAACATTCCGATGAGGCCGCACTCAGTCCTGTTTCCTGCACTGAGCAGCTCCGCTTTCCGGGACAACTCAGCACAGAAGGAGATTGGGACGACATTTTTAAATGGTGTCCTGATCTCTCAATCCCCAATGCGAATCCCTTCGAAGCCCAAACTCACCTCTAAGGAAGTCCTCAGCTCCCCGCAACCTCCCGCATCCGTACAGGGTACCCTGATGCCTGTTCTGCAGTGTGGGCAAAATGCCAGCTTGGCACATTGGCTGTGCAAGCCTGGCACCAAGGCAGCAGCACTTACACCTGGCATTGCCACCTGGGCACCTAGGCAGTGCCAGGCTGTCAACCATGTGGCACAGCTAGGGTGCCAGGCTGGCAGTATGAAGGTGCTCAGGTGGCACCAGCACTACTAGGGTGTCAACCTGCCCAGAGGACAAGCATCTGTGAGCCTCCGATCCCCTGGGAGACCCACACAAGTGCCATTTCATCTGGTCCCCATTTGTGGAGACCAGCACTGATCCAGATCTCCAAGGTGATGGGGTTAGAACCTATCACCTTGGTTAGATCGTGGGAGGGCTCATTAGAGTGAGAGTAGATGCCTCCCTCCAATATACAGATTTGCCAAAAAGTGATTCGCGCATCATGGGTGGAATTCACCTCGCGGTGTCTCGCATAATCGCGTTAGATCTCGCGAGGCATGGCGAGCCATGTAGATCCCGGAAAAGGGATCTCACGGCATCTTGTGATCACGTTGCGCCTCATTGTGCCACGCCGCTTTGCCTTTTCAGTGTTACACGGCAGGTAGATCGCAGCCAACTTGTTAAAAACTTACCTGTTACCTAAATCTACGGCATGACAAATCACAGTGATAAACATCCAGAGTGAATTCTGCCCAAGAAGGAATAAGAAATATAAGGTTATTTCACAATGCTAATCAATGTGGAGAAGAGAGCTGCAACAGGACACAAAAATATGAAGAGAACAAGAAGACAGAGATGGAAATAGTAAGGGGCAACTGGGTGGGAGTAACACACTGGCAACAATGCAATCTGGACAGTTAGTTTAATTATTCAACTCACTTAACCTGGCAAGTAAATTGCACTGAACTAGTTGTCAAGTGGAATTTTCGGTGTTGGTCATGCAACAGCAATTTGTATTTATCTGGCACCTTAAACATATTGAGCGGGATTCTCCGACACCCCGCCGGGTCGGAGCGAATCCCTCCCCACCGCCTTTACGCCGGCTTCCCTATTCTCCGGCGCTGTTTTTAGGGTGGGTGCGGGATTCACACCACGCCAGTCGAGGGCCGTTGGCAGCGGTCCCCCCGGCAATTCACTGGGCCCGGATGGGCCGAGCGGCCATCCGTTTTTGGCCAGTCCCGCCGGCGTGGGTTTATGTATGTTCCCACACGGCAGGACCTGGCAGGTAAGTCGGTGGGGGCGGTCCTCGGGAGGGGCCCCCATGGTGTCCTGGCCTGCGATCGGGGCCCACCAATCTGTGGGTGGGCCTGTTCTGTGGGGGCACTTTATCCTTCTGCGCCAGCCCCTGTAGGGCTTCGCCATGGCCGGTGCGGAGAAGACACCCCCTGCGCATGTGCCAAAATATACTGGCCGGTCTGGCATGCACATGCACGAGATCACGCCGGCCCTTTGGCGCATGCTCAAACTCGCGCCATCCATTCGGCGCTGGCTAGAGCGGCACCAACCACTCTGCCGTCCACCTACCCCCGTGTCAGGTGAGAATTCCTCACCTTGGGGGCCCGTTGGCGCCGGAGCCCTTTGCGCCGGTTTCCAAGCTGGAATGGGGACTTGGTCCCCAGAAGGGAAAATCCCCCGGCCAGTAAGTCACCCCAAAGTCCACCCCCCAAAAAAAATGGGAGAATTATGATCAAAACTATGACAAGTGGTTAAAAGTTTTGTCAAAATGGCAGGTTTTAAGAAGTGTCTAAAGGAGAAGGAAGAGGTGGAGATCTTTTAGTGAAACAGATGTTTGAAGCAGTTATACAGATATAATGGTTCCGAATTTCATTACAAATTAGCAATTTCATTCTTTGATGACATGATATCCAACAGCAGGATGTTTCTACATCAGTGTACTATTTAACTGCATGATGTACATATGACAATCTATAAGGGAACATTTTTTTCCATGGGAATTAACTACTTAAAAAAATTGTAACATTTAAAATTCTATTTTAAACTCTTACTTTAAAATTATGTAGATTATGGCTGCGATCGACCCATATGGGAACTGAGTCCCATAGCGTGTGTGTTTAGCCAGATGTTTCCCAGCGCTCTGAGCGCTGAGAAACACCACACGATTGAACTCCCATTTGGGCAGACACGGGGCTTCAGCAGGAAACTAGCCAACAAGGCCGCACTTAGTCCCAATCACTCGAACCCTCCTGCCCTCTACACAACCCCTGAAACCCTCCAAACCCAACCCTCCCAAAAGGGGTCCTTCAGGCCCGCCTCACAACCCCCTCCCCCTGCACAGGGTACCCCTGGGCCCCATCCACAGCACGGTTGCTCGCATGGGGGCAGAAATCTCTTGGGGGGAGGGGAGGCATTGGTGTCTACTCACTGCCCAGTGTAGGTCGTTGACCTTTTTTCGACACTGTAGGCCAGTTCTGCTAGTCACACTCCTAGGCCGGGGTTCTCCCGCAATTGGCGGGACGGCCTGACGCCAGCGCCAAGAGCGGCGTGAACCACTTCGGCGTCGCGCCGCCCGGATGTTGCAGAATCCTCTGTACTTCCGGGGACTAGGCCGGAGCCAGAGGGGTTGGCGCCATGCCAACCAGCACTGAAGTGCCGCTGTGGGCCGGCGCGAGTTGGCGCATGCGGAGAATCCTGCCCCTGGAGTTTACAGCCATCGTCACTTCGTCCCAGGCAGCAATGGCTGCCCTGTGGCTGGCCCTCATGGACCTCGGGGAAACAGGACAACGACCTCGGGGGAACAGGACAACTCTCCTGGTCTCCACTGCCTCTAGGAGACTCCCCAGGTTTGCACCCCTGAATCTTGGGGCCAGTTTCCTGGGCACCATTGTTGTGAGCTGACTGAGGTTGGCTGAGCAAGCACTGCTCAACCTTGTTAGCGGGGGGCTGGTGACTGCAGTGCTGGCGAATTGGCTGGTGAGCCTTCATTTGCGGCAAGAAGCCCTTGTAGCCTCCTTAAGTGGATCAATTAATGTTGAATTGCGTTGCCGACCTCGCTGGGCTGAGCACTGGGAGGCTTGCAGCAGTTCCCGCGCGCTACCACACTTCAAAATATTCCTGGAGAATCACGCCCATTGACTTTAATTTCAGAGCAGCCATGGTCTTATTGCATGGTATACGAGACTTGAGGTACTAAACACCTATTTCCGTTCCCATGTTCTATCGGCATTAAATATGCTATATAAATGCAAGCTTTCATTAATGTGTATTGCCCAGGACATGAATTACAAAATGAAATCGTAGTATGTCAGTATTTCTAATACCTTATGATTTGGAAGCTGAAGCAGCTAACAAAGGGCATTTAAATCATCATGGGGGCCAAATCTTTGTGACTGAGGTGGGTAACACGAGTCAGGAATTGTCCTGTCTTAACAGACCCAACTCGGAAGAAATTTCTCTTCAAACCCAATTTTTGCTCCAAGAATGTGGGGGCAGGAAAGTGTTGGGCCTTGTAGCCATCTGAGATGACCACTTACTAAGGATCCCGGGAAATATGGCCACCTGCAAAGGACCATGGGAAATATGGTCAACCCAGGAATCAGACACTCAGAGCTTATGTATAGTAGCAACTCAGATAACTAGACGCTATCGGAACCACCAGATACTTTGCATTCTAATGGCCCATTTCCCCCGAACAAAAGAGCTGTACTCAGGTAACAGATACAGAAACAGACTCATCGGCGCCACTCCCTTTGCTCAGGGAGCCCAAAAAGCTAAGGTCAATGACCACTCAGGACACGCCCCACCATCAAGGCACCCGCCCCTTTATTGGCCAAACCCAAAGGCAGTAATCGAAGCCTGCCGAATTATTGGGTCCAAAGCTAAGGACCGCCCAAAAGAATGCAAAACCCCAGAAGGATAAAGAGAGACACTGCCATGTGTTCAGTCTCTCTTGGCCCCGGCGCTCGGTCTCTCTTGGCCCCAACCTAAGCCTAAAACCGAATGTAGCATCACGACCAGAAGACAAGTTCAAGACCAACGATCGCTACCAGACGATGAGCCCAGCAGAAACAAAGTCACTTCTCCAGACGCAGCCACGCAAGATCCGAACAAGGACCTTGTTCCTTTCCACAAGCCGGGTGCTTGAAGTTAAGTACAGGTTGTTGTAGTGTTAGGTGTAATTTAGCTTGGAGTGTTTTATGTTACATGTCGAAGTAATTCTTGTGTGTAAATAAACTATCATTGAACTTGAACTAACTAACTGGTTGTTTGGTCTTTGATCGATATCCGGTAAAACCTTGTGGTGGTATCATTTGATACCTGGTGACTCTGAAAAGCAATATCATCATTAATAATTGTCATATCAGTATCCAGTTAAAAAGAGCAACATTATTGGTGTCTCCGGTGCTAATTGGCAACATTATTGGCGTCTCCGGTGCGAATTGGCAACATAATGGTGACATCTGGCGGGACTCGACCTAGAAGTGATTTTGTCACTCCGAGAGAACCCACAAAACTTTGCATTAAAAACCCAATTGAGAAAAGTGAAACAACCACAAGTGTAAGGCCCATATCGATCAAATCTCCAAGATTCGGAGGTGTGTATTAACTTGCATGCGTACTAACAGGGATATAAGGCAAACTCATTAGACTTTGTTGTGTAAAACTATCGGGAGTATTGTGAACCAGAAAATAGCCCAGGCTATACCCGTTGTTCGAATCGCCGCCTCATTCTCCCTGTCCCAAATTTTTTTTTTTATAAATGTTTTTTATTCAGTTTTCATGTTTTATATTGAACAAATTACAAATTGTTAGAGAGAGAAAAAAAAACACACAAAGATTAACATATATATTTACAGGTGAGCATCTTCGTAGTAATAACTGTGGCCTCCCCCTCTTTGCCGGCATACATATTTTACATTCCCCAACATGTTTATTGGCATTTATTTAGTTTGGTTTTGGGCCTTAGCTAGCCATCAAACCCCCGTAACGAGCCCGTAGCCCCCCCCCCCCCCCCCCCCCCCCCCCCCCCCTCCCCGCCGGCTACCTTCCCCCGACTATTCTTCCTCTTGTACGTTGGCCACAAACAGGTCCCGGAACAATTGCATGAATGGCTCCCACGTTCTGTGGAAGCCGTCGTCCGACCCTCGGATGGCGAATTTGATTTTCTCCATTTGGAGAGAATCCGAGAGGTCGGACAGCCAGTCTGCAGCTCTGGGCGGTGCTGCTGACCGCCAGCCAAACAGGATTCTACAGCGGGCGATCAGGGAGGCAAAGGCAAGGGCGTCCGCCCTCCTCCCCACGAATAGATCTGGCTGGTCTGAAACCCCGAAGACCGCCACTATCGGGCATGGCTCCACCGTCACCCCCACCACTTTGGACATAGCCTCGAAGAAGGCTGTCCAGTACTCCACAATTCTGGGGCAAGACCAGAACATGTGGGCGTGGTTGGCCGGGCCTCTTTGGCACCGCTCACATCTGTCCTCCACCTCCGGGAAGAACCTACTCATACGGTTTCTCGTTAAGTGGGCTCTATGTACCACTTTTAGTTGCGTCAGGCTGAGCCTTGCGCACGTGGAGGTGGAGTTGACCCTATGCAGTGCTTCGCTCCAGAGTCCCCACCCTATCTCCATCCCCAGGTCGTCCTCCCATTTCCTTCTTGTTGCGTCCAGTACGGTGTCGTCCCTATCGACCAGTCGGCCATACATGTCACTACAGTTCCCTTTCTCTAGGATACTTGCGTCCAGTAGGTCTTCCAGTAGTGTCTGTCGTGGCGGTTTTGGGTACGTCCTTGTCTCCTTTTGTAGGAAGTTTTTGAGCTGCAGGTACCGTAGCTCGTTCCCCCCAGCTAGCTGAAATTTCTCTGTCAGCTCCCTGTCCCAAATTAACGGTGGGAAAAGAGATAATAGAAGCAATGGCAACAAAGGCAATGGAACGCCTAATGAACCCACAGGAACCCGAAGTCGCAGCGACCAGTAGAGCACAGCGGTGCCCCATATCGGAAGAGGAATTGAGAAAGTATTTGAAGGGGAAAGGATGGCCCTTTTGGTCCGAGTTTTGTTCAAGTGAAGAGTCAGGTCCAGGAAGCATAGAACAAACCTGGTGGGACAACCTAACTGAGGTACATAAAAAGAATGCAGTGAAAGTTCGTAAGCCGATAGCAATCGTGTCCTGTTTGGTACAATTGCGAGGCACAGAGGAGGTCGTGAGGGCGCTCCGCAGACAGCTAGTTGAGGAAGAGGAGAAGAATGAGGGAAACTTTATTGAATGTGAGGAAATTAACGAGCAACTCCGGGAACAGTTAGCAGCGAAGATGTAGACATGGCTGATGTCAAACGGGCACACCAATCTTGTACAGTTCACCGTAGCAGCTTTCAGACCAGTACGATAAGGCCTACCAAGATACACGACGTGCAATTTTGGTACAAGAAGAGACGGAACAGCAGGTAGAACAGCTAAAGAAACAATGCGCAGATTTGAAGGCAACTTTACGATGCTCCATAGTTCCACAATGGAACAAAGACAGAGTACAGTAGATCACGCCAAATGTAGGCAATAAATAGCAAAGTTACAGTCACTGCTTTCAGTGCAAAACGGCTTCAGAGATACCTTTGGACCGAATTTAGATCAGGAGAATGGCCCCAGTTGGCAAAAACTAAATGAAACCGCCCATAGATATGTGGAGGATACAGAAAATCAGAACAGAGCCCGGCAGGCCCTGAAAAGGAAAGCACCCGCACCACCGACTGCACAGGCAGCACACACCCCCCATGAATCCAGTCACCACACAGCGCACGTCACAGGGTCGCGTGGAGCCCGATTTCGTTTACACCACCCCACTAACCATCACCCAATTGAAAGATGCCTGCGCCAAAATTGAAACAATTGAACCCACAGCAGACCCGCATAATTTCTTTGAGAGAGTGCGACAGCAGACAGTTATGTACGGTCTGGATGAACCGGAGGAAGTTAAGCTTATAGTCATGAGCCTTTACCCGTCCGTTAGCTCAGCTTTACTAGAACCCCAGAATGTAGGAGGAGGAAGTGACCAGGAGATGAAGGCAGCTAATTTAGACGTGATTGGATACAACAGAGGAGATCCTGCAGAAGGTTTGAACTGATGTAGGCAAAAGAAGGGAGAGCATCTGACTGCATACGCAGGTCGCCTTTGGATCCATTTTAAAGTTGGGGAATTGAACCACACAAACTTAGATAACGACAACACAAATAAATGGGCTCGTACTTTAGTCTCCCACGCCATAGCAGCAGGTCAAAAAGCCTGTGTAAATTACGACCCCGCAGACGCCACACGTACTGAAGTGTGGGTTTTAAAGAGACTCTCCAGAGCTTGGGAACAATCTCTACATAGAAAGGCAGATCAGGAGAAGGCAGAAGCGAATATGAACCCAGTCAGGACTACTCAGGACCAGCATGGGTAAATGAGGGCAGAAATGGTCAGCACCCCAGAGCACAGGCACCACGAGGTTGCTATAATTGTGGACAAAAGGGACATTACGCTCGTGAATGCAACACCCCCCCGAACCAGCAACGGAACCAGCAATCGAACGACCCACCTAGGAACAATGTTAGGCCCATACATAGCATTAGCGCCCGATCAGATAATGCAGTGATTAATAGCACAGATTGACGGTGTTCGGACTCTTCAACTTGGGTCTGCAACACATTCTGGGGCACATCAGGCAGACCAGTAGTCACAGGCACAGTCCGGGTACACCCAGTAGAGTTCCTTTGGGACACAGGAGGGTCCCGCACCACTTTAAACTCCTCCGCAATGTTTCAGCATGACAAATGGCCCACCACGGACACCATCACTCTTAGTGGATTTACAGGACATGTACAGCAGGGATACATTACGGACCCCGTAGAAATTCAAATCGGCAACATAAACACCAAGCACCCCGTTGTTTTAGTGGACTTGCCCCAAACAGCAGAGCACATTTTAGGAATCGACATCATGAGCTCACACAATCTTTCCTTTGACCCCGTGAATAAGTGTGTATGGAAAATGGCCAGAACAACAAGAACCCCCGCCACACTCACACTAGGAGACTACGAACATAGACTCTGCTCAATAGGCAACTATTGGTTTGATCCGCAAGCCATTAGTACAGATAAGATGATTAGAAAGGTCCTAAGAAAACATAAAGCATCCTATGCCCAGCATAACCACGGTTGTGGAAAAATTCCGGGAACAGTCACAACTACGGGGCCCGATCCCAAGCCCCAGAAGCAATACGGTTTCCCACAGCAAGCCGAGGGTGAGATTGAAAAAGTTGTCAATAGCTTACTCGATCAAGGAGTAATTCAGCCCGTAGCCTCAACAAACAATGCCCCAATTTGGTCCGTAAAGACGTTTCATGGAGATTTACCATTGACTACCGAGAGCTCAACAAGGTCACCCCATTAGCAGCCCCCACCGTTGCCATGAGTCCCGAAACCATGCTGAAGCAGGGAGTACATGCTAAATACTTTACTATGCTGGACATTAGCAATGGCTTTTGGTCCATTCCCTTAGATAAAGCCTGCCAATACAAGTTTGCGTTCACATTTCAAGGACAGCAGTATACGTGGACATGCCTCCCACAAGGTTTCCACAACTCTCCCTCCATCTTTCACTGACAATTGGCCAACGGACTTTCCAAATTTTCCCGACCCAAATGCCTTATTCAGTATGTGGACGACTTACTCCTACAGACGGACACAAAGGAAGAGCATGTTAAGCTTCTTTCGGAATTGCTAGGTCTCTTACAATCAATTGGATGCAAAGTCAACGTGAAAAAAGCCCAGATCCTGAAAGAAAAGGTCATTTACTTAGGTACCATTATCACATACAGGAAAAGAGAGATCGAACAGAAACGGATTGAATCAATAGTTAAATTGCCCCTGCCCCACAATGTCACAACACTCTGATCATTCTTTGGATTAGTTGGGTATTTTAGGAACCATATAGATGGTTTTGCCACAAAAGCAGCCCCACTTTCAGAACTCCTTAAAAAGAACGCCCCATGGGAATGGCTTCCTCAGCACACGGACACCATCGATGAATTAAAATGCGCCCTAAGCACAGCCACCGCTTTGCAGGTACCAGACCCACACTCTCCCTATGCCATAAAAGTAGCGACCATCGACCAAACCCTCTCTGCTGTACTACTACAGGAAAGACATGACTGTTTAGGACCCGTAGCCTATGCCTCACGAGTTTTGGATCCCGTGGAGCAAGGATTTCCAGTCTGCGAACGTCACTTGCTCGCAGTCTTTTGGGCAGTTCAATATTTTGCAAATATCACAGGCCTCAACCCAGTAACGATTTTAATTGAGCACACCCCAACGCAGTTACTGTTAAATGGTAGGTTAAAGGACAGTTCAGTTAGCCAGATCAGAGCAGCTCGCTGGACACTGTTATTACAAGAAAGGGCCGTCACAGTTAAATGGACAAAGACCCACACATTTGTTGCAGACAACCTGCAGTATGAAGGAACCCCACATGAGTGCCAGATCATTGCAGCCAAATACCACACAGGACCCTTTATTCCGAAATCACTACCTACATGAGCAGGCATCAGAACACAGAATCTCCCAACCAAGGATGACTCTTTAACAATTTATGTAGATGGTTCCTCCACCATTGACAATGGAAAAAGAATAACAGGATGCGGTATTTATGTGGAAGATGCGCAGGGACGCGCATTAGAGGAAATATCTTTAAAATTGCCAGGCCAAACGTAGGATCACAAGCAGCCGAATTAGCAGCAATAGCATATGTAGTGCAGCACCCAGATTCTTTCCCAAACCCACAGATATATATTCGGACAGTTTATATGTCTGCAATAGTTTGACAGAATTCCTGCCCCTGTGGGAATCTAGTGGATTCATATTCGCTGATGGTAAACCCCTACCCTCAGCCCCATTACTGCAGCATGTACTTGAGACAGCAAAAGACCGCACATATGGCAAACCAAAATCAGAGCCATTATCGTTCCTCCCCACCCGGTAATGTAAAGGCAGGCGCTTTAGACAAGTCAGGGTCACGACGCGGTCACTTTTGGCAGCCCCCCCCCCGAGAGTGAACCGATACACGCAGTCCAGGTTTCACAGACCACATTGAAGATTTAGCCCATTCCCAAAAGGCAGACAACACTCTAAAGCAAGTTTTAGACAGAAACTACCCAGCCCCCTACAACAAATTCAAGGACTCACTGATGGCACAGGACAATATCATTTTAAAGAATAGAATTTATGTGGTCCCCACCCAGGACAGAAACCAGATAAATTACCAGTTTCATGATGGACACGGACATCAGGAGATAGAAACCATCATTGCCCACTTAAGACCTTTGTGCTGTTGGCCCGATTTGTTTAATCTGTGCACAGAATAATCCTGAAAGGTACTCCAGGAAAGGGCAATTAAGACACACCCGACCTGTGGCTCATGGACGAATTTACAGCTTGATTACATTGGTACCCTCCCCCCCTGCAGAAATGGTTTTAAATATTTGTTGGTAGTAATCGATACCTTCTCAAAATGGGTGGAAGCATTTCCCTCCAGGATAAACATGGCTAAGGCAACAGCCAAGATCTTAACACATCAGATATTTACACACTGGGGACTCCCCCGCAGCATTGAATCAGACCAAGGTTCCCATTTCACCGGCAGAGTAATGCAGAATGTCCTAACAATTTTTGGAATAAAACAAAAATTCCACATTGCTTATCATCCCCAATCCAGCGGTATTGTGGAACGTATGAATCGGACCCTGAATGTGACTATTAGAAAATGGTGCAACAGCATAACATCACATGGGACACGGTTCTCCCATTCGCCCTTATGTTTATTAGGAACACAGTATCAAGCTTCACAGGGTTCACGCCCCCACACCCTCATGACTGGACGGCCCATGAAAGGAACTGAATATTTATTAGGACTTGATTTGGCCAGCCTCACAGTCACCGCCCTCACCTACGAAAAAGCAGTCCAACAACTCACGGAAAATATTAAAGCAGCCCAGCTCGCGGCAGCTGTCCGAATAGCACTAAGAAAAAGCAGAGTAAGGCCTGCTTTGATAAAACAGTCCACCCAGTAGAGTATACAGTCGGTCAGCAAGTGATGGTTTCCCTGTATAACCCCAGTTTGTTCCTCACCCCTAAATTGGCAGGACCCTACTCCATTTCAGATAAAGTGAGCCCCTCTGTGTACAAAATATCGTACCCCTTTGGAAAAACATGTTGGTTCCATATCAACCAGCTTAACGTTTATGGAACTCAATGTAGCCACTCCCACCACATCTCCCTAGCAATGGCAGATGATTCTGCCCCGCCCATCGACAACTTAGACCAGGCCAGCCCTCCCAGTCAGGACAGCACATCCATGCCCACATACCCGACCTTGTATCCGCCCACAGGTACGTCTTTCCACCTTGAGCTTCATTCGGACGACAGCAACAGCCCCTGGTACCATGACCAGGACATGTTTGGCCCCCTGTAACACCTTTCACTGCCACAGCCAGAGCCACTGCCACCGTCTGACAACGGAAATTTCCCTTTGCAGCTACCACCCCTCATGACAAACGAACCCCCCCCATTGGCACCGCTACAACTCTTGTTGATTAGTAAGGAATGACGATTTGGATCCCACGACGGCCCACGTGGCCACGGCACAGAAACAAAAGGCACGAGTTTGGCAGCTGGCTGTGACTCAGAATCTGACTCCCGTTATGGTAACCCTTTCACGACGCTTTTTGATATGGAACCCCGAGGTGTCCAGATGATGAGAAAAAGGAGCCGCATGTGAACTGTGGAGTCCTATTTCCTGATTGAACATGCCTGCTTTCTTTCTTTCTTTCTTATTTCTACATGGTTTTAATTAATGTCGGCCAGTTACAAAATTTCTTGATACAGTCATGGTTACACTTCTGACGCCAATTACTGACCAATAACCGTTAAAGGAACAAATTGTTGGATCCCATATGTTACAAATTCTTTCCGCTCATTCGGTCACCCAGGTAGGGATTAACGGCAGTAATCCCCGTCCTGCCTGAGGACCCCGAATGCATGTGGTCAGCCAAACTCGGGTAGTGGAGCATCGGCACTGATCACTGCCCTATCCGGGGAATTCCACCCATTCTTGCCCTGCTGCGGCCCACACGTACCTCATGCTTCAATCACTTCAAGTAATCTGGGATGGTTCTTTTTACACTCCTTACTGTCCTTGGCAGGTCTTTGTTTCCCCTTATCTGCTCTTTAGTGTGGTTCAAAGAATGCCTTTTTCCACAGAGTGTGCACTCAACTCTTTACCTTCCGCAAATCTTTGGTCGCTACTCCAACTACTATTTACATGTTTGACGCACTCGGTTGTTACATTTGCTGCTATACGTGAACTACCTCTGGACCCTGGACGGAGAAATTGTCCACCCACTCACCGCATCGACCACAAGCTGCGGGATTCCTTGCACTTAAACAGAATTTATTTTTCAGATGTCTTGTCTCTAAAATGGTTATTTCAAATTTTAAAAATGAGGCAGTCACACGTGGTGATGATTCTAACGGGTAATTGAAGTTGAAGAGAGAAAGACAAACAAAACGAGATATTAACCAACGATAATAACAGATATTATGCTTGCACCCTGAGGAATATACGAAGAACGAAGAACAAAAAGACAAGATGAAGACAGGGCTGATGACCTCCATTGTGATCATCATTGGACTCCTACAACTGCACGTGTTGACAGCCTTTGTACCCCACACTACACCAGCCCCGGACATGACCATACACTATGAGACCCCTAGCCCGGACACCACACCTCACATGAAAATAAACACTGATACCCCCACATGGTGCGAAAACATGGTAAAATGGTATTCCCTTTCCTATACAGTAGAAGCCCTTTTGGAAGTAGCAATACTCTGCAGTGTTGTTCAGACACTTAGACTCTACAAATGGCGATGGAGAGCCTCCCGCTCCCCGATATACACACTCTTTAGCCACTTTCCTTGAGATCCAACAAACCCCACAAACCTTTTAAACCTTTGTCACTGACAAAATAAAAAGATTGTACTTCTTTAATGACTGTAATAGATTAAGTAGAGATGTGATGCTGCTGTTTATGTCTTAAAACTTTTTGTATTGCACATAAGTTCCTTTTTGATATTTGCCAGCAGCATGAGAGTAGCTTAGGTAATGATAGTTAGAGGTTTCCTTGTGTAAATAAGTTAAATGTGTAATAATCAAATGTTTTATAGTGGCCCCTTAAAGTTTATGAATTTATGATGTGTTGATAAAATTAGGTAAATGCTCCAAAAACAGAGGACAGAGTAGTGTAGAACCTGTCCTTGACCAAGGGTAACCGGCACACCAAGGACGGGTGAGCATCAACAGTGTGATCCACCACGCTTTGAGTTCAGGATCAAAAGGACGGGATGTAGCCATCTGGGATGGCATGAAGGATCCTGGGAAATATGGCCGACCTGCAAATGACCTTGGGGAATATGGTCAACCCAGGACTCAGATGCACAGAGCTTATGTGTATTGGCAACTCAGATAACTAGACGCTATCGAAACCCCCAGCTACTTTGCATTCTAATGGGCCATTCCCCAGAACAAAAGACCTGTATTCAGGTAACAGATACAGAAACAGTCTCATTGGCGCCATTTCCTTTGCTCAGGGAGCCCAAAAAGCCAAGGTTAATGACCGCTCAGGACACGCCCCACCATCAAGGCACCCGCTCCTTTATTGGCAAAAATCGAAGGCAGTAATCAAAGCCTGCCGAATTATTGGGTCCAAAGCTAAGGACCGCCCAAAAGAGCACAAAACCCCAGAAGGATAAAGAGAGACACTGCCATGTGTTCAGTCTCTCTTGGCCCCGGCGCTCAGTCTCTCTTGGCCCCGACCTACACCTAAAACCAAATGTAGCATCACGACCAGAAGACAAGTTCATGTTGCATATTGAAGTAATTCTTGTGTGTAAATAAACTATCATTGAACTTGAACTAACTAACTGGTTGTTTGGTCTTTGATCGATATCCGGTAAAACCTTGTGGTGGTATCATTTGATACCTGGTGACTCTAAAAAGCAATATCATTAATAACTGTCATATCAGTATCCAGTTAAAAAGAGCAATATTATTGGTGTCTCTGGTGCGAATTGGCAACATTATTGGCATCTCCGGTGCGAATTGGCAACAGCCTGCTGCACCAGAAATGGATCGTGGGCAGCCACATGAGCAATTGGGTGCCAAGGCAATCTAGAAAATGGCTGCCTCAGTTTTCTGTGACCTTGTCTCAATGATTTTATTTTAGGCATTCTAGTCCTCACCCTTCATACCCCGCAATAACCTAAAAGAATACACTTTCTTTCAGGAATGATCATTCAAAATGTCTAAATTCCCTTGGGTGATTTATCTCTTATAAAAACAAATAAACTTCTATTTATGTCCCCCCCCCCCCACATTAAAGATAGCTCATCCTTTAATAACCTCTTTGAGCTGTCAATTAAACTGTCAATTAAACTGTCGACTGAGGACCTCCCGCTGAGATAATTATCGTTTGTGAATTATTAGAACTGCTAGAACAGTGTTTTTCAATTCTTACTGACACAAACAGCATGTTTAATGCTTTTTTAAAGGACTTGAGATTGAAATAGCTTCACGTCATGACAGTTCAACAGACCTTTCTGTCAAAGAATTTACATCAACTTTAAACATTTGTGACTCCCACATTGTGGGTTAAGGCCTTGGCTCCAGCGAAATGGGGTGGGATTTCCACATTCAGATCCCACCCACCATTTTTAAAGGTTCAATGTCTCCACAATGCCACAAAATCTGGGCCTTGATCTCGGTTCAATTAGGTTTTACTATATCAATATTATAATCACAGTTTGTTTTTCTTTCAATTTCTATTCTGTTGCAGATTTTGCACAATAGAATCAAAGTCTTAGGTCAAATAATGGGTTAATAGTTTTTGGATTTGGCTTCTTGACAACAAAATGGACTAAAATTACTATATTCCAGGATTGATTTACCCTAAAATGTACTTTTTAATTTTCATATCATCATGACATAACTATAATTTCTAAATTTACTTAATTGCTGTTAAGAATTTGAGTTGTAGATATCATCAGTGTGTTAATAAATAATAATTCATATTTCTCTAACAAAAAGACAGTCAGACTGCAATGAAGTTAAATCGCAACGTATTTGTTCAATTTCTTTAAAAAGCAGCATCAGATAAAAGGATCTCGCAATTTGTTCCTTCAACCTTTGCATATCAAATTCAATCAATCCAACAACTGTCTGCAAAGGAGCCATTTGCCTTCTAGTCTTGTCAACCTGCCTGCATCTATAACCAGCTATGGAGTAAATACTTACCAGAGCTGTAATTATTAATCAAATATACTCACAATCAAGACTGACAATTAATGTGTTGAAATTTTAAAAAAACAATGTGCAATAGAAATGGCTTGTAATTAGATAAAATAAAGAATACAATGCTTGACCCAATAGTGAATGTGTACCTGCCTTGCATCCAGGTTATTAGTTTAAGCTTCCTGTGTTGGCTGTCTTGCAGATCCACCAGCTTAGTAGAGTCAATTTAGTCAGTTCTTGAAAGCTCTGTATAGAGTAATGTGTGCATGCAAGGATGTTCTGTTCCTGAAGGTTTATGACCTAACATAGCTTTCTGGCTGTCAATCCTGAAGCAACCTTTCTAGCGGTTGGGGAACATTCTGCAGCTGAAACTGGCTGAGGTAGGTTGTATGAAAGATCTGCAGATGGGAGGAATAGGAAAATAAAATTGAAAGATTATAATGTTGGGTATGTTAATTATGGTGACTCCTTTACCAGGTCAATTGGCCATTGCAGTCAGCCAAGGTTTATTAAGGAGCTCTTTCAAACGAAAAAGGTTAAAGCTTTCAGTACTGCTCATTTATGAAACCATATCCAAATGATTAGCTTTTCAAAGTTTACTTTAATGGTGATGCACATATTGATTTTTGAACTATAAATATTGACACCAGAATAAACTTTGAATTACTACTCAGTAGATAAGAGTTTGATCAATTCATATTGACTGCTCGAGAATCGTAGCTCCATTAGTTACAAAGCATCTAGGGACCCACTGCAATGAGTCCACCAAAATCATATTAAGAAACTAGCCATTATAAAGTTTCTTTTGTAGTCATTGTGCATATATTAACTTCTCAGCAGTTCAGGAGTTGACGTATGAGTCAATATCAGCCGGACACCCATAAACAAAGTGGAAGTAGCCAAAGTATTTATCAAGCAGCATTGAGAGTAATGCTGAGTATATCCTGGACTGTGTATAATGCTTTCCATTTTTTTGCTATGCTAATGGCAATAGAAACAATTTAGCTTTTCTTTTGTGTGGATGTGGGATAAAAGCCTTGATGTATCTCAGGGGTAGGAGGAAGCAGTTTGAAAGCATCTAACGTTCTGTCCTGAGATGCCACGTGATATATTCTATTGTGACTGCCCAGTAATTGATCTTAGCTTATAATACAGTCTTACGCACTGACAACAATGAGAAGATATGCCTAAAGCATACATGGAATCATCCTTTTAGATAGGACGTTAATTGTTAAGTATGTTGTCTTATATTGGAGCTGGCAAAGCTCCTGCAACAGCCAGGAACAATGTGATCTGAAAGCTAAGGTCAAATTGTACTGTGTTGGCTGTCAGTGCTTTTAGATAAGTAATGATGTCAATTTATAAATATATCATAGTAGGCACAATTGCCATCACACAAGTTAAAACTCAGGAAGTTAAGAGCAAGAAGGAAAGATAAGCAGGGCTTTTCATTCAAAGGATAATGGACTTAGGGAAGACGTTACCAGTGAATGTCACTGTGGGTGACAGTATAAATAGTTGATTAAATAATCAGTTGAGTTTATTGGGAGAGGAGTGCTTGAGGCCAATAACTCATGGGTGGGCAGGTAAGGGTCATTGATCCACAAGGAAGAGGCTTGCAGGGCCTAGAAGTCTTTGTCTGTTCCTAAAATGTTTTACGTTACATTACAAACAGTTAAACGACTCATGATAGTGGCAAACATCACCTTATGAATATAGTTGAGCCTTGAGAATCATACCTCGGGTCCCATCCTCAGGCGAAGACTGGTTCAGATACTGCCATTATAAATTCCCTCATACAATGGAATCCGGGGACAATTTCTTCACTTCTGGCAGCAGAAAATGGCTGCTGATGGAAGTTGTCTTCTGTTGGCAGCAGTAACAATTTCCAGAGTTGTGGCAACATTAATCAAAAGACTTAAACCAATGAAGAAAATAACGTAGCCACATGGAACCCAAAATAGGGCAAAACCTATTGTGTAAAATAAATCAGTGTAAAAAGTCCATTTTGGTTTTACGGTTCTTAAACCAATCCAGAATGTTCAAGTGTTTGTTACAATGCAAAATATACGTCAGAAAAGAGGTACTCTTATATTGTGTTCTCAGAATGAAACTTGTTCTCTGCTCATTGGTTGCTCATCCTGCTTGTTGACCTCATTGTTGTTGCACACCTGGAGATCCCCTTGACTTGGTGCCAGATTCAAACTGACACCAGGAAAGGAGAAATCCACACCACAAAAATCACTGGATCTTTGAGTGTGGCTTTCTTCAAAATTAATGGAGAGTCTGTCGCTTTAAGGCTTGACTGTGAAATTTGGGCATAATTTCACCATGGTAAAGTGTCTTGGAATACAATTAATTTTGCTTAGAAATGGGAGGGAAAATCTGGTGGTATGATCACTAATGTAATAAAATGTTCAAACTGTAGTTAGTGTCCCATTTTTACATGGGTCTCCCCACACCCCTTTTCCACAGACTTGGGGTAAAAATCTTTGTCCGGAGTGCTCCCTTGCTATCAGTCACTAGTTGACCCATGATGTACAACTAAATGCAGAACTGACACACTTATCCCTTTTTTTCTCTGGCAAGTGAGTGGCTGAGATTGGGAATTTCAGAAAAGTGGAATGATCGTAGCTATCAATTCATGCAGGTAGAAATTGATTTTGGTCCCTCGTCAGGCCAAGAGCAAAATGGATGCCCAATGCTCACCAAAATCGGAACTCCAGAGGCAACTGACCAAGTGCCAGTGAGGAAATGTGGGCCTGCTGGCTAATTGGTAATCAGCCTCAGGTAAATCCTAGAGTGCAGAAGAGTACTGAAAAAGGTATAGGGGCGAAACTCTCCCCTACCCGGCGGGGCGGGGGGTCCTGGTGTAGTGGAGTGGCGCCAACCACTCCGGCGTCAGGCCTCCCCAAAGGTGCGGAATTCTCCGCACCTTCAGGGGTCAAGCCCTCACATTGAGGGGCTAGGCCCGCGCCGCAGCGGTTGGCAGCACACTGACTGGCGCCAAAACCGGCAACAAAGGCCTTTGACGCCCGCCGCCCGGCACCTGTCACCACCGGCGCATGCGCGCTGGGGGATTCTCTTCCGCCTCCGCCATGGTGGAGGCGACGGTGGAAGAAAAAGAGTGCCCCCATGGCACTGGCCCGCCCGCCGATCGGTGGGCCCCGTTCGCGGGCCTGGCCACCATGGGGGCACCCCCCGGGGTCCGATCGCCCCGCGCCCCCCCCAGGACCCCGGGGGCCCGCTCGCACTGCCGATTCCGCCGGCACAGAGGTGGTTCAAAATTAGGCGGCGGGAGAGGCCTCTCAGCAGCGGGACTTGGGCCCATCCGGGCCGGAGAATAACGGCAGCACAGAAACCCGTAGCCTCCTGCCGGCCATTCTCCGAGGCGAACGGCAGGATTGGCGGCACGCCGACTTTTTGCGAGTGGGAGAATTCTGGACATGGCGGGGGCGGGATTTTCGGCGGCCCTGGGCGATTCTCCAACCCTGCTGGGGGTCGGAGAATTTTGCCCAGGATCATAATTTAAAGTGGCCCAATGCTACTTTAAGGTGATAGCCAGCGACATCGTGGACATTTGAACAAACAGAAAGGTTTAACACTCATGTGATATCTGGATTAAAGGGTGTAATAATAATGAGAAATTTCAAAACCACGGTTGTGTCTGCCAGAGAAGAGAGTATTTATTGGGCACTCACAAGAAGTAGTCAGAATTATGAAGAGATTTGAAAGGGTTAAATAGTGAACGTTTTTGCCCTTAGGTTAATGAATTGAATACAAGGGACGTAAATTTAGAGTTAAGATGAGAGCAGAAAGAATATAAAATCTAAGACTTATTGCAAAACAGAATGCTTTACTGTAAGCTGCTATTGAAGTAAGAGCGAATGAGATAAGCATTAAAAGAAAATAATTTAAGGCAGGAGGGGAGGAGCAAGGAAATGGGATTATTTGGGTAGGTCCAATAGGGGTGAGTCAGCTCCAGCACTGGTATGAAGGGGTTAATGTGCTGAAATTTCTATTAGTTTATGTACAATTCCTTGTGAGTGACATAAACGTTTACTACAACTTGGACTGAAATATTCAGAAACGCTCACCTCAAATATTAATTGGCAAGAGCTGATAATAATGCAATATTTATCCTGGGGACTAAGGAGTGGATAAGTTTTCAAAATAAATTATTTCTCTACATTCTATGTCTAAATGAGTGAGTCAGGCAAGTAGTGCATTGGCTAGAAGCACATGACATTCCTGCCATAATCGAACCGTAGAGTTGTGCGTGCTTGTGTAAATTCACTGTGTTTTATGCACAGAACACCTCCAGGATGCAAATAAATTTTCACTTTATCCTTTGACTGAGCTATTGGTCCTTGCGGGTTTCAAAAGCAAAGTTCCAAGTAGCTAATTTTAAATGTTTTTATAATTAGGGGGCAATTTAGCTTGGTCAATATACCTACGTTGCACATTTTTGGGTTGTGGGACACTGGGAGAATGTGAAAACTCCACACGGTCAGTGACCCAGGGCTGGGATCAAACCCGGGTTCTCGGCGCCGTGAGGCAACAGTGCTAACTATGACCTCCATACGCATGGTATGAAGTATTGCTACCCCGTGCAATGCCCCCCTCGACCTGTAGCGTTCCTCTGCCACCCCCCTCACCCACTTCAATCCTTTCCCAAGCATTTGTGGGGCCAAATGTTCCTCAGCTGTTCTTTTTAAACTTCATTTGGAAATTTTCCATAATGTGGCTTCAATATTCATTTGATTTGCAAACTATTAATTTCTAATTATAATCTGGAGTTTACGTTTTCCCACCATGTACTTCTGGTATCGAGCCTCGCCCACGGGGAACGTATGCTGGGAAACTGCAGCCCACAGTATTTCATCTATTATTTTAATGGATAATGAATCAAGAGCTGTGCATGTGGTTTTCCGATAAGACTGCACAGTAGGCAAGGCTCTGTGCCAGACGGGCATAATCGGGAAGTTTACCATCAGCTGTCAATTCAAAGGCCAACAGGAAATGTAAATCTGAGAAAAACCTATTTATTCAATCAAGATCGTGCCCTTCAACAACTACATAGTAACAGGCAGTGCTTGATTTATTCAATCATCAGACAAAGATGATAGCCCGGATTTCACTGTGATAACAAAGGCAAAACTGCCAGCAATCGTCATCACCAACTCCACTGAAAATAGACAGCAACTTTGGGAGTTTGGACATGCGCAGAATTCAGCCAAAAATCCAGGAAATACCGCTCATTAGTTTGTGCCTCTCCATGGTGTGTACTAATAGAAGTACTCACAGACCGCTGTCTCATGAAAACTCCCACTCTAATTCTATTTATCTGTAGTAAAAACCCTGGAAACAGCTACACTTTGTTGAATGATTTGCAACTTTTTAACAGCTTCCAAACTTCATAAATTCTGATGAAATAAAAAAATAATATTTGTGGAATGTCAAATCTCTTCACGGCATTAAAATTCCACATGAATTTTTTTTTTAACTTTTCCTTTTTTTAAAGTCTGTTCATCTTCAGCCTCTATCTTAATATTGCCTTACAGTCACTTTGCTGTCTGAAAATTTAAATGAAATGTGAAAGGGTTTGAGTGCTCCTTAAATTTCCGATTTGCTCTGTGTGAATGTTTCAATGTGATCGGTTGGCATTACTGCTGCTGCATGCCAAGACATCCCTTTGATTTGGCGCCAGACTTAAACTTCCGACAGGAAAGAAGAAAACCCACACCACAGAGATTGTTTTGTTGAAGACCTCCAATTCCAGGCCCACAATTACAGGTAATACTTTCAGGGAGAACCTGGAGGCAAACAAATCAGAAACTGTATGATAGCAGCTGAATACTATTCAATTTTGATTGTTGCCATTCCACAGATTATATTCACAATGTCCTAACAGGAAAGCATGCCATTTCCATTACTTATCCTCCTGCCATTTCTTTTTACTTTCCTTAAAATCTCAACGCTTATTTGAGAAAAGATGAAATGGCATTGGAGGTAGTTCAGAGGAGGTTGACTAGATTGATTCCAGAGATGAGGGGTTTGTCTTATGAAGAGAGGCCTATACTCTCTCGAGTCTAGAAGATTTAAGGGAAATCAAACTGAGGTATATAAAATGATAAAAGGATGGATAAAGTAGATGTGGAGCAGCTGCTTCCTCTTGTGGGGCATTCTAGAATGAGAGGTCATAGTTGTAATGATATGTATATAGGTACGCCAGTGAAGGGTTAATTATTACATCTCAGTGTAATACAAACACTAGAGTGCACCACCCAGTTCCCAGTATAAATATCAGACCTCAGGGAATCTTGGGTAGTTAGGTGTTAGCAGACGAAAAGTATTGATCACAGCACGAGGAGTCGTTTAGTTTAGAGAGTTAGCACAAGGACATCATTAGTTAATACTAGATTATAGATTACTGTTTAACAGATTCAACCTTTCCTAATTAGTAGTTATAGCTCTGCAGTGTGTGCGAACTTTATTAAATTCATTGTTATTCAACAAATTAGTTTTGCTTCAATCTAAAGATTGGTGGTTTCTTTATCATCATCTCATCAGCCCATTCTGGATCAAAAGGCAAAGAATAATGACATATTACCACAAAGTGTAATATGACAATAGTCTCAGGATAAGGGGTAGCAAATTTAAACAGAGATGTGTGGTGATATGCCTGTAAGCAAGATAATAGATGGATGGTGTGCGACCTCCAACCAGTAGGTGGCGGTGCAGACACAGAGTGTGGTCTCAAGACAGTGGTCTTGTTACCAGGGGCTCCAATAAAAGTGGGGGCACATCCGGCCAGATGGTTGTGAGACATTCGGCCCGCGATGGGCCGAAGTCCCGCCGCTGTCATGCCTCTCCCACCGGCATGGATCAAACCACCTACCTGACCGGCGGGAGCAGGCGGCGCGGGCGGGCTCCGGGGTCCTGGGGGGGGCACGGGGCGATCTGCCCCGGGTAGTGCCCCCACGGTGGCCTGGCCCGCGATCGGGACCCATCGATCAGCGGGTGGGCATGTGCTGTGGGGACACTCTTTTCCTTCTGCCTTCGCCATAGTCTTCACCATGGCGGAGGCGGAAGTGACCCCCTCCCCTGCGTATGCGCGGGGATGACGTCAGTAGCCAACTTCGGTGGCTACACTCCCTCCTTGTGATCCTAACGCGAAAGCGTGAAGGATCACCCAAGTACGGTGTCTCTGTTCCCTGACCTCAGCAAGTTCCATGGCCTCTGCACTTTCCTCAATTATGCCAAAAAAACTTTATCTAACAGTTTCTGATTGGCGCTATGTCAAAGGGGACATGCATTATCAATTGAAATCGTTAACCTCTAACTATCCTCAATAAACTACTCTCACCTCATATTTAAACATTCTACAGCATTCTAAATCCTTAATCATTCACACAGCAGCATCATTACATTTCATTCTCTCTGACTCGGCAGTCGAACTCAGAGGTACATCATTAATAGAAAGAATCTCTTTATTTTACACAGGCATTGAGTGTAAAAATAAATACTTGATTACATTTCCGGGGTTCGGCGGACTGGTGGAATCCAAAAATAGGGGATCTCACTCTATACACTGTTGAGGCACGAGAGCGGTAGGCTCTCCTTCTCCATTTCCTCATCCTGAGGGTTTGGACTATAATACAGATGATCGCTATTGCTAAAAGTGATTCTATAATGTACGACAAGGAGAACCATGTCAGAAATCTGGTACACCAGGTCGGGGTACTGTTGCCATTGACTGGGCTGGGGGTGGTCTGGGTTTGGGAGAAGTTAGCAAACGTTGTACTGTGGGAAAGGGGGTCCGCATCCACGTGCAACCACGCAGATTCCACAAAAGCTAAAAACATAGCAATTGGAGTGCTCTTCATCTTCTCTTCTCTTTCCTTCCTGGGATCTTGCTGTGCTGTTGCTTCGGTTCCTCTCTCGAACGTCCGAAAGCTATGGGATCAAGCATATTATCTGTCAGTGTTCAGCTTAATATCTTGACTTTAAGTCCTCTTGTTCCAAATTTCCCTTTATGATGGTCACCTCAATGTGACTCCCTCATTTTTTTTTTAAAAGCAAATTTAGGACCAGACATTTACTTAACTACTAAACCAGTGCGAGCCGTCTCGCAGAGTGTTGCAATTTACCATCCCAAAATGTTCCTGGATGTAAATAGCATGAGGGTTGGAACCAAAGGGCTGCGTTAAACGAAACCAGAGGAAAACAAACTTTTAGAAATAAGACAGTCAAAATGGGTTGCGTGTGGGCCGCGACGGGCAATATTTGGGTGGAATCCCTGGGTAGGGCGTGCTGTGCTCTACCCGAGCTTAGCTGACCAAAGGGGTGGTCCTCAGACAGGGTGGGTCCTCAGTGCCGTTTCTCCACTGCCTGAGCGACCAGATTCAAACTTTTCTTTGGGTGGTGACTTGGTTCATTGGTGCGGGTGCTATCTGATCTGTGGGGGGTTGGGGCACATTCCTTTTCTGCTGCGCTGCTAGCGCACATGTTCCTTGAACATAGCGCTGTGCGGTTTCACTCAACTCCTGCCAATCTGGGGCATTTTCTTCATCTAACTGTGTCCCAAATATCTCTTGGAACCCATTCTGCACAGAAAGCAGAGATTGCAGCTGCGCAATCTGCTTCCTACATTTTGCGTGGTCTACGGTGCTTTGCCTTTGTTCAGTGGTGGCAGCATGGAGTGCCCTTAAAGCTGCCTTTAGGTCGCTACACTGCTTCTTCAGTGTTTCGACCTGCTTTTCTGCTTCTTCTCTTACCAAGACTGCACGCTGCACATCTTGATAGGCCTTTTCATGTTGAACTTGGGAACTGTTCAGATGGGCTAGACAAGACTGATGTGCCCTCTTGGCATCATCCACCTCTCTATCCTTATCTGCCAGTCGTTGTCTTAAACCTAGATTCTCCTTTTCGATGTCCCTGACATCCACTTTGCTCATTCGGTTCTTCTCCTCTAACTCTGCTCGGAGCGTCCTGACGACCACCTCTGTGCCTCGCAATTGTGCCAAGCAGGACACAATTGCCATCGGCTTATGTGCTTTACCTATACTCTTTTTGTGAATTTCACTCAGGTTCTCCCACCAAGTATGTCCTATACTCCTGGGACCTGTCTCCTCATTCACACAAAACTCACTCCAAAGGGGCCATCCCTTCCCTTTGAGGTACTTCCTGAGATCCAGCTCCCATATGGGACACTGACCTACTCTGCTACTGCTGTTGGTCGCTGCGACCACGAACTGCTCTGGGTTCATGAGGCATTCCATTGCCTGCATGGCCATTTTCTCCTATGCTCTCTCTTAATTTGGAACGAGGGATAATAAGGCAATGCTTATAAAATACGGGTACGGCTTTCGCTATGTTCCGACTTATAAAACTCCCGATAGTTTGTCGCAACAAAAATCTCTCGGTTTTACCTTACAACCCTGTTAGTTACGCATGCAAAAACACACTTCCGAATTATGACTATTGGTTTGAACTACTTGAACACTTGTGGTTTTTCCTTTTCCCAATTGGATTTCAGATTCAAATTTCTGGGTTCTCTCAGAGTGGGGGGGCCACTTCTAGTCAAGTCCCGTCGGATGTCACCACTAAATGTTGCTCGTTCTGGGTGAGTGTGCTTAACACTCGATTTGGCTCTGTTTCGTTACTTAGCTTTGGAGTCGCCAGGTATCGTTAAGATACCACCACAAGTTTCAAGGTCAAGTTCAAAGCAATAAAACCATACACCAATTAGTAAGTTCAAACAAATGAGTTTATTATAATACAATTATAAACTACTCATGCACACGCTAAAATGACTAAACTATTCCTACCACTAAATAGACCAATACTTATCTGAATAAGGATCAGGGGGAGAATGGCCTCTTGCTCTACACTGTGTCCGCAGACTTCAGGTTGGTACGGGTTAAAAGGGGTCAGGAGTGTTTATCTCTGGTAGCGATTGTTGTGAGACACTTACTTACTGGCGGCTGCTGTCCGAACCTCTCCTCTCTCTCGGTCAAGGTCTTCTTCGGTAAAGGCTGGTCGAGAGGGCTGGTCAAGAGAGGAGGGCTGGTCAAGAAGAACAGAGTTTGGGACCTGTCTCTTATAGGTCCCAGGGCTTCGTGCCCTTTTGGGTGGACCCTCTATCTGCTGGGGATCGATTGGGTCTCTTCCCAATCGATTTGTTTGAATCCCCCCAATACTGAGGCTGTCCCTCAACTACTGGGTGGGCCTTCAGGTGCTTTGTCTTCGAACCCCGCTGGTGCCGGGGTGTCTGGCTTCCCATACAATGTTGCAATCACTTCCCTATTTGTATCCTTTGTCCCTGGGATCGTTCCATTACTATGCTAACTGTTCCGGAGATTGCCTCATTAGTATGCAGAATGTTTGTTTCGGTGCTGTCTGTTCTCTTAGCAGACAGAATACACAGTGGCTTGTTGCAGCCTGCTTGTGCTGCAAACTTTGTCCATTTTACCCTGCAAGCTTTGCGTTCCTCCATTTTGTATTGAGGGAATGGCCAACTTCGGTGGCTACAGTGGAAAAGCTTTTCTTCACATCCCCTCTAAACCTCCTGTCCCTTACCTTAAATCTATGCCCCCTGGACATTGACCCCTCAACAAGGGGGAAAGTTTCTTCCTGTCTACTCTATCTACACCCCTCATAATTTTATACATCTCAATACTGTCCCCCTTCAGTCTCCTTTGCTCCAAGGAAAACAACCCCAATGTATCCAATTTCTCTTCATATCTAAAACTCTCCAGGCCAGTCAACATCCTGGTAAATCTCCTCTGCACCTTTTCCAGTGCTATCACATCCTTCCCATAATGTGGATTCCAGAACTGCAGACAATGCTCTAGCTATAGAACATAGAACAGTACAGCACAGAACAGGCCCTTCGGCCCTCGATGTTGTGCCGAGCCATGATCACCCTACTCAAACCCACTTATCTACCCTATACCCGTAACCCAACAAACCCCCCCCCCCCTTAACCTTGCTTTTCAGGACACTACGGGCAATTTAGCATGGCCAATCCACCTAACCCGCACATCTTTGGACTGTGGGAGGAAACCGGAGCACCCGTAGGAAACCCACGCACACACGGGGAGGACGTGCAGACTCCGCACAGACAGTGACCCAGCCAGGAATCAAACCTGGGACCCTGGAGCTGTGAAGCATTTATGCTAACCACCATGCTACCGTGCTGCCCTTGGCCTAACCAACGTTTTCTACAGTTCCAGCATAACCTCTCTGCTCTTAAATTTTATGTCTTTGCCAATAAAGGCAAATATACCATATGCCTTCTTAACCACTGTATCCAACTGCTCTGCTACATTAAGGGACTGGTGCACATGCACACCAAGGTCTCTCTAATACTTATACTTCTCTTGTGCTTTTCACAAATCATGAACAATCTCATGCTCCTCGCCCAAACCAACTGGGGTATTGGTTTGTCCCCAATCTGATCCAGGTCATTTGATGGCTAGCCAGCTTATGTTGCATTGCCGTATGACATTATGACTGAGTGAGGCGTCTCCTTCACTGCCTGTCAGCTAGTTTAGGAATTTTCTCTGTCCCTATTTTAAACCTGATAGAAGGTGTCTGCCAACCAGACCTCTAGTTCAGTACCTTCATCCTTTTTAAAATTCTACAGGCCTTGACTTGGGTTCCTCAAACTCCACTGGCCTGGTTTTGACTTCTTTAGCTTTTATGTGTTCTTCCCCCTGTTATAACCTATACAAGACCTATGGGGTTGGAGCAATCAGTTTCCCTGTGAGTCTTGCTGAATACCAGATCCCCTGCAGAGAGGGCGAGGAGCATGAGATCGTTCATGATTATGATCTGTAAAAAGTCTGTCAGTTTTGGAACAGATAGAGCAGACCCAGCTGGGATCTGATATATATTGCAAATAGAATTGCTTTACAATAAACCATTTCTTTTTACTAAATTGGTCTGGACTCATTTGTGGTCTACAAAATCCCCTTGACTTCAGTAAGTTTTCTGCTGACCTCTGGAAAGTCCTCTAATTTTACTTCTATTTCTTTAATCTTTATTGGCTCAACTGTCCCCTGGAGGGTGTTAGGGACTTCCTCAGCTCTCTGCAGCTGAATCAAGGTGCAGGAACAAGGAAATGTCATTTGGATCATTAACACCTTCAACTGGTTTCACAGACTGAGAAAGAAGCTGGAAAATTCTCTAAGCAAAACCTGGAAAAGTTGCCAACCAATAGGAGCCTCATATCGGTTATCAATCCCTTCCCTGTAACAGTCCTCCTGGGCCCTCACAGTTAAGAGAGCTACCGGGCCGTCACAGTTCAGAGACAAATATCTCCGAAAATAATAACAGAAATGGCTGGAAAATCTCAACAGGTTATTTTGACAGCATCCGCGGAGAGGTTTAAGTCTGTATGACTCTTCTTCCAAGTTTTGAATTTCCAGCATTTGCAGTATTTTGCTTTTATGCAAATATCTCCTAATGTAGCTCGGTGTTCTACTTTGTTTATAATGCTCCTGTAAGGTGTGTTGGGACATTTCATTACATTAAAGCTGTCACATAAATATAAGATGTTGTTGAGCTTGCTTCTTCTTTATCCTTTCCTGGCATTCTCTGATATTCTTCGCTTTCAAACATTCAACTTTTAAGTGTTGTCCTTCTAAATGTTGTTCTAGACATTGCCTATATCTGTGGCAAAGCACTCTGCATTGCAATAACACTTTGTGTGACAAATAACATTTTCTCACTCCCTTCTCTAATTTTCTGGTGGTTCTTTGTCACCAATTTGCTAATCAATGAGTAATCTGTCACTATTTCCCCTCTAAAAGTCTTTCAGGAATTGGAAAGCCTCTACCCACTGGGCTGGTTTAGCTCGGTTGGCTGGACAGCTGGTTCGTGATGCAGAGCGAGGCCAATAGCATTGGTTCTATTGCCATACTGGCTGAGATTACTCACGAAGCTCCCGCCTTCTCAACCTTGCCCCTCGCCTGAGGTGTGGTGATCCTCAGGTTAAATCGCGACCAGTCAGGATTCTACGAAGCGCTAATGCAACATAATCATGTGCGAGATTAGGATTAATACCATTGAAGGTTGCGCACAGAGCCCATTTAACCAAATTCAAGATGAGTAGAATGTTTGTTAAAGATCAGTGTGAACGGTGTGGAACTGGCCCTGCAAATCATTTGCACATGTCCAAAACTCATTGGATTTTCAGCACCATGTCGGCCATTCCACATATTAAACTGAATCCCTGTCCTCTAATAGCCGTATTTGGGGTATCGGATTTACCGAAGCTACAAACAGGGACTGGGACTGATGTTCTTGCCTTCATTTCTCTAATTGCTCGCTGGCTGATACTACTGAGTTGGAAATCATTTTCTCCACCCATTGCCTCAATATGGCTTGGAGATCTTATGGCATTTTTATATTTCGAAAAATTTGAAAACACCACGAAGGGCTGAATTGAAGGGTTTTACCGAGACAGCAACCGTTCGTTTTATACTTTAACAATTTGATCACCATTAGCAGTTAATAAAATTGGGAAGAGAAAAGGGGAGGTTCATTATTGCTATTGGAAAGAATTTGTTACTGTTATTGCTTGTGCTTTATGTATAACTTTAACAAACTGAATAAAAACAATTTTTTTTTAAAAATCACCACCAGACAGCTCTCTCCCTCAAAGGGGAAAACAGCTTATGGTCATCTGGGAGTATGGTGAGTTTACTTTATTACTTCCCCACCTAACGTCTGTTAACGTAGAAGTAACCTTGATTTAAAAAAATCTTTCTTCTTAATTATAACAGCAGTAATCCTGGTGAATTTTCATATTCCCTTTCCATGACTTGAATATACTTCCCATTCCAGTACTGCATACAAAGTTCCAATGCCATGGATGTTATATTGGGCACTATCCACAATGTGAATGAAGTATTTGTCAGGCATCTGTCTCCAATATATATTCTGACAACAGAATAAGGAAGAGAAGTAGAGTCTTGAAAGAGCAGATTAAGAAATATTGCTTTTGAGTAGATAAAAATGTTTAGATTTTTGTATCTGATGAGACAATGGAAAGATAAAAAATGGAAATAAATTCTGGCATTTAGAAATTAAACACAGGTGGTGTCAACTGAATTTGACATACCCTGCGTCAACTCCATTTTACATCCAGCATATTTTTATTAGGGGAAAACTGATGGCTAACATCAGAAGTGGGATTCTCCGAAGTGGGCGTGATGGCCCGACACCGGCGTCAAAAATGGCGCGAACTACTCCGGCGTCGGGACAACCGGAATTAGCGGAATTCTCTGCTCTTTCGGGGACAAGGAGGACGTCGGAGGGGTTGGCGCCACGCCAGCCGGCGCCGAAGGGACTGGGCGAGTCCATGCATGCACCAAAGGGCCGGCGTGATCCTGCGCATGCACAAAACCGCCGGCGTATTCTGACGCATGCGCAAGGAGGTGTCTTCTTGGTGCCGGCCATGGCAGAGCCCTACAGGGGCCGGGGCGGAAGGAATAAGTGCCCACAGGCCCACCCTCAGATCGATGGGCCCCAATCGCGGGCCATGCCACCATGGGGGTCCCCCCCGGGGTCGGATTCCCCCACGCCCCCCCGAGGACCATCCCAGCCGACTTAACTGCCAGGTCCCGCCGTGTGGGACCATGTCTAATCCATGCCGGCAGGACTGGCCAGAAATCGACGGCCACTCGGCCCATCGGCGCCCGGAGAATTGCCGGGGGGGCTGCTGCCAACGACCCCCGACCAGTGTGGTGTGAACCCCCCTCCGCCCAAAAACCGCCACCGGAGAATACTGCAGCCGGCCTCGGGGCGGCAGGGCGGGATTCGCGCCGCTCCCCCGGGGATTCTCCGACTCGGCGGGGGGTTGGAGAATCCCGCCCCTGTCTCACCCCCACTTTCTCAGGGGCAATTAGGGATGGGCAACAAAGACTGACTCTGCCAGCAATATCCACACCCCGTGAGAAATAATGTCAGCTTCCTGTTTGGTTATGTTTAAATTACTCCATAAAATTGGAAGGTATGAGCAGAACCATCACAGTTCTCCTGAAGGAAATATTATGAGGGGGGTGTCTACAATGGGTAAGAATTTAACTGCTTTCAACTGGTGCAAATCGAGCTGAATCGGCGTTAAACTGAGAGTTTCCCCACCCTGACCAATTTTAACAGTGGGCCATCGAGGCATTTATGTGACTCAGACAGATACTTCATTAATATGAGCTAATTGACATCCTATCACTCAGAGGCAAGGTGAATGGTCTACTAGCTAGAGAAGCAGCCTTCGACCAGTGAAATCCACTGGATTCCTCGTGAAGGCCTGAGAAGGAAGGTTAAAAAAATAATAATTTTTACACCAGAAGGAGCAGCATTTCTCCTCCAGGCCACACAAGGACGTTCTGGGCCAATTGTGAAATGATGTAAGTCCGTTCATTTTAATCTGCAGCAATAAAGCAGCTGATCTTTTCAATGATTCGCAGATCTTAATTTCCACCAAACCTTTGGTTTGTTTAGGGTGCCCTTTGCGTATTATTAAAATAGATAGTAAAGTGAACTTGATCCTAAATTCTCCGAGAGCTGATGGGAATGTATTTCTGAGGCTGCTAAAGGAAGCCAGTCCAGAGAGCCACTGTGCTGACTGGAGTTGTACCTTCGTTTAATTTCATGTTCTTGAAGGTCAAGTTGGTTGACCTGGTCAAAGTGCTTTACGTACTAACGGGGCGAAATGGATTAAGGGACATGGGGGAAGGCAGGATCAGCACATTGAACTTGATGATTGGCCATGATCGTAATGAATGGGGAGCAGGCTCAAAGGCCGAATGGCCTCCTCATGCTTCTATTTTCCATGTTAACCACTTCTTCCAGGTCTGCGTAAACATATAGCCTCAGAAATACATCCCAATCAGCTCTTGGAGAATTTAGGGCTAGGTCCACTTTACAAGCTATTTTAATAATTCATGGAGGGCACCATAATTAACCAAGATTCGTTGGAAATTAAGATCTGCGAATTATTGAAAAGGTCAGTGCCGACTGCTTTTTGCTGCAGATTAAAATGAACAGATTTAGTTCATTTCATAATATTTTTTATGTGACACTTATTTTGATGAATTTCAAGGTTGTCATGCACTAAAATTGAAGATCTTTTAAACAAAACACAAAATTCGTAATTTCCAGAAACCCAAATTCTTTAAAAATAATAATAGAATACATAAACAGACACGATTTACCTTGAACATGTATTTCCGGTGTCCTGAATAGTATGGAACAAAAAAAAAACTTATAAAGTGAAAAAGGAAATTAAATTTACCTCATATCACTTCGTGTAACATGATCCCAAAAACCTGAAAACGATAAAGTCAAATAAATAGACTTGAAACACTTCCTGTTCAAGTTTAGTACCTTGAAGCTAAATAAAGGCAAGTCAAAAATTCCCCCTTCCTGGCTATACAGTAAATCCTAATGTTCTATAAACAACACACTGACTGGGAATTTTTTAAAAAGAGAAGTAAAATGGGTCATCAATCAACTTCTTTAGAGGCATAACCAGGGTTACTACAGGAGGAAACATCAAAAGCAACTTTCTAAACTCCTGCAGTCTGATATATGACAACTCATATGTATGCTTTCCAGAGAGAAAAAAAACAGCCAAGTATTGTGATTCCAAGCTGGGAACCACAAGCTACTTAAAAGCATAACAAGGACAGCCAGAGTGATACCATTTTAAGCGACAGCAAATCATGCTGCAGCCAGGGAGGCAGGAGCTCCTTGAACCCACTTAGAGTTGGAGCCACAAGAGGCAATAAAACTCATTAATGCCATTCCCTCAGTCTGTAGGGAGCCAGTTGTGTCAGTTACAGCGGCTTTTTTTTCTCATTCAGCATTTGCTTACGTGATGCATGCAAGGGGCTGAGATTGCACAAACCAACAGTGGTTTGGGAAAGTTCCACTACTGGGTCATCATGGTGCCCCTGGGCTTGCAATTTCGCAATATGGAGATACTTTATGTATTTTTTAAACCATAATGAAGTATTCTTGAAAAACAGACTCGGTTGCAAGATCTCTCCGAGCTTGACGTGAGACATCAGATGGTCCGATGAGGTTAGATTAGATGGCACGTCAGAAACCTAGTGAGCAGAAAATAGGTATTCTAAAGAGACTGGGAGACATTAACAAGCTGGTGTGCATAGACAGAGTCAAAATTGTTTTTGTTCAAGTTCCCTAATGGAAATTCTAGAGCTGTGATTTAAAAAGTTCCCCTTGAATCCATGCCCCTCTGTACTAAGGCAAAGAAAGTTTCTGCTTTGTAAACTAGTTAGTTGAAATCAATATAAAGTAATTTTTGGCTCACTTCACTGCAAACAAGTCACCAATTCGTTTCAAGAAAGGGATTCACCAATTTAAAGATTAAGGAGCATACTGGACTTCATAAAACTTTATCAGTCTTGTACAGGAAATAGCTGAAAATAAAACTCTTTAAGTGCTACCAGTTTAAAAATTCCTTCCATTATTAATTGAGCATTATATTTGTCCTTCATAGAGGACACATGGCTGCAGAATGGTTCAGTGTATCCCATCACTCATGCTGATGATTGTTGAACATTCTGATTAAGCCTCTCACGCTAATTAAACTCTTGCAGTCAGGACTCTTGCAGTTCCTGATGTTGGTGACAGCAGGACAGTTGGCCAGGCCGTGAGGATTGGCGAGGTTTAGAAAGCATTTAGAGTTGTGTGGTCCCCAGAGGTTGATGCACAAACCCAAAAGTGCATCGAACACATTCTGCCATTGACCCAATTATGCTCAGTTATGGATTATAATAGGTGAGCATTCATCAACATTTGTTTAGGCAGTGAGGTTGACCACAAAGAATTGTGTTTAGTGACTGAGATGTTGCAGCAGCAATGCACTGCTTTGCAGAAAGGTATGCTAGCACAGTAAATAGCCATTGTCAACTACTGCATCTCATGTCATCAGTGAGGTCAAGAGATTGCAGCCTGTCATGTTCGCAGTGCTCTATGCTCATCATGCTCAGATACTTGAGATGCTCTCTCAAAGATCTAAGTTCTATCTAAGAAGGTGTGAGCATATGGTGTTGAAAACTACAAACACCAACTTGTCCATAGTAACTTAATCAAAGTTGATTGGCTATTGAAACCAAAGTAGCATAATCTGATAGCAACTGGAGTGGTTGAGAGCCATCTTTAGAGAACACCCTGGGTACTGTTAATTCTCAGTGACATCCATCAGCAACCTCACACTGAAAGAACTCCAATGCTCACAGGTAAATTGCCAAGAAAACACACAAGCTAATGATTGACATAACATGGAAAATTCGCCCATGGAAAAGGAATAGTACTGATCACTATGAGAGATAATAATAATATGAGCTCGGCTGTATTTTGGCCCCCTTCGACTTTCAACCTTCTGGTTACTGAATGAAAGATGACTGGTGGAAGTCACATCACGGGCCGGATTCTCTGGCCCACCGACCCATGTGTTTCTCGGTGGTGAGTCGTTTGCTGGTGGCGGGATTCTCTCTTCCTGCTGCTTGTCAATGAGATCTCCTATTGAAGTCACCCATGCCATGGGCGGAGGTGCACTGTCAGTGGGAAAAGAGAATCCCAACAGCCGGAGAATTCTGGCCAATATATTGATTGTTCTAAACACAAACACTGGAGAAGGAGGCAGTGTTGCTCTTCATTCAGACACTAAACTACTCAACAGTCCAAGATGAACTTGCGAACAGATTTTTGACACGGCAGGAAAGCCACACAGCAAGCGTTCCTTCCAGTTAGGATAAATGTACCATTAATGACCAATAATGATGAACTAAAAAAATGAACCTTTCTACAACAAACGTTATTTCAAAGCGCACATTCACAATCTCATCTTTCTTGGATGGGTAGAAGCCCCCAGAGCTAGGCAAAGGTCACTGACTGGTGCAAGCTGAATGCCAGCGATCAACTCCTGTTTGTCCTGGGTGCCAAGCATCAACTGCACGCAGAATTTTAAAGCAAACAGACAAATACAAGATGACGTACACATTCAAAGCACTGGCAGAAGACAGATGGTGTAACCACCAGTTAAAATGTTATTGAAAAATAAAGTACAAGTAGGTTATGAGAAGAAGTCTGACCTGGAAAGGAGGACATGTCCACGGTGCATGACAACTCGTTAACAAAAAAAAAAGACTCCATTCATACTTTATCCAATGATGGAAAAATGTGTACTAACCAGAAACACCAGAGCAGCTCAGTAAATTGACATTTCCTCTTGTCGAACAAGATAAAAGTCAAAAGTTGCTTGTGTGAGAGTAACGAAGGAACTTACATTTACACATTTCCTGATGACCACTTCAGAATGTCCCAGAGTGCTTTCAATGAATGAAACATTTTTTAAAGTACTGTCGCTTGTTATGTCAGCAACTATTAGTAGTGCACTGTAAACTGGCACTCACACCCAGACCCCAGTCTCAAATCCAGAAGGTGAAGTGAGATCAAGGCCTTAATTATCAGGATGGCAGGTGCCAGGGTTGGCGGGGAATGCAAGACGCTGACACAGACAGGCCCGGTGGATTTTACGCTCAAGTGAGCATTGATTGATGGCAGGTGAGACTTTTGTGTATCTTTGGATGGAAGTCCCAGCTTGAAGAGCTGTTGGCCAACCAGACTGGCTAACAGCTCACCAGCCCTTCGAGGCACAGTGCTGAATTGGCCAGAAGAGGTACTGCAGCACTGTACCTGAGCCTATATCTCCGGATCACACTTAAGGTTAAGTATCAGGGGTCCTGGAGGTGGGAAGGTAGGGAATTCCCTGGGAGGTTGGGGGAGGGTGGATGATCTTCATGTGAGGAGAGTTGGAGTTCCTAGGTTCCCAAGGCAAGGGCTCCACAAATCTGAAAGGGCCTTTAGATTGAAGCACGTCACCCCCATTTCCTACCTGAGATGGAGATTGTTAACCTCTGCTATACTACATTCTAACCAGCGCCCACCAGCCTAAAAATTGAGACTGGGTGGGAAAAGCTCTAACCGGCCATCAATTGGCCACTGAAGGCCTTTAATAGGGGCGAGAGCCGGCTTTCTGTCCGAGGACATTGCCCACCCCACTGTGAAATTGCATCTGGATTGGGAAGGCAAGGTTCCTGGAGGGAATCCTGTCCATGCAATTTTACGCTCACCTCCCCCACTGCCGCCATCACCCGCCTCAGCCTCAGAACCCACCAAGGTGATGGGGAGGGGGCGGGCAGGGAACAGTAAAATTCAGGCCCATTGTTATGAACTGCACAAAACCTACGGGGTTTGAGCAATCAATCTCCCCGTGATTCTCACAGAATACGTGCTCCCGTGCGAAGGGGACAGGAAGCAGGAGGACATTCATGATTGATTTCTCTGTAAAGTTGGCCAGGTATGGAACCAACAATGCAGACCCGACTGAGATTTGATTTATATTGTGAATATAATTGCTTCGCAAAGAACATGGTTTTCTTTCACCTGCTCGATTCAGACTCATCTGAGGCCTATTGAACTGGCGGCGAGGATAATCATTGGACAAAAGAAACACCTTCTTTCCACTGCTGGACTAAGGGTAAATTGTTTTTCTATCACAAAGTGCATTTATTCAGAGGGTTGGATGTGTTCGAAATGAGCATAGAGGATTGGACACATGTGTTACTCTTTCCGAACAAACTTTATCACTGAAGTGGATCAACAGTGATATTACTGACTGCCTGTGGAGCTCATACTTATGGAGTGATAAAGTCCCTTACATATCCTGCAGCTCCAGACACAAACACGTTTGACGAATTGGTAACCATAGTAGCACAACATGTCAACCCTAAACCGTCCATTGTGGTGCACAGATACCGTTTTAACATGGCAGACAGGACTCCAGGATTGTCTGCAAACAAGTTTATGACCAGTCTATGAAAACTAGCCGAACTTTGTGAACACGGAAATTCTCTTTCTGAAATGCTGCGAGACCGCTTGGTTTCGACATTAATAACAGGGCTACAAAAAGGAAGCTGCCAGCCGAACAATCCCCAGACCTTCAGCGGGCCGTGCAAATGTTGCTTTCCCCTGAAAGCGCTGAGAGAGGGGTGCAAGAAATCCAGGGGATGAAGTTAAAAACCCTAGAATGGACCCCCTCCCGGTGAGCACCTCCCGCCAAGACTGAAACCCCGCCCTGGAACGAGTACTGTAGAGGTCAGATTCTTTGGTGTCGGACTGAAACGTCCCAATGGAATTTGCAGAGGAGAGCCCTGGCATTGTGGCGCATGTGGACGCAGGAGTTGGAGGGAGTGCAAGGCACAAGTCAGCCAGCAGCCCCAGCGATCTGGTAGAGGCTGGCACCAACCGAGGGCTCGCACTTTCCACAAGACCAGTCAGAGGAGGAGTGCATGAAGCTGCATTGTGGTGCAGCATCCCATGGGGCCCCCATCAAAATAACCATGCAGATTAATGGTCATTCATTAGACTTGGAGCTTGACAAGGGAGAGGCGGTTTTAGCTATCAGAAAGCAAACCTTAGACAGGATGAGGACAGGTGTGCAACAGTTAGATACGTGGGACACCGACCCAAAGTTAGCGACGTATAATGGACCATTAGCCATTGGACCAGGAACAACAAAAATCCTGGTAATTTATGGGCAGCAGCCGGTGCGACCCCCGTTGACCATAGCAAACGGACATGGCCCCAGCTTTTTAGACCACGATTGGTTAAAGCGGCACGATAGCAGAGAGAGTAGCACTTTTGTCTCACAGCTCCAGGCTCGATGCCCGGCTTGGGTCACTGTCTGTGTGGAGTCTGCATTTTCTCGCTCTGTCTGCGTGGGTTTCCACCGGCTGCTCCGGTTTCCTCCCACAAATCCTGAAAGACATGCGGTTAGGTAATTTGGACAGACTGAATTCTCCCTCTGTGTACCCGAACAGGTGTCGGAATGTGGCAACTGGGGGCTTTGCACAGTAACTTCATTGCAGTGTTAATGTAAGCCTACTTGTGACAATAAAGATTATTATTATTATTATTACACCTGGACTGGCAGCCAATTTTCCAAATGGGATCCTGGGGCTGATAGGAAGTGCTGAGGAAATACCCCAACGTTTTCCAGCTTGGACTGGGAAAACAAAGGGGGGCCGTGGCTAAAATCCAGGTCGACATGGACACACAACCGAATATTTTAGGATGCACCTGGTTCCTTAAACCTTGTTAGCGAAAGCTATGTCCGAACTAAGCCTTGGGATCATTCAAGCTGTGTGTTCCGCCAATTGGGTGGCGCTGGTGGTCCAGTGCTCAAACCAGATAAGATGGTTTGGGGACTACAAGCTGATGGTCAACAGGGCTTCCCTGCTGGATTATTACGTAATGCCTCGCATTGAGGGTCTGTACGCAGAACTGGCCAGTGGTCACTCAATTACAAAGTTCGGTATGAGCCATGTGTACTTTCAGTTGGAATTGGACAGTGCCGCACGTACATATGTCACCATAAACACCCATAAAGACCTATATGAGTACATCAGACTGCTCTTTGGAGTGTCATTGGCCTGAGCAATTTTCCAAAGAGTAATGGAAAACATACTGAGTGAATTGTTGTGAGTGGCAGTGTATCCGGATGTCGCATTCACAAGGGCTATCTCAGTAATTTGGATGAGTTTCTCTATCGCTTTTCAGAGACAGGTGTTCACCTGCGGAGAGAACAATGTGTGTTCCATGCGAGGGAAGTGGTGTACCTGGGCTACCGAGTGGACCGTACAGGTCACACCAGGCTGTGGAAAATGTACGGACAATTTAACAAGTTCTGACACCTGAAAACACCATGGAGTTAGGTCTTTCTTGGGATTGGTGAACTGTTATGGAAAGTTCATCCCAGGTCTAGTGACCATAATGACATTCCCCCCCACCCCCACCACACACACACACTTACTCTTCTAAAAGGCACTTACTCTTCAAAAAGAACCAGGAATGGGCTTGGAAAAAGCAACAGGGAGCAGCATTTGCACAAGTGAAAAAGCAATTGACTTCCTAAGGATTGTTAATGCACAACGATACCACCAAACATCTAGTCGTCACGTGATACATATCACTGTATGGCATTGGCAGCGATTTATCGCACCTCGTGACAGAGAGAGACCAATCGCTTTCACCTCCCGGACATTGGCAGCGGTTGAGCGCAATTGTTCGTAAATTGAGAACGAGGGTCTGGCAGTTGTCTTTGCAGTGTAGAAATTCCACCAATGTGTGTACGGTTGATGGTTCACGGTTATCATGCACCACAAACCGCTGCTGGGTCTTTTCAAAGAAGACAAAGTGATTCCGGCCATCATCTCCCCCAGGATACGGCATTGCGGCCTCCTGCTGACTGCATTTGAATACTCACTTGAGCATCGTCCAGGTATCCAGATCTCGAACGCAGATGCATTAAGTCATTGCCAATGCACCCTCCTTCTCCTCCCAGGACAGACAAGGTAGTGGCCACTCTAAATTTTATGGACTCATTGCCAATTACAGCATCCCAAATCCATGAGTGGACACATGTCCTTTCGAAAGTTCGACACTTAGTCCTGTATGGGGGTCAGCACAGAAGATTGCCCAACATACAGGCATGTTCAACAGAAATGTCCAAGTTTAGCTTGGAAGGCAGCATCCTTTTGTGGGAAATGCACATCGTCGTCCCAGGTAAGGGCCAAGACCCAATGTTGAGGGACCTGCATAGAGGGCAGGTGTCCAAAATGAAAATGCTCACCTGCAGCTATGTTTCATGGTGGGATCTGGAGGCAGATATAGAACGTGTAGCCCAGCTGTGCGACATTTGTCAGGAGCAACAGGGCCTTCTGCCAGCCTCACCTCTTCACTCCTGGGAAGGCCCGGGTGACCATGGGTGCAATTACACGCTGACTTTGCTGGTCCCTTTCAAAGCTCAAATGTTTGTACTCCTGATAGATGCCCACTCAAAGTGGGTGGAAGTCCACAGAATGTCATCGACCACCTCAAAAGGTAACCATAGAGAAATTTGTGCCCGTCTTTCAGTACGCATGGTACCCCAGAAGTGTTGGTGACCAATAATAGAACTACATTCACCAGTGAATAATTCACAAGATTCATGAAGGTGAACGGGATGCGACACATCTGCAAGGCCACGTACCACCCGGCTGCCAACAGACCGGCAGAAAGGAAGGTAAAGACGTTCAAATGAGGCTGAAAAAGCAGACTTCGGGATCAATTGACAGAAGACGGTCAGATTTTTGTTCTGCCATTGGGCCACTCCAAATGTCATGACCAGAGAAGCTCCGACTGAATAGATACTGGGCCGGAGGCTTCGAATCCATCTTAGGCTTGCAGTCCCTGATATTGGCAGGAAAGTACGTCGCAGTCAGGAGCAGCAAGGGCACTGCCCTGTTAGATGAAAGCTGACCCGACTGTTTGTACCAGGTGACGCAGTCTATGCTCGCAACTTTGCAGATGGCGCCCACTGCATCTCAGGAACAATCGTCTGCCTGACGGGGCTGATATCTTATCAGGTTCAGACACAAGGTCGTGTCATGAACAAACACGTCGATCACATCAAGCCCAGAAGACCAGTTTTATGAAAAGTTCCTCGGGAGAGGAAAATTACAGTCAAACTGAATCCGGTGCCAGTAGGGGCTAGAGCATCACCCAAGCCGGTCATCATGCTACACGGATTCCGACATGGAGGCCCAGGTTTCGGAACTTTCGACGAAGTGCAAGCAATGCAGCAGCCTCAGACAGTACCTCCACCACAGCATTCCAAACGGAAGCGGCATTCGCCGTTCAAAGCTACACTGCCTGATCCAGCCCCGCAAATGCAGGACACATAGCCACAGGTGAAGAGAGTCCGGAGCCCACCCCCTCCGCAGTCGTAATAAAACTCTTCGGATTTTGCGGGGGAGGGATGTTATAATCGGCATGAGACTTACGGGGTTGGGACAATCAGTGTCCCTGTGAGTGTTGCTGAGTGTGAGCTGCCCGGCTAAGATGGTGGGGAGCCCGGGTACATTCATGAGTGAGATCTGTGTAAAGTCGGCCAGGTGTGGAACCAACAGCATAGACCTGGCTGGGAGCTGATATATATATTGTAAATATAATTGTTTTGCAGTAAACATAATTTTCTTTCACCTACTCAATACACACTCATCTGTGACCTACAAAACATATATTACACAAATTTGAGGTGAGAAAACATGCACCATTCTGAGGCCTGTGCTAAACGATAGACTTAGAGATACAGGCCAATTTGTCATATTCGTCATCATTGCAGAATGATGGAAGTGATTGCGTGTGATATTGGCTTCAAAGAGCTCAACCCTGCAAAGAGCCTGCGTTGGCTTGATGGGACAGATGCTAAAAGTTAATAAACTGGAGGTGCATGATGGGGATGAAGACATAACACGGCTGGTTCACCTTGGCAGGGAAGACAACCCCTAGGGCCTCAATTTTACCCTGAAGAGATTTCCCCCATCACTGGAACCTTAAAAACATGTTTTCTTGCCTACCTACTGTAGGTTTCAGGGTGCCCAGACTTCCTCAGCAATGGGCATCGCTCATGGTGGCATTACAGAGGTTGGTGAGCAGCCGTCTCTCTAGAGCAGGGGTGGGCAAACTTTTCCATGCAAGGGCCACATTCAGAAATTCACAATTCACAAAGGGCCGCATAGTATATTAAGTAAAATAATTACTTCACCCGGTTATAATTCTGGGCGCCTCATATAGAACATAGAACAGTACAGCACAGAACAGGCCCTTCGGCCCTCGACGTTGTGCCGAGCAATGATCACCCTACTCAAGTCAACGTATCCACCCTATACCAGTAAGTAACCCAACAGCCCCCCCCCCATTAACCTTAAAAAAAAATTAAAAAAAAAAAATTTAAAAAATTTTTTTTTTTTTTTTTTTAATGACTTGGCGGGCCGCAGAAATACCTTTGGCGGGCCGCATGCGGCCCGCGGGCCGTATGCGGCCCGCGGGCCGTAGTTTGCCCACCCCTGCTCTAGAGGAATGCTGCCTCGGCGAGGACCAGGAGCGTTGTTCCCTTGCAGGAGGACTCCTCTAGCCCCATCTGTTCCGTATTTGGTTCTCGTATCCATCCCCTCACCCTCTCGGCTGTGGCTGCCCAGTGGTAATATTGTAGATTGGGCAGGGCCTGACCGTCCATATTTTTCCTCCTTTGCAGTGTCGACTTAGGGATCCTTGGGTTATTTTAGCGCCCCCACACACACATGCACAACCAAATGGCATGATCCCGCCAGGGAAAGTACGAGTGCATCCCATCTCTGTCGGAATTTTTTAACTTCCTCCGCCAGACTGGTCAGGTTCCACTTGTGGATTCGTGTCCAGTCATGGACTATCTGGATCCCCAGGTAGCGGAATTTGTTTTGGGCTAGTTTGAATGGTAGTCCCTCCAGCTGTGTCCCTCCCCGTTCGAGTTCACCAGGAATACCTCACTCTTGCCGAGGTTGCGTTTGTAGCCCAGGAAGGCCCTGAATCTTCCAGGAGCTGCATGATGGCTTTCAGGCCATTCTGTGCGTCCGAGACATAAGGTCATCTGCATAGGGTGAAACTCTGTGCTCTCTGTCCCCTCTTTGGATTCCCTTCCAGCTTTTCACATCCGCACGGCGATCGCCAGGTGTTCAATTGCAAGGGCAAACAGAAGTGTGGAGAGTGAGCATCCCTGCCTTGTGCCTCTGTGTAGCTGGAAGTACTCAGACCTGGTGGTGTTGGTATGAACGCTCGCCTTGGGAGTGTTGTATAGGAGTTTCACCCATGAGGTGAACCCCATCCCTAGCCCAAACCTCTCCAGTACCTCAAAGAGGTACATCCACTTGACTCTGTTGAAGGTGTTTTCTGTGTCCAGGCAGATGATCACGTCTGTTGTTCCCACCCGGATGGAGTCATTATTACATTGAGCAACTGCCTGATGTTCGCAGTCAGCTGTCTACCCTTGACAAAGCCCATCTGGTCCTCTGCGACCACCTCAGGTATGCATTTCTCCAGAGTCTTGGCCAGGACTTTTGTGAGTACCTTCGCATCTACATTGAGCAGGGAAATGGGTCTGTATGATCCACATTCCGTCGTGTATGCCTTTTTTGTGGGTGTCAACGATATTGTGGCCCGTGTTAGCGTTGGAGGCAGAGTGCCCCTCGCTAACGAGTCTGCGCACATGTCCCGTAGGTGTGGGGCCAGGGCTGGTATGCATTATTTATAGAAGTCTGCCGGGAACCCTTCAGGTCCTGACGCCGTCCTTGCCTGCATGGAACTGGTGTTCTCCATAACCTCGCCCAGTGAGAGATGGGTGAGCTAATGGCTCACTTATGTATGTCAATTTGGATCTCGTCCAGCGAGGATGAGATCCAGATCGCGATGTCTTGCGGGATCTCTTTCGGGCGTGACGAGGTAGTTCGATTTACGACCATTGTTTTCACAAAACTAACTGCAAAGCAGTGCATGTCGTTGAGCATCTTGACACGATTTGAAATTCATGTGTTATCTTTTCCTCGCCACAAGTTGCAAGCCAACTGATGCATTAATAATGTTGTGCTTCATTCAGGCCTCATTATTTTTCAGCAAATTCCTGCCCATTATTCATTCCACATTGTGAATTGAGCGAGTAATAGTGTTAACGGTTCGAGCCCATAAGACTCTTCTGAAGATGATTTTAGATGAAGCCAGGATTTTTGTTTGGGTTGGTGTTCTCTTCAGTATCAATGTCCCATCTCATCAGTGCAGCAAATCCACATTCATAAAATAATTTCCACAAAATAACTTGATGAATGAAATTTTTTTTTTAAATTTAGAGTACCCAATTATTTTTTTCCAATTAAGGGGCAATTTAGCATGGCAAATCCACCTACCCTGCACATCTTTGGGTTGTGGGGGTGAAACCCACGCAGACACGGGGAAAATATGATGAATGAACTCTTTTATCCCCAATACTCATGCCCACCCCCACCCAAGTGTGACTTAACAGGCATTTACAAAATCACCCAAGCATCATGCTAGATTAGAGAGAATCGAGCAATAATGGGAAGTGCTGCCAATGTGAAGCATGTGGCACCTCACTTAACCCATAGTTGTGTTCAACAAGTATCTAGTGCAACATAATAGATGTTAATTGAAGAGATTCTTTATTGCGATCTCGAGACTGAAATTTAATTCTGGAGAAAGCAACTTATGGGTATTTGTCTGTTGTGCTGGGATGGTGTGGTGTTGTGGGGGGGGGGGGGGGGGGGGATCAGGAATTATGGATAGGATTTTCTGACCCCTCCCCCCCCCCCCCCCCCGGTCACAGTCGGGATCTTCCAGTCCTGCCGCTGCCAAAAGGGTTTCCCAGTTATCTCACTCTCCGCCCCCGGGGAACCCACAGCTGGGGTTCACCGTCGGCAATGCAGGACGTTCCCGCTGGCGGGAACAGCCGGAAAATCCCGCCCTGTATATTACAACATCTAAACATTACAGTATAATTGATTCCAGGAACCGTGGCAATGTGATGTTATCTGTGTGTGCACTCACTGTCAAAAGTGTTTGTCCAATTAGTCCACTTATGTGAATGCATCACTGACAAATCCAGCAAAAATATTGATTATTTTTAACAAAACCCTTTCGTCCAAATTGTGCTCTCTGGTGCTTTGAGCTGAATTCTTCGTACTTATCTGAGGAGAATTGAATTGTTCTCATCTTGTGGGAAGACCTATAAAAACCCACCCATAATTTCCACTCCAACCCACTCCCAATGTCATTGGTGACACTAATTCCAGATTCAACTGCTTGTATCACAAATTCAATCCCCTAGTGCAAAAATTGTAAAAGGCAAGATTGTGTATGGGATGTGAACGGGAGGATGAGAGAATAGTCTGTCCAATCTCAAACGTGTGTTCCGGGGATAAGTTTTGATTTTGCATTGATTTATTAAAAGAACGAGCATTATCATTTCTCACACGGTGAGTGCCCCATCTCAGTGGGATTATTAGAGAAAGGCATAGACTAGAGGCTAGATTCTTCCCCAAGGGGGAGAGGGACAGATATTGTTTACGACATGTCCCTCAGGCTGCTCTTAACTGAGAGACCCGAAAGCTGACTTTCTCCATAGTCATTCGACAGTAATAATGCCAACCATGGGATGTAGAGTTATTTAGCTTACAGGGCTGTGTTAATATTTTACATCAGTACAGATATCACATAAAATAAAGGGGCTATGTCTTCCAGACAAAGATTTGAAGTACTTTTATTATGATCCAAGACCAGACCCCAACAGTGGCTAGGATACGGAACCAAACCCCAATATATTTTTTTTATTTTTTAAGACTGTGAGGAAAGGATACTTCGCTCCAGGAGGGATTGCACAAAAAAATAAGGATATGGTATTTTAAAACAAATTTTTATTACTAACAAAGTATTAAAAATTTTAACATCACACCCAAAGATAGCTTACAATTACCCCTTAAACAATGCTACTCAACACAATTAATAAATACCCTTAATTACTATCTTTATTCCCATTTAAACAACAAGAAAATAGACCATCTCAGCTCTCAATTCACCGTAAATACCAACAGCACAGAGTAATACATGCTTTACAGGGTTATTCTTTGAGAACGAGATCTCCTGACACTGGGTTATGGAACAGGGCCGGGATTCTCCCCTACCCGTCGGGGCGGGGGGTCCCGGCGTAGCGGCGGGGCGCCAACCACTCCGATCGGTGGGCCCCGATCGCGGGCCTGGCCACCGTGGGGGCCCCCCCCCCGGGGTCCGATCATCCCGCGCCCCCCCCCCAGGACCCCGGGACCCGCTCGCGCCGCCGCCACCAGGGGTGATTCAAACCACGGCGGCGGGAGAGGCCTCTCAGTGGCGGGACTTCGGCCCATCGCGGGCCAGAGAATCGCCGCAGGGGGCTCGCCGATCGGCATGGAGGGCACGCCGTTCGGCGGGGCGTGATTCCCGCCCCCGCCAATTCCCGGGTGGCGGAGAATTCCGGCCACGGCATGGGCGGGATTTTCGCCGGTCCCTGCCGATTCTCCGACCCTGTGGGGGGTCGGAGAATTTCGCCCCAGGTCTGACTCCAATCCACCCCATGCAGAAACTCTGTCCAGATGTCTTCAAAAGCTGTTTCAACTGCCTCGTTTCAGCTCCCCCTTGTCCTCAGACAAGTCTGCACTGCTTTAAATACAGTTAATCTCTTTTAGCTAACCTATAGTGAGAGCAAAACTGTTTCACAATGCACACCTTCAACTAGATCAGAACTGAAATTGAAATCTGCTTTCTCAAAAAGAACCTGATGTCTTTGCTCCATCCAGCAATGACATCAGGCACAATCCTGTGGACTCGTTACACTCATGCTCAGGCGTAATGAGGCCAGTGAATAGGGGGAGAGGCCAAAAACGGGAACCACGCCAGGCGCCAAACACTTTGCGAGGCAACCGGCCTGCTGCCCTCGGCGAAATCAGAATCGCGCTGCAGCGAGCTGAGAAACCAATTATCACCACTTAAGCCCAATCTCCATACAATTAACGAGAGCCACCCATCATCCAATGACCTCCTGTCATTCACTGGCCTCCCCAGCAAGTGTTGACGCTGGCGCCGATAAGTACTTCTTTTGAAAAACGTGAACCTGGCGGAAGGGCTTCTGTGGGGTGAGTAGCAATCTTGCTCACAGGCAAAGAGGCGGGGTCACTGGGCTTGCCACCCCAGTGCTCACGGGGTGGGGGAGCCCTCCGCAGGGATGGGCCACCATTGGAGGGTGGGGGGAGGTGCTGAGGGGGAAACTGGGGGGGGGGAGGGGGGAATCACTCACAACATCACCATGCCAACCCCTGAATCCCAACCCTATGCCAGGGGCAACCCTTGGCCCTGCCCGTCTGTCACAATGATAAGCCATAACCCCCATCGACTACTGAGGCTTCTGGCTGCACGGCTAAAGGCTATCACTAATAGGGGATTGAATCCCATGGGTAGGTGGGCCATGTAGCATGTGAGAGTCATTGCCTGGCATTCCGATTGCACCTTGATTCCTGGACACTGTGTGGGAGGCAACACCACACGCACAGCAGCCAACATCCGAACACCCAAGGGATGGGACACAGCTCCGGGGACATGCCCAGAGCCAGAGGGTGGGTGCCATGAGGAGGAGGGTTTGTCTGGAGAGATAAGCAAAGGGTTTGGTGGTCAGCCCGCATTACGGAAGAAAATTACAAGGACATCATAACATTTGTGCAAAAAGTTGCTTAATGTGCTCTACAATACTCTACTCATGATAGTGCCTCCCCCCCCCCCCACCCCTCCCAACCCCCTAACTACCCCTCCCTCCTACTCTGGTGCCCTCAGTGATGCTCAACATGCCTGGCCCGCCAAGCTCTACCACTATGCCTAGGTGTGTCCCAGGATACACATCTAAGGTGGAGCCAGCCAGTTGCTTACCTCGTCTCGTGGTCTTCGATGCTCCTGGCAAGCGTCCTCTGGGGGTTGAGAGGCCAGTGGGCCCTGGCTCATTCTTGATGGCACATTCACAGCTGCGCCGCCCTGTCCTGTGTGCTGACCACGAAGCGCGGCCTCATCAGGGGGGGGTGGAACCGGGAGTACTGTTGGCCACCATTGCCACCCCATGGGGCGGGCCCGGGTTGGCACTCAGCGCCTCCTCCCGGTCGGTGCCCATAGGGCCCTGGGGTTCACCTTGGGATGGAGTGGCAGCTGGTTCAAGCCTTCGCTGCCCCCGCATCATCTAGCTCTGCCAGCCCTGGTGGTTCCCCATAGTCCGCAACATTGTGTCAATGCCCTCGGTGATGCTCCTCAGTGACTGGGACACATTCCCCACTGACCAGGCTATGCTCTGCAGTGACATAACCATGCTCGCCTGCGACTGGGACAAGCTCCGCAGCGCCTCGGCCATTCCCATCTGAGAGCAAGACGTGCCCCCCAGAACCACATCAAGGTTGGCCTGGTACTGTGTGACATCCCCCAGTGAGGCAGACGTTCTGCCGAGACCCTCAGCCCTGACCGTCACTGACTGCACAATACCTTGGACACCTTCACTCATGGTGCCAATGTCGTGCACCAGGCTTTCCACTATGGTCACCACCCTAGCAGTGTTGGCCTCGGTGCCACTCATTGCTCACTGCATCTTCTGCACCCGTAGCCTCTGGGACTCCTCCAATCGGCTATGGATCGGCTGGAGTGATGCTGACATCTCCCTTTGAATACCCAGGTTTGTCCCTGTCATCCGCTTAATCTCCGGGTAACTCTGTTCCAGAGGCTTAGCACCAGACTGGGACCCAGCTCGAACCAGGGATCCAGCTAACCCCCAACTGCTGTCTCGCCTGGGGGTTCCTGCCTCCATCTGATGTACATCAGCAGCAGTGTGGGACTCACCTTGTGCCCCATAAGCATGACCACTAACATTTCCCATTGAGGTGTGTGTATCCGCGCTGGTGGAGGGTGGGGATGACAACTGTGCCCGAGCTACAAACAGTTGCATCCTCGGAGCTCTCCTCCGAGATGTTCTCCTCGGTGTCAGAGGGGCCATCCGGATGGGTTGGCGCCGTCGGCTGCTGGACTTGCGGGAGAATGGACATGTGGTCAGTGGAAGGGATGGGTCAGTCAGTAAGGCAATCACTACTCACGTTTGACAGGTCCTCCAGGTGGAGCCTGGTGGTCCCTCATCTCTGCAGCATCCGGCAGCCTCCACGCGGGTGACCGCCCTGTCCTCGGCCACACCAGTCACCTCCAGGGTCCCTTCCTTTAAGGAGGTGAGGATTCTCAAGTCTGGCACCCCTCTCCTGATGATTATTGGAGAGCTTTTCCTGAGAGGACACAGAGAGGACATCGTTATCCACACGCATGTGAAGGGAGGGTTGAGGTGGAGGGAGGGTTGAAGGGGTGCATGAAGGGAGTGCTGAAGGGGGAGGGGGATGGAGGGATAGCTGGGAGTCACCTGGGGGGATGCTCCCTTGGGCGGTGGGGGAGTGGGACATTGGTGTCTACTCACTCGTGCTGCCCGGTGTAGATCATTGACCTCCTTCCGATGCTGGAGGCCGGTACTCCTGGTCACACTGCCTGTGCTGACTGCTGCCACCACCTCATCCCAGGCAGCAATGGCTGCCTTGTGGCTCACTCTCCGGGAACCTCGGGGGCACAGGACATCCCTCTCGGCCTCAACTGTGTCCAGGAGCCTCCCCAGGTCTGCATCTCCAAATCTTGGGGCTGGTCTCCTGGACGCCATTGTTGCGAGCTGACTGGGGTTGGCTCAGCAAGTGCTGCTAAAATTCTGCTTGACCTTGTAACCGGGGCCCTGGCGAGCGCGGTCCCAGCGAATCAGCTGGCAAGCCAGAATTCGGGGCGAGAAGCCCTTGAAGCCTTGTTAAGTGGACTAATTAACGTTGAATAGTGCTGCCGGCCTCGCGGGCCAAGCGCCAGGAAACCTGCGACAATTCCCGCTCGCTAGCACATTTGAAAAATTTTCTGCAAGATCGTGCCCGCTCTCACCAAGCTGAAAACTGATTCAATCTCCAGGGAATCCCCTTAATCAAAACAAAATTGCATTACCCAAGCTTTTACGATGGTTAATTGTAATAGAGGTTTATAAGATGATGAAGGGGATAGATAGAGTGGACGTTCAGAGACTATTTCCTCGGGTGGATGTAGCTGTTACAAGGGGGCATAACTATAAGATTCAGGGTGGGAGATATAGGAGGGATATCCGAGGTAGGTTCTTTACTCAGAGAGTGGTTAGGGTGTGGAATGGACTGCCTGCTGTGAGAGTGGAGTCGGACACTTTAGGAACTTTCAAGCGGTTATTGGATAGGCACATGGAGCACACCAGAATGACAGGGAGTGGGATAGCTTGATCTTGGTTTTGGACAATGCTCGGCACAACATCGAGGGCCAAAGGGCCTGTTCTGTGCTGTACTGTAACTCCGGCACTTAAAAGCTTAGTTGTATTCGAACCAGGATTCTTCTAAAAGCATGACTGCATCAGTCAGACACACTATAACCCAGGCTTTCAACCCTCACCTATAATCCAGTATATCTGAAATGTCTATATTCATCACACTTCTGTATTTAAAAACTGTAGCCATTGACAAATGCGCATTTTTGTCACCTCCCGTTCCAGTCGGTAAGAAGAAATATGCTGTCTTCTCTTGTTCCAGCAACATCAGAGAGAAACATTTTGCGGGTATTAAGAATTGCGGCCAAATTCTTCGGCTCTGCAGCAGTCCAGCACACGATGGCAAAATGATGCCAGATGGAAGTGTAAATGGGGCAAAGTATCGGGGGGTGGAAAACTGAGCCCACCCTGCCTTACTGAAACTCGCACTGTAACAAAGCACCTTTGGTGGCAGGCAGGTATTGACTGGGAGGTGGAAAGCGAACACCAATCAAAATTGACTTGTTTGTACCTCCTCTCTTCGGAGTCTGATTTAAACAACCCCAAATCCCCACATGGGGTGGGCAAACTGAGGAGAAACTAAATGATAGGGCAACAAATAGATTTCCAAAATTAATAATTTGATTAAGTACTATTTTGTTGGTACAGATCAAAGTACCAGCTGAAATATCACTCTGTATTTTGGACTAATTGGTTGAAACAAGCAGTGTGCTGTAAATAGGAGAAAGCAGTTCATGGTGTAATTGCATATCTATGATCGGAAAATAAATATGATGTAATTGTATGCTTTGAATGGAAGATAAAAAAGGTATTGTGTTTTGAAACAGTTGGATTATAGGTGCCTACCTGATGCCAGGAGAGGTGATTATTAATGAATGTGTGCAATGTGCAGTCCAGGCTGCTGTGTGCAACTTCCTATTAGGAGAGTGAACCTTTGTGAGGAAAACAGCAAAAGCATTGTCCAATTCATGCTGAGTTAGGGCTGATCCATTGGCAGCATTGCCGCTACGGAGTCTCCTCAAATTTCCAAGAGTTCATTGGTCAGTCAGCTTGATTACTTTTTTTTGTAACCAAACTAAACTATAAAATGTGATTGCGTTCTCCACAAACATTATGATTTCAACAGTGCTAAATGCAGTACAGTTCCAGAAATGGTTTTCTTCCTGCCAACTTAGCTGATGAAAAATCAAGTGGAAAGCTTGTTTTGATATGCAGAAATTTCCCAACATCCTATCCAAGTCTTTGAACTCTGAGCAGCTGGATGATGGCAGCAGTTCAGTACTCAGGTTCGATGGGAGTGGAGTGATGCCCTTCATTGCATATAGCTGGTTAAACTGTCAGGGATCTCTGTATGTCACACGAACAATAACAATAATCTTTATTAGTGTCACAAGTAAGCATTAACACTGCAATTAAGTTACTGTGAAAATCCCCTAGTCTCCACACTCCGGCGCCTATTCAGGTACACTGAGGGAGAATTCAGAATGTCCAAGTTACCTAACAGCACATCGCGATCTACCGGCCGCGTTGTGCCCGAAAGGCGCCGAGGCACGGCATGGCCCGTAGATGCCGGGCATTCCTCTTCTGGGATCTACCCAGCCCGTCACGCCTTATGAGGTCCAATACGATCTTTTGAGACGTCGCAATGTTAATCCCGCCCGTTGTGGGCGCATCATTTTTTTTTAGCAAATCTGCACATTAGAGCGAGACAGCTAGCAGAGAAGAGAGAAAAATTGACATTTCTGAAGTACAGGTTCACTTAACCCTATCCTACTGCCTGGCAGCAAGAAAATTAAGTTGAATGATGGGGTTGGAAATACTGAACCACACCTGTCAGCCTGATGTATAAATGTATGCTTTTATGCTATGGTCCCTCAGCCTCTTCTCCCTATTAGTTGACTGGATCACATGTAAGAACACTGCCAAATATCTAGGCTGGCTTTGCTCGGAGGCTTTCTGAGGTGACAGCACGACAGATGCTCAGGCGACTGCTGAACTATTCCTTACAGAAGCAACAATGGATTGACCCTCAGTTTATCTGTGGATGGCAGGTATATTTTGTATAAAGGCTGGTTGCTGAATATAGCCAGGCTGTAACTCAGACAAAAATACATAATCTGTATCACGTGTATCAACTTGGATAAGGATCAATTGAAGCAATCTCTTCAAATACAAGCAGTGACCTGTCTGACGTAGCTCCTTCAGTTACTTTGGGTAACAATTCACCATCAATATGGTTGTCATTATTGTGATGATGGTGATTTAGAATTTAGAACAGTACAGCACAGAACAGGCCCTTCGGCCCTCGATGTTGTGCCGAGCAATGATCACCCTACTCAAACACACATATCCACCATATACCCGTAACCCAACAACCCCCCTTAACCTTACTTTTTAGGACACTACGGGCAATTTAGCATGGCCAATCCACCTAACCCGCACATCTTTGGACTGTGGGAGGAAACTGGAGCACCCGGAGGAAACCCACGCACACACGGGGAGGACGTGCAGACTCCGCACAGACAGTGACCCAGCCGGGAACCGAACCTGGGACCCTGGAGCTGTGAAGCATTGATGCTAACCACTATGCTACTGTGCTGCCCCAAATTCTTTGCTCGATTCTTGCTCGATAGCTTGTATTAGTATTACCTTAATTAGTATGTGCTTCTACAACATCTGTAACATTAATATTATTTCTATTTAATGGCATCACCATTCAGCACAAACGTTACCACTAAAAGGCAAGTTTTCTGGCTATACTAGAAGGGAAAAGAATTTACGTTTTTATACTATCTACCATATTCTCAGGACCTTTCAAAATGATTCAATTTACGTTTTTATACTATCTACCATATTCTCAGGACCTTTCAAAATGATTCACAAGCATATCATTATTTGGCACGTTCAGTTACTATTAAACACCAACCAACCTGTTGCCAGCAAGACCGTAGAAAGTGAAACAAATGGTTGATTAATTTACTTTTGCAGTATGTCCTGAGTCACCTAGTGGACTGCCTGTTCTGCTTTGAATAGTGCTCTCGGAACCACTGTGCCTCTTTGAATAGGCAGAAAATGCCTCCATTTAAAGTCATGTCCAAAGGGTACCTCTTCCACTGAAGTATCTGTCTCAGTTCGATACTCAAACAGGCCTCAAACCCACAACCTCCTGACTTGGCTACAAGGGTCGCCAGTTACAAACTGAGTCAAGCTGGCACAACAACTGCTGAGGAAATGGTTTATAAATTTGTTTAAGTCTGTCGTTATCAATGAAAAAAAGTCATTCCCAGAGATCAGTTGACAGAAAGTGACCATCTCAGTAATAATTTTGTGGTTGCCATTTTCAAACAAACTTAGCAGACGGGCAGTCCCAACGATACCCCACAGAACAGAATTTGGGCTGTTGCAAACTTCATTGCAGAACATGTTCAATTCTGAGACATTTGGGTAGGATTTTCACTCTCATATGAGGGTGATTGCGAGTGGAAGAGGAGGAATCAGGAATGGTGGAGGACAGGCATGCCACTGTCTTGCATGACAATTTGTCGGCAGCATACAACCCACAGATGTTTTCCTGGAGGCTGTATCAGGCACAGAACAGTTACCCGCCTGCAAGCATCATGTCACCAATCGAGGCAATTAAAAGGCTAACTTTAGTAGGCCACAGACGAGTCCGAATCGAGTCGGTCAAAGAAAACAAAACCTCTTGCAAAGCAATTATATTTGCAATACACATCAGATCCCAGCCAGCTCTGGTCTGTCAATTCCACACCTGGCCGACTTTATATACAACTAAATCATAAATGTCATTGGGCACCCCGCCCCCTTCGCGAGACTCACAGGGAAACTGATTGCTCCAATCCCGTAGGTTTATATGGGTTATAACACTAATAAGGTCATTGATCAGAATCTGATTGGAATTTTCCAGTCAGACCCTTTGGCGTGGCAGGAGCAGCACTGTTGCCTGGGGGTGCTCTCCCTGCCGCATACTGAAGAGCCAGCGTTCAAGGGCATCTTTGAGCCCCTCCTCTGACCTCACTGGCCAAAGCTCATGCTGCAGGCTGCTTTGTCAAGGGGTTACCCCTCCACAATAATGGTCCTACAGCTGTGGTCCTATTTATTTCAGAAGTTTTGAAAGTGCTGAGACAGCACCTCAAGATGGAGGTGTCTCGTTTCCTTCTTTGGCAGTCTGCTGCGCCTTCTGGCTCCTACTGACCCTCCAGCTTCAAGAATCTGGCTGCCATCCATAAGGGTGAGGCAAGCACAGCATATGCCCACTAATGGGCCAATCCAGATACAATTGATATGGCGTTGCTGCTCCTGATACATTGTGGGGTCAAGACCCACATTTGACCCCAAAAACAAAAATTCTATCCCGTGTCTCTGATACAGACACTAACTGGTTCACAGCATGTGTCTAAGCAAACCTCGAGTTACACTTAGTTTTGTTTCCACAAACGTGGCCCATTTGCTGGGTCAACCACACACATTGCAGGTTCTCTTTTGTCTCTGCTGAAGATGATCACTAAATTCACATTAAGTCAAACTTATTTGAATTTTGTAACCAGAACCTCTTCAAAAACATCCAATAAGATAAAAAGTCAAGTGATTTTGATTGAAGGCTTGAACTTGATTAACTTCTCAGCAATTTAGGGTAGCATGGTGGTACAGCGATTCGCACTGCTGCCTCATGGCCCTGAGGACCCAGGTTCAATCCCAGCCCGGGTCACTGGCCCTGTGGAGTTTCCACTTTGTCTGCATGGATCTCACCTCCACAACCCAAAAGATGTGTAGGGTAGGTGAACTGGCCACGCTAAATTGCCCCTTAACTGGGAAAAAATAATTGGGTACTCCAAATTTATTTAGAAAATAACTTCTGAGCAATTGTATTGACTTATGAGAGGTTGCAAGGGAAGATGGTGGCAAATACAGGGGACAAAAAAAGCAAAAGATTGTTAGTGTCAAAAAGAATCTTAGTACAAAATAAAAATCACTTTGCTTCAGAGTTGTGTGGTCTAGGATTAAGCAACCAATGTTTCATTAGCCTTTCAGTTTTCTTTTTTTTAATAAACAATTTTATTGAGGTAGTTTTTGGCTTTATAAACAGTTACAGACATCATCAGAAAGGAAGCAAAAAAGGCAAAAATGTGCAAACATCCACGTACTTTCAATACTTCCATCGTAACATATTGCACAAGCCCGCTCCCCTCCCACCGGTACTACCCGCCATATTTTCCCTCCTACTCTACTCTGCCTTTCAGTTTTCTTAACCTTAACCTCATCGAAGCAGTCAGCAATCGTTAAGCAAATTATAAGGATGTCAAACTCATTATACTGACCAGATTATCCAATCAAAGCATCAAAAATGCTTCTATGCTTAAAACAGATTATGCCACATTCCGTTTCTTTTTGTATTAACATGCAGCGGGGTTAAAATCCTGGAACTCCCTTCCTAACAGCACAGTGGGTGTCCTACACCTCAGGAACTGCAGCGGTTCAATATGACAGCTCACCACCACCTTCTGAAGGTAACTAGGGAGGGTCAATAAATGCTGGCCTAAGCAGCGACACCCACATCCCATAAATTAATTTATAAAAAACATACCATCATAGCAGCAGGGTAGCATGGGGGCAGCAGGGTAGCATGGTGGTTAGCATAAATGCTTCACAGCTCCAGGGTCCCAGGTTCGATTCCCGGCTGGGTCACTGTCTGTGTGGAGTCTGCACGTCCTCCCCCTGTTTGCATGGGTTTCCTCCGGGTGCTCCGGTTTCCTCCCACAGTCCAAAGATGTGCGGGTTAGGTGGATTGGCCATGCTAAATTGCCCGTAGTGTCCCAATAAAAGTAAGGTTAAGGGGGGGGGTTGTTGGGTTACGGGTATAGGGTGGATACGTGGGTTTGAGTAGGGTGATCATGACTCGGCACAACATTGAGGGCCGAAGGGCCTGTTCTGTGCTGTACTGTTCTATAGCAGTACACATCTACTGTTCAGAATCCGAGAACTGTGCAAATTATCCTTTAAACAGTGGAGGAGTATCAGCTTCATGTGGGCATTCATTGGAAGTTCTTACAAATACCGACAGGACAAGTGTGGATGCTCTGTTTGCAAAGACGCGGGTACAATAGACATGTCATGTGGTGCAAATGTCTCTTACCAAATCACAAAGATGATCTTTAGTGGAGCATTGACAACAGATAAATGATTTTGCTGTGGACAACAAGAAGATGCTTAAAAGTAACTCTGAAATAGTGGGAAAACTAGCTTGAGATTCCGATGAATGATGCAAAGTCATCCATGAAGATACCTCCCACAACGATCCAGGTTACATTGCTGATGCTCAATGTGAATGGCGGTTGAAGTCTTGTCTGTAAAATGTTTTTTTTAAATAAATTTAGTGTACCCAATTGTATATTTTTTTTCCAATTAAGGGGCAATTTAGCGTGGCCAATCCACCTAACGTGCACATCTTTGGGTTGTGGGGGTGAAACCCACGCAGACATGGGGAGAATGTGCAAACCCCACACGCGAATATGGGGTGGGATTCTCCGATCCTGGGGCGAAGTGTTGATGCCGTCATAAACGCCGGAACGTTTACGATGGCGCCATCTGGCCCCCAGGAGCAGCGATCCTGCACCGCACAGGAGGCCAGCACGGCACTGGAGCACTTCACACAGCTCCAGCTGCCGATACGGGCAGAAGCACGGCCGGGGCAAGTTTACACGTGCCGCCACGGCCGGCGCGTGTTTGCGCATGTGTGCCACGGCTGGCTGAGTTCGTGCATGCGTGTGGGTTGACTTCTCCGCGCCAGCCCCAGGGCAATATGGCGGAGCCCTGCAGGGGCCCGGCGTGGAGGAACATATGCCTCCCCCGAGAGAATCCCACCCATGGTATATTTAGAAAGGCAAAGATATTGGCCGGGATTCTCCGCTATCCGGCGGGGCGGGCCGTACCGGCGCCAGGGAGTGGCGTGAACCACTCTGGCTTCAGGCCGCCCGGAAGGAGCGGAATCCTCTGCACCTTCAGGGACTAGACTGGCACTGGCGGGGTTCGCGCTGCGCCAACAGGCGCCGAAGGGCCTCTGCCGGCTGACGTGAGTTGGCGCATGCGCGGGGGCACCAATGTGTTCTGGTGTGATCCCAGCACATACGCAGGGGGGTTCATCTCCGCGACAGCCATGGTAGACTGTGACAGTGGCCGGCGTGGAGGGAAAGAGTGCTGCCACAGCACAGGCCCGCCCGCAGATCGGTGGGCCCCGATCGCGGGCCAGGCCACCGTGGGGGACCCGCGGGGCCAGATCCCCCTGCGCTCCCCCAAGGACTCCGCAGGTCGCCTGCAGAGCCAGGTCCCGCTGGTAAGGACCTTGTTTGATTTACGCCGGCGGACTGGCCGAAAACAGGCAGCCACTAGGCCCATCGCGGAGCGTGGAATCGCCAGGGGGTCCACTGGCAGTGGCCCACGGCCGGCATGACGTGATTCCCAGCCCCGCCGAAAAACCAGCGCCGGAGAATCCGGCAGCCAACGTCGGGGTGGCGGGGCGGGATTTACGCTGCCACCCCCCCGGCAATTCTCCGGCACGGCGGGGGGTCGGAGAATCCCACCCATTAACTTAAAACAGTGCTAAAACCAAAAACAATTCAAGGTTGAAGAATCCTGCTTCAGACACTATGAAGTTAGGCTTCATTGTCTGGAATATGTTCACAGCAAGTCTTTATTAACAATTCAGAACTATGTACATACACATAGTGGAGGGTACAGATAGATGGCTGATGCCATCCATGTCAGTACCCAACTCCTTTCCATCTCCAGACTGTCCTTGGCTCTGGGACAGTTGTCTTTTTATATCATAGTGTGGACAAAATGCCACATAACTATAGTATTTTGTGAAGAAGAAAATATCTAATTTCGGCACTAGTCTCGCAATCATTTAAAGGGACGACTGCATTCCCAAAACAAAAACATTTCAATTTGTCGCAACAAATGTGAATGAGACATCCTTCCTCGGACTCTTCTCTTTTCCCCAACTGCAAACTAGCTTGACTTTCTTTAAGATAGTGGCCCTTGAAACATGTAGCTGAAAGGACTGTGGCAAGTGATTATGTCAGCAACATTTTGACTACAAAAATGATAATTGGTTCCAGCTGTAGTCAATTAATGGTCAATTAATCTCCTAATTGCTGTTGTCTGTCGTACACGTGCTGTTGGAATGGCTAGGTGAAGAACCTTGCCCTGGTACTCACAGGGTCAACAGGGGTTGGTTTTACATCTCCTCTCTGAAAATGCTTTTATGAAAACCACATTTATACCCTTCAGTGTGTAAAAAACAAAAAATGCATTATGTTTATACGAAGACAGTCTCCAAGTTTCAAAATGAAACTGAGTTATAAACAAAATCCAAGCCTGGCTGGATTTATTTTTTCTCTCTGTGAGAGCAAGCCAAGTGTCTCGATTTAGCTGCACAATCACAGGAAACTAAAGCACAAACTGAACAGCTGGGTCTTGTAGTCTGAGACCCTCTTGATAACCTGGGGTGTTCCTTTAAGGTAAGGCAGCTTTGATGGCTGGTGAGTAAACCTCGAGACAGCCAGAATATGACAGCCATAAACCATGCAATATTTGTCCTCCCAGATTCATCAGCCATCATGTTATTGCTTCTAGCCTATCACACAAGATGCCAATCTCCAGTCCAATTTCCTGCTACTCTTTGGCAGCTATTTTCTCAGGGAACGCCATCTCAGTGATATCCTAACATTCCTTATAATTATTCAGGTTTAAAAAGCCTAGAAGCCTCTGACTTTCTAATGAACCATAGGGTCAGATGACATATGGTTTCTGTCTTTGGGTTTCCAGTAAAGGAAGAGCCTGGAAAATCACAGTGACAAATTTACAGTCTCTATATGGAAATCAAAAAAATATTGCCTGAATTTGAGCTGAGTGCTGTTTCAGGTAACTGCCACTTGTATGTGGCAGACAGATCTGCAGGATAAGAACAGAGCAGCAATGGCAACAAAGCAGTACTTACATGTAATGACCATCCTGCGGCTCCTGTCTCTGTGCCTTCATTGTGCTAGTCGCTGCCAGGCTGCCCAGGGCAGTTGATTACCATTCTGATTCAGCTTGCCTTCCCTTATCTCCCCGCTAAATGTCAAAATTACACATCCTTCTTGGAACAGTGAATGATTTAATTAGTGCAGTGTGTTTACCCTTCCTACACTGCCACCTCTTTCTAAACAGAATCATTACTGTGGTGAGGGATTGAGGGGGGAGGGGAGAAGCAAAAAAAAAACCCCTCTATTACCCTCGAATGTTTGGTTTGCTGCAAGCAAGTCTAATCCACCTATTTACATATCCTTTAAGGGAAAAACAGTATTACGAAAACATTCATGAAACACGGACATTTTTTAATGAGCCCTTCTCTACTTTGTCTTGGACATTAACTTAATGCCTCCATTCCTTGTTCCAATTTTCCAGTTTTCTCCTTACTGCAGTAATGTTCCTTACTTTAGAACATAGAACAGTACAGCACAGAACAGGCCCTTCGGCCCTCGATGTTGTGCCGAGCAATAATCACCCTACTCAAATCCACGTATCCACCCTATACCCGTAACCCAACAACCCCCCCCCCCCCCCCCCCCCCCCCCCCCCCAACCTTACTTTTTAGGACACTACGGGCAATTTATCATGGCCAATCCACCTAACCCGCACATCTTTGGACTGTGGGAGGAAACCGGAGCACCCGGAGGAAACCCACGCACACACGGGGAGGCCGTGCAGACTCCGCACAGACAGTGACCCAGCCGGAAACCGAACCTGGGACCCTGGAGCTATGAAGCGTTTATGCTAACCACCATGCTACCGTGCTGCCCCCAGCATCTGAAGCTGGCTGACTTCAAGGTCATGCAACTTTCTATCAAAATTTATTTCAGCATTCCTCACATCGCCAGTGTAACTGTAGCAGCATTCAAGAGGGCATTAAATGATTATTTGAATAGAACAATGTGCAAGGGTGAAAGGGGGGGGTGGGGAGAGAGAATGGCACTAAGAATTGATGCTTATTTGGGGAGCAGGTGCCGACACCAGAGGACGAATGGCCTCCATCTGCGTTGTAATAATTCTGTGATTCTGTGATTGCATTTGTACATTTTAAGCTGGGCCCCCCAAAAGAAATATATTAGCTTCAGCTTGAAGGAATATCTTACATGCCGTTACATTTCCATTTTGCTCAATTACATGGCTGATTCAGGTTTTGACATGTACGATCTTTCCTGCAAGAGTAATCGTGAAAGGTCACTAAGGCACTGATCACAAGATTGAAATAACTGTTTGGTTTGATCTGACATCAGATGACTAACATTGAGATACCAAGGTGTAATCACCTTGCCTGCAGCAAGGGACTCTCTACCATATATTCATCATGTTTTACATACAGTTTTGAAGATCGAGTAATCCTTGAGTAATTATTATTGTCAATATCATAGTCGCATTTATACAGCTTTTAAAAGATGCATGGATGTAGGTATTTTTCGATATAATGGAAATGAAAAATAGTGGTTTTGGAAGCTCATTCTTCTTAGGCGGCACGGTGGCACAATGGTTAACAACGCTGTCTCACAGCTCCAGGGTCCCAGGTTCAATTCCGGCCTCAAATGACTGTCTTTGTGGAGTTTGCCCATTCTACCCGTGTCTGTGTGGACTTCCTCTGGGTGCTCCAGTTTCCCCCCACAGTGCAAAGAAGTTAGGTAGATTGGCCATGCTAAATTGCCCCTCAGTGTCCAAAGGGTTTGGTGGGTTACGGGGATAGGGCGGGGGTGTGGGCTTAAGTAGGGTGCTCTTTCCGAGGGCTGGTGCAGACTCGATGGACCGAATGGCCTTCTTCCGCACTGTAAATTCTATGATACGATTCTATGATATGGTACTGTTACAGTGAGGAATATAATGCCAGAAAACAATGCAGAATCTATTTCACAACACAGGTATATGCCATCCTAAGCAGGTTTGTATCAGTATCTGTAGGACAACTGCACCCTCTGAACCATTTAGTACATAATAGGACTAATCACAAAGTCAGGACGCAATTTGTGGGTGGTGATAGGAAGTTACCACTTATTAAGCGAGGCACTGACCCAAACTGATTAATACAAATACTGTTATCAATAAATCTAATCTCTGACAACTACACTAAAATCTGATTCATATTTATATTTTCAGCCGGACTGCATCCGGGATTCGTGCTGTCTATGCTGCCTAGGAATTCACTTATAATGGGAAATATATGGGATACTAGTGACTGCTGCACACTTGTCACAACTGCTGATAATATCAAGACATTCACCTCTACCAAGCGGAACATGAAACTATTTGAGACTGGCACAACATGCATTTTTTACGACATTAGCTTGTCATGAATATGTGCTCCACACCATACAATGATTTTTCATCCACTGGCTCAAAACCTGAATTGAACTTTTAAAAATAGACTTTGAAAAACACACAGACAAAGAGGCTTGAACTCACAACCCAAGGTGGCTACCCCAAATTTGCATCACTATAGGTTGCACATTCATTAAAGTAGAATCAAAATCCATCAAAGATAATGGGCAGAGTTTTCCAGTCTGGGGACTAAGTGTGTGTCATGATGTGCAGACATGCAGATAATGATATAGAGACAGGCACAGACAGGCAGGCAGCTAATAAACACAGAGAGCAGGACATGGCCAATGAGCAGGCAGGACACTCAGGGGTGGTATCTCACTACAAAAGGCACGAGGCACGAGGCACTCACACTCCGCCTCTTTCCACTGGTGAACATCTACAGAGTGAGTCAGGGTATATTTACAGTATCAGCACGTGGCTAAGAGCTAGTCTGGTTCAGTCAGACAGAGTAACCACACTTCGGTTAGCAGAGAGTCGAACTCATAGAGAACTGGGCTACTGGTTCAATAAATCAGATTGAACTAACTTCAAGGCCTGGAGTATCTTTTGGTTAAAAGATACTCCAATTCTCACATTGGACAGTTGTCTTTGCATGTAAATGCGTTCACATATGCCACCACTTGTAAACATGTTAATATATGCCACCACATGTAAGTACGTTCCCATGTGCCAACAAAACATTTTTAAAAAGGGAGATGTCATGATATGCAGACATGCAGATAATGATATACAGACAGGCACAGAATGAACACAGGGAACAGGACATGACCGATGGGCAGGCAGGACACTCAGGGGTGATATCTCACTATAAAAAGCACAAAGCACTCACACTCTGCCTCTTTCCACAGATAAACATCTATAGAGTGAGTCAGGGTGTATGTAGAGTTTCACACCTCCAGCACGTGGCTAAGAGCTAGTCTAGTTCAGTCAGACAGAGTAACCACACTTTGGTTAGCAGAGAGTCGAACTCATAGAGAACTGTGCTAACTGTGCTACTGGTTCAATAAATCAGATTAGTTCAATCTGATTTATTGAACCAGTAGCACAGTTAGCACAGTATCTTTTGGTTAAAGCTGCATCCAGTTGCAGCTTGTGTTATCCCAGAGTACATAACAAAACATGCTACCAGGAGACTGCCTAATCTAGGTGGTTTACCTCAGTCCGTTTCATGACGACCAGTGAATGTATCCCGGCACCATGGAGAAGATTCAGGTTCCTCACCAGCTCAGGACCTCCTGCAATCTCAGTGCCAACTGGCAAACATTCAAGCAAAGGTTTCTGCTGTACATCGAAGCTTCAGACTTCTTGGGTGCATCTGATGCAAGGAAGATTGCGCTTCTCCTCTCAACAGCGGGTGATCAAGCCATCGAACTCTTCAAGTCTTTTACTTCACTGAAGGCCAAGACAAGACAAAGTTTCAGACCATCCCGGACAAGTTTGACAGTCACTGTGAAGTTGGCACCAATGAAATCTTCGAGCGCGACATATTCAAACAGCATCTACAAGGTAAAGATGAATCTTTCAACTCCTTCTTAACTAGCCTCCGCCTGCTAGCGCTGTCCTGCAACTTTGGCAATATTGCTGACTCCATGATCAGAGACCAAATTATTTTTGGAGTTCACTCTGATCCTCTGAGAGAGCAGCTCCTGAAAATCAAGCATATGACCCTGCCAGTCGCGATTGTAACATGCAGAGTGCATGAGCACGCCAAAAATCACTATGCCAGTACAAATCGGCTGAAAATGAGAAACTTGCCTCCCACGAGGCAACAAATGTGCAGGCCATCTCCCTGATCCAGCGCCTCAGCATTGATGAAAGCAGCCATTTTGCGCACTTTTCCCAGGGCGTCAAGCATGCGAACGGGATAACGAAGCAGCCGGCACCCGCACTGCGCATGTGCGACGACGCGCAGAGCGTCAGGACGCCGACGTCATGACGTGCTCGAAATAAGGCAACGCCCACTTAAAGAAACACTGCCCTGCAAGAGGCAGGTGATGTTTAAACTGCGGGAAGTCTGGACACAATGCAGCCTTGTGCAGGTCTGCACCACCAATCAGGGGCCAGCACTCCCAATTCCACTGAAGGCATGTTCAGAGCATGAACAACGATTACAAGATTTTGATCCTGGCAGCACAATGGATCCAGAGGCAGAATACCTGGACTCTGCCAACTGTGTGGGCATCATTACCAAATGTGAATATGCCACATCCAACACAAATTCAATCCATCCTCGCTGTGGATTCTGCAAACGAATGGCGTGCAGTGATGCAGGTCAACCACTGCTCCATCCAGTTTAAGCTGGACACAGGTGCTTCTGCCAATCTGCTCTCACAGGCAGATTTCAAATGCATCAGGGAGCCCCCCCCCCCAGGGTACTTCCAGCAGCCTGCAGGTTCCTGGACGACAACGGAAATGCCATCACGGCACTGGGATCCAGAAATCTACTCGTCTCCAACCGGAGCACCTAAGCACGGTTATGTTTTGTAATTGTCAAGCCAGACAGGGCATCCCTACTTGGCGTGCATGCAGCTGAACCTAGTGCTGCGGGTTAACACACAACATCCTCCAATGTGGATCTTCAGGCCGGCATTGACGACATCCTCACTCAGTATCCGGATGTGTTCGACGGGATGAGCACGCTGCCATATCAATACAAGATTCTGCTACGACCTGGTGCCAAGCCAGTTGTCCACACACCACGCCGGGTCCCGGGTCCACTGAGGGAGCGCCTGAAGGCACAGCTCAAGGATCATCAGCAACAGGGCATAATTTCCAAGGTAACTGAACCGACTGACTGGGTCAGCTCGATGGTATGTATCAGAAAGCCTTCGGGAGACCTGCGCATCTGCATTGATCCCAAGGATCTCAATAAGAATATAATGTTTGGACACTACCCCATCCTGAAGCGGGAGGAACTCACCAGTGAGATGGCACATGCATATTTTTTCACCAAGTTAGATGCGTCACATGGATTTTGGCAAATCCAGCTGGATGAGTCCAGCAGAAGGCTCTGCATCTTCAACACACCGTTTGGCAGATACTGCTGTAATCGCATGCCGTTTGGCATTGTCTCGGCATCGGAGATCTTCCATCGCATCATGGAGCAGATGATGAAGGGCATTGAAGGGGTTCATGTGCACATGGACGACATCATCATATGGTCCACGACCCCTGAAGAGCATGTTTCCCGTCTCCAGCATGTATTCCGCCATGTGCATGCCAATGGTCTGAAGCTGAACAGGTCCAAATGTTGCTTTGGCATGTCGACACTCAAGTTCCTAGGTGACCAGATCTCTCCGCAGGGCGTGCGCCCAGACAGAGACAAGGTCAAGGCCATCAAAGCCATGAAGGTCCCTGAAGATATGAAAGCGGTGTTGCACTTCCTGGGCATGGTCAATTTCCTGGGCAAGTTCATCCCAAACCTGGCCTCACACACCACGGCCCTATGAAACCTGGTGAGAAAGTCGATTGCCTTTGAGTGGAAGGCAGCACATCAGGCAGAGTGATTGGAACTGAACGCCAAGCTCACCACTGCACCCATCTTGGCATTTTTTGACCCAGGCGGGGAGATGAAGATCTCGACAGATGCTAGCCAGGATGGCATCGGTGCGGTGCTGCTTCAACGCGAAGTCACTTCATCCTGGGCACCGGTAGCCTATGCATGAGGGCCATGATGCCCACCGAAACAAGGTATGTGCAAATAGAGAAGGAATGCCTGGGTCTTCTCACTGGCATTCTCAAGTTTCATGACTATGTCTACGGCCTGTCAACATTCACTGTCAAGACGGATCATAGGCCTCTGGTCCACATTATCCACAAGGACCTGAACGACATGAAGCCTCGGTTCAGCGCATCCTCCTCAAACTCAGATGGTACGACTTTGACGTAGTGTACGTGCCTGGCAAGGAGCTCATCATCGCTAATGCATTGTCCCGCTACATCACATTGCCTAGTGAACCGCTGGAAATCATCCGGCAGATTGAATCACAGGTGCATCTGTGTGCTAGCACCATCCCGGCGTCTGATGAGAAGGTGGTTCGTATCCGCAAGGAGATAGCCAAAGACCCCCTCTTGCAGCGTGTCATGCGCCACCTCGCCAATGGCTGGCAGAAAAGGCAGTGCCCTCAGGTTTACAATGTAAAGGATGACCTGACGGTGATTGATGGTATCCTCCTCAAGCTGGACTGGATTGTCATTCCACTCAGTCTTCAGAGCTTGGTGCTCCGCCAAAACCATGAGGGACACCTGGGCGTCGAGAAGTGCAGACGCAGAGCCAGGCAGGCTGTCTACTGGCCCAGCATTGGCCATCTCGAACATGGTCTTCAACTGTACAACCTGTCACGCTTCCAGCCAGCGCAGAGCAAGGAGACTCTCCAGCTGCATGAAATCGAGATCTCCCCGTGGTCCAAGGTTGGCATCGACCTCTTTTGTGCGAATGGTCATGATTACGTGTTGATTATTGACTATTTCTCCAATTACCCTGAAGTCTTGAAGCTCTCAGACCTGACATCTCACACCATCATCAAGGCCTGTAAGGAGACGTTCTCCAGGCATGGTAACCCACTCACTGTCATGAGTGACAATGGCCCTTGCTTCAACAGCCAGGAGCTTGGTATGTTTGCCAAGTAATACCATTTCAAACATGTCATTTCCAGCCCACACTATCCGCAGCTCACTGGGAAGGTTGAAAAAGGGATGCACATTGTGAAACAGCTCATCTGCAAGGCCGCTGATTCTGCTTCTGACATCTACCTCACGCTGCTTGCATACAGGGAGACCCCACTGGCACGTCGCTGGCTCAACTCCTGATGAACAGGGACCTGCAGACAACACTTCCAGCCATACCCTTGCCCAACCTGTATCACCTCCCAGTGCTGCAGAAGCTGCAGCAGCTCCGAAAGCAGCAAAAGCAGGGCTATGATGCTCATGCCAGTGATTTACCCGTGTTATCCCCGGCAGACACTGTCAGGATCACAATACCGGATGGTGGCTGGCCTTCTCCAGCTGTCGTTGTTCGACAGGCTGCGTATGTTGTACGTATGGCTGATGGTTCTGTCGTGCGGCGAAACAGATGGGCACTGCGCAAAGTTGCCTGCTCGCAACCGCTTTCTTCTCCATTTCCGTCCGTTGTTTTCCCACCTCCTGGGACCTCGAATTACGAGGCCACCAGTCAGGATTCCATCCTGCCTGTCAAGCCGCTGTCGTCCCCACCACCGCCTATCTGGCAGTCGACAAGGATCAGACGCAAGCCCCAGAGGCTGGACTTCTGAACATTTGTTTTGTTTGCTATGTTCTGTTTTCTCACATTGGACAGTTGTCTTTGCATGTAAATGCGTTCACATATGCCACCACTTGTAAACATGTTAATATATGCCACCACATGTAAGTACGTTCCCATGTGCCAACAAAACATTTTTAAAAAGGGAGATGTCATGATATGCAGACATGCAGATAATGATATACAGACAGGCACAGAATGAACACAGGGAACAGGACATGACCGATGGGCAGGCAGGACACTCAGGGGTGATATCTCACTATAAAAGGCACAAAGCACTCACACTCTGCCTCTTTCCACAGATAAGCATCTATAGAGTGAGTCAGGGTGTATGTAGAGTTTCACACCTCCAGCACGTGGCTAAGAGCTAGTCTAGTTCAGTCAGACAGAGTAACCACACTTCGGTTAGCAGAGAGTCGAACTCATAGAGAACTGTGCTAACTGTGCTACTGGTTCAATAAATCAGATTAGTTCAATCTGATTTATTGAACCAGTAGCACAGTTAGCACAGTATCTTTTGGTTAAAGCTGCATCCAGTTGCAGCTTGTGTTATCCCAGAGTACATAACAAAACATGCTACCAGGAGACTGCCTAATCTAGGTGGTTTACCTCAGTCCGTTTCGTGACGACCAGTGAATGTATCCCGGCACCATGGAGAAGATTCAGGTTCCTCACCAGCTCAGGACCTCTGGCAATCTCAGTGTCAACTGGCGGACATTCAAGCAAAGGTTTCTGCTGTACATCGAAGCTTCAGACCTCTTGGATGCATCTGATGGCAGCTGAAAACTACTGGTAACTTAAATTTAAATTGGAAATTATTTCAACAGTAGTTCCAACTCTATTTGGAAGCTCATGACTTAAACACAGCCTCTGAAGCTCAAAGAATAAATAGCACTGCTACGGTCAATGGCACGTCAGCAAGCTGTAGAAATGTATAATTCATTTTGGTACGCTAAAGGGGAAGACAAATGCAAATTTGGAGTGATTATCGCAAAGTTTGGTGACCACTGCAGGATGCAGACAAATGAAATACTGGAACGTTTCAGGTTTCATAAGAGGTGACAAAAATTTGGCGAACCAACCATAAGCTTTGTCACCGATTTACAACTGCTAGCGCTGACATGTAATTTTGCTGATTTGCATGATTCTTTCATAAGAGATCGAATCGTTTATGGACTAAATGATGAAAAGCCTTAGAGAAGCATTACTACGACAGTATGATCTAACTCCCAAAATAGCGATAGAAAAATGTATTTCGCATGAGCAAAGCAGAAATCAATATTTGGAATTTTATCACCGGGAAAAGGGCGCAAACGTCCACCATGTGGTTGAGAGTGTTAAGGTGGTGTTGCACGCAGCAAAGAAGCACGTTTAGGATGGCAGCTATCTTGCGCGCGCACACTCTAGTTCGAGACATGCGCAGTTCGTTCAGAAATGCGAGGCTCAACAGAAGTTTGTGCATGTGCGAACTTCACTCATGAGTCAGAGAGACAACGTCATGACAAGCTACAGATGTGGTAATGCCCACTTAAAGGGGAAATGCCCTGCTCAAAGAAAAAATGTTTAAAGTGCTCAAAACTTAACCGTTTCACTTCTCAGTGTAAATCAACAGCAATATATCCTAGTACAAGCCAGAAACAACATTTCAATGTTCGAACCATCGATCGAATGAAAAACAATAATTCAAAAAAGAACTTCTCGGAAGATGATGACAATTTTCCTCTGGAAAATATGTTTTTTGTTGGCATCATTGATACAGTCATGATGTGGAGATGCCGGCGTTGGACTGGGGTGAGCACAGTGAGAAGTCTTACAACACCAGGTTAAAGTCCAACAGGTTTGTTTCAAACACTAGTGTTTGAAACAAACCTGTTGGACTTTAACCTGGTGTTGTAAGACTTCTCATCATCGACACAGTGGAGGATCTTCAGCGAATTAACTTCATTGACAACAACAGTGAATGGACAACGACAGTACATGCGAATAACAGTCTGATATTATTCAAGCTTGACACTGGTGCTTCAGCCAACTTGATGACGAGCAAAGATCTCTCATAAATCCAAGGAGATTACGAGATATAACATGCGGCATGCAAGTTAAAAGATTATAATGGTAACCAAATTATGTCACAAGTGTCGTGCGATTTAAAAGTTGTCAACATGAAAGTGCAGAAACCACTTTGTTTTGAAATTGTGGATGATCACAAAGCTTCTCTATTAGGTGCTCAAACATGCAAGGAGCTGTAATTAATCCAAAGAATCTTCATACACACAAATGCGATATCATGACTGGAAGAAGACATTGAACAACTACTTGGTAAATACCCTGAAGTATTTTGAGGTATGGGCATATTGCCATACCAAAACAAAGTTTTGCTCAAGAATGATGCAAAACCCGTCATACATCCGCCAAGAAGTGTTCCAGCACCTCTATGAGAGAGACTAAAAGTTGAATTGCTGAGATTACAATCTCCCAGGCATAATTTCCAAAATCACACAACTGACTGACTGGGTCAGCTCATTGGTTTACGTCAAAAACCTTCAGGAGATCTCAGACTCTGTATGGATCCCAAAGATCTAAATAAGAGCACCTGTCGGGAACACTACCTTATTCCCAAATGAGAAGAAATTGCTTCTGAGATGCCAAACGCACACATTTTTACAAAATTAGATGCATCACAAGTCTTTTGGCAGATGCAGCTCGACGACGCCAGCGAACTACTCTGTACATTTGAAAATGAAATGAAATGAAAATCGCTTATTGTCACGAGTAGGCTTCAATGAAGTTACTGTGAAAAGCCCCTAGTCGCCACATTCCGACGCCTGTTCGGGGAGGCTGGTACGGGAATTGAACCGTGCTGCTGGCCTGCCTTGGTCTGCTTTAAAAGCCAGCGATTTAGCCCAGTGTGCTAAACCAGCCATTTGGAAGGTACTGTTTTAATAGAATACCTTTGGGATCGTCACCACCTCAGATGTTTCACCAAATCATGGAGCAGGTGACAGAAAACATAGATGGTGTCAGAGTCTATGTGTACGACATTATTATCTGGTCAACCACTGAGGAAGAGAATATGGCAAGGCTAAGAAAAGTATTTCACCGCGTACATCAATATGGTCTCAAATTGAACCAATCTAAATGCACATTGTTACCTCGTCTTTGAATTTTTCAGGTGATACCATTTCAGCTAAAGGCGTCAGACCGGATGAAGAAAAGACCGGATGAAGAAAAGATATCAGCCATGCAGAAAATGCCGCAACCAAAAGACAAGAAAGCTGTACTTAGCTTTCTTGGATTCGTAAATTTCCTCGGGAAATTCATTTCCAACTTAACTTGCTCTACGAAATTTGATCAGAAAGAATACCAAGCAGAACGGCTGGACTTCAAACAGCAATTAATGACAGCTCCAAGCTTAAACTTCTTTGATCCAAACAAGAGCACAAAAATCTTGACAGATGCAAGTCAAGATGGAATTGGTGGAGTCTTACTTCAACAAGACAACCAGATAAATTGGATTCCTGTCGTAAACATGTCGAGGCCGATGACTGCCATGGAGTCCAGGTATGCACAAATTGAAAAAGAATGTCTTGGACTAATAACAGGCATCACTAAGTTTCATCACTATGTGCCTGGTCTACCTAAGTTCATAGTTGAGACTGATCATCAACCTCTAGTAAATATCATAGAGAAAAGCCTTAATGATATGACACCAAGATTATAGAGAATGATGATGAAGTTGAGGAGGTATTATTTATTACATTAATCTACACTCCTGGCAAAGATCTCGTAAATTGCAGATACATTTTCAAGATCCATAAATACTGATAATCTACAGTTTGAATTCATCAATGACGGAGAAGCACAACTGTAGTTATATAGAGAAACACTCCCTGCATCAGATGAAAAGTAGAAGCAGATACGTGATGAAACACAAAAAGATGTAACCTTGCTGAGAGTTATCAATCATCTATAGCATGGGTGGCTAAAAGGACACTGTCCTCAGTATCAGAGCGTGCAAGCAGAAATTACTGTGGTACATAGCTTACTATTAAGAAATGACAGGACTGTCATTCCACTAAATCTCAGACCAGAAATGCTCAGCAAATTCATGAAGGACATCTTGGAATCGAGACGTGCAAAAGAAAAGCTAGGCAAGCTGTGAACAGGCCGGGAATAAACAAAGACATTGCAGAGATGATAACGTTGTGCTCAACGTTTCAACAGCATCAACCGGCACAATGTAAAGAAACACTACAACAGCATGACATTGCTACGTCACCATGGGTGAAAGTAGGCATTGACTTGTTCCATGCAAGAGGAAAAGACTATGTTCTTATCATTGATTATTATGCCAACTTTTCGGAAGTGATGAGACTACCTGATCTCACCTCCACAGCAGTGATCAAAGCAATTTTTGCGAGACATGGCAGTCCGCAAACCATTATGTTAGATAATGGTCCATGCTTTGCAAGCTGGGAGTGGACGGAATTCTCAAGAACATATCATTTCAACCACATTACTTCAAGTCCGCATTTTCCTCAATCAAACGAAAAAGTAGAGAAAGGTGTGCACATTGTAAAGCAATTGTTAAGCAAAGCAAGTGATTGCCAATTGGATTTTTACTTGGCTTTACTATCAGACAGAGCCTCTCCGTTAAATTCAGGTTTATCTCCAGCTCAAATGTTGTACAATCGTGAAATAAGAACAACACTACCAAAGGTTCAAGTTGAAAATCAAGATCAACAAGGTGTGCTGAAAAGAATTCGACAGCAGCGTGAAAAACAGCAAAGTTATTATGACATGCATGCAAAGCCACTGAAACCTCTAACAGCAGATGCCATTGTTAGAATCAGATATCCTGATGGAGAATGGTCTCATACTGCTATGGTTATTCGGCAAATATTACCACGCTCCTACATAATCAAAATTACAGAAGGTGGATTGATTAGAAGGAATAGTAATGACCTTTTGAAAGTGCAAATTTGTCAACCTGTATTTCCAACTTTGAATTTAAGTCAATCTTCAAGTCAACATGTGAATGTCAAAAAACCTGTTGAAAGTGAACAGAAGAACATTAAAGTATCTACTTCTCCAAGGAAATTAAGAAGATCAAGTCAACGAGGAAGAAAACCAAAACATTTGAACTGATGAACATTTGACTGACTGGTTCATAACTGATGTACAATGCATGACAGAATACTTCATTTCTTATGTACAATTTTCTTTATCATATATGGAAAAATGTAGCACAAAAAAGGGGATGTCGTGATCTCTGTATATGTAAATACATGATTAGTCAGTACAGTCAGATAATCCCTGGATGGCAACACTAACAAGGACTATATAAAAAAGCTCATGCAGTTTCCCACTCTCTTTCTCCTGTTCTCTTCATATGTGTTGCAGCTAGAGGAAAGAAGTGACCAGCTCAGAGTGTAGTGTATTATATTCTTTGTTAATTTAATCTAATCTTAGATAATTCTACTACTAAACAAAGTATTAAAGTAAAGAACTCACAAGTATATTATTTTGTTACTCAATAAATAATTTGTCATCAACTGGAAGACTTTGAATGTTTATCATCAAGTTAAGTATAACGCGGCAAGACAAATGAGTAGCATATATGTTACACCATTGTAATATAACACTGACCATTGTTTGAGATACGGCCCATCACAGTAGCATCATCCGCAAACTTATGGATCGAGCTGGAGTAAAATGTCGCCACTCAGCCATGTGTGTATAGGGAGTACAGTAGAGGACTGAACACACATCCTTGCGGGGCCCCGGTGTTGAGGACTATTGTGGAGGAGGTGGTGTACCTATCCTGACAGATTGGAGTCTGTTGGTGAGGAAGTCAAGGATCCAGCTGCACAGGGAGGGGTCAAGTCCAAGATTGCAGAGTTTGGTTATTCGTCTTGTCGGGATAAAGGTGTTGAAGGCGGAGCTGTAGTTTATGAACAGCAATCTGATGTAGGTGTCCTTGTTGTCGAGGTGTTCAAGTGTTGATTGTATGGCCAGAGAGATAGCATCTGCGGCGGACCGGTTGGGGCGATAGGCGAACTGCAATGGATCGAGATCATCTGGTAGGCTGGCATTGATCCATCTCATTACCAGCTGCTCTGATTTACTTACTGATTGACATCACAGTCTACCTACTAAACATGCCTCCGTTGCCTTCACTCTGTACCCATGAGATGGCTCCGGCACAGCCTGCACCAGGTGTGCTTGCATGCATCCTGCCACAGATGCCATTTTGAGCCTGAAATGGCATCTACAATGCCAACACATGGACAGTACACAACCAGCTTTTGCAGCTAATGTATTTAATCTCTCACACTTGTAAAACGCTCTGATTATTTTTTGAGGCAGGGTCTGATTTTGAATTGTAGCAAAGATAAAGTCTGCTCAAACTGTCCAATCCTTTGAAGAAGTACCCAAGTGGACTGAGGAAAGGTTCACAGCATTACGAAATGAAAAATGAATGAAACGAAAATCGCTTATTGTCACAAGTCGGCTTCAAATGAAGTTCCTGTGAAAAGCCACTAGTCGCCACATTCTGGCGCCTGTTCAGGGAGGCTGGTACGTGTTCTGGCCCGCCTTGGTCTGCTTTTGACTTGCAGAAGATTTTTGAAAAATTTCACAATTTATTTCAGATCAGTGCTAATGGAAGATAATTGAATAAGGGACTGGGAGATAGTTGAAAGTATCACATAAATGTTACAGTGCTTTGGGAGAGGATGGCAACAAAGCTGGATAGTGCGCCCCAGGGATTGGTGTTGGGACAATTATCATTTCTAGTTTATATCAATGCCTCAATGCAGACAGAAACTCAATGCAAATTGGTTACATTTGCAAACATTACCAAACTGGAATGGTCAGTAAAATCCGTGGCAATAACTCAGAAATTACAGGATAAGTTGGGTAAAATATTTGTGTGGGACGAACGGTGGAATGTGAAATTTAATAGTAACAAGTATAAGAATTACACAGAGAAAGGAACAATGAGTGATCCACTGACTCTCTGAGTAGTGTTAAAATAGCTGAACAAGACCCAAAAGTCTTTGTCGGCTCCATGCAAATCAATTAGTAGCAATCAATGCCCGTCAGAGTCGCAGCAGGATTATGCTAGACTTTTTGAAAAATTATAGGTCTATATTTGACACATTTTTCTTAAACGTACCAGGAATAAAAATACAGACGAGAAGGCTATTTGGCACAGCAAGGTCATCCTTTTGTAGAAGCTCCCAATCCCCCATCTCTTAGCGCTTAACTGGCTCTTGCAAGCCTTCACTGCCTTACCTACTTTGCATTATTTGGAAACTTGCTGCGCACAAATCGACTTGCATTTCCTACATTACAAGAATGATGACAGTGTAAAAGTGCTTTACTTGCTGCAAACCGCCTTGGAATATTTGAGGCCAAAAATAGAGGTAGGGCAGAATTTTAGGGATTATCCAGTCCCGCAAAAGTGGACTCCCTCCATGGGTTCTCCGGTGGCGGGACGTGCGAGCCATGCAAGACACCGTAGACTTCAACGGGGCTGGAAGATTCCACCGGTGCTCAATGGTGAGCCGCCTCCACTGCAGGAGAATCTGCCAAGGAAGTTTGGAAAATTCCAGCCTTATATAAATGGAGGTTTTACTTTTTCATCTACAGATATAAATCACCATTTCTGTGAAGAAGAGCTTGCTAATATCGATGTTACCCACCAAATAATACATCTGCCAACTCGACATTCGTAAGTATATGAGAGTGGTCTGGAATCTGTTTTGTACGCAGAAAGTGTGGCTCAAAGGAACAACAGAGGTAGAACATTAAAACCTTTGATCCAAGGAAAGGAACTGAATCTAGAACAGCAACAACTTGCCTGTAACATAGCAAACAATATGGTGCCTGTAACATAGTAAGACTATCAATTGTTCTGCTAACAATTACAGTCGTAACATTTTGAAAGCTTTGGGAATTCATTCATGATAAGCCGTTGCAAAGACATAAAGCTCCATAGTGTGGAGTTCAAGTTATGAACTGGTCACTGACATGCCAATTGTTAATTTCTTCTCAGATTTGCACGGTCCTTGACGGCAGCATGGTAGCGCAGTGGTTAGCACTGTGGCCTCACGGCATCGAGGTCCCAGGTTCGATCCTGGCCCCGGGTCACTGTCCATGTGGAGTTTGCATATTCTCCCCGTGTCTGCGTGGGTCTCACCCCCACAACACAAAGATGTGGAGGGTAGGTGAATTGGCCACACTAAATTGCCCCTTAGTTGGAAAAAAATAATTGGGTACTGTAAATTTTTTTTTAAACTTTGCACTGCCCATCTGGACCTGCTATTGACTTGCCAATGCAGGCATGAAAATATTATCATTTTAATAAAAATTAAAATGTATAGCACGGACTGCCTGCTCTGAGGTAGAAGCTTCCCAGATCCCTTCCATTTAAGAGGTGGGTTAGTAATGGGAAAATGGGGGCTCCCTGGGAGATGAGGATTGGATGGTGCTGCCCCAGATTGTAGTGGCCCTCAGATATCCAATAGAAATATTAGGAATTGCATATGCTTTTCTGATGGCTGGACATATGGGTACTCGCAAAACTTTAACCCGCATAAGCATGCGCTGTGTCTAACCTTGCCTCTGATCCAATGTGGCTGCCTAATGCAAAACCTGCCGTGCTTGTCAGGTTGCAGCAAGACCCCAGGCCACAATTAAACCCATGAAGGAAATAAACTATTTGACCCACACCCCTGACTGGAGGAAAATAAAACAGTTATATCACCTTAACATGCCAAAGAAATATTTTATCTGAGAGCCTCGTCAACCGGTGATTGTTTGCCAGAGGGTAGAATTTGAATTGAGGATTGTATAGATGAGATAGGCTGCACTAATACTGCAGCAAAATGGACATCTAAGAAAGGGTACTGGCAAGTTCACGTGACACCCAGGGTGAGAGAAATCTTGTTTTTTGTCATATCAGACGATCTACACCAGTGTAAGGTCATGTCCTGCAGACTTCAAAATGCCCCAGCAACCTTTCTGAGGTTGACAAACGAGGTAGTAGCTAGATTAACCAATTGTGCAGTATACCTGAAAGACCAGTTAATTTATAGTGACACCTGGAAGGCAATCTGGGAGGAATTAAACTAGTCTGGCAAGGGGAGGGGACGCAGAGTGTTTATACATTGGAGACACAGCACGTTGAGTTTCAAGGGAGTGCTGCAAGGCTGAACGGCCGCTACTTTAATGCATGGAGTGTCACATGTAAGATAGATGAGTTCAGAGCGTGTGTTGACACGTTGAATTGTAATGTTGCTATCAGAGAGAAATGGTTCAGGGAGGGGCAGGACTGGCAACTCCACATTCGGGGTATAAGATCTTCAGGCAGGACAGTAAGGGGGTAAAAGAGGATGTGGTGTTGCATTATTAATTAAGGTGTCTGTTCCTGAAGTAAGATGGGACGCTATCTTGGAAGGGTCTTCCAATGAGGCTTTGTGGGTAGAGTTTAGGAATAAAAAGGTAGCAGTCACACACCAAATAGTCAGTGGACAATAGAGCAGCAGATATGTCGACAATTCACTGAAGTGTGTGTAAAGAATAATAGAGTAATTATATTCGGGGATTTCAACTTTCCCAACATTAATTGGGTAATGACATTGTAAAGGGTTTAGTGGGAGCAGATTTCTTGAAATGGATTCAAGAGAGCTTTTTATTTCAACATGCCGAAGGTCAGACTTGGAGATAGCTTTAACACATTTATTAAACTGTTAACGATTCTCCTACTTGGATTCGACTCTCCTGTTAATCCTGCTATAGCTACTCAGACTGACGAACCAGTCTGCTACAATCCAGGTGGTGGGTGTGATGTGTTTCAAATCAACCCTGTGTACACACTGAGTGTCTCCACTGGAAAGAGGAAGATCATGTGTGCTGTGTCCTTATATACGGGTTGGTGTAATGCCCTCCTGTGGTAGTGTCACCTCTGTGTGTGTCGTGAATGCCCATTGGTCGTATCCTAACTTACTGGCCTATTGGTTGAATGTCTGTGTTCATGTCTCTGGTGCTCCCTCTAGTGTCTAGCTAGTCTACGAATATTTACATTAACCCCTTGTGTATTTACAGTGATGCATATCACCACAGGGAGAACATGCAGACTGCGCAGACAGTGACCCAGCAGGGAATCGAGTCCGGGTCCCTGGCGCTGTGAAACAACAATGCTACCACTGTGCTACTGTGCCACCTTAGACTGGGAACAGTTACTTCTGGGTAAATCTACAGCAGAACAGTAGGGGGAGAGGGGCATGGGCGGGCGTTCAAAATGAAATTGGTGGGAGCACAGGCCCAACATGTTCCTTTTAGGATAAATGTAGGAGCAACAAGTCCAGAGAACCCTGGGTGTCTAAGAATATTCAGGACTGGATAGGAAGGAGAAGAGGATTTTAACAGGTAAAAAGGGAGCAAAGCTAGAGACCCTCGTGGAGCACAGAAAATGCAAGAAGCAACTCAAAAAAGCAATTAAGAGAGCAAAGAGGGGGCATGAAAAAGCACTAGCATGTAAGATTAGGCAAAATCCCAAGGTATTCCAGAAGTATATTAAAGGGAAGAAGGTAACCATGGAAAGAGTAAGACCCATTAGGGACCAAGGGAGCCCGATGACATTGGTAGGGTGTTAAACGAGTACTTCACATCTGTCCTCACTTTGGAGAAGCAGGTTGTGGATGCAGAATTCAGACAGAGGGACTATGAAGTTCTTGAACAGTTTAACATAGGGAGGGAGGGCTTACTGGAGGTTTTGGCTGGCTTAAAAGTGCACAAATCCTTTTATCCAAAAACTGAGAGAGAAGCCTGGCAGTCTGTAAAACATCTGCAACAGCATCACCACTGCAAAGAAAGGCTGTGTCATCTTGCCTTTTCAACACCTGTGAGGCTTAAAAGGATCCACCAACATGTTTTGAACAGCTCCGAGTTTGCCTGTAAAACATCCTGGTTGAAACAGCCATCAGGCCTGTCTACATGATCTGCTGAACAGTCTTTACTTCATAGGAATCCTGCAGTCAATCCAGATTTGACCCCAGCCATCTGAATTTACCTGAACTTCAATTCCAGAGAGAGAAAGGCTCCCAGCTTCACTGAACTCTCAAAGACATGCAAACTGCTAACTATTCTGTTTCGCTTTAATATTTATAGAAGTGCACTACTGTCTTTGATTGCATCTTATTTGGGTGGGTGTAGTGTGATTGGTGTAGTGATAGACCTGTCCAGGCTGAATATGCGAGTAACTAATTCTCCTTGTTTAAATCCATGAAACTCTGGCGCTGGTGACGTTTAAATTGAGCAGTCACTTACAGGTTTTTGGGAATACATCAGCCATATTAAAATTAAACAACATCGATTACGCACAGAAAGGAAAAGAAATTGGGGCTTTCAGTCTACATAATCACGTCTATCTAGTTTCTCTCTCTCCTCTGTGCAGAATGTTTTTTCATGCTGAAGTGCAGTCCCATTGATGCAATCATCATGACCAAACAGGTATCCAAGTGGCCATTCCACATGAGATCTAGACAGTGAGCATTAACAGACTATTACCCTTGATGGATACCACATTTGAATCCATTATCTCACAATTTCCAGCAGACGGCATTCAAAATTATCAGGAGTGGGTATTTTAATTATACTTCCAGAACCCTAACTGAAGTCAAATAATTGGGTACACAGCATCTGTCCTTCCTAGCCTATCTCCCTCAGTGCACTCATTAATATTTGTTGATTCACATCCTCAAATTGTTCTTCCAGTTCTCTAATTCTCTCTATGAGCGATCACTTCCTCTTGTGCACCTTCCTTCCGAACTAGGTTAAGTCTTTTGCAAGCTTCCCCATGTCTTCAGTTAGGGCTCCCAGATTATTAACAGACATTTGCAATGTAAGTTTTCCTTCTCTTTTTCTGCATTCTCCTCCCCCGCTCTCAAAGGTAGAGTGCTCTGCACCTATGAAGCCTTCAACTAACAATTCCTGCCAAAGTCCACCCAAGAGTCAGCTTTCTACAAATCACAATATATTACTGGAGTTAGTACAACAACCCTCACCTCTGTGATTACTTGTCTTGGCTCAGATTTCCCTTTGGTCTACATTCTTTGTGTTAGAGATTGTGACAAATAGGAATGAGGCACAACATTGCTGAAATCAAGGGGTTAAATGAAGTATGAAATTGACAGATTACAGTATCTACAATGTTTACTATTTATTTATGATTCACTTAATTTATTTTCATCCCTAGATTATGTATGATTTAGCTTATACATAGATACATAAAAGATAGGAGCAGGAGAGGCCTTTTGGCCCTTCGAGCCTGCTCCACCATTCATCATGATTGTAGTAATCCACGGGAGGCAGGAGTTCCGTCACCACACCAATATTTATTTACAATAACGATATTACAGGAGCAGCTACAAACAGTGCTGCTAGCAGTCCAGTCAACTTAAGACTGCTCACAAAGCCTACACAGGTGATTATATGGGCCCCCTCAATGAGCTATCATTGAGGGAGCTCATACTCCAATTGGCCAACCAATAAAGCCAATTGGAGTTCATTACACCCCTCCCCCCCAAGGTCCGAGGAATTCCTGCCAGCTGGCATTCCTCTGAGCTTCTTCCTGCTCCTCATGTCTGGGTCTGTCACCTCTGTGTCGTCCGCCAAGTCGTTCTCCGAAGTGGGGTGTACCTTATAGGTGCCCGTCTTTTCCTTGACGACCTCCTTGGAAGTTGTTCTTCCTCCTCCTCGGGGAGAGGTGTCGCGGCGGCCTCGTCGAGTGTGTCCATCTCCGACTCTGATGACTGGATGACGGGGTCTGGAGAAATTGCTCGGGGCTGGGGTGTGGGTATCCCTTCCGTCTGGGCTATCCCAGCTTGAGGCGATCCTGCTTCGCCTGCCTCCAGGTGTGGTTCCGCTGCCCTTATTTGGTCTAGGTGTTTCTTCAGTACCTTACCTCCTATTGAAACCTCATAGGATATGGGCCCTGTTTGGGACTCAACCGTGCCTTTGACCCACGTTGGTCCATTCCCATAATTCTTGACCCAAACTGGTGCCCCCACCTGGAAATGTCTCTGCTGCCGACTATTTTCATGCCCCCTGCGTTGGGCCTCCTGTTGTTTCTCCACTTTCCCCGTTAAATTTGGGAAAAGGAGACTCAGCCTCGTTCGCAGCCGCCTTCCCATTAAGAGTTCAGCTGGCGGTATGCCCGTTGTGGAATGCGGTGTGGTCCTGTAATCAAACAGCCAGCGGGAGAGCTTTGTGTCTATTGACGCTGCCGGCTGCTTCTTGAGTCCCGCTTTAAGTGTCTGGACCGCTCTCTCTGCCAGGCCGTTGGTCGCTGGATGGTAAGGGGCCGGTTTGATGTGACGGACTCCGTTTTCCTTCAGGAATTTTCCAAATTCCCCACTTGTGAATGCCGTTCCGTTGTCCGACACCAATACCTCCGGAAGTCCATGTGTTGCAAACGAGGCTCTGAGCTTTTCAATTGTCGATGCTGTGCTATGCACGCGTGGGTTCGAATCCCATCCCCGTCGCCACTGTAGTAATCCACGGGAGGCAGGAGTTCCATCACCACACCAATATTTATTTACAATAACGATATTACAGGAGCAGCTACAAACAGTGCTGCTAGCAGTCCAGTCAACTTAAGACTGCTCACAAAGCCTACACAGGTGATTATATGGGCCCCCTCAATGAGCTATCATTGAGGGAGCTCATACTCCAATTGGCCAACCAATAAAGCCAATTGGAGTTCATTACAATGATCATGACTGATCATCCAACTCAATAGCCTAATCCTGCTTTCTCCCCATAGACTGATCCCATTCTCCCCAAGTGCTATATCTAGCTGCCTCTTGAATATATTCAAAGTTTTAGCATTAACTACTTCCTGTGGTAATGAATTCCACAGGCTCACCACCCTTTGTGTGAAGAACTGTCTCCTTATCTCTGTCCGAAATGGTTTACCCTGAATCCCCAGACTGTGACCCCTGGTTCTGGACACACCCATCATTGATAACCCATCATTGGTAACATCTTCCCTGCATCTACCCTGCCTAGTCCTGTTAAAATTTTATAAGTCTCTATGAGATCCCCCCCTCATTCTTCTGAATTCCAGTGAGAACAATCCCAAACTAGTCAATCTCTCTTCATATGACAGTCCCGCCACACCTGGAATCAGTCTGGTAAACCTTCGCTGCATTCCCTCATGAGCAAGAACATCCTTCCTTAGAGAAGGAGACAATAACTGCACAAATATTCCAGGTATGGTCTCACCAAGGCCCTATATAATTGCAGCGCAATGAATGCCAACATACCATTCGCCTTCTTTACCGCCTGCTGCACCTGCATGCTTACCTTCAGCGACTGGTGCAAAGCACACCCAGGTCACGCTGCACAATCCACTCTTCGAATTTACAACTATTCAGGTAGTAATCTGCCTTCCTGGTTTTGCTTCCAAAGCGAATAACCTCACACTTATCCAAATTATACTGCATCTGCCATTGTTTTGCCCACTCGCCCAACCTGTCCAGATCATGCTGTAGGATCCCTGTATCCTCGTCACAATTCACCCTCCCACCTAACTTGTTATTATCTGCAAACTTTGAGATGATACATTTTGTTCCCTCATCCAAATCATTGATATACATTGTGAATAGCTGGGGTCCCAGCACTGATCCCTGTGGTACCCCACTAGTTACTGCCTGCCAATTTGAAAAGGACCCATTAATCCCTACTCCTTCCAAACCCACAACCACTACCATCAAGATGAACAAGGGCAGTAGATACATGGGAACACCACCACCTGGATGTTCCCCTCCAAGTCACTCAGCATCCTGACCTGGAAATGTATCACTGTTCCTTCACAGTCGCTGGGTCAAAATCCTAGAACTCCCTCCCTAACAGCCCTGTGGGTGTAGCTACACCACATGGACTGTAGCGGTTCAAGAAGGCAGCTCAGCACCACCTTCTCAAGGGCAACTAGGGAGAGACAATGAATGCTGGCCTAGCCAGTCACGCTCACATCACATAAAAGTATTTTTAAAAAATTTACTTAATGTCAGTGATAGAAAAGATATTGGAACCTATATGAAAAGAAGTAACAGAGCAGCACCGAGTGATGGATAATATAATAAAAAAAATAAGTCTGATGTATTCCAAAAGGCTGTGGCTAACATGAGAGAATCTTTTGAAGGGGTAATAATAAAGGTGGAAAAGTATAAAATGGTAATGTTTATGGTCGGCACGGGCTTGGAGGGCCGAAGGGCCTGTTCCTGCGCTGTACTTTTCTTTATTCTTTGTATATAGATTTTCAAAAAGCCCCTTGAAAAGGTTTCACACAGTAGGCTCTTGAGAATGGTTAGAGCATGTGGAGTCAGGGGCAAATGGTACAATGATCTTGTAAAAGAAACAGAAAGCAGAGAGCTAAGAATAAAGGGTGATTAGATCAGAGGAACGTAAAAAACTGTGATTCACAAGCATCAGTATTGGGACCATTGTTAATCACAATTTACATGAATGATTTGGATGTGGGACAAGTAAATCAATACAAAATTCACAAATTATACCAAACTGTTCAGGTGGGCTGATCAGTGTTAATGGAATTCAAATCCAGATAAGTGTGAGGTGAAGCACTGGGCAGGACAAACAAGGCAAAGGAATGCATGGTGAATGGCAGGGCCCTGGGAAGCACTGAGGATCAGAGGGACCTTGGTATGCATGTACCGGTCCCTTAAAGTAGCAGGGCAGGTGGATAAAGTAGTTAAGAAGGCATATGGTATACTTGCCTTTATTAGCCGAGGCATAGATTTTAAGAGAAGGGAGGTTATGCTGGAACTGTATAAAATGTTCTTTGGGCCACAGCTAGAGCATTCTGGAATCCACATCATAGGAGGAATGCAGTTTTGGAATCCACATCATAGGAGGGATGTGATAGCACTGGAAAAGGTGCCGAGGAGATTTACCAGGATGTTGCCTGGGCTGGGTAATTTTAGTTATGAAGGGAGGTTTAGAGAGGAAGTGAGGAAAAACGTTTTCACCCAGAGGGTGGTGGGAGTCTGGATCTCACAGTCTGAAAGGGACTCCCTAAAGAGGCAGAAACCCTCATAACATTTACATAGTATTTAGATGTGCACTTGCGATGCCAAGGCATACAAGGCTATGGGCCAAGTGCTGGAAAATTAGATTAGAATAGATAGGTGGTTGTTTCTGACCAGTGCAGATGTGATATGCTGAAGGGCCTTTTCTGTGCTGTAGACCTCTATGTCTCTATAGGTGTTGAGAAAAATGCAACATAATACAGGAAGACAACAGAAAATTTGAATGCTGACAATTAAGTGGGAAACTAATTTTAACATTGATAAATGTGGGGCGGCATGTGGTGCAGTGGTTAGCACTGGGACTGTGGCACTGAGGACCTGGGTTCGAATCCCGGCCCTGGGTCAATGTCCGTGTAGACGTTCCACATTCTCCCCATGTCCACAAACCAAAGATGTGTATGTTAGGTGGATTGGCCACACTAATTTGCCCCTTAATTGGAAAAGAAAAGTAATTGGCTACTCTAAATTTATTTTTAAAAATTGATAAATGCAAGATGGTGCACATTGGTTGGAAAAAATAGAAACAACTAAGAAAATAAGAAACCCGACAGCAATAGACAGCAAAGGGTTTAGGGATATGGGTAAATAAATCATTGCAAGCAGCATCACAGGTCACCAATGCATTTAAAAATGCGAACAGAGTACTCATTAATTTTTAAAGGAGTACAATTCCAAAGTGGCGAAAGCAAATTACTGTGGAAGCTGGAATCTGAAACAAAAATAGAAAATACTGGACAATCTCAGCAGGTCTGACAGCATCTGTGGAGAGAGAATGGAGCTAACATTTCGAGTCTGGGTGGCTCTTTGTCAATGCCGTCCAAAGTGGTGAAGTTACATTAAACATATATGGAATTCTGGTCAGGTCACACTTAAGAGTATTGTGCACAATTCTGTTCTCCATTCTGTAAATGAACATGGAAGGACAATAGAAAGTGCAAAAAAGACTTACAAAGATGGTAGTAGAACAGAGATCAAAACCTATGGGAAAGATTGAGCAGGTTAAGATTTTTAGTCTTTTGAAGACTTAATAGGGCCTTTAAAATTAAGAATGGTGTGGAGAGGGTGGATATGGAGAGAATATTTCCACTTGCGTAAAATCAAAACTAGGGCAATAAATTCAAGATAGTTTCTCTCAGAGGAATAAGGAGGGTTGTCTTTTCTTCAGTAAAATGAGGAACATGGAACCACAGAAAATGCTGAAGGTTCCTCGAGGAAAGATGTTTTCAAAAGGAAACTGGAAGAGTACGTGAGAGGAAAGGAAACTGAAAGATCAGTTTGAAAAGCTGAGGTGAGGCAGATAGAATGGAGGGAGATTAACATGGGGAGCATAAACACCAGCAAAGACAAGTTAGCGTGGATAGCCTGTTCTGTGTGTTTTATTCAATGTATTTCTGTGCAATTTTTATAAGGATTTCTATTTAATCAATTAAACTAAACTTCACCAAGCTTCTGGCTACCATATTGAAAATCTTACTCAAGTTGATGAATTTGTAGAACCTTTCATCCAAATACATTCATGAGGATGACCACGTTATCCACAACTGTATTCTTGAGTAGTCAAATTCACTTATTGAATTAATCACATTTGATAGCTGCCTCTGACATGTCATTCTACTTTTGTCAGGCCAAACATAGCAAAAATAACTAAAACCACATTACAAAAGCTGCAGTAACAAATGCTGCAGATAGTAATCAATTCTACCCCGATCCCTTTGCTACATCATTCACTCTGACGGCTTGCTTGAGAAAACCAAATCACTGTTGGCATGGGATGATCATAGAATCAGAGAATCCCCACAGTGCAGAAGGCAATCAAGTCTGCATCAGCCCTCCGAAAGAACACCTTAACCTAGGCCCATTCCCTGGCTCTATCCCCGTAACCCCACCGAACCCTTGGACACCAAGGGGTAATTTAGCATGGCAGACTGTGGGGAGGAAACTGGAGCGCCTGGAAGAAATTGGCGTAGACACAGGGAGAACTTGCAAACTCTATACTCATCCAAGGTTGGAATTGAACCGGCGTCCCTGGTTTGTGAGGCAGCAGTGCTAACCATTGTGTCACCATGCCACCAATGATGTTGTCACTTTAACCGTCGTTCGTGATGGTAACAGAAACTCGTTCTACAGTCATCAGAAAATTGGGTAAAATTATATTTATAATGTGGGTGTGGAGTGTGGGTTGGCGATGTTGTTGGGATTATCCTCTCCCTAAGAATGAGCACTCATGGAATTCAGTGGCACATTTACAAAGGAGATCACTTCAGCCCACCCTCAACAATAACTGGACTTTGGAGATTCTAATTGCAACTCCCAGTCTGGATAATTAGGTGTGCACCATGCCTGCTGGGATTGGGCGGTACATATGTTGGAATAGATATCCTCACACCAAACATTGCTTGTGCCGATAATAAAAACAAAACCCAATTCAGGTCATCTCTACCCTCTTAGTGTCAGTGTCACCCAAGGCCCAACCAAATCCTTGCCCATTCCTCCCATATGCTTTATTAATTTATTGAGCCTTTAAAATTTTATTATGCCAAGGTCATCAATCGCTTTGATATAACATTTGGCAAATACAAGGGCAGCAGGGTAGCATGGTGGTTAGCATAAATGCTTCACAGCTCCAGGGTCCCAGGTTCGATTCCCGGCTGGGTCACTGTCTGTGTGGAGTCTGCACGTCCTCCCCCTGTGTGCGTGGGTTTCCTCCGGGTGCTCCGGTTTCCTCCCACAGTCCAAAGATGTGCGGGTTAGGTGGATTGGCCATGCTAAATTGCCCGTAGTGTCCTAATAAAAGTAAGGTTAGGGGGGGGGGGGGGGGTTGTTGGGTTACGGGTATAGGGTGGATACGTGGGTTTGAGTAGGGTGATCATGGCTCGGCACAACATTGAGGGCCGAAGGGCCTGTTCTGTGCTGTACTGTTCTATGTTCTATGTACACTTAGGATACTGGTTTTACAGAAACCAGGGTCCAACTCCGTTCTTTCCAAGTTAGCTTGATTTCATGCAAGGAGTCAATCAGACTGTTAGAATTGTCTTCAACGTCCCTCAGGTAGAAAAGAAGGTGTGTTTGGGGAAAATCAGCCAATGTTACAGTAGGAGACCAAAGTTTATATTGCGGATAGAATAAGGAGCGGATATTATGCCATCCATATGATACCACCAGTCATCACCCAAGAAGAATGGACTTGAATGAGGCAGCAGAGAATGCTAAAGATTTTGAAGCCACATATCACTGTTGTCTATCTGAAGCATTCCTGCCAGGTGTGAACAGGGGACAGTCAGTCAGTCAACCATTTTATACCACTATGAATTTTCCTTTACTTTGAAGCCAATTCCTTTCTCTTCAGCCGAAATTTGGAGAAGTAAAAGGGTTGTGTGTGATGATAAATGTCAAACCTATTTTATGAAACAATCTTAATATTTCCATTTGTGTTTCTGTATATATATTACTACAATATATATATTATGTAATATATATAAACTATATTACTTCTGTTGGTTAGTTGTTCCCAAAGCGACCCAGAAACACTTATTGATCTGTGGCATAATGTCAAAGCATTGAAATTACAGAAATGGTGCATTTCTTTACTAACTAAATGTCTCATTTAACTGGCAGGTCTAAAACGTATTTATGTTCATTGATGCTTCCCTGTGCTAAAGTCTGCAGGAGTTTTATTGCTCCTGCTGTGATGAAGTAGAGTGAACTGGCTTCTGCCAAACGCAGCTTTGTTCCAAAAGAAAGAGTTCACTGAATCAAATTTCATTGCATGAAGAATGTCACGGTTAACCTCATTAACAAAGCAAGTGTGAGAGAGTCTGTTTCCACAAATATTTATACTCGAAATGTTCACCCCATACCCAAATGCAAAGCACTTTAGAGGTTTCACTTTCCAAAACTCTCAGAAAGGGAAAGAGCATCCAGAATCAGACAGCAGGCATCCAGCTTTTCAGCGCAGTGCTGACCATTGCAGATAATCGTGCCAGACTCTTGACTGTGTTTATTACTGAATATAAACATCACAGCGCCACTTCCTTGTGTTATGAGACCCCGCTATTAATTGCTGGTTGCCGAAGTCGGGCAACACAGACTGTCAAGTTCTCTTGCAGTGTGTGATAGGAAACAGGTTTTTTTGACCATATAACAAAGAGATCACAGACAGTGTGACCGGGACATTAAACTAAACATTTTCAGAGTTTACTGTATAGGAAGTAATTTTCTGTATTATCCAAACACGTGTGTTTGAAATGTCTCCCGCTCATCCTAAATTTCACTTGACACTGATGTGCTGCCAAATCCCTTCCAAATGGGAGCTTGTTCTCTCGTATTTTATGCTTTCGTATTAAATACTTGCAATAATTGGAGTTAGGTGCTCACATTACTGCACTTTCTGATAATCACGCAGTGTTAATGACGAATGAAAATGTTCCAAAAAGAGAAAAGCTTATTTTGTCAGCTCTTGATTTGCTTTTCAAAAGTTCAAAAACAAGGTAGCCTTGTAAAGCCCTTTATTGAGTTCAGTGTTTAATACAACATGCACTCAAATCACTATAATAACCAAAAAGGTTAAAATTGTTAACCTTAGCACACATAACTACAAAGCAAGTGGCTGACCCTTTCCTCAGCACCAACTATTTTATGGGCAGAAACCAGCAAATAAGCAGAAAGTGCCTGTGAAAGAATTTAATCAGCTCCATTTTCATTAAACCACTTTTATTGAAGTATGACAGTAATCAAAGAAACAAAATGCAACTCAAATATTCATATTATTTAAGAAGACAACTAATGTCAAGAACATTGGGCGAAATTCTCCGACCCCCAGCAGGGTCGGCAAATCGCCTGGGGCCGCCTAAAATCCCGCCCCCGCCGTGGCAGAGATTCTCCGCCACCCGGGAAGTGGCGGCGGCGGAATCTCGCCACTCCGATCGGAGAGGCCCCTGCGGTGATTCTCTGGCCCGATTGGGCCGAAGTCCCGCCGCTGGGAGGCCTCTCCCGTCGCCGAGGTTTAAACCACCTCTGGAACGGCGTGATCAGCGGCGCGAGCAGGCCACCGGGGTCCTGGGGGGGCGGGGGGCGATCGAACCCCGGGGGTGCCCCCACGGTGGCCTGGCCATCGATCGGGGCCCCCCGCTCAGACTCCGGGCCAGTGCCCTGTGTGCACTATTTTCCTCCGCGTCCGCCACGGCCTCTGCCATGGCGGAAGCAGAAGAGAACCCCACATCGCGCATGTGCCAGCAGTGACATCAGCGGCCAGTACTGTTGACGTCACTGTCGGCGCATGTGCGCCGACCGGCGAAAGTCTTTCGGCCAGCCCCGCTGCCGGGGGCATCAGTTTTGTGCGCCAGTCGTCTGGTGCAAACCGCTCCGGCGCGGGGCTGGCCCCCAAATGTGGGGAGAATTCCCCACCTTTGGGGAGGCCCGACCCCTGAGTGGTTGGCGCTACTCCCCTATGTCGGAACCCTCCGTCACGCCGGGTAGGGGAGAATGCCGCCCATTATCAGTATGCTTCACAAACAAAATTTATTTGTTAGTAAGTCACAATTGTGCTAAAAACACCCCGATTTGGAAGAGAATGACATGATTTCTCTCTTTCCAAATATTAGTTCACAGGAAAGATTCAGCTTAATAATTAATAATATCAAAAGGCATTTATTTTATGCAAAAATACAGCTTTAGGGCTCATTGCTTTAATGATCAGTCGGTGAAATTTCAGTGGAGTCAAAATTTAGGGAGCTAAACATTGGCCGAATACTCCAGCCGTTGGCTGGTGGCAGGATTCTCTGGTCCCACAGGCAGCGCACACCCATCCATGGGTCTCCCAGTGGTGTGGGCTGAGTTCAATGGGAATGCCCATTGACAGTGGCGGGCGCAGAGAGCCCCGCTACCAGCAAACGGCATGCTACCTCCTGCCACCGAGAAACACATGGCAGAGAGGTTGGAGAATCTTGCCCATTGATTATTCCACTCTGGCTCTCAAGTCATGGCTGCCACATTGTAGTTTAAGGCTATTGAACCAGCTTAAAAAACCGTCTGTTTGAACCTAGAACTGAATTCAGATGGCTGTGTTGAGTTTGGGTTTTCTTCCTGAATGTGCCGTGCCACACCCCCTTCCCCACCAGCAAAAATTGGACTGATTGGAAATGGGGTCCCACCTGTCATTTCAAAATACCTGTGGTGTTTTCTCAACTTCGCCCCTTGCCTCTAAATTGGTAAACAAACCACAGAGTGTATTTTGCTGCACTTCTGGTAATCAACAGATTCATATGTTAAAATGGCATTTCATTTATCATGAGTAGTAACAGAGAGGAGGACGAGTAAATATTAGGTTGCGACTAAATTCTTCACTGCAACCCTGGTTTCATCCATTGTGTAGTTGGAAGGCAGGCTTCAAGTGTCCACCCAGTCAGTACTAGGCTAATTTATGTTTCCAAAGTTGTAGGACAATCGGCCAATATAAACCTGAAACTACTTTTTTTTTTCTTTTTGTTCTTGACAACTTAATCCCTTCTTTAAAGTGTTAGATTATTATTGAGGGTATGGTACACCTGATCAGCCAGTGGCTGGTATTAGTACATCGGCCTTTACAGTAACGGTTACATAGATGCATAGAATATAGGAGCAGGAGGAGGCATTTTGGCCCTTCGAGCCTGCTCCGCCATTCACCACGATCATGGCTGATCATCCAACTCAATAGCCTAATCCTGTTTCTCCCATAGCCTTTGATCCCATTCTCCCCAAGTACTATATCTAGCCGCCTCTTGGTTGCCACTTATAGAATCGTGGATCATGGGGTGTGTATTTGGTGGGGGGGCCAAGGGGTTGCAGAGCATGAAAGACAACATCACAGGCAATGCTGATCCTCTCATAATCCAACCCAGTCAGATGCGGTTTTAGCAAGAATTACTGCTGTTAATCGGGAGCAGGAATAATTTCCTTGCCGCAAATTCTCTTTCTATTACAAGAGTACCAAAGTATGTTGTCTAGGAACATGTACCTTGGTGCAGACTTGGGACAGAACTTTGATCCTTCTTGGTCTGTGCTGCTCATCCATCTACTGGATAAACTCTGGAAATAAAGTTTCCAGTTAATTCTGCTCACACTTTCGAGACTAGGAAATCATAAGACAGTTTGATAATCTGAGTGAACTGTCCAATAATCTTATTCCACCTAGTTGACCATAGCCGTCCCCCCTCCCTCTTCCCTCTCACCGCCCCTCCACCTTCAACAGAGTCACACCAACCCCAGTCATTTCCTAAGCAGCTGCAAATAATCCTGGAGAATTAGTTATTGCAGTTAACACTGCCAGGAAGATATGGGCCACTGACTCTTGTCATTTTGCAACAGACTTTAATTAATACTGAGGAAAAGTGCACACGTAAGGGAAAGACTGAAAGAAACTGCCTTTTGAGACACATGCTATCTGCTGCATAATAGCCGTGCACTGATTATTGTTGAAAAATGTGACTGTGCCCCATAAAATACGTTTAAGTCCTTTTTATATGATGTCGCAAAACACTCAGTGAAGGAATCCTTATATGGAGGAATAAACTTATTAAGGAGGAACAATGAAGATGAATGCAGCACAAGAGTTAAGCACAGCTGTGACTTGAAACCATGGTCACATCCATATCTTCCATTAACTGCATAGTTTTACAAGGTCAAGACATTAATGGGCATGAGACTTTCAAATTGAGAATGCTTTAGCAGCTGACACTACAGAGTTCTTGAATTATCCAGACAGAAGAGATCTCTTATTGGTCCTTGGGTATGATAAGAGACTTGGCGAAGCTATGTTTCACATGAGAAAACAGGGACCTGGCACAACTAATGTTGCTATATACAGAATGTATGGGACAACTCAGTTGTTGGCACTAGTTTGAGACTCGCCAGAGATATTAATCAGCCCTCAGGACATAAGAGAGGGAACGTAGCAGCACTCTTAAATTAGCTACTTGTTAGATATTGTGTGAGATCTGTTAAACAGAACTGCAAGAGTGCAACCGAATGAATACTGACTGGAGGGTGTGCCTGATTCTTCTGCTGAAATTATTAAACCAATTCCTTCTGCTTTGAAAGCAGAACAGCCAACTGAAAGGGTCAGGCCCTGGCACCTACAGGAACATAAGTGGCTTTTTGACAAACATAAAAGAAACACATGATGACATTAAAAAAGCACTCAGTGTATTAAAAATATTACTTGATATATGCACAACAGATTTGAGCAAAAAATTACCCATAAAACAGCAGCAAATAAGTACAGACAAGTGATGAAAGCTGGTGAGTAAAATTGTTAAGTTACCCCGCAGCATTTAAACTGGTTCTGCAAAAAAATGAAGATTTAATTCTTGGCTTGGGGCAATGCAAAATGGTGTAAAACAATAAATCCACAGAAATGCTAAACATGCTGTCTTTGCACATTTGACTGCAACGCAAAGATTAAATTACCAGAAGTCTTAAGAAAAAAAGTCGTTAAATGTCCATGATGTCTCATAATTAAAGGTTTAATTTAAGATTCTGGTATAGGGAACTTGCCTGGGATTATTCATAACAGTTCCTGACAAGAAGTCAGGAATCTTCTTAATTGTATCTGCACATTCTCGTGTCGCTTGCTAACCCCTCCAGTTTTTTTTGCATGCACCCTTCACACACGCACACATACACGCACACATACATACACACATGCACACACTGATAATGTCAACGGCTGTCCCATTGCATCAAGCTATAGAACATAATGACATGCATTCGCTAACTGAAGAGGAGAGCCTCATTCAACAAAGCACATCATAGACAAAATTCCAACACAGCAATTAAGATCATCTTCACATTATGAAGGAGATAGTAAAATATGATAGTGTTCAGCGAAATGGCCGAGAACAAAGTGTACATCAGCTTTCAATTAATGTGAAAAGAAGCAGTCCAAAATATATCACATTAAATAACATGAGTAGCATCTACTATTAAAATTTATAAAACACACATATGCACAGGATTAAATTGAAATGCTGGACATAATATTAAAATGAGATATAATAAAAAATAAGCTTTGCTGGATTATTATCTGGGTCAATCATTTTATACCAAAATTTGAATGGCAATACTTGACATACATGCAGACGACTAGCTAGCCTCAAGTAAGTTATTTCTCAAAATGCACAGCACTCTGATTCTTTCCTGCACTTCTCAAAATGCCTATTTGCGAAATGATTTAAATAAATTACTGGTTTAATTCAGCCATACGTTAATTTGTTCTCCTGAGTTTACAAAATGTTGTTATTAAAATGAACAGGAGGCATTATTTATGTGCCTTGAGCTGTTTTTACGATAGCAGTTGTCCAAAATAGAGACAGAAGGGAAAAAAAACCTTTAATCCTCTGATTGTATCGTTCAAGGATTTAAATGTATTTGGTCAGCACACAAAGAGAGACGACCAAGGCAATTTGGAGAACAAAATTCAGGATCGTTTCAGCTAACATTTCATTGGTGTCAGACGTGAAGAATGCCAGATTATCTCAGCACAATCTCTGAAACTTTGGCACATATATAGCCTGCTAAATTAATGAAGGCAGCAACAGAATAGTGTCAGTGGAGTGAGATACTGCAGAGGGGTGGAAAAGGGGTCAAAATCATTATTCAAATAAATATGCTTCACCAGAATCTAATTTTGAAATGTAAAATAGCAGCAAGTAGGAACTCAATAGGTGCCAAAGTAAGCAAATTAATTGAAAAAGACAATCACCATAGGTTTAAAATTGAACGTCGGTGGCTAACCTAGACAGACTGGTGGGTGGTAAGATCTGGATCATGCTTTAATCCTTTCTGAGTGTGATTATCAGAGGTATCAGTTTGTGATTTATTTCCCCCTCTGCTAAACGTCTGTGCAGAGCAAATAAATTCCTTTACAAGCCACTTGGAATATTATTTTTCAAAACGAACTAGTAATTTGATCAATGTGGAGTGGGTTTACCAGTTCTTACTTCTACCCCTTCTGTTTGTCAATTTTTTAAACTGCTAAACAATGTAGAATTTCCATATAATTACTGGAGAAGGAGAAGGGAAATTTGGGAGCCTGTCACCTAGCAAAAAGTACAGCATGTTTTCCTTGGCTGTTCAGTTTAAGGCTATTATGTCTTTTGCACTGTCTGTTTACTGTTTGCGTACTTATTTCCACAATTCTTGAATATAATAATTAGATACAGGCTCTCTTGAAATGCAATATTCAAAGACTCCACACGTACACATTTTAGACAACAACACTGGGCAAAAAATTAACTTAAATTTGACTTAAAATTTCACATTAGAGGGATCTGAGAACTACTGTACTAACACTTCAACGTATTATAAAGAAATTATAGTGAATTATTGTTTAACTTAAGCACTGATTTTGCTTTGAATCTTAAAAGAAATGGACTCAGACTGGAGAAGTGTAAAAACTCACTGCAGTCACATGTTCCTCTGACAAAACGGACAGACTCACACAAATGTCAAATTATTTATTTACCATATGGAGCTAATTTGCACATTATTTTCTTTGAACAATTTGCACCAATGTTTTGTTTCTCCTCCTATGAAGGTGGGAAATATGGTTTACCCAGTAGAGTTACCCTATTTCAGACGCACGTCCATTCAGTGAGCGTCAACAGGTTATTCAGCCATGAAGAGCATCATAAACTAGTCCAATACTGGCCTATTGCGATTTCCATCTGTGGCAATTGCGTCAGAATTGAGAATGAGAATTCCAGACAACTCTGACCTAATGGTTTCCCAACTGCTTCCTGGCTGAGATCAGTTAGTTCAGCAAAGATGAAGGATTTTTACTCCAGATGATTTTGTACCACACTTATCAGTGCACATTCTTCACGTAAGTCACGAGAGGAGCTCTTATGTTGTATTTACACATATCGTTAGAAGGCAAAATTTAATTACCTCAAAAATGCTTCAGAACGCTTTAGATTTTCCTTTTTATTCTTAAAATTTATGAATGTGCTACATCACTTTTCCATGCTGACCTCTTTCATAAACTTCAAAACCTCCGTAACCTATGTCTACATCTGCACCAAACCGTGTGAATTCTCTCTTTGCCAAGCCTCACTGGTTTAACTTGCCCTCCTCAAATTCATTTTGTTATCCTTGTCCTCACCTCCAAACTATCTCTGTGAACTCTTCCAGCAGGATATTTCCCCACAAGCCTTCTTCTTTATTGGCATCAGGTTTCACCCCACTTCCCATGTTGCCCCTTCAACAATCCTCATCTCACCATGCTCCAGCTTTCTGGAGTTTTGTCACTGAAATTAAATAAAGCAACATCTACGCCTAAGCTCACCTCAGTAACAGAATTATGGAATAGCTCAGTAAAGATGGAGGCCATTTGGCCCATTGAATGTCTTGGTTCTTTCAAAAGAAATCCAGTTTGTCACTTCCTCATTTTTTCTCTCCCCCAAAGTTAATTTCCCCATGCATTTTTTTTGTTGTCAAGTTTTGTCAGTTCTTGCTTGTCTGAGGAGTAGGTATTCAGAAGGGGAAGGTATGTGTTTAGGAAGGTTGTTGAGGCAGGAATCAAGAGGTCCTTCATCGCACCATCAGCAGATTGCTCATTATGCCAGGTAACAGGATGAGGGTGAGCTGGGAATTCAGAAGCATCATGAGGTCGTAATATGCCATCATCCTGAATGTTATCAGTAATGCTACAGGTCCCGTTACAGATGGCAACATAATACAGAGAACCATTTCCTCTGTAGAAGACAGGGGATGCGTTTATCCTTGTTCGGCACTGAGTTCTGATCCACTCCCTTTGGCAGAGATTTCTGCTGGGGCCCACCCCAAGACTAGAAATTCCCGCCCAAAGTCAAAGGACCTTTCATTGGTCCATCGAATTGTCCATCCCACTCATGAAGATTCCCACAGCGGGCGGGACCAGAAAATTTATCCCCTTACATTTTTTGCCACCTTATCTTTGCAAGAGGGGGGCCGTAGTGTCAATGATTGTGTAGCATATTATTTGGGTCATTTGCATGCCATAGCTGAATAGCTGGGAGTATGTAAAAGCTGAGAGAGGTGGACGTGAGGCTGGCAACATTGGTGGGTGTATGTGTGTGCAATGTGTCGCTGGGAATTAGGCCTGAATGCCAATTGCCAGGTAGTGTTGCTGGCTAGGTGGTGGAGGTACGGTATATTGAGCAGCATGACAGGCTGATATTTTTTAATTTAAAAAAAATCTTTATGGTCACAAGTAGGCTTACATTAACACTGCAATGAAGTTACTGTGAAAAGCCCCGAGTCGCCAGATTGCGGCGCCTGTCCAGGTACACTGGGTACACCTAACAGCACGTCTTTCGGGACTAGTGGGAGGAAACTTGTGGGAGCACCCTGAGGAAACCCACGCAGACACGGGGAGAATGTGCAGATGCCTCACAGACACTGGCCCAAGCGGGAATCAAACCTGGGACCCTGGAGCAGATAGTGTGGTGAATAGGATACATCATGTTACTGACATTGACCATCCACTCTTCATGGTGTTGCTGCTAGGTCCTTAGGTCCAGTCTTTGGAGTTCAGCTCTCTGGCTATCTTTTCCCACTCTCTTCTTGGAGGGGGAAGCTTGAAGGTTCCCCGGACCTCCTGAAGGATGATGGTGTCTGTCCTCATATTCACTTCTGCCAATGATAGCTCCAGTATCACATCCGTCACTACGGATCTTCTGGTTGGGTCTTCATTTTGTAGAAATTTGCATAGCAGGATTCTTTTTGTGCAGATTCCCTTTGAGAGATGGCCTGCCTTTAGGTAAAAGCAGGCTCCCTGGACCATGTGGTCTGCAAACAATCCTACCAGGACCACCTGCTGTTTGAAAAGCTCACCAGAAGATATCAGGAGCAGACAGAACCACTAGAAGCTAACTGCTTAGTGCGACGATCATGAAGAGGAAATAGGTACACAAATTTTACAATTTTATCCATTTCATCTGCATGGGCACAAGCAGTTCAGGAGTGGTGACCTCTATACTCAAAACCTGGGGCTATTCAAATTCTAGCCCCATGACTTCCTCACCAACAGACCACAATCTGCCAGGATAGGCAACAGCACCTCCTCCATAACAGTCCTCAACACCGGGGCTCCGCAATGATGTGTGCTCAGTCCTCTACTGTACTCCCTGTACACATACCACTGTGTGGCAAGATTTAACTCCAACTCAATCTATAAGTTTGTGAATGATACGTCTGTGGTGGGTCGTATCTCAAACAACAACAAATCAGATTACAGAAGGGAGATAGATCACTTGGTCTAGAATCAAACAATTTGGAACTCCACCATGTACATCCCTCTAGTCCGAAAAACATTAATTCACCACAAAAACATTCATCCCCTTGTCAGTTTTGTATCCATGCTGCTACTGACCCATGGATGTTGAATTTGCGCTAAGTAGAATGCATAGGCGATAGTAGATATCATGAACAAGGTCTATTTCACTACAATTCCAATACTCCTCCACTTCCCTAAGGGACTCTTTCTCTGACCTGCATCTAGGCCGGGTTTTTATACACCTGGGGCTCTCCTTGTAAAGGGGAAGCCTCATTCTCTTAAAGAGGAAGTCCTGTCCCCTCTTAAAGGGGAAGTTCATATTCCAGGGAGGTCATAGGAAACCGTATTGCCCTGATCCCGGGACCTCCATTGGGGTTACAATACCTGACATCCATTCAAAATCATGCATCCAACGGCACTGATGTCATCAAGCTGGCCAATCACATTGAAGTATTCTCGTAGACAACAAATCAGGATGTAAAATGCCCTGATTACTCTTTAATTACATTTTACAGACCGCAAAATAAATGATTGGGTCATACACATGGAATTAAGCCAGAAGTTGAAATCTGAAACAACCCTTTAAAAAAATGTGTGGAAATATTACATTCCATAAATAGTGTCAAAGTGTTTTTTCAGCAAATGTGAGCTCAGCACACCATTAATAATCCACGTGCACATCATTTAGGAAGTTCAAATTTTTACCGTGAGAGTATTACCATAAAAGGGCAAGTTCTCAGCAAATCAGCGATTTCTAATTAATTGCTGTCTAAAAGGTATTTCAACAGTGCACCCCTTGGGAAAGTAGAGAATTGCTCACAGTAACTTCTGGATTTATACGTCCATGTGCAGATTCCAGATGTTGCTCTCCGTTTCAGAGAAGTAATGGTGACATTTCGCCGACACCATGGCTGCAAAATCTTGACCATTATGTCATACTTTTTCAAACACCTTCTGGAATTCCATTTTCCAAATGTCAACATCTCGGCTCTCATCATGTTCTCAGTTACCTCATTAAATAAACTCAATCCTACAAAATCAAACACAGCTTGCCACAAATAAATTTATGCTGGCTCCCCTTTAGCAGTCCATATTTGTCCAAGATTAATTTTCCCCAGATTTCTGTTTCCAAAAGCATTCCCAACACCACCATTAAATAGATTGGCCAGTAATTGCTAGGTTTATCCTTTGCCTCTTTCTGAAGAAGGTTATATCCCTCGTCCTTTCACTTCATCGCTCTGCCAAAGGAAGATTGGAAGAATATGGCCACACTTCCACAATTCTACTCATACTTTCCTCTGCAGCCTAAGATGCATTTGACCCAAAACTGGTGACCCATCAGCTTTAACTACTGCCGGCCTTTTGAGAATTTCCCATTTCTCTTGGTACCTCATTTGCAATCCTGACAATAGTAGTAGGGCGGCATGGTAGCACAGTGGTTAGCACTGTTGCTTCACAGCTCCCGCGACTTTGGCTCGATTCCTGGCTGGCTCAACTGTCTGTGTGGAGACTGCACGTTCTCCCCGTTGCTGCGTGGGCTTCCTCCTACAAGTCCAGAAAGACATGCTTGTTAGGTGAATTGGACATTCTGAATTCTCCCTCTGTGTACCCGAACAGGCGCCAGAGTGTGGTGACTAGGGGCTTTTCACAGTAACTTAATTGCAGTGTTAATGTAAACCTACTTTTGACACCAATAAATATTCTTATTTTATTCTTCAGCCAAGTCTCACCCTTTTTAAACCAAAGCAAAGGATTACCGTTAGCACCTCAGCCATGCCTTCTACTTCCATCAATTGTTCTCCTTTTTGGTCCATAATTGGCCTCACCACTCTTTACATATAATTTACAGTGCAGAAGGAGGCCATTCGGCCCATCGAGTCTGCACCAGCTTCTGGAAAGAGCACCCTACCCAAGGTTAACACCTCCACCCTATCCCCATAACCCAGGAACCCCACCCAACACTAAGGGCAATTTTGGACACTAAGGGCAATTTATCATGGCCAATCCACCTAACCTGCACATCTTTGGACTGTGGGAGGAAACCGGAGCACCCGGAAAACCCAGGCACACACGGGGAGGATGTGCAGACTCCGCACAGACAGTGACCCAAGCCGGAATCGAACCTGGGACCCTGGAGCTGTGAAACGATTGTGCTATCCACAGTGCTACCGTGCTGCCTCATCTGGCAATTCTTTTCCTGCCAATATCTATTTCCATACCGTCACTTCCCTCCTCGTATCTCCCTTTTCACTTTTCCTCTCTACTTCTTGTTCCCTGCATGATTCTTCATTTTCGACACACTCAAAAACCATTATCATTCCCTGGACATTCAGTCCCGCGTAACTCTTCAATTCATCCACCCACCTTCTGCTTGAGGTCCTGTGTGTAACACGCTCCGAGCTCTCTTTCAACATCACTATAGAAATGCAAGTTGTTGGAGTGCATTTGGAAGATAACAATTGCACTTCACAAGGTCAAAAAATGACCATAATGAAGTGCAGATTTAAAGGGGAGATGATAGATTCGACATCTCTAAAAGACACAATCATTTTCACCTTGTCCAATTAAGCTTTTGGAAATAAAGGATGACAATTTTTTTTAAAAAAAGCAGTATCATCAGAATAATTACTGACAAGCACAAATGTAGGGTGTGATATATCAGTCACCTCCTGCCGGAATTAGAGAGCGACACGGCTGGTAGATTCCAGGAGAGGTCCCTCCTGGGCTTCCCGACAGCCATTGAGTCACTGACAATTAGCCCACTTAACCGTGCTAACATCAGATCTAACTGTCTCCAGGCATTTATTTGCCTCCCCAGGGAGACCCCAACTGGGTGCCAATTAGCACTGGTCCAAGCAAAGTGGGCCAGACAGAATGGCACCTGGGGGGTCTCCCAGGCAATTGGAGGCCACTGGGTGATCAGGGACAGGGCATAGCTGCACATGGCTCTCCCCAGCACATGGGCACCTTGGCACTGCCGGGCTTACATCTTGGCACTGCCACTTTGGCACTGGTAGGGTGGCAGTGCAGGGTGCTTGCATGCCAGGGTGGCACTGCCAAGCGTTAGTGCCTGAGGCAGGCCATGCCAATGAAATGAGGGATGGGGAGATATGAAGGGTTGAGGTGAAGGGCAGGTATGAAGGGGCCTCCAGAAGTTTGGGGGAGCCTAAAGAGTGTGTGGGAAGGCTTGAAAATGGGGGCCTTCAGCGACCACAAAGCAGAATGTCCTCACTTGGCGGGGTAGTGTGTGGTGGTGGCCTTGTGTGTGGGAAGTGACATTATCTGTGGTGGGAGGTTGGGGACTCTCACTTAGAGATCGGGACACCCTATCAAAATGGTGGCCCGATCTCTGAGGTGCCGGTCTGACCAAAAAGTCCAATAATGGACACAATTCGAAGCGTGGGCTAGCCCGGGAAGAAAGTCCCCAGGGCCCAAGAAAGTAATTAAAGGGTGGTCAGAAAGTGGAGGGAAACTCCCAGCCAAACACGCCTGAAATGACACTTAGGCCGTCTTTGGCCTTGCGTCTTCGCCCCCTGCATGATCGCGACAGACGGACCATGGACCATGTAAAGGTCAAGAATTTTCAGTCACTGGGTCCGAAGAATCCCACCTTTAGAAACTTTTATGTTAAATCGCGCCCAAAGAGCTAAATCTGTCCGAGGAAGGGTTAGGGATTAGCTTCAAAGATACACATGTATGAAAAGTATGAGAAAGAGAGCTAAAGCATACTAGCTGAGGGAATGGAGCAAGGGCAAGCCTAACACTCATGAGGAGGAGGGCTTAATCATGCCATCAAAAATTGTTTCGGCATTGAATGTGGATTGAATAAGTTAATTGGATAATGTCATGACTAGATTTGTCAGGACAGGATGAGATTGAATATATTAAAAGCTCCACACATCAAGGCTGTTGGAATCAACATGACCACTCAGAGGTGTACCAAGTATTTTTCAGCAGTTTGATTGGTGTGTTTTTTGAGGTGAATGCTGGTTGCTCATTCAGTCTTTCAATGATTGGCCTTTTTTTTTCAATCAAGTAATCCTTTTGCAGATAGTGGTCTTTGACATATTTTGATCAGTGCAACATTCAAATGCTTCTGTATGGCCTATTTAATGGATAATGGTTTGAAATTCACTGGGGCAAAATAATGCCACCTGGGTGGTGACATGGTGAGCAGATGCCCATCAAATTGCAAAAACCTACCATAAGTGCCAGTTTGCACCACCTCTAAAAGGACTGCTGCGTTTTTACTGGAGTACATGTTGGAAGTCACTCTCAAACTAACGCGACCTGGGAAAGACACAAGAGTGGTCCAAACTGGCGGCACAATGGCACAGTGGCCAGCACTGCTGCCTCACAGCGCTGGGGACCTGGGTACAACAGCCCTGGGAGACTGTCTGGGCGGAGTTTGCACATTTGCCTATGTCTGTGCGAGTTTCTTCTGGGTGCTCCGGTTTCCTCCCACAGTCCAAAGATGTGCTGGTTAGGTGGATTGGCCATGCTAAATTGTCCCGCGTCGTCCAATGATGTGCAGGTTAGGTGGAGTTACAGGGATAGGGTGGGGGCTGGGCTTAGGTAGGGTTGGTGCAGACTCGATGTGCCGAATGGCCTCCTTCTACACTCCAGGGGTTCTATGATGGGCAGCACGGTAGCCTTGTGGATAGCACAATGGCTTCACAGCTCCAGGGTCCCAGGTTCGATTCCGGCTTGGGTCACTGTCTGTGTGGAGTCTGCACATCCTCCCCGTGTGTGCGTGGGTTTCCTCCGGGTGCTCCGGTTTCCTCCCACAGTCCAAAGATGTGCAGGTTAGGTGGATTGGCCATGATAACTTGCCCTTAGTGTCCAAAATTGCCCTTAGTGTTGGCTGGGGTTACTGGGTTATTGGGATAGGGTGGCGGTGTTGAACTTGGGTAGGGTGCTCCTTCCAAGAGCCGGTGCAGACTCGATGGGCCAAATGGCCTCCTTCTGCACTATAAATTCTATGAAATTCTATGATCTGAATATGGCAGGGCCGACACTTAGACTTAGATGCTGCCAGTTCTGGAGGCCCGTGTTGGTATCGACAAGGGTCTGCGGGTTTGCAGCCATGGAGCTCAGGGAGTTGCCCATCCCTGTCTGTGACCGTCAACGACGGCAAGCACATGGGCAATGGCGCCAATTCCCTCAGCGATGGCCTGCTGAGACTGGGCCATGGCCTGCTGAGACTGGGCCATGGCCTGCAGAGACTGGGCCATTGCTGCTGGGACAGGGCCACGCCGTTGAACGCCTCTGCTATCTGTCCCTGGCTCATGGCTTCCTGTGAGAGGGAAGCCATGTCCTAGGCCACACACGCCGCCTTCACAGAACGCCCCAGGCCTCGCATCCTGCTCCCCATGTCTGACACCATCGCACCCATTGCCTCCACCACGGACGCCACCCGTGCGGTTTCGTACTGGGTGGCACGCATGACCGGCACCACTCCCAGCTCCTGGAGGCGGGTGCACTCCTCCACCTGCGTCTGCAGCTGCTGCAAGCCAGCCATCATCCTCTTCCTTCGTCCCAGGTTTGGTGACTGCATCGGGTCTATGGGTGTGTGTGGTAACTCCAGGAACCCGGGACCCGTCTGGGCGGCAGATGTTTGGTTGCGCCAGGATGCGCTCTGACCTCCCGGCCCCTCTGCTGCTCCTACCTCCACCTGCTGTATCAGTACGGCTGTGTTTAGCGCCAGTGAGTGTACCAGAAGCCTCATCATCAAAGTGCCCAACCAAGGTGAGTGTCTCTGCGATGGTGGAGGGTGTTGGAGACAGCAGTGGCGTTGTGTCGTGAGCATCGTCCGACTCAGAGTCCATGGTACTCTGGGGTGGCGCCTCGTCTCCACCCGTCCACTGTGTGCCAGTGTCCTGTATTTCAGTGTCATGTGTGTCGGTGTCCTGGGTAGGGCTGTCCTGGGTAGGGGTGTCCTGGGTAGGGCTGTCCTGGGTAGTGGTGTCCTGGGTAGGGCTGTCCTGGGTAGGGCTGTCCTGTGTAGGGGTGCCCTGGGTAGGGGTGTCCTGGGTAGGGGTGTCCTGGGTAGGGGTGTCCTGGGTAGGGCTGTCCTGGGTAGGGCTGCCCTGGGTAGGGGTGTCCTGGGTAGGGCTGCCCTGGGTAAGGGTGTCCTGGGTAGGGGTGTCCTGGGTAGGGGTGTCCTGGGTAGTGGTGTCCTGGGTAGGGCTGTCCTGGGTAGTGGTGTCCTGGGTAGTGGTGTCCTGGGTAGGGCTGTCCTGGGTAGGGCTGTCCTGGGTAGGGCTGTCCTGGGTAGGGCTGTCCTGGGTAGGGGTGTCCTGGGTAGTGGTGTCCTGGGTAGGGCTGTCCTGGGTAGGGGTGTCCTGGGTAGGGGTGTCCTGGGTAGGGCTGGCCTGGGTAGTGGTGTCCTGGGTAGTGGTGTCCTGGGTAGTGGTGTCCTGGGTAGGGCTGTCCTGGGTAGGGCTGTCCTGGGTAGTGGTGTTCTGGCTCGGCTGCGACCCCCCCCCCCGGCCTGTGGCTGCCCCCCTCGTCGCTGGGTGTCACACGCCTGTGTCGCCGCACCCGCACAAGACGGGGGCGTCGTTTCCCTGTTGCTCCGGGTCTCTCCCTCTCTCGTGGCCGCCCTGGGGCGTCCTGCGGGCATCGCATGCCAGAGGTGCCGGGTCTCTCCCTCTCTCATGGCCGTCCTGCGGGTGTTGCATGCCAGAGGTGCCGGGTCTCTCCCTCTCTCGTGGCTGCCCTGTGGCATCCTGCGGGCGGTCGGCATCCGTGGGGACAGGTGCCTCGACATTTGGTCCTGCAATACAGAATGCATGGTTAGACACGTGGGCGGTGATTGGGGGACATGGGGGAGGGGGGCATATGGGGAGGGCGAATATGGGGTAGGGGGATATGGGAGAGGGGGGATATGGGGGATTTGGAGGAGGGGGCATATGGGGGAATGGGGATGGGCCGTGGGTGACTCACTTGCTGGTGGGCCCCCGACCTCTGCATCGGCTACCTCTCGGTCCTCCAGCTCCAGGGCCCTTTCCTCATGAGCTGGGCCCCCTCCAGTCCTCTGTCGTGTGCGCGCTTCTCCTGTGGGGGTGGGCGGGTGGGTGGCAGGGGTAAAGGGCAACAGCGTTAGACAGGTATATGAATGCACGCCAGCGGTTGCGCGTATCTTGGCAGAAGTGCGCAGCACATTAGGGTTAGGGTTGGCTTAGCGTTAGGGTTGGTTGAACCTGGGGGTGTGCCGCACATCGGGGGGGGGGGTACTCACCCTGGCTGCCCTGACGAGGTCGTTCACCTTCTTGTGGCACTGGGTGCCTGTCTGATGGCCTCTGCCACCTCCCCCCACAGGCGCCGGCTGAGGCATGGGGCGACCCTGCGGCCATGTCCGGGGTACAGGGCCTCCCTCCTCTCCTGTACTGCGCCCAGGAGCGCCTCGATGTTGTGCTCCTGGAACCTCGGGTTTGCGTGGCGGGCGTCCATCTTAGCGGGTCTTCCGGGGGGGGGTGAGCCTTTTGTGCTGTTACGGCGCGCGCCGTCAGTGACACGGCGCGTCCACGGCCGGTGACACCGTCGCGAATGGCGTTACGCCACTGCTAGCCCATTCGGGCCCGGAGACTTCACGACGTTTAGGGGGGCCCGACGCCGGAGTGATCCGCGCCGCTTTTGCCACCGGGTCCCGGCCATCACGCCGGTTTTCGGAGAATCCAGCCTCAGAAGTTTGATTCCCAATCTGTGCTGTGGTGGCCAGAGTGGTGTTAGATGCACTGCAATTACCTTCAATCCTGCTGGCATTTGGACAGGAGAATCAGCCAGGCCTTCATCTCCTGATCTCTCTCTGATTACTGTATATATGTGGAGGCATAACTGTGACTCTTCCCACAGTTAAATATCCTGTTGATACTGACATACACAAAATGTACCTAAAATGGTTAGTGACCACCAAAGGACATTGTGACATGGGTCAGTGTATTCCAGAGGAGGGGGAAGAAAATTGAAGGAGACGGGACTGGTGGTGGAATAACAATAACAACTAGCTGACTGTGCAGGCAAAAAAATTCAAATCACTGGTTTAATTTTGTTTGTTCAGTTTGGATCCATCAAGCCAATGAGGTTAGTATTTGGACATTACGCTACATTTTGGAGCTGGCAGGGGATATTCTCTCAAAAGATATAATAGCATCGGAACGGAACAAGAATTGAATGCAAAAGAGACAAAAATAGCAGCCAGTATTTTATGAGCTTCAATGATACATTTGTCATTTCTTGATAGCTCTGCTTCTGTAAATGTTAGCGTGTAACAGCTGTCTTGCTGTTTGATTCCTGTGCATGTTTACGTGGCTGGCGCCACTTCTTCTTGGCACAGACTTCAACTGCCACTATCTACCTCCTTAATGGGTGGCACCGTCACCCCGGGCAGGGTTCGGCTCTTCCCACCAAATCTACGCTTCTTACTATTAATAGCTGAAGCAATGTCTCTCACCAGATACGAGCCCTCTCAGCTTAAAAAAAAGGCACTTGGCACCGTGTCAGTCGAATCATCTACAAGGAAGGAAAATATTTACAACACAGACTCCAGATCTGAGAGGAGGCCAAAGAACCCTGATTCACACTGATTTGCTTTTTATAATATCTGTTTCAACTCCTCCGAGTACGTTTGAACCAACACCTCGCCATTCTCCCGAATGGACCTGAAAAGGGAGGAGGACCAGCTAAAATTCTATTACCATTTCCTAATTAACCTCTCAATATTCAAGATAAAACAATGGCTAATTGAGTAATTGCAAATTCATTAACTACTTTAGTGCAGCTACACAGTAGAGAGAGCGGGAACCGGCCCAAACACTCACTCTTTTCCTATCTTTATTTTTTAAATTTCATTTCACCTCCAGGCATGTGACAAAAAGTGGTACCTTACATTTCACAGAAACAGAAAGTCATAAAGTTTAAATAAATAAAACATAAATTCTCATAGAGGTCACAAAAGAACAACGTTATGGCTGGTTACTCCCAACAGAACTTGAAGGCAAGGATGATCCTTCAACCAATATTGTTTAAAATATATCCATGGTGGGGTCTTTAGAATCAGTGTGCAGGCTGACAGGAAAATGAAATTTAGGGGTATTATAATTTTTTTTCAAACTTCCTTCCACTTGTCTGGCTTTGTGAAGATTTCAGCATACTTAATTTCACAGTACTATCTGATACATATGCAAGTGATTATAGTACAGACACAGGGGTGGATTTTCCATGACGAGTGTTCATGTAAATAAAATGTAAATGAAAATCATTTAGTTGGGAACAGAACAATGTTGCACATCATAGTTACTCAGCCTACAGCTGTCTCAAAATCCAATGCAACTCTTTGAAAAGAAAGTGGCCGAACGTTTTGCCAACAAGATCTTTGACGTACAGCTTAATCTGAAGGGCTTTGTTAGTAATGGCAATTTGGGAAATTCTGGCAATGGCATTAGGATAGGATTAGGTGGTGTCTGCATAGTTAGTGGTAGAATTGGAATTGGGAAAAGGAGCGGTAGCAACCTCAGGATTAGTTCAGTTTGGGTGTCAAGGAAACACCAGATGGGGAGGATATGGTGAACATTGGCAATGTTTATTCCTCAGGGATCCTTGCGTCTGGGTTATTTCAATTTTGCACACCTGGCATTTGTATTCCTGTAACTTGAGGCATGCTAAGCTGTTCACGTACATTTTGCTGCAAATGGAAGACCAGAGAACTCCTTCCATAACGCAACCATTTGTTTTTTTTATTCTGAGGTGGAACATATTGCAACTCATTTAATTGTCAGCAACAGGATTAAATCTTCCCATCAGTGGCTGCTTAAGTGAAAAACAGTTAACTGAATGGCGGATTTAAGGGGCTCGATTCTCTGTCCCGCCACGCCAAATTTCTGGTTCAGCACGTCAGCAGAATGCTCCCTTTCGCCGACTGGTCAATGGGGCTTCCCATTGTGCGGTAGCACCATGCCGTCGTGAAACCCCTGGGCTGCCGGCAAAACGGAGAATCATGACTGTAGAGAATCCAGCCGAAGGTTTTTTGTGACTCTTCTTTTCTTCATATATCCTGCCCAGCCCTGTCGAAGAGAAGGGGCCTAACTGAACTCCTCAGTTATATCCCGTACTGAAATTGCAAGAGGTCCAATTTAAATGGGTAACATGGAAAATGTCACTCCCCCCACCCCCGCAATATGAAATAAAGGGTATACTTCCAAAGGGTGTGCAAGAGCAGAGGGACCTGGGGATATATGTGCACAAATTACTGAAGGTGAGAAAACAGGATCAGAGTTAAAAAAGCAATTGGGATTCTCGACAATATAAGTAGGGGCTTACAGTAAAAAATCAAAAATTATGAAGAACCTATGTGTGTCTAATTCATACAATCAAAAGAAATAGGAGCAGGATGGGGCCATTGGGCCTATTGAGCCTGCTCTGTTATTCAATAAGATCATGGTTGATTTGATTGTGGTCTGAACTGCACATTCTTGCCCATCCCCCACACTATTGGTCCCCTCATTTTTCAAAAAATCTGTCCATCTCAGCTTTGAATATGTTCAATAACCCATCCTCCACTTCTCCCTCTGGAAGTGAATTCCAAAGACTAAAGACCCTCAATGAAATAATTCTCCCTCATCTCCACCTTAAATGGGAAACCCTTTAATTTGAAACTGTGCCCCCTCATTCTAGATTCCCCCACAAGGGGAAACATCCTTTCAACACCTACATTGTCAATTCCCCTCAGGATCCTCTGGCCGGGATTCTCCGACCCTGCGCTAGGTCAGAGAATTCCAGTGGGGAGACGCGAATCCAGCCCCACTGCCCCGCGCTGGCTTCCCTTTTCTTCCAGGCCCCTGCAGGATTCCCGCCGCGCCGGTTGGGGGCCTTGGACAGCGGTCGCCTGGCGATTCTCCGGGCTCCGATGGGCCGAGTGGCCAATGAGTTTGGCCGAGTGCCGCCAGCATGGATTATTCACCTCTCACACGGCGGGACCTGGAAGCTAAGTGTGCGGGGGCCGTCCTGGAGGGGGGCAGGGGGATCCGACCCCGGGGGAGGCCCCCACGGTGGCCTGGCCAGCGATCAGGGCCTCCCGATCGGCGGGCCATTTTTGTGGGGGCCTACTTTACTCCGCACCGGGCCCCTGTAGAGATCCGCCATATTGCCCAGGGGCCGCGTGGAGAAGGGAACCCCCGCCCATGCGTGGAAATACGCCGGCCGTTCCGCGCATGTGTAAAAATACGCCAGTCGTTCCGCGCATGCACAAACTCGCACGCGCCGTTCGCCGCCGGCTGGAGCTGTGGGAACCACTCCGGCAGCAACCTAGCCCCCTAGAAAGGGGAGAATTCCTCACTTTCAGGGGCCGTTGACGCCAGAGTGGTTGGCGACGGTTTTCACACCGGCGTGTGGACATAGCCCCATAATTAGAGAATCCCGATGTTTCAAAATGATCACTCTCATTCATCCAAACCTCAATGACTGGAGATCTGAACTGCTAAATCTTTTCTCCCAACACACCCCCTTCATCCCTGGAATCAGTGAACCTTGTCTGAGGTGCTTCCAATGTAAGTATATCCCTTCTTAAGCAAAGAAACCAAATCTGTACACAGTATTCTAGGTGCAGTCCCATGCATTGCACTGTACAGTTGTTGTAAAACTACTACTTTTATACTTTTGTTCATGCACCAATTCTCTATCCATGCTAATATATCACCGCTAACACAGAGTTCTTGTCTTGTGTAGCAACCTTCTATGCCAGAGATTTTCAAAGTCAGGGCCGCGACCCGCTGGTGGGTCATGGGTGGGTGTCAGGAGGGTCGTGAAGCAATCGGTCCCACCATTCCCGCAGTGGTTTTTGAGGAAGTGACGAAGCTCTAGAACTCTAGAACAGTACAGCACAGAACAGGCCCTTCGGCCCTCAATGTTGTGCCGAGCCATGATCACCCTACTCAAACCCACGTATCCACCCTATACCCGTAACCCAACAACCCCCCCTTAACCTTACTTTTATTAGGACACTACGGGCAATTTAGCATGGCCAATCCACCTAACCCGCACATCTTTGGACTGTGGGAGGAAACCGGAGCACCCGGAGGAAACCCACGCACACAGGGGGAGGACGTGCAGACTCCACACAGACAGTGACCCAGCCGGGAATCGAACCTGGGACCCTGGAGCTGTGAAGCATTTATGCTAACCACCATGCTACCCTGCTGCCCCGAAGCTGATTAATGAGGGTAGGGAAGTGGATGTTGTCTACATGGACTTCAGTAAGGCCTTTGACAAGGTCCCTCATGACAAACTGGTACAGAAGGTGAAGTCGCACAGGATCAGAGGTGAACTGGCCAGATGGATACAGAATTGGCTCAGTCATAGAAGACAGAGGGTAGAAATGGAATGGTGTGCTTCTGAATGGAGGGCTGTGACTAATGGTGTTCCTCAGGGATCAGTGCTGGGACCTTTGCTGTTTGTAATATATATATAAATGATTTGGAGGAAAATGTAACTGGTTTGATTAGTAAGTCTGCAGATGACACAAAAGTAGGTGGAATTACAGATAGTAATGAGGACCATCAGAGGTTACAGCAGGATATAGATCGGTTGGAGACTTGGGCGTAGAGATGGCATATGGAGTTTAATCCGGACAAATGTGAGGCAATGTATTTTGGAAGGTCTAATACAGGTGGGAAATATACAGTAAATGGCAGAACCCTTAAGAATATTGAAAGGCAGAGGATACACAGGCCACTGAAAGTGGCAACGCAGGTGGAGAAGGTAGTCACGAAGGCATACGACATACTTGCCTTCATCGGCCCAGGCATTGAGTTTGAAAATTGGCAAGTCATGTTGCAACTTTAAAGAACCATAGTTAGGCAGCACTTGGAATGTAGTGTTCAATTCTGGTCGACACACTACCAGAAGGAAAGGATGTGTAGGCTTTGGAGAGGGCACAGAAAAGATTTACCAGGATGTTGCCTGGTATGGAGGATATTAGCCATGAGGAGAGGTTGGCGGAACTTAGTTTGTTCTCACTGGAATGACGGAGATTGAAGGACAACCTGTTAGAAGTCTGCAAGATTATAAGGGACATGGATAGAGTCGATAGTCAAAAGCTTTTTCCCAGGGTGGAAGAGTCAATTATGAAATGAAAATGAAAATCGCTTATTGTCACGAGTAGGCTTCAACGAAGTTACTGTGAAAAGCCCCTAGTCGCCACATTCCGGCGCCTGTCCGGGGAGGCTGGTACGGGAATCGAACCGTCCTGCTGGCTTGCTTGGTTTGCTTTAAAAGCCAGTGATTTAGCCCAGTGAGCTAAACCAGCCCCTTACTAGGGGGCTAGTTACTAGGGGGCATAGGTTTAAGCTGGGAGGGGCAAGGTTTAAAGGAGGTGTAAGAGGCAAGTTTGTTACACAGAGGATCGTGGGAACAAAATGCTTACTTTACTCAGCACTGGATACTCCTAGCAGTTACTACATCACAAGGCTGTCAGCATCTCCTAGGAGTATCCAGTGCTGAGTAAAACATGCAGTTTGTTGCTATTGCCCTCAGGGCGACATGCATGTGTGAGGTTGGATTTTCTGTTTACATAAAGGTGATGACACCACAAAGAAACTAGCTGAAGTCTGCAGATGATATGTGCATTGCCCTCTGCTCCTTTGAACTGGATCCAAGTGAGATTGTGAGAACAAAGCAGGTTCTGCATTCACATTAAAAGGTAAGCGAATATGACGTGTGTTGCAAAGGTTGGTTGGCACGTGTCGCGAAGGTTGGTCGGCGTGTGTCACGAAGTTTGACCGGCATGCGTTGCAAAGGTTCATCAGCTTGGGCCACGAAGGTTGGCCGGTTGCCATTGTTGTGTCCCAGGAAAAAAAAAATTAAAAACACTGTTCTATATGACACCTAATCAAATGCCTTTGGAAATCTACTGGTTTCTACATTACATCTACTGGTAGCCCTTTATCTACTTTGCATATTGCAACCTCAAAGAACTCTAATAAATTAGTCATATGGAATTTCCTTATCACAAAACCATGTTAATTCTGCCTGATTCTATTATGATTTTCTAAATGTCCTGCTGTTACCTCCTTCATAATGAATTCTAGCATTTTCCCAATGACAGATGTTAGGCTAACAAGCCAATACTCTTCTGCTTTCTGTCTCCTTCCTTTTGTGAATAGAGGTGTTTGTTTGATTTGCCGCTTTCAAATTCACTCGGGCTTTTGCATCACTTCGGGAATTTTGAAAGATTATAACCAATGTATCCATCAACTCTCCAGCCACTTCTTTTATGACCACACTTTAGAAAGGGTGTAAAGGCAAAGGAGAGGGTGCGGAAAAGATGAATGGGAATGGTTCCAGGAATGAGGAACTTAATCACGTGAATAGGTTGGAGAAGTTGAGACTGTCCATCTTTGAAAAGAGAAGATTGAGAAGAGATCTGATAGAAGTATTCAAAACCATGAAGGGTCTGGACAGAGTTTATAGGCAGAAACTGTTCCCATTCCCATTCGTTGAAGGATCAAAAACCAGAGGACACCGATTTAAGATCAATGACAAAAGAACCAATGGTAACTTGAATAAAATCCTTTGTATGTAGTGAGTGGTTAGAATCTGGAATGTACTGCGTGAGATTAGAGGAAAGTCCATCAATACTTTTGAAAGAGAATTGAGTAACAGAATTCTTACAGCCCTAAAGGAGTCCATTTTGCCTGTTGGAGCTGTGCTGGCTCTCTGTAAGAACAATTTCCCTCGTGTCACTCCCCCACCTTCTCCCCACAGCCTTGAACATTCTTGCTTTTCAGATGACAATCCAATTCTCTTTTGAATTGGATAATCATTGGGGGAGAAGCAATTTGCAAAGTGGGGGGGGAACGGGAATAGATAGGTTGCTCTTGCAGAGAGCTGGCATCCACACGAAGGGCCAAATGGTCTCCTTCTGTGCTGTAACAATTCTGTGATCCTGTGACTCTTCTACTGTACTCCCAATCCTCTTCTCCCTCCAGTCCCCTTTCATCGCCAACCCCACCATCCCAACCAGGAGAGTGAGTGGAGTAAGTAGGAACTCCCTAAACCCTCAAACTCAGGACGTTTTGATTGGATAGAAGTCAAGTACTTGACAACTGAATCTGTTGCTCCAGGCTCAGTGAAATGATCATCTTAATCATTAGACTACTTGGCTACAATTAGCTGCTATTTAAAGAACATAAACTACCAAATGTTTTTACAACTGTGATCCTTATAAACAATAGTGAAAAATGTTCCCACTTTGCTCCGGAAAATAAATTGCAACACTGATTGCAGCATTCATTTTTCAACCAAATCATCGTGTGTTTGTCAAGTCACATATGAGACCAAGAGCATTAAAATCCGGAGCCTGTCAGTTCCAGGTCACACGTATGTACTTAAGTAGGTTACATAAATAGTAACCTTTAACAAAAATACAGGGGAAATTAAAGGCCATTTCCCATCATAATATATTTTGACTTCTGTCTTGCTGTTCTGGGTTCTGGAAAATGCAACTAGCCATTTCCTATTTTCTGTTTCTATGCTCTGCTCTCTTAACTTCTCTTACCTGTTTGCTCAAGGCGGCAAGCAACTAATTTGCTTGCAGTCAATTCCACTTTGTCAGGGGTCACTTGGAAAGATGTGAAGGTGACCCAGAGAAACTCAGCCTTCAATGTCCACCCAACTTCAATTATCTGCTTCCATGGTTAAGAATTGATAGTCACTGAGCTGGATTCTCCGGTTGCCGACGCCAAAATCGCGTTTGGCGGACGGCAGGAAAATTCAAGTTTCCAACCAAATCGGGGGCGGCACCACATTCGTAATGCTCATCCCCCCCCCCCCATCCAAAGTGGCGTACTCTAGGAGTATGCCGCTCCACATATCTACGGCCTCAGGACATTGCTTGAGGCCTGCCCCCCGATGATCCGTCCCCGACCGGCCGAGTTCCCGATGGCGTGGCTCTCTCATGGTCTTATCCGTCGGGAACTCAGCGTGGTGGATGCGGACTCAGTCCAGCGCCGCCACAGTCAGGGGAGGGCCGGTCTGCGGGAAGGGGGGAACATTATTCGGGGCTGGGGGCACTGTGCGGAGTGGTCCAGGGCACGTGAGCTGGCCATAGGGGGTGGCACTATTTTGCGGGCCAGGTCATTCAGCATGGTGCAACCGCTGAATGCCACCACTGTGCGCATGCGCGGCCACAGACCTAGCAATTGGCCGGAGTGTATCAGCTGCTAGAGCCGTGTGCGCTATGCTGCCATCCTGCTAGCCCCCAGCAAAATGGGGAATCGGTGGCCATTTTGCACCATTTTCTCTGACGTTACCACGCTGGCGTGATGACACAGCCCCAGTATTGAGAATCCAGCCCACTGTGTATGAAAATAATAGGGTCTCATCAGTTTATAGTACAATGCATTGATATGCCAGTTGATGGGTGTTTCTTTAAACGCTAAGCTGGCTTCTTTTAGTTTCATGCTTTTAGTTTGTCATATTAATAATAATAATCGCTTATTGTCACAAATAGGCTTCAGTGCAGTTACTGTGAAAAACCCCTAGTCGCCACATTCCGGCACATGTTCGGGGAGGCTGGTAAGGGAATTGAACCCGCGCTGCTGCCTTGTTCTGAATTACAAGCCAGCTGTTTAGCCCACTGTGCTAATCCAGCCCCTTATAATTCCATACAATCCATACAATTATGGATTGGAAATTCACGTTGAAAAACACGCCCTATAGCAGATGAATTCTGAATTATATTAGAAACTAAAGTCGCCGTAGTCCCAGATGGCCATTGGCTGCTCTGCCCTTCGAGCGGGAGAGCTGACTGGTGGTGATTTAACCTGAGGATCACCACACCTCAGGCCAGGGGCAAGGTTGAGAAGGCGGGGCCTTCATAAATAACCTCAGCCGGTACAGGAATTCAATCCAATGCTGCTGGCCTTGCTCTGCATCACAAACCAGCTGTCTAAAATGAAAGGCAGAACTTAACCCAGTTCCACCTGTGGGATCAGGGTGGTTGTACAATTAATGTGTTTGTATAAGACTTACTGCGTGGTGCCCACTCAATTTCCACCCAATGCCATCTTAACAGTTTCTTTAAGGCAGCAGAGGGTTCCACCGAATCCAGTAAATGTTAATCAAAGTCATATAATGTCCATAACAGCTGGAAGGGAGGAAGAGGTCTCCCAAGGTAAGTGGAAAGCTTGTTCAGTATGGCCACGATCAGCATGCATTTGGGCCACTGCTGTCCCTGGCTTATCCGCTCTTCTCATCTGCAAAACGGCTCCAATTTTCTCCCCTTCCTCATCTCAGTCTGACTTAAATTGGTTGGTGCTGGCGGGCGTCTTCTGGGATTCTGTGATTTCATCAAAACTGGCCAGCTGCCCCTTTCTGCCCATTTAAAGTCACTCAAGGTTTTCCATGTAAAGTCCTGAGTTGGAAAGGCCAATTGTTTCCCACCCAACCTCCTCACTCCTCCCACAAAGTGAAAATCAGCCCTCTAATTTGGGTAGTAATTTGGGCATTTTGTGATCACGATTCTTGGGGCGGGATTCTCTCAGCCAGGGGCTGGGCCGGAGAATCCTCACGACCGGCGCGAATCGCGCCACGCCGCACTGACGCTGGCACTGGATTCTCCGCAAATATGTGTGCTCTCCGTACAGCAGCCATTTTGTTAGCTGCTGTAGGAGGCCACACAGTCATACTGGAGTGTCCTGATGCATTATCAATTATGACAAGACAAGAGTAGACTGTAATCGAGGCTTTATTACACAGAGATGTGTGGCCTCCTACAGCAGCTGACGAAATGGCTGCTGTACGGAGAGCACATATATTCATACTCCGCCTACTGGGCGGAGCCAGCAGGCAGGGATCTACCCCCGTACCTGTAGTACAGGGGCCTTAACGTAAAACCCATATATGTATATATATATACAGTATAATACATCAGTGGTGACTACCACAGGCCCCTCCAGAGCGGTCCAGGCACATGAACCGCATCTTCAGGTTATCGAAGCACCTCTCTATCACGCCCCTGATTGCAGCATGTCCGTCGTTGTAGCGGGTCCCCGCGTCCGTCTGTGGCCTTTGGATAGGTGTTATCAACCACGACTACAGTGGATAACCCGTCGCCCAGGAGCCAAACCCCTGACGGGCGGGGGGGGGGGGGGGGGGGGCATGTTGAAGAGGCCAGGAATCGTCAAGTGTGCCAAGATGAAGGTGTTGTGCACACTGCCATATCAGGCGCACATGTGCATGATATGCAGCTGATGTTCACATATCAGCCACACGTTCATAGTGTGGAACCCCTTTCTGTTTATGTAAAGCAGCCTGTCATCTTCAGGTGCTAGTGGGGCAACATACATCCCATTAATTACCCTCTGGACCCAGGCAGATCGGCGATGGCGGCGAGCCCCGCTAAAAAAGGAATCCTGGTGGATTTGGTCCACATTGAAATGGAGATATTGTGCCGATTGGGCATATAGGGCCTCCGTGACGGCATGGATGTACCTGTGCATCAAGCTTTGTGAGATCTTGGAAGGAACCCTTTGCGTAAAAGTTCAGGGCGACCATCACCTTGACGGCCATCGGGTACAGGTGTCATTCCCCATTCCCTCGCAGTGCCAGGTGCGCCATGATCAGGCAGATATGTCGCACTGTCCTTCCGCACTGCTGGAGTCTTCGACGGCATACCCAGTCCGGCAGGTCCTCGAATGACAGGCGCTGCAGGTACACATGAGGCCTCATGCGGCGCCTCCTTTGCACCTCCTTCTCCTCGACCTGTTGGACGGCCGGCTCTCCATCCAGAGAGGCTGCCTCCTGTTCCACTGCTGCACACTCCGCTGCTGCAGCTTCCTCCTCCTCAAGCAACTCCAGCTCGTACAGCCACAGAGCATCCCCCAGAGCTGTGGCAACTAGAAAGAAGGCCACCATTGCTGGTTGAATTCCAGTATCAATTGGCTTCAGGGGGTGAAAGACCGACATGTTAGTATGGTGCGTACCACTGTGCCCAACCGGATCCAACGAACTACAAGGTGCCCCCGTTTGGCACTGCCGACCCCGCTCCCATATGTAACATGTCAGCCCTGGCCCCATCAGTACCTCTGGACCTGGCACCCATCCCTTCTGTCAGGGTACCACTGGCTGTCGCTGCCCTTGCTGAAGAGAGGAGGTAGGACACATTTTGCGCCACCCGTCCGGTGTCCCCATAGGGGCTAGAGTGAGTGTTGCCTGAGGTGGGCTGCTCATGCCCTGGTGGCCGGTTGTGTATGTGGGCGTGGGGGTGGGGGGGTGGGGGGGTGGTTATGGCGGAGGGTGGGGTGTGGGGATAGAACATGGAACATACAGTGCAGAAAGAGGCCATTCGGCTCATCGAGCCTGCACCGACCCACTTAAGTCCTCACTTCCACCCTATCTCCGTATCCCAATAACCCCTCCTGACCTTTTTGGTCACTAAGAGCAATTTAGCATGGTCAATCCACCTAATCTGCACATCTTTGGACTGTGGGAGGAAACCGAAGCACCCGGAGGAAACTCACACAGGCACGGGGAGAACGTGTGACTCTGGTGCTGTGAAGCCACTGTGCTAGCCACTGTGCTACCCCTAATGATGGTGGAGTCGTGGCGGGGTGGTAGTGTTGTGGCTGAGGTGGAGGGTGGGGGCATCCATATGGCCGTTGTCACTCTGCAGAACCAGGGGCCAAGTTGGGTGGTCATTGGGCAGCAAGATGGCTGCCTTGCAGGCCATGGTAATGACGGTCCAACCCTGGGCATTGCCTTAGTCTCATTGGGGTCACCCGACCGCACGGCTCATTCCCCTGTCACCCTCCGCCCCGGCCCTGGCAGAGCCTCCCCACAACCATAGCCAGACCGGCCAGTGTCCAGTGTCGCCAGCCCACAACCACGCCTCTTCGTGTCCGACCTCCTCTCTCTCCCTCATCAGCCACGGCACCGGTTTCACAATTTTTAAAAGCACAAGTGAACCTCACCATCGGCAATTCGTCCCAGTGGACGCAGAGAATCACGGAGGTGCCAGAGAATACCGGATCGGGACCGCAAATGATATGCCAAGGGCTGTTTACTGTACATGCATTCTGGAATGCATTGACACCACTGTCGAATTGCAATTTGGCGTGAAACCGACACCCACCACGATTTCAGCATTGGAATTGTTTCTCCGCCCAACCACGTTTCCCGATTCCAGCATCAGCCGACGGAGACTCTCGCCTCAGATATTCAGTGCCAAAAACATTTGTACAAATTATCCTTAGATTATCCTTAGTACCCGGGCGTACCTGAATTGCAGCAGGTCAATTCAGTACATCATCATTAACCTGGGGGCCACCAACCGTAATGACAAAAGAAGCTTATGATGTAAAGTTGTCACGCAAAAAAACGTAAGAGATAGAAACAGGTGTAGACCATACAGCCCATCAAACCTGCTCTGCTGTTCAACAAAATGGAGGGATGCTGTCATCCTTTCCTGATGCTCGCGACTCTGCCTTTGCAGTTCCGGCAACTCTGTGATATAACTGGGCCCAGGGACACGTCATCTGCCTGGGGCTCAGCTGTGTCCTAGTCTCTGGCATCCCTCCGAGTGCCCTGGGACATTTCTTCCTCCGCCTGCTGTGGATTTTCAGGTTTTTTGTAAACTTAAGAGTACCCAATTCATTTTTTCCAATTAAGGGGCAATTTAGTGTGGCCAATCCACCTAGCCTGCACATCTTTGGGTTGTGGGGGTGAAACCCACGCAAACACAGGGAGAATGTGCAAACTCCACATGGACAGTGACCCAGAGCCGGAATCGAACCTGGGACCTTGGCGCCGTGAGGCAGCAGGACTAACCCACTGCGCCACCGTGCTGACCGGATCTTCAGTTTTGAGGTGCTCAGCAGTCAGTGACCCTGAAGCCTACCTACTAGTTAATCCCACTGAGATGTGAGGGAACCGCTGGTGGAGGGTGCTGGCAAAAGCTATGACGTCTCCTCGATGTTTGTCTCCCCACAGAGCTGCTCGGGTTTGTGGTGTCCAGAAAGTGTGAGGATGGTCCAGCCTGGTTGTCTGAACTACCTGCAAGGGAAATGAGATGGCCTTAGTGCATCACGTGAGGGCTGTATCATTGCTGCATGTCTTGACGGTTCTCACTTTTATCAAGCGTAGGGGAGTGCTGGGGGATTTGGGAGGGGTGTTAAAAAGGAGCACCCAGCTGATTACAGAGATTAAGTTTCCCCAGCGCAAGCGAATCAGTGGCAAGCCAGCACAAGCGCAACATGAATCACGTGGGGAAAAATACATTTTGTTGAAGAGGTTAAATGTTCAATTACTTTTCCCACCTTCAGCAGGATTGTCAACAGTTTTCTCTCTGGAACCAACACTTTGAAAATATATGGTAAAATTCTGCCCAACCCTAACATATTACCATCAACTCCATGACCCCTCATCTTGCCTATGAACCTTTTATGTGGCATTTATCGATTGCCTTTTGGAAATCCAAATGTACATCTGCTGGTTCCCCTCATCTACACGATTAGTTACATCCAAAAAAATTGTCAAATATGATTTCCCTTTCGTAAAACAATGTTGACTTTGTCATATAATTTTCTTAGTGTGTTGTTCAAATTTCCTTATTAATAGATTCCAGTACTTACCTTAAAACTGACATCTGTGGTTCCTCATTTTTTTGTCTCCCTCCTTTTTTGAAAGGCTGTGTCACGTTTGTCAGCTTTCAATCTGCTGGCGCCAATCTAGAATCCAGGATACTTTGCAAAATCACAGCGAGAGCTTTTCCCATCTCTGCAGCCATATCTTCATGAATCCTAAGATGTGTGTAGGCCATCAGGTCATGATGATTTGTCCGGTTTTAGTCCGTTGTGTTTCTCCAGTGCTTTTTGTCTGTTGATATTAATTTCCAGTTTCCTCACACTTATCATAACCTAATTGATCCTCTATTTCTGCTGTGAAATTTGTAACTTTTACATCTACAATTTTCTGATTCCCCATAATATTTTCTCTCGTCTCTGCCTCTGGGAGACCATTGTTTCCTTTAGCTGCTCACTTCCCTTCAATACTCCAGTAAGAGCTCCTACAATCTGTTTTTATATACCTGGCTAGTTTGCCCTGGTATTATCCCCCATTTTATCCATTTTTTTGTAGCCACAGGAAATTCGGGTGCGTAATCAAATGGTGGTACAGTGGTCAGCACTGCTGCCTCCCAGCGGCAGGGACCCGGGTTCAATTCCAGCCTCGGCTGACTGTCTGTGTGGAGTTTGCCCTTTTTCCTCATGTCTGTGTGGGTTTCCTCCAGGTGCTCTAGTTTCCTTCTGCAGTCCAAATATGTGCAGGTTAAGTGGATTGGCCATGCTAAATTATCCCTTCATGTTCAAAGATGTACAGGTTAGGTTGGGTTTGGGATTACGGGGATAGGGTCAAGGAGTGGGCTTAAATCGGGTGCTCCTTCAGAGGGTTGATGCAGACTCAGTGGGCCAGATGGCCCCCTCTGCACTGTTGGAAGTCTAAATTATTTTGACTAATGTAGCATTCTTTAACAAACACTTACATATTTTGAATCGACAGCAAACGACATACTTGATTCAGGTCAATAATTATGCGAAGGAGTCAACGCCTCTTCCCTTAAGCAGATTTCCTACTCGGATTTTGTAGATGCAGAACTGTTTCTCATTTTACCTAATCTCTTAAAAGAAGGTGCCACTCCTTGTGCTGTGACCTTAGACTCTTGCTTCAATTTTTACTTCCTTTGCCCCATATCCTACGACCACTAACTGTACTAGCGAGGTGTGAAACGTTTTGTAAGCTTGCAAGATACAAAGATCAGCACTGCATGTGCAGCTAGATCAAGTGCCAGCCATAAAGTTATGAAAAGAGGTTGCCTCGGTAACATGCCGTCCAAAATAAGATTTGAGTGTTCAGTGGGTGAAGGATTAGCAAACTCAGTAACCAGACAAGATTAACACAGCTTGCGAAACCATGCTTAGATAACCCCTCAAGGTGTCAGGGGTTACAAAAGTACAAAGACAAATCAAAAAGTATGTTCTGAATTAATCCCATAATCCTATTCATATTGACTGGGAGATGGCACTCCCTAGCAACTAGTCAATGTTAAGTATTCAATGTAATCTTTGTCATTATTTCTTTTTATATTCCATTGAAAAATGTGGCGTGTCACTGTCAAAAATGTGTGAGAATTATTATTTTCTGTCTGAAGCGAGATAATATAATCCCACAGGCTCTTTATGACAAACTTTTATTAATGTAGGGATTGTATCGAGGTGTGTCAGTTGCAAGGGGCTATTTATTTGAGGATACCAGAAGTTCAGACTAAAGAGAGGGAAATTCTTCCCAACCTCTCCAGAGTGGGGTTTTATCGTTGGGCAGTGGTATTAAACGGGCAATGTAGGATCAATTATCCAGCGCACTCACCACTCTATTTTCCTTTGCTCAAAAGATGAAATATTCCCCAAATATGTTTTATGAGACTGCATTGAACTCACCGGGAGAAACTAACTCTAACATGTCTCCTGATACCAATGGATCTCTCTCCCAGCAACTAAAACAAATTTTAAAACAGTTTGTTTCATAGATACACAGATACATAGAAGATAGGAGCTGGAGGAGGCCTTTTGGCCCTTCGAGCCTGCTCCGCCATTCATCACGATCATGGCTGATCATCCAACTCAATAGCCTAATCCTGTTTTCTCCCCATAGCCTTTGATCCCATTCTCCGCAAGTGCTATATCTAGCCGTCGCTTGAACATACTCAATGCTTTAGCATCAACTTCTTCCTCAGGTAATGAATTGCACAGGCTCACCACTCTTTGTGTGAAGAAATGTTTCCTTATATCTGTCCGAAATGGTTCACCCTGAATCTTCAGACTGTGACCCCTGGTTCTGGACACAACCATCATTGAGAACAGCTTCCCTCCATCCACCCTGTCTGGTCCCGTTAGAATTTTATAAGTCTCTATGAGATTCCCCCTCATTCTTCTGAACTCCAGCGAGAACAATCCCAACCTAGTCAATCTTTCCTCATATGACAGTCCCGCCATTCCTGGAATCAGTCTGGTAAACCTTTGCTGCACTCCCTCGAGAGCAAGAACATCCTTCCTCAGAGAAGGAGATCAAAACTGCACACAATACTCCAGGTGTGGCCTCGCCAAGCCCCTGTATAATTGCAGCAACACATCCCCTGCTTCTATACTCGAAACATAGAACATAGAACAGTACAGCACAGAACAGGCCCTTCAGCCCTCAATGTTGTGCCGAGCCATGATCACCCTACTCAAACCCACGTATCCACCCTATACCCGTAACCCAACAACCCCCCCTTAACCTTACTTTTATTAGGACACTACGGGCAATTTAGCATGGCCAATCCACCTAACCCGCACATCTTTGGACTGTGGGAGGAAACCGGAGCACCCGGAGGAAACCCACGCACACAGGGGGAGGACGTGCAGACTCCACACAGACAGTGACCCAGCCGGGAATCGAACCTGGGACCCTGGAGCTGTGAAGCGTTTATGCTAACCACCATGCTACCCTGCTGCCCCATTCCTGGAAACCTCTTGCAATGAAGGCCAACATACCATTCGCCTTCTTTACCGATTGGTGCACAAGGACGCCCAAGTCCCGCTGCACACTCCCTTCTCCCAATTTACAACCATTCAGGTAGTAATCTGCCTTCCTGTTTTTGCTTCCAAAGTGAATAACCTCACACTTATCCAAATTATACTGCATCTGCCATTGATTTGCCCACTCGCCCAACCTGTCCAGATCATGCTGTAGGATCCCAGCATCCTCGTCACAATTCAACCTCCCACCTAACTTGGCATCATCTGCAAACTTTGAGATGTTACATTTTGTTCCCTTATCCAAATCATTAATATATATTGTGAATAGCTGTCGTACCCCACTGGTTATTGCCTGCCAATTTGAAAAGGACCCATTAATCCTGACTCTTTGTTTCCCCTCTGCCAACCAGTTTTCTATCCGCGTCAATACATTTCGCCCACTCCCATGCGCCTTCATTTTGCACAATAATCTCCTACGCGGGACTTTGTCAAACACCTTCTGATCATTCCAAAAGATCTTGCTACATTTAAGTCTTTTTACAGAATACACTATGTTGGCTAATATTTGGAGCACTTTCAATTATGGATTACGAGTTTGCGGGTTCAAGTCCCACACCAGAATGTGAATATGTAATCTAGATTGGCACTCCCTGCAGCATCAAGGAACAACTGGGTTGCTAAACATACCACACTTCAGATGATCTGTCAAACAGACATTCTACCTGTCTAGTTCTGAGGTTCAAGTTGATGTTGATCATGATTCAATGACCCAATGTGTCAAGATCGGGAGTTCTGCTGGCCTCCTCCCCGGCCAAAAATCCTCCCTCAAGCAATACAACCCCCAAGAAAAACTAGTTACAAATTTCACTGTTGCCTGTTGCCTTTGTTCGAGTAGGGTGGTTGCCGTATTGGGTTACATTTGTATAAAGCAATCAAATATGTAATTAAGTTGCTTTATAAGTGCGTCTTGTTTTTAACGCAGGTGAGACTAGAAACTGGACTAGAATTTTCAGCTGATGTCAAAACCCTGACATTCGGCCCATTTGGGGGTCCTGGGATCGCCTATGCCATTGGTACACCTGCCAGCACATCCTTTATGGAGGCAGCGGCCTAAATATCTGCCTCTGGACTCGCTGTCCTACTGAGGAGAATGGTTCGGCTCTGATGCTACTGAATCAGATGGTCCAAGGTCGGAATAATGAAATAAAGAAGCCCAAAGCCTGAGAAGGATGGAGAGAAATGACTCCACATGAGCAGTGAAGAAGAGGGCTGTGGTCTTTCAAAACCTGGCCCCTTCATGGGAGCATGGGGCCACGGGCTGTGATGGCCATCACCAGCTTCCTGCCAGGAGGCTGCCTTGAGCGAACCAGTGGCCTCGCCACAAGGCTGGCCCGATGACTGAGAAATATTTGTGCCATCGCAAAATAACTCCTGTTGGGTCTTAGTTGAGCTATATGGCTACCCACTTCTTTGGAGCCTGCAACCAACTTTCTTCCCAAGCTGCTCAGGGGGAAGTCCCTGGAGGTAGGAACTCGCCTGGGAGCTCTCCCAACGTGTATCTTCTCAAATTCCCTGACCCCCGTTCTCCTCCACACCTCCAGTCCTGTCTCCATAAGTCCTGTAAAATCCAGCCTCCAATTCAGACAGGTAAGTGTATGATCTGCCTGTGGAGACACAACAGGCTTTTTGCTGACAAAATGTTAATAAGGCCCGAGAAACAATTTTACGTCAACCTTGGGGATTCTGGTTGGGGCCCAAGTTGTTCGTGAAATGTTATATGAAAATAGGTCATAGTGGGCGGCACGGTAGCACAGTGGTTAATCCTGCTGCTTCGGGTCCCAGGTTCGATTCCTGGCTTGGGTTACTGTTTTTGTGGAGTCTGCACGTTCTCCCCGTGTCTGCATGGGTTTCCTCCGGATGCTCCGTCTGCCTTCCACAAGTCCTGAAAGACGTGCTGTTAGGTAACCTGGACATTCTGAATTCTCCCTCTGTGTACGAACAGGCGCCGTAATGTGGCGACTAGGGGCCTTTCACAGTAACTTCATTGCAGTGTTAATGTCAGCCTCCTTGTGACAATAAAGATTATTATTATAACAATTTCCTCCTCCTGAGAGCAACCTTGTGGTCCTTAGTCACGGCTCCCAGGGCTTAGATATTTCAGATTTGATTTGTGTTTTAATAATAGAATTGAATGTAGTATCCAAGGTGCAGACTGACCAGAGCTCCATGCCACTTCAATATGGCATTCTCAGACTTGGGGATTATTAACAAGGAAGTTCAGCATCAACACAAAGCACTTTCTGCAATGTAAATACAGAGTTAAGATCCCAACTGGTGCTTGAGCAGAACAGTATGTGATTTACCCAGGATCTCTCACTACTTTTCATTCCAATTAATTTAGGCCCTGACTTTGGATTTAGCTTACAATTTAAAGCTAAAACTGGAGCATCAGGACAAAGTGAAACCGCTTCTCACTGAGGCTACAAATAGAGTGTAAATCTATCCATATACTTGACTGAATTGGCAATCTAACTCAGGACCCATTTGCTTTGGTAATTGCTGCTCTAACTGAACATGATCAATATCAAGTTTACTATGATTTCCTCTTTTTTCCTTTCCCGGTTCAACACTCTTTATCTCCGATTGTTTTTCTTCCAAAAGGCAAGTGTTCACGGTTTTTAATTTCAACTGTCATAATTTTGCGAGCTTGCAAATATCATCTGGGTCCTTCTGTAATTCTATTTCAGATTATATTGTACCCACTCACCCCCCCCCCCCCCCCCAACCTCTAATCCTGCCAATTTTAGTTCCCTCATCAGACTTGAATAATTTGCAATGTGTTTCTGAATCTAGATTTTTTTTTGTATTGACGGGAAACAGTCACTGGTCTAACATTATTCTCCCAGCTCGTATTCTTGGTGATTTTTTATCAGCCGACACCATATTCATCTTCAAGTTTTACTTCACGTAACATTGTCTTGAGTGTAAATAATTTTGTGTGGAACATCATTGAAGACTTTCTGGGAGTCTAGGTATAGAAGGAGGATAAGAACTGGACTCGGCTATTCACCCCCTCAAATCTACCAAATCATGGAGATTTTCAACATCCACTTGGGAAGTCACTTCTCAGACAATTCAGGGAGCTGGTTCATCAGGGTCTGCTCCTTCTGAAACTGTGATGGACACCACTGGCTATATTACTTTTGCTGAAGTAATCACCAAGCTTTAAGTAACAAATTGCTTCATAGGTTTATTTTTGCAATCCTCATTCCTGCCTTTGTTATATATAGAAATAAAAGTAAATTTGCCATAGTCCCAGATGACCAGAGGCTGCTTTCCCCTTTGAGGGGGAGAGCTGACTGGCAGTGATTTAACCTGAGGATCTCCACACCTCAGGAGAGGGACAAGGCCTTCATGAATAACCTTAGTACAGGAATTGAACCCACACTGCTGCCTGTGCTCTTACAAACTGGCTATCTGAGCTAAACTGGCCCCAAGACTCAATTAGTGCATGGCTCACCTGGCTGGTCTCCCCAAATTCTACCTCTATAAACTTGAGGTCCTCCAAAATGCTCTTTCTGTGATACACAGGCAATAATGTCAGTGCTCCCTTACTGCCTGTAACCAACATGTTTTATATGGAAGGAGGTGCATCATTTCTTCTCTTTGGAGTGTGCATTCCAATTAAATAATTCAGCAGCAAGCTTTCATGAGTTTAAACAATTACAAAGGCTATTTATTCTCACATGCTCACTTGGTGCAACATCACACATGTCTTGCACCTACTCTCACGCATACTGGATACAGATAAAGATAGAGCATTGTTACAGATTACTTTGTCTTTGATTTATAATTTACAGTCTCCTGAATGGCATTCATGTCGTTCCTTAAATGGATTCAATGATTTAAAGTTGAAGTGAGAGTGAATTGTTTAGAGCAGATTTTAAGGCTTCATGTAGTGAAACATTTAGGCAGTTGGCTCTCAGGTGAACTTTGAAACTGGAACAGGTTAACTTTGGTTGCAGTTGTTTCAGAGTCCATTTCTCAGATTAGTTGATGATTAATGGGCAGCATGGTGGCGCAGTGGTTAGCACTATTGCTTCACAGCACTCGTGTCCCAGGTTCGATTCCTGGCTTGGGTCACTATCTATGTGGAGTCTGCACATTCTCGCCGTGTCTGCATGGGTTTCCTCCGAGTGCTCCGGTTTCCTCCAACAGGTCCCAAAAGACACACTGTAAGGTAATTTGGACATTCTGAATTCTCCCTCCGCGTACCTGAACAGGTCCAAGAATATGGTGACTAGGGACTTTTCACAGTAACTTCATTGCGGTGTTAACGTTAGCCTACTTGTAACAATAAAGATTACTAAATTATTAATGAATATGGGTCCTGAAATATTACAGGTGCAGTCCATGAAACCAGCATCGATCACATGATTGCTGGGTTCACACTTCTGAGACCCACCCAGACTGATTTGAATGGGGGAGGCCATTGTGAAACAATTGGAATGAGATAGCAGCAAGTCTCCAGTGAATACCTAATTAAAGATGGGCATAGGTGAGGGTGTCTGTGGTCCAGTTGCAGAAGTCGCATGATTTGCGGCAGCGATCTTATCAGCTTGTTTATGTTCAATTTTCTTTTGGGGGGCGCTGTCCATGCCTTTTAACATTTAAATAGACTGTTATGATCAGACGGGGCTGTACTTTTGTGGGCATGGAGGATCCCACTCGTGGGAAGGATCGTATAAACCCCATCCTCTGTCTCAGGTTTACACATACAAAAATAGATTACCAAGTGGTAGGATAAAGAACCACTAAAATGCAGAAGAGACCATCCGGCCCATCGAGTCTGTACTGACCTTCCTAAAGAGCACTCTACCTGGGCCCACTGCGGCCTCCCCCCCCCCCCCCCCCCCCCCCCCCCCCCCCCCCCCCACCCCTTCCCCACTTCCAGTTCCGTAACCCAATGCATTGATCATGGTCCTAACCTACGTAACCTGCAAACCTTTGGACTGAGAGAGAAAAAACCAGAACCCCTGGAGGATACACACGAAGATGGGGAGAAGATGCAACTCCACACAGACAGTCACCCAAGCCAGAATCGAACCCTGGTTCATGGCACTGTGAGGCAGCAGTGGCGGCATGATAGCACAGTGGTTAGCACTGTTGCTTCACAGCACCAGAGTCCCAGGTTCGATTCCCGGCTTGGGTTATTGTCTGTGCCGAGTCTGCTGTTTTCCCTGTGTCTGCGTGGGTTTGCTCTGGATGCTGTGGTTTCCTCTCACAAGCCCCGAAAGACGTGCTGTTAGGTGAATTGGACATTCAGAATTCTCCCTTTGTGTACCTGAGCAGGCACCGGAATGTGGAGGCTAGGGACTTTTCACAGTAACTTCATTGCAGTGTTAATGTAAGCCTGCTGGTGATAATAAAGATTGTTATTATTATTAACCATTATGCCACCAATAAAGATTAAAGTGAGACGTTTTGAAGGTTGATGACTTGGCTGTATCCAGGCTGAGCTCGGTGGTCTTTCTGGTTTATAGTCCAGGGGTTTAAAGATATAAACGGATAATTTATATGTTCCTCTGAAGACAGCAGCTGCTGGGTTGAATTATTTAAAAATATCACTTCCTGCAGCACATGGATAGTTAAAAACAGCAGACAGAGTTCGAGCTTGTTGAAAAATAAGTGCACCGGGAGAGGAATCCACAGAGAAATCTTCTGTGCTGTTCGTTTTCAGACTGGCTTGAGTCCTCCAGGTGCTAGAAGTAAGTGAGTTTGGTTATCTGAAGTCAGTTTTAATCAGATGATTACCTTCTCAATACTTCCATTGTCCATATAAAGAATTCAATGTTAGTAGCCATTGCTCAACAATAGGGAAGATGGTGGCTATTCAAACTTACTTATGATGAGTTGATTCATTACAGAACACTTTGTTACGTTTTGAGTTCGGAGATAAGGGGCACGATTTAACAGAAATGAAACAGAGTCCTGGTGCTGGCAGTGCCAAGAGCGACCCCACGATTAAACGGGACTCTGCTTCATTTATGGGCCCCAATCTCTGAACCTTCCACCAGGACCTCTGGATGCCCCATCACCTCAACTCAACAATAGGTGGTCCTCCAGTGCCCCACCTCATAACGGCAGGGCACTCTCGGACCAAATACCGGCACGGGCAAAGTGATACCTGGGCACCTTGGCACTACCAGCCTGGCATTGCCCTGTCAGCCAGACAAAGCTACCTGGGCACCCTGCCACTGCCTGGCTGGCACTGCCAGGTGCCTGGATGGCACTACCAGGGTGCTCTGGTGGCATCAGGGGTGCCAGGATGCCACAAATGGTACCTTTACATGTCCTCTCGGAAGATTTACTGGCCTTGTGGCATCCTAAGTCGGGCAAGATGAGGCCGGTAGGTCGCAGCCAGTGAGTCTGTGAGTCCATTTTGGTAACCCCATATGCAATAGGAGTGATTTCCACAGATGTTGTTGCCTCAGCATGTCCATTCAAGGAACGGCACCCACCCAGCACCATTTAATTCAGGCATTTCTGGAGACCTGAAGTAATTTTGAGTCTTCTAAAATTGCAAAAATCACCTGATGTTCAGCAGCTATCTTAACATCTCACTCCTTTCGTCCTTTTAAAAAAATACAGTTAGTGATGGCCGGCCTGTGAATTCATAAAACATGGATTTGTAACATTTCTAATTATTGTGGATCCAAAGGAACTATAAATACTTTTCTTAAACCTAGGTTTGACACCATCCACCCTGCAGCAACAAGCTAAAACCACTCAGCTTCCGAATACTTATAGTGCTGTGAACCATCATAGAGTGAGGTCAGGACTTGACTGAAAATAAGTGCTTGTAATTTCCACCAGGAAGTTCCAGCAGGAGATCACTGAAACACCATGAGTTACATTTTAATGATTAATGCTTAACAGATTAAGAGCTTAAGACTGTACACCATAGGTCCAGAAGGGGATCAGCAAAACTCCCATGGAAAATCCTGCTTGTGGGAAGGAACTCTCTGGCCATTGGGATTCTCTGTTCCCACTGGCAGCGCAGCCCGGCCTGCAGGATGACCGGTGGCATGGGATGACTTCAATGGGAAATCCTATTGACAACGCCGGGAATCTAGAATGCCGGCACTAGCGAACGATGCATCGCTGAGGAACAAATAGCTTGGGGACTGGAGAATCCAGCCTGTGGTCATTTGGACATTGGACACGATCCAACGGCCATGCTGCACCCGGAATGCAGCTCGCTGCAGCACAGGGTGGCCGATAAAAGCCGGAAGGCCCCGCTTCCGAGATCTACCCGGCTTGCTGCGCCTTGTGAGATCCAATGAGGTCTTGAGAGAATTGTCAGGGGGTTGCTTTGGGGGCCTCGGGGATCGGACGCCATTTAAAAATGGTGTTCTGATTTCTTAATGCACTGCAAGCAGAACTCCCCAGTATATAAAATTGGGCCATGTGCAGTCTTGGGCTCGCATTTCCCTGCTGAGCCCCCTAAAACAACGCAACTCATACTGAATAGCCATCTGTTTATCAGCGCTGCGAGCGCCAGGAAACATGGAGCTAAACGCGCTCACTATGGGACTTTGTTCCCATTTAGTCGAATTGATCCATTGTTTCAAACAAACAGTTTAATTGCATCTTAATATCAGTCCCTTGTAAGGATGCTTACAAACATTTCTGGGTCACGCAGATTGTGCAGCAGCATAAGTTTTATTGTAATTTTACTTCAAAGCAAACCTCAGCTAAAGAACGAGATTTTCTGGCCTCCTCGTGGCATGTTTCTTGGCGGCGGGAGATGTCCCGTTGTTGGTTGGTGACGAGATCTTCTGGTCCACTGTCTTCAAAGGTACTTTCATTGAATCCACCCCATGCCTTTGCGAACCTACGGTGGTGTTGCGCCGTCAGTGGGACCAGAAGATCCTGCCAGTGTGTACAGCCAGAAGATGCTATCCAGCATTTTACTCTAAATATTGATATCCCATTATAACTTTCAAAATACCAACTGTTTCTATTACACAAAGTCCCAAATTGTGTTGTGCGAATTGATCAAGCTGGATATTAATCCAGAGAAGCAGAGAATTACTTTGAATGACTGAACAATTCTACATGAGCAGTAAATTCAATGGAATTCATTTGGGTGTAATGCTATTGCTCTCCAATGTGAGCTGCACTAATGGCTACCCTCCATGCAGCAGCCAACTATCTATTGCCAACTATCTATTGCAGCAACACTTCAAGGTCCAGGCCAAATGCCAACAGGATTTAATGGAAATTATTCTCTATTGTATTCCTTATTGCAAACACTCAAATCTCAGCATCATTTATCACTGGCCACTGAGCTTGTATAACATAATCAGGGTTTGATGGAGGGCTGGGGGAATAGACAGGAGTAGCTCTGTTGCTAACTTAACAAAAATGTCATCTTTTGCCACTCATGTCTAGGCTTTGGCTAAAATCAGTTGCGACAGGAATATTAGCCCAAGGACTGCAACGGTCTCCCTTGCAAAGATAACAAGCTGTAGCTGGGAGAGGCTGGTGAAGCCATGACCAGTGTGACAGTGGCCGTGCAATGAACCATGCGGGTATAGGGCTAGGGGATGTTGTGAGGGGGAGGGGGATGGTGAGCTGTGCGAGGGTGCGACTGAGCCGACCTATGTGGGATTGGGGCAACATAATAAGGAACGTGAGGGTAGGTTTGAGCAGTGTGGGGATAGAGTGAGGGAGGGCGGTGAGCGATTTAAGGGTGGGTCTGCTCTGAGGAGTGTGAGGATAAGTATTTTGCACGTTGTCCTCCAGCAGCAGCGGATCTTCTTTTAAAAATCATTTACTTATGAATTAAACAGATAATGCTGGGAAATGCCAAGGGTTTCTAGAACGATCTATGAAGAAAACAGGTTAATAATTTGGTTGTAACCTTCCAGAAATCACTCTGTAAGAAAAACGTTCACTATTATTTTCTCTTTCCAGAATTCTGTGGACACCAGCATTTCTTATTTCCTTTCAGCCTTCCAGCATTGACAGTTTAAAAAAAAAGATTTGTGCCATTCATGAGTTACGAACAATTTGTTCAATTCTATAGATGACTGTAACAGCATCTGCTGTGACACATCAGATCCCCCAGGAGATTGGCCTCCGTCAGACAGCTCCTAACATTTGCGCTGCCAAATCGGGATCTTTTACTCTGGGGGCAGACTGCAGCCCCAGGTTGTCAGAGGGCCAGTGGAGTAACGCTTGACTTTGTGTGATAGGGTAAAGCAGGCAATAGTGACTCACCGGCCCATTTCACATCCTTTTAGATTGGAGATATGAAACAGGCTGCAATCCGACTTGTTTTTCACTTATTTTATACCATGGCACAAATGGAAATCCATCCCAAGGTGTTCACTCCCGAGGTAATGGAGGTGGATTCAGCAGCTAGTGTAATATGGAAGCTCACTCAGAGACATTAGTCTCCCAGAACCTGACCTGTAACAGTATTATGGTAAAAGCAACTTCAACGAGAGATATATTGTAAACCATAATCACAAGTGCGTTACGGTGCAGAAGGAGGCCATTTGGCCCATCGTGTCTGCACCAGCTCTTCAAACGCACTGTATGACTTTGTGCTATTCTCCTGCCTTTCTCCCATATCCTTGCACATTGTTTTTATTCAAATAATAATCTAAAGCCCTCTTGAAGCCCAGTTGAACCCACCTCCACCTCACTTCCATACAGTACATGCCAGACCTGAGCCACTTGTGTGAACTATTTTTTTTCTCATATCACGTCTACTTCTTTTGAAAATCACTGAAAACCTGTGCCCTCTCGTTCTGATCCTTTTATGAGGAGCAACAGTTTCTCCCTATCTACTTTTTCCAGCCCCCTCCTGATTGAACATCTCTACCAAACCTCCTTTTAGACATCTTCCCTTCAAGGAGGGCAGAATGAATTGACGTGCACTTCACTCCAATCTTACAACAGGAGAGATAGAAGCAAATGTATTTTATACATGTGATGATGCTCAGGATTTCCTGATTTTCATTCGTATGAAGTACAATGTAATTTCATTCACAATCATTGGAGACAATGAAGTTTTAGTTAAAGGTTCTTATAACACATTTTCTTGTTGAGCATATCGTCACACCCACACTGTTTTTTTTCCCCTGTGGGAAATAGTGGGGAAGCGGTGGAAGGATGCCAGAGCTGATCATCAGCCTGTTGAACCACGTTTGTGAACGCTCCTATCATGGCCAACAAGTCCTGGTGTTGGACGCTGACCCAGAGTTTCTAGTTCAGTGGTGGGGGTGTGATCTCTGTAACAGAGATACTAAGTGCAAACGTCCTGAAGCAATCACATTTTAACAGTACGAAAGCTCAGAAACCAGCACGGAATGGCTGAACAGAAAGAGTAGACCTGTAGCTGCCCCATTGTTTCAACAAGTCTATTCATTGAGTGGGTTAAGGTACTGCCAGAAGGTCACAATTTTGATCCCCGGAATTAGAGAGAGAAAAATAGTGCATGTCAGCCGTGGCCCAGTGCTATCACTCCAGCCTCAAAGTCAGAAGGTGATGGGGTCACTCCCTACTCCAGAGATTTGAGCACATGCACTAGGCCGATATTTTAGTGCAATACTGAGTGAGTGCTACACAATGAGAGGTGCTGAGGCCATTACCTCCCTCTCAGGTCAATGAAAATATCCTACAACGCTATTCAAAGAAGAATATTGGAGTTCTCTCCAGTTGGTTGATCCCTTAACCAACACCTATGAACAGATTATCTGGTGATTCTTAGTGCTGTTTGTGTGAGCTTGCTGAGTGCAAATTTGCTGCTGTGTTCCCAATATTACAATCGTGACCACATTACAAAATTACATCCTTAACTGTAAAGATGTAGAAGGCACTTTATAAATGCAAGACTTCCTTCTACGTGCCACATTTTCTACTCCTTTATTCTAGTTGAGACAGAAATTGGATGAAGGCAATGTCTGGTTCATCAAGAATCAATGTATAGCACTTCCCCTTCTGAGTCAGAAATTAATGGGTTCAAGTTCCTGGTTATAACAGAAAATAATGTATGATATTGTTTTTGAAGTGAGTCTTCTGCTTGTTTGCCTGACAATGAGGAATATATCTTCCACATAAAATTAGGCAGCCAAGCTTATGACAACAACTCATGACTAGGATGAAGTGGTCAATATACCTCCTGCGGTACCACTATTGCTTTTATTATTTTTGAATAGGAAAAATTCTATTCCATGGGAAACTAAACACAAAGGGCAGCATTCTCTCCCCGGGGCACGCCGCCCCGACACCCGCATGCGATTCTCCCACCCCCCCGAAACCAGCGCCGCGAGAATTGCGCCGGGCCGCTCGGAGAATCGGTGCAAACAGCGAGCAGCGATTCTTCGGCCCGGATGGGCCAAGCGGCCGGCGAAAAAAAATGACAGTCCCACTGCCGCCGTTCACCCCTGGTCGCCGCCGGCAGGAACTGTGCGAGAACACTGGTGGGGCGGCCTGTGGGTGGGGGAGGGGGGCTCCTTCACTGGGGGGGGGGGGGGGGGGGGGGGCCTCCGATTGGGTCTGGCCCGCAATCGGGGCCCACTGATTGATGGGCCAGCTCCTCCCCCCCCCCCTGGGCCTACCTCCTTCCACACCAGCGCCGTGCTGGCCCCCTGTGAGGGCCAGAATAGGTCGTGTCCGGGCCCTGTTCGCGCCGTCGTGAAACGCAACGGTGTTCACGACGGTGCGGGCACTTAATCCCGGGAGCGGAGAATCCCGCCCAAATTGTTTCAGATCAGGTAAGAATCTTGCTAAATTCCTCAGCCCATGCTGAATCATCTCCAGCACTCATTGTCAAGCTGCATTCCGCCTCAAGCTACAACTGCGATGTATCCAAAAAGGCGAAGACTTTCAATTCATCAACCTCCTTCGTTAAATATATCGATGACAGTGGCTTCAAAATTGCATAAATCAGCAACAACAATTCCATATTAGCCAGATAAATCTTTCAAAAGTTACTTAGCCAAAGAAAAAAAAGAAAGATCTTTCACAGAACTACAAAATCATTTATTTGTGTTATAATATCACGTTTATGGTTATAAAACCTGCAGTCAGCTATATACAGGAGCTGCACTGCATATGCAAAAGTTATATAAAGCATACTAATGTTTAGGTCAATCAAAAATATGCATATCAAACTGGGGATTATTGCACGATATGAAATTAATAATCAAGTATTTTTGCATTTACTTTATGATTTGATTGAGTCTCTCTGCTTCAAACAGATTTCCAAATACTCCAGATGCAATTTAAACTATAATAAAACCAACCAAATTGCATTGCTTATTCCTTGCTTGACTTTATAAATACAATAACAAGTAAAACGTCATATTCCCTTTTCTGTTAAAGATTTAGCAATCCAACACGGTTGCCTTTTCAGTGTGCTCATTAATGATTCAATGTCATGTTCATATCTAACGAATAGAAAGGAACATTATCAGAATAGGTATAAAATATGAGCCCAGGGCTAACAGGACAGAGTATAGTGGCACTAATGCTAATGAGTCCTGATTGTGAGTTTTGGTTATTAGGCTATTAAGCCCATATCCAAATTAATGTTGATGTCGAACAAACATACATTTCAACAGATTTAGTTCATTAATTCAGACATAATGTGGTTAATCAAATGGGTCTTACGTCTAGAAAATTATTTTCATTATCAGTTTTGACCCATGAATATTTGCTGTTCTCTGAACTCAGTTTTAAAGAAACAAATAAAATGACTTAAAGGCTCAGGAAACTTTTGTAAGAACACCTAATTCACAAATTGTAAGGATAAACAAATAAAAACCCTTCCGGGGTTGTTTATCAAAGCAGGGCAAACACTCCACAGCTCAATCTGTTCCTCAGGCAGCCCACAACCCAATATGTGTGAACCCACAACACAATATGAACCAAAGACGCTAGCCTGGAAATTATGATGTGTTCTACTATCAAAGAAATGTCGATTTTAACCAATGTGGTAATGTAGGTGTGGGGGTATGTGTTTTATAAAATAAATTTAGAGTACCCATGATATACCATCAATTCACTGCGGGACTGTGAGAACAAGTGAACATAAGGCTTTATTATCCAGGAACTCGCCTGCCAGTTTCTGCTGTACAAATGAGTCCCACCCACAGGTGGCCGGTCTATATATTGTCCTGGGGAGGGTGGAGCAAGAGGCGGAGCCCACCATGGTTCCAGTACAGTACCTGGAAGTAGACCGTATTAGCATTTCCGGGTCATAGGTCATAGCACTATACAGACAGTTCATACTCAGGTAAATACATTCATCACATTCACCCCTTGTTAAAAAAATCAAGTCCAGCGGGGGTGACGTGGGGGTCATCAAATATTCAGTCTGTCTGGAGGCTGGATCGTTCTTTTAGATGTCCTCAGCTCTGGCGATGCGGCGGGCACGGTTGTTGCAGATGGTGACAACGGGGGCGTGTTGTCTGGAGCTTCAGTCAGGCGTGTCGGAGACAGTTGAGAGGTGGGTGTACGCAGAGGGGTGGCGGTTGGCGGCAGTGCAGGCGTGGGACAATACAGGAGACCCAGGGGCGCCGTTGGTAGCGGTAGGCTGTGGGGGGGGAGCGCATTGGCCGGGGAACCAGCTGGCGCCAGGTCCCGTAGGGAGACCCTATCTTGCCGTCCATCCTGGTGTGCGATGTAGGTGTACTGGGGGCTGCACCCACTCGGCCAGGGGATCGGTCTTATGGCTCCTCATATGCTTCCGGAGAAGGACAGGTCCCAGAGTTGTCAGCCAGGGTGGAAGCGAGACCCCGGAGATGGACTTCCTGGGGAAGACAAACAAACGGTCATGAGGGGTCTCGTTCGTGGATGTGCAGAGGAGTGATCTAATTCAGTGGAGGGCGTCGGAGAGGACCTCCCGCCAGCGGGGGATCAGGAGACTTCTAGACCGGAGGTCAAGAAGGACGGCCTTCCATACCGTTGCGTTCTCCCTCTCCACCTGCCCGTTTCCCTGCGGGTTATAGCTCATAGTCCTGCTCGAGGCGATGCCTTTGCTGAGCAGGTACTGACGCAGCTCATCGTTCATAAACGATGTACCCCGGTCGCTGTGGATGTACGCAGGGAAACTGAACAGTGTAAAGATGCTGTGCAGTGCCTTTATCACAGTGGCCGAGGTCATGTCGGGGCAGGGGACAGCGAAGGGGAAGCGGGAGTACTCATCAACAATGGTGAGGAAGTATATATTACAGTTGGTGGAGGGGAGGGGCCCTTTGAAGTCAATACTGAGGCGCTGAAAGGGCCGGGATGCCTTTACCAGATGGGCCTTGTCTGGCCGATAGAACTGCGGTTTGCACTCCGCACAGACCTGGCAGTCTCTGGTCATTGCCTTGACCTCCTCGGTGGCATAGGGCAGATGGCGGGCCTTAATAAAGTGGGTAAGTCGAGTGAGCCCCGGGTGACAGAGGTCATCGTAGATAGCCCGCAGTCGGTTATCTTGCACGCTTGTGCATGTGCCGCGGGACAAGGCATCCGAGGGCTCGTTGAGCTTCCCAGGACGATACTTGATATCGTAATTGTAGGTGGAGAGCTCGATTGTCCACCTCAAGATTTTGTGCCCCGTTGTGCATTGTCAAACATGAAGGCGACTGACCGCAGGTCGGTGATGAGGGTGTACCTCCTGCCGGCTAGGTAGTGCCTCCAGTGCCACACAGCTTCCAGTATGGCTTGTGCTTTCTTCTCGACCGAGGAGTTTCGGATTTCGGAAGCGTGGAGGGTTCTAGAGAAGAATGCTACTGGCCTGCCCCCCTGGTTGAGTGTGGCGGCCAGTGCGACGTCTGACGCATCGCTCTCTACCTGGAAAGGGACGGACTCGTCCACCGCGTGATTTGCGGCCTTAGTGATATCAGCCTTGATGCGGCTGAAGGCTAAGCGGGCCTCAGCCATCAGGGGAAATGTAGTGGTTTGAATAAGTAGGCGGGCTTTGTCCGCATAATTGGGGACCCACTGGGCATAGTAGGAGAACAGCCCCAGGCATCATTTGAGGGCCTTGAGGCTTTGGGGAGGGGGAAGTTTCCTTAGGGGGCGCATATGGTCGGGGTCGGGCCCTAGGACTCTGTTCTCCATGACATTGCCGAGGATGGCCATCCGGGTTGTGCGGAAAACGCACTTCTCCTTGTTATATGTGAAATTGAGTGATTAGGCAGCCTGGAGGAACCTCTGAAGGTTGGCATTGTGGTCCTGCTGATCATGGCCGCAGATGGTAACATTGTCCAAGTACGGGTATGTAGCCCGCAACCCGTACTGGTCCACCATTCGGTCCATCGTTCTCTGAAAGACCGAGACCCCGTTAGTGATGCCGAAAGGGACCCGGAATAAGTGGAAGAGTCGGCTGGCTGCTTCAAAAGCAGTGTAGTGGTGCTCTTCCGGGCGGATCGGGAGCTGGTGGTAGGCCGACTTCAGATCGGCCATTGAGAACACCTGGTACTGTGCGATCTGGTTGACCATCTCCACTATGCGGGGGAGGGGGTAGGCATCCAGTTGCATGAACTGGTTAATGGTTTGGCTGTAGTCCACAACCATCTGATTCTTTTCTCTGATCCGGACGACCACCACTTGCGCTCTCCAGGGGCTGTTGCTGGCCTTGATGATCCCCCTTCCTTCATGATAAAAATCATGTCTTGGGAACTGTACCACCTGCGCCTGGTGGTGACGGGCGTACAATCGGGAGTGAGGTTCGCAAAGAGTGAAGGGGGAAGACCTTAAGGGTCGCGAGGCTACATACCGTGAGGGGGGGGGGGGGGTAAGGGTCAGCCGAACTGTAGGGTCAGGCTTCGGTGACTGCATTGGAAGTCTAATCCAAGCAGTAGGGGGGTGCAGAGGTGAGGGAGGATGTACAGTTTTAAATGGTCGTACTCAGTGCCCTGCATCGATCTGAACCGAATGGGATCCGGAGGAAAAGGAGATTGTTTGGGATGTGGGGTAGATGTGAAGAGAGCAGCAGCTTACGTTGTCAGGCTGAACGAAGCTCTCCGTGCTCCCGGAGTCGAAAAGACAGGGCATCTCGTGCCCGTTGACCCGGACAACCATCGTAGAACTTTTCAGGTGCTTTGGCTGCGACTGGTCGAGGGTGACTGCGCCAAGCTGCGGTCGGCGGTATCGGGGTCACAAAATGGCGGCCCCCATCGGTCGTACGTGTCGGGCTGTGTCCAAGATGGCGACCAAGATGGCGGCCCCCACGAGTCGCACGTGTCGGTCAGTGTTGGAGCCGGGGGCCAAGATGGCCGCCAACACGAGTCGCACGAGGCTGATGATGCGTCTGGAGGGGGCGTACCCGGCAGGCACTAAGCCACATTGCGGGATCTGCGGGCCTGTGAGTCCATGGGTCGGGTCTGGTGAGTTTTCGACTTCTGGGCTTTAGGTAGGCCCAAACAGACTCTGGCGAAGTGTTCCTTTTTGCTATGGTCGCTGCACATTGCTGTGCGGGCTGGGCAACGCTGCTGGGGGTGTTGACCCTGGCCGCAGAAGTAGTACAGCGGTTCCCCGGTCTGGACGGGCAGCCGCGCGACACAGTGATGTAGTCGGGTCCGGTGGGGGCCGTGACGGTGGAGCCGACGAGGGGTTCACCGGGTCCGCGGGGAATGCACTGAGGCTCTGGTAGGCCACCTCTAACGAGGTGGCTAGTTTTACCGTGTCCTGCAGGTCAGTGGTCCCGTCTTCCAGCAGGCGCTACCTGATGTAGTTAGATCGGGCCTCAGCCACGTAGGTGTCCCGGATCTGCAGCTTCATGTGCTCCTCCGCCGTCACATCCCGATAGTTGCAGTTCCTTGCGAATAGAACATAGAACATAGAACGATACAGCGCAGTACAGGCCCTTCGGCCCACGATGTTGCACCGACATGGGAAGTCAAAAACTAAAGGCCATCTAACCTACACTATGCCATTATCATCCATATGCTTATCCAATAAACTTTTAAATGCCCTCAATGTTGGCGAGTTCACTACTGTTGCAGGTAGGGCATTCCATGGCCTCACCACTCTTTGCGTAAAAAACCCACCTCTGACCTCTGTCCTATATCTATTACCCCTCAATTTAAGGCTATGTCCCCTCGTGCTAGCCACCTCCATCCGCTTAGGGGCAGGTTTTCTAGGTACTCGTCCAGCGATTCCCCGGGGAGTTGACGGCGAGTAGTGAGGAGGTGTCACGGGAAAACCTCATTTACGGGTTTCACGAAATGCGTCTTGAGGCTCGCGACCGCCGCCTCATACATGGCAGCTTTCTCTATCATTATGGAGATTCAATGGCTCACCCGTGCGTGGAGGAGTCGCAGCTTGAGGTTTCAGAGGGAGGCGTTGCGGAGGAGTTGAAGTAGGCCTCGAAACAGCGAAGCCAGTGTGAGAAGATCTCCTTAGCCTAGTTGCTCGTGCATCGAGTTTGAGTTAATCTGGCGTTAGAGCAGCTTCCATGGTGATGTCGCTGGATAATAAATTTATATCCCATCAATTCACAGCGAGACTGTGAGAACAAGAGAACAGAAGGCTTTATTATCCAGGAACTCGCCTGCCAATGTCTGCTGTACAAATGAGTGCCACCCACAGGTGGCCGGTCTATATATCGCCCTGGGGAGGGCGGAGCCCACCGGGGTTCCAGTACAGCACCTGGAAGTAGACCGTATCAACATTTTGGGTCATAGTTCACAGCACTATGCAGACAGTTCATACTTCGGTGAATACATTCACCACAACCCAATTATTCTTTTCCAAGGGGCAATTTAGCGTCGCCAATCCACCTACTCTGCACATCTTTTAGGTTGTGAGGGTGAGACCCACACAGTGCCATGAGGCAGCAGTGCTAACCACTGTGCCACCCCATGTGGGTGTATGTGTCAGGGAGTGTGTGGGTGTGCAAACTGATATTTATAAAATACTCAGGCTCTTGTTGCAAAAAGTACAAAGATAATTTTCTTTTGACAGATTGAAAACCAGAAGCGATTATTGTAAAAGTACACCCCTGAACTGCCGAGGGGACCGGAGGAGGTGAGTAGCCATTTTTGTATTTAGACATACAGCCCAAAGGCACTGGAGCTGCTGGCCAAGTGCTCGAGAGGGGGCGGAGGGGGGGCCCAGGTGGAGAAGGACCTGGTCTAGGGGTTGGGCACCATCGGTCCGGGTTGCCTCTGGGTGGTGAGAGGCTCAACGCCTGTGGGTCCTACAGGTCAACCCCCCGAATTGTGTATGTGCATAACAGGGGCAACTGTAGCTTCTACCGGTCTGTCCCATCAAATACTTCCAGGACAGAACCCTGTTCTTTGTTATATGCTGAAGGTCACTATAACTCCCTCTGACCGAGAGCAATCTCTAGCTGCACAGCTGAAGGCTATTGCTAGTAAGGAGTTGGCATTGTTAGTCACGTGAACACTTCAGAACTGCAGGTTGCGTTTGCTGTTTTCTCCTGTTAGTGGTTGCAGATTAATTGAGGATACTGTTGCTGTTTCCTTCCTTTTCTGTAGCCAGAAAGAAGATAATCCGGTTTGAAGCAAAAAGACACTGCAGTACGTGGTGAGCAACATTCATCCAAATGGGCCACCTGATGATGCTGTTGAAGAAATGCTTTTGCAGCTTGCTGATGCCTTTGTTGCTAATGTGGTGAGTGCTGCGTTTAACTGGCACATGACCGTGGCTTAAACACGCTGGAAGACAAGGATGTTCAACTGCACCTCGAGCGCCATTTGAATATGTGGATGCCAGGATTTGGTTTGGGTGAGATTGGGCCGTGTGGGAGGGGCCTGCACAGCTGCTGCTCCTGGATGGGAATGGCACTGATATGTAGAACAAGCAACACATTGATAAACTGATCATTTCTCCAACAAAGTTCTGGACATAATAACATTTTCCCAGGCTTAACCTCCGTTTCTGTTGAGAAACTACAGGGGGGTGATGCTGTGTGTTTGTTTTTTGTGTGAAAGTGAGCTGATATAGCTTTATATTGGTACCAATATGGAACGGTGACATTTCCTTCTTGTTTAATGATTAGTGTGATATGTGGAATGTGGCATGGTTGATTTTCAAATCTTTGCTACTGTTAATCATTTAATAAACAAAATATTCTGAAGTGCACGCTCATGGGTACATGTACCACGCCTCAGACAAGTTTTATTGCCTCGTATTCCAATCAAACTGTGAGGCCTAGACATTCTGCCTGCTCCCTAGGGACACCACAGAGGCAGCAGCCAACAACCAAACACCCAAGAGCTGGGCTTCAGCACTGGGGATATCCCCGCAACCAGATTGTGAGTGTGTGGATCGGGGTTGTGGGGGGGGGGGGGGGGGGGGGGGGGGGGCTGGTCTCCGAGCAAGGCCCGCTGTGTTTTCCTGACAGGGGTCTGGAGGCTGGAGGTACTCGGGGGTGAGTATATGTAAGGGTGGAGTAGCTTGGGGACGTTTAGAGTACCAAATTCATTTTTTCCAATTAAGGGGCAATTTAGCAAGGCCAAATCACCTATCCTGCACATCTTTGGGTTGTGGGGATGAAACCCACACAAACACGGCTTCGAATGACCCACAGACAGTGACCCAGAGCCGGGATCGAACCTGGGACCTCGGTGCTGTGAGGCAGCAATGCTAACCACTGTGCCACCATGCTGCCCAGGCTTGGGGATTTGAGGGTCCTGGGATGGAATCCCTAACTGATTGCACCTCTCTCACCTTCTCCAATTCCTTACAGATATAACAATATGGATGGTGTTGTCGACTCCGCAGTGCAGACCTGACCGCTCATCAGGCTGGGGAGGGACTCAGAGGGGGACACCGGTGATGGCCCAAGGTGTACAGGCATTGTTGGTCGTTTGAGAAAATGGCGGACAGCATGTACCACAGGAGGTTCCTTCTTAACAAGAAGAAGGTGCGGCACCTGTGCCATGTCCTTGCAGATTTGTCACCCTGTGGAGGAGGAAGACGCCCACTCCCAGTGACCGTAAAGGTTACCGCAGCCCTGAACGTTTATGCAATGGCTTCATTGCAGGGATCGAGCGGGGCATGTGTGGCACTTCCCAAGCTATAACCCATAAGTGCATCCGCGAGGTCACAGATGCCCTGTATGCCTGGGCAGCAACTATATTAAATATGAGCTGGACCATGCCCACCAAGATACCCAGGCTGCAGGATTATTTGCCATCGCCGGGATGCCCAGGTACAGGGGGTAATTGATGGGCACGCATGTCACCTTGCACACACCAGAGCACTCATTAACAGGAAAGGGATCCACTCCCTGAATGTTCAATCCATGTGAGACCAAATCATGCATGTGTATGCACACTTTCCAGGGAGTGTGAATGATAGCTACATCCTGGGACACTCGGAGATCCATGGCGTCTTTGAGGATCACCCCAGGATGACAGGTTTGCTCTTGGGGATAAGGGGCACCGTTGAGGTCCTGGCTAATGATGTCAGTGCAGAGGCTGGAGACCAATGCAGAGACCCAATATAATGAGGCCCATGTTGCCTTCTGTTCTGTCATTGAGCGATGCATGGGACTTCTCAAAATGCTGTTCCGATGCCTGGAACACTCTGGTGGTGCCCTGCATTACATTCCCCAGAAAGACTTCCGCTTTGAGGTGGCTTTCTGTGTCCTCCACAGGAGGAGAAAGGTTTATTAAGGGTGTTGCTCATATAACCATATAATCAAGATGGTGATCCACGCAAAGCCTGCACGTTCTGCTGACATCACTGCACATCATGTGCTGCAGAACCAGCAAAATGCTGCAAACAGTAAAATGTTTTCACCTTCTTCCTCGAAGATTTTTCTTATTTCACCGAATGACTTGTTTCCTGGTTTTGCTGGATGAACGAGATTCTGTCCTCTGGTTTCAAATATGAATTCCATGTTTCATAACCCTCTTCAAATGAGTCCAAAGCATCTGTTTTCCCCACCATTTTTGGATCCCGCCTGCCAGGATCTACACTTCCTCCTTCCGACTGTGTTGGAAATCATGCACAAACAATCCCTTGAACAAGCAACTGGGAAATCATTCACTTTTATGCCTGAATATGTTGACCTCCGCCCCCCTGCCCCCCCCCCCCCCTGAGTAGTGACCCATACAGAGCTGTCAGACTTCAAAATCGCCGTTCTCTGCAGCCTGTGTAGCTTTGTCACATGCGCAGTCCCTGCAGCCCAGACCCCATTCACTTCAATGCAAGCAAGTATTTCCCCATTGCCAGTCATCTTACTCACAGTTGCTGTCGAAAACTTTTGATGAACCTTCACATCGGCAGCGCTGCTTCATCTGACACCTGTGTGTGTGCGCAAGTCCGGTCTCGAGAATCTTCCATTGCTGCCGGTACCGTCCCACAATTTCTGCCTCAATCCTCGTTCCCAGTTTTCTCACCTGTTATATTTCTTTGTTGCCGCAAAGAGAAAAGGTATGGAGGGGCCCACGCTCTGGATTCTTCTCAAACACGATGAGACGTTTATTAAGGGTGATGCTCATACAATCAAGATGGTGATCATTCAAAGCCCACACAAACACCCTGCTGACGTCACTGCACATGGGACTGGTTTAGCACACTGGGCTAAATAGCTGGCTTGTAATGCAGAGTAAGGCAGCAGCGTGGGTTCAATTCCCGTACCAGCCTCCCCGAACAGATGCCGGAATGTGGCGACTAGGGGCTTTTCACAGTAACTTCATTGAAGCCTACTTGTGACAATAAGCAATTATTATTATTGCATCATGGGATGCAGAACCAGCAAAAATGTGTTCCCAGACACAAAACAGAGGGCAACATCCAGGTGATGGTTTTTCCATGTGCCTGTTGACCCTGCCCTTCTGGATGGCAGTGGTCACAGGTTTGGAAGGTACTGCCTTCGGAGCCTGGGTGAGATCCTGCAGTGCATTTTGTAGATGGTTTACTCTGTTGTCATGGTTTATCAGTGGGAGAGGGAGTGTATGTTTGTGGAAGTTGTGCCAATCAAGCTTGCTGCTTTGTCTCAATATAGGTCAAGCTTCTTGAGTGTTGTTGGAGCTCATCCAGTTGAGTGGAGAGTATTCCAGCACACTCCTGACTTGTATTTTCTAGATGGTGCAAGATCTTTGGGAGTCAGGAGGTGAGTTACTCACCATAGGATTCTTAGCCTTTGACCTGCTCCTATAACCACTATATTTATATGGTTAATCCAGTTCAGTTTCTGCTGAATGGTGGGGGGTTCAGCAACGGTAATTCCATTGAATATAAAGGGGCTATAGTTAGATTCTCTCTTGTTGGACATGGTCATTGTCACTTGTGTGGCATGAATGTTACTTACCACATGTCAGCCCAATCCTGGATATTGTCCAGGTCTTGCTTGGCTGTGTACTGCTCGAGTATCTGAGGAGTTGAGAATGGTGCTGAACATTATGCAGTCATCAGCAAACAGCTTCTGACCTTATGATAGAAGGCAGGCCATTGATGAAGGAAGAGAAGATGGTTTGGCCTAGGACACACCCCTGAAGAACTCCTTCAGTGATGTCCTGGAACTAAGATGGTTGACCATTAAAATAACAGAGTGAGGAGTTTGATAAGAGTGCATTATAAACACAATGATAATTCTTAGCCTGGAATGAGGAAAGCCCATTCAGTATCATTACTTGTGTCCCAACAAGATCACACCCCTGTTATAATGGACTCTGCCACAACTTCTTGAATCTCAGAATGGTTCTGTCCTCTTGTGCCTGATCCCTAACATAGGGCAGGGACAAATTTATTTTTCAGCTAGTAAACTGTACTTGGGACAGGTGAGAAACTAAAAGCAGGCAGGGCAGCAATTCTACGGAGTCCCTGCCACCTGGTACAAACAAAGAACAAAGAAAATTACAGCACAGGAACAGGCCCTTCGGCCCTCCCAGCCTGTGCCGATCCAGATCCTTTATCTAAACCTGTTGCCTATTTTCCAAGAATCTACTTCCCTCTATTCCCTGCCCGTTCATATATCTTCCTCTACCCAATTTCCCAAAGGCAGCGATGCTGGGTGTTCCTCCTCATATGTGACGTAGCATTCAGCAGATCTTTTAGTGGAGGTACAGATGACAGACTTGTAACACAAACAGTAAATGTTTATAATATTAATCTGAACTTGCTGCTATATAGTGCTTTTAATGTAATTAAACATCCCAAGGTGCTTTAAAAGAACGCTATAAAACACAATTCGACATCAAGCTACATATGGAAATATTAGGCCAGATGATTAAAACCTTGGTCAAGGAGAGAAGTCTTCAAGAATGTCTCACAGGGGGAGAAATAAGTAGAGATTGAATTTCTAACTTAGGCCCTTGATAACTGAAGGCTTGGCTGCCAATAGTGAAGTAATGTAAGTTGGAGATGCTGCACATTACTAAAGCGCCTGGATGGATAATTAAATGTGCCTGCAATGGGAAATATGGCATAGTTTCCTGTTGGCTCCCACAGTGGGCCCTGTGGGTCCTGCCCCTGCCACAGGACTTAGTCCCAGATGGGAGAATTCGGCCCATACATTCATAGTGAGGGTGTATAGGAACCAGATCTGACCTGAAATCGTAGCTCATGACTACCTGTCTTCAATAAATGTCATGTTCCCTGAACTTATATGTATGACTGAGTTATGTCTTTAATGGCCCATTGTTGTGGCAGTATGATGAATATACCTTCAGCTTATTCATCACACTGAAGTCAGACTCCTTGACTTGTGTTCATTTCTAACCAGAACAGTCCTGTATGGTGTAATTCAGAGGTTGGACTCTATAATGTGTGAGTTTACATTGCACCTGGTTCCAATCAAAAGTGTAACATTATAAATTAAAGCATAAAATATATGCACCTTGGTAGAAATGTTCACTGTGGCAATAATATTACCATGGAAACTAGTCAAGAAATCAGTCTTGCCACATTTATTATGTTCGGCCTTCAACTGCACCTGTGACAAGCTAAAACGGTCAGCCTACAGATGAAACTTCATTCCATCAAACTATTAACACTGCTGAATGGTCCTGAAACTTGGGCACTGGTTAGGGCTCGAGTATACCAAGCTTTCAACACCTGACGTCAATGCTGCTCAGGCCCCGATCAAATGTCAACACCACATCACAACTGTCACTGTCCTTCACTGACAAAAGCCAGGATGCTGAATGGCTCTGTGACAAAAGTACTTCTACATTAATATAGCACGTTTTAAAAATTTCAAAGCACCTCACAAGTACTTCAAAGCCACGGACCAAGTGCTAGAAAATGGGATTTGAATAGATAGGTGCTTGATGGTAGATGCAGACACGAAGGGCCGAAGGGACACTTTCTGTGCTGTAAAATCCTATGACACGAGGCGATATTGAGAGAGCTGGCTTAACGCCTGGTCAGAGATGGGTTTTGATGCAGGCGTGGAAGAGAGGAATGTGGGTGGGTTTCAAAAGGGAATTCCGGAGCATGCTCCATGTCTCATTAAAAGTGCATGAGATAAGTTTCTTCTGCTTTGTAAATGAGGCAATTCTTCCACTTCAGCATGAAAATAGTTAACTTTAGGAAACATTTTATAACATTAGCAGAAGTACAGTGATGTGGCCAATCTACTTTAATTAGGACTGAGCTCCAATTCACTCCAAACTCCGACTTAATGTAAAAATAATAAGGGTACTTATTTTATTGAATTAAACAGGCAGCTTATCCAACTGCTGCACATTGTTGATAAATCATCCCTGGGAGAATAAAATGAGCTGACAACCTTGCCTGATACAATTTAAAAATATTTACTTCATGTGTAGCTGGGTAATAGCCATGTTTCATATCAGATTGGTCTTTAAATGAAGCAGGGATCCCACATAAATAGGTTAATATACCAGAAATCATTGTTCAGTAATACAGCCAGAGATAGAAATTCATCTGGGCTTTGCTTGACTTTGGTGTGAGCGAGACACCCCTAAACCACTGGCGAGGTCGTGCACAAAGAGGGGAGCGATGTAACCTCCTGGAACGGTGAAACATCAATCAAAAATACAGGCCATTCAGGGAGACAAAATCCAGTAAATTATCACTTTTACCCCTTTATGCATCCAACACTAGTGTATAACAGAACGTTGGAAACATTCAGCAGGTCTGGCAGCATCTGTTGACAGAGAAAATAGAGTTAATGTTTCGAATCCATATGACACTTCTTCAGACTAGTCTTTGATTTATATCACAGAATATCTACCTCTAGTATGAGCAAATATTTGTCTCAGACACAAACAGGTTCAGCTTTCTTTTGCAAGTGTAGCAACTGGTTTCTTTAAGGAGCGTAGCTCAGAATAGTCATGTGACCGTATCACCCAATGGGAATCAAGCGCAGGGATTTTGACGCAGAGCACAGGCTCCTGCAGCCAAAGTAGATCCTAGAGCTAGTAGTGATATCATTGTGAAAGACTCTGTGTGAATACCGTTTGAAAATAAACTGTTATAATTTGTTATACATACTGACTGGTGGTCATCAATCCTTCCTTTACGACATTGCGATGAGGTAAATCACAACAACTTTGTTAGAAGTGCGAAATTCGACGAGAGCATCGTTAAAACAAAACTGCAAAGACCATTCGAGGCCCAAAAAAGAGAAAATAATCATACCTCTCTTTGAAAAGCTAGAAACCTTTGACCCGACTACTGAGAATTGGGTGCAGTATCGAATGGCTGGTGTATTTTTTCAGCGTTAACGGAATAGAGAGGGAAAAAGGAGAAAGAAAGACATTTTGCTTACCATGTGCGGGACCCAGAAATATAATCTGATTTGTAGTTTAATATCTCTGGAGGCTCATGATACGAAGGGCGCGATTCTACCAAAAGGGAACAAAGTCCCCTTGCGAGCGTGTTGAGCTTCATGGTTCCTGGCACTCGCCGTGTGGGGAACTGCACGTGTTGAATATTGTGAGTCGTGTTGAATGAGGGGACTGAATGAGGAACACCCGGCCGAGGCCGCATATAGCCCCGTTGGGGTGCTCTGATGGCCGGAACCCCCCATTATAGCGAGAGACAACTTCTTCAGATGATTAGCTCTACCTCACCTCGACCCCTCTGTTTTCATTCCATTTCATTTTAACTGTCTTTTGCCATTTATTTCTTTTTTGTCTTTCTTTATATATATATTCCCCACCCCCCATCCTTACCTTTTATCCCTTTGCTCCCCCCTTCCCCCCCCTACATCTGTCACAGCTTAAACTCTGATTTTAGTTTCTCTGCTGTTTAGCTTTTCACACCTTTTATTCTCTCTGGGGACTGCCATTAGCAAATTGCTGCGGATGCTGGAATCTGAAACCAAAAGAGAAAGTGCTGGAAAATCTCAGCAGGTTTCCCCTTGGTTTCTGTGGCTATGACTCATCTTTCATTCCCTCACCCCACAGTATAAATATCTCCCACTTTCTATGCCTTTTTGCTTGACAAAGGGTCCTCTGCACTCTAAGCGTTAGCTCTTTTCTCTCCCTTCAGATGCTGACACACCTGCTTAGATTTTCCAGCATTTTCTCTTTTGGTTTCAGTTTCCAGCATCAGCAGTAATTTGCTACTTTTTTTGACACCTTTATGAAACTCTGGTTAGGCTCCAACTTAAGTATTGCAAGCAGTTCTGGTTACTACACTTCATGAAAGATGTGAGGAACCTCGAGAGAGTGCAGAGAATGGTTCCAGGGATGGAAGCATTTAAGGGCTGGGATTGTTCTCCTTGGAGCACAGGAGTTTGAGGTGAGATTTGATAGTCGTGTGCGAGATTATGACAGGTTTATACAAGGTAGAAAGGGAAAAACTCCAAATGTCTAAAGCCCATGTGTCACGTTTTGGACATCCCCACAAATAGAAATTGGATGTGTTTGAAGGCAGCAGCACTTTTACATGAATGGATAAAAGAAGGATGTGAATACTACAATCTGCTCCAATAGCCCATCCCCCAACCTCAGTGAAAACAATGGGTGTCAGGTTCAGTGAGATGTCTGGAATTAGGGCTCAAGCGCCATTTTGGCTAAAGTGCGGAGCCCTTCCAATCCCATGACAATTCGAGTCGATGGACCTGAGAAGCAACATAAAAATAAGAGACGGGAAAGTGACTGACCAAAATGTCCCATTTACTATGCTCAATTCCACTGGATGTCTGCTAATTAGATGATAAACTGAATAAAAATATAAATCCAGAATATTTTTTATTTTTTTAATTTAATTTTATTTTTTTAAAATTTAGAGTACCCAATTTGTTTTTTCCAATCAAGGGGCAATTTAGCGTGGCCAATCCACCTAGCCTACACATCTTTTTGAGTTGTGGGGGCGAAACCCACGCAAACACGTGGAGAATGTGCAAACACAGTGACCCAGAGCCGGGATCGAACCTGGGACTTCGGTGCCGTGAGGCAGAAGGGCTAACCCACTGCGCCATCCTGCTGCCCATAAATCCAAAATATTACTTCAGACTAAGTTATGACAGATGCACAAGGGATCTAAGGTTCAAACCAGTAAAAGGTAAATACGAACATCTGAACAGAATACATAACAGACAGGAGAACAGATTCAAAGTGTTTCATGATTTGGCAGTGACTTTTGCTCCACGTTTGTTCCTCAAAATAAATCATTGCAAACAGCAAATTTTTGCAATTCACTTATAGTTCAATTCTGAACATTGCGAACCTAAAACTTAAATAGATCTATCGAGAAACATCATCTGTTAAATTGAAGCTTACATTGAAAAATGTTTCACATTTTCAATATTTGATTATTTAAAACTTTGTGCTGGCTCCAAATGTCCTAAATAACGTAACAATTGATCAATGCAGAAAACATATTTTATGGCACTTTGTTATTCTTTGTCACATTCTCCCTTTAAAACATACATAGCTCCGCTTACGCAAGATAATAACAAAAATGCTCAACTGGCAAGAATTTCTTTTGAAAATTCCTGAATTAAATGCAATTCTCAGAATATCTCATTTATTTGGCCCTGTTGCGCCCCCACAGTTTGTTCCAGGTAGTGCACTTTAATTTAAAATATTGTTCCAATTTGAGAATCAAATTCCTGCTAGAGTTCACTCTTACAACTGCTAGTAGTCGGCACCCCTCTCTTTCCTCTCGACGATCTTGCAGTTTAAAAATGAGACACAAGTGAGATAAAATGAAACACCAAAAGTAATATATTAAAACTAATGTGTCATAATTATCCAAATGGACAGAATAAGGCATTTAAAAATAAATTAACACAATTATACAGATAATATTTGTTATGCATCAGAGAATACATCCCTGCTGAAGTGTCACATGATCTATAGTGACATCAGCAGAGAGTGCTTGTGCAGGCTTCAGTTCTCCATCTTAGATTGTATGAATAACATCTCCTAATAAAACATCTCATCTGGTTTGTAAGATTCCAAGAAGGTGGCACCCCCATGCCTTTTCCCTTTGTGCAAACTCAATGGCATATCAATCAAGAAAACTGGCGATGAGGATTGAGGCACAACTACAGTTCAAAAACCTGCTTGCCATTGAAGTGGGTAGAGTCTGGGCTGCAGGGACTGCTCACGTGGTGAAGTTAAATGGTCTGTGGGAACAGAGATTTGGAAGCCTTCTGACTCAGTCCAAGTGACTATTTGGTAAAAAGTCAAACCATAGTCAAGCAAAAATAAAATTTCTAAGCTGCATTGTGGATAAGCAGATTGTTTGTGCCGAATATCCAAAAGAATTGAAAAGAGACAGTTGGTTAAAGTATAAACCTGAGGAACTATAATCCAAAATGGTGGGGAAAAACGGGCGCCGTGAATACATTTGATGAAGACTGTAAGACTCAGAACTCATACGAGGAAAGATTCCAATTGTATATCATAGCGAACCAAACATCAAACTTTTATGCTGCTACAAAAACTTAGTCCATCCATCAAAACCAGGAGATAAGTCCTATAGCAAACTAATGAAGATTTTAGATGGGCATTTCTCACCTACACTGTTGAAAGGTTTCAATTCCATCGCCATAGTCAGGAAGAAGGTGAAAGCATTTTACAATTCGTGGAAAATTTAATAATAATAATTATTGCTTATTGTCACACTAAACTTAAATGAAGTTACTGTGAAAAGCCACTAGTTACCACATTCCGGCGCCTGTTCGGGGAGGAAGGTACGGGAATTGAACCCCCGCTGCTAGACTTATTCTGCATACTAGTCAGCTATTTAGCCAACTGTGTTAAACCAGCCCCTGAAAAGGTTTAAGAAGGTTAGCAAAATACTGTGAGTTTGGTGCAACACTTGATGACAATCTTTGCGATAGGCTGGTTTGTGGACTCTGCAGTGAAGCTATTCTGAGGAAGCTCCTTACTATAAGTGATTTACCTCTCAAATCTGCTGTGGAAGTTGCCACATCTATGGAGCTAACTACAAAAGAAGCTTCACGGATAGGGGCTGGAGTGAAGATCCACAAAATGGACACCACAAGAAACAAGGCAGCAAGGGTAAAACCATGTGACAGGCTGGACACTCAGTGGGGGAATGCTGGAGTAGCAAAAATAAGTGGAAGAACTGTGGCAAAAGGGGCCATATTGTCAAGGCATGTTGGGCTTAGAAAACTTCACCACCACCAAGAATGTGCAAGAAAATAAACACATCTGAACAGAATACCTAAATTCAAGAAAACTTAGAAGATGATATATGCGAGGAGCTGAAACTAGGCGCTTTGTTGGTGTGGGACGATCAATAACGTTTTTGAGCATTTCCAAAACTTAATGGCCACAAAATTAAAACGAGACAGGATATGGTGCAACTGCATTGTCTGTTCCTGAGGCAATCTATTGTCATAAGTTGATGCACCTGCCATTAAAATCATCAAATGTGATGCTAAGGCCATACACAGAAAATATTGTACCATTAAAAGTATGCATTATGGCAAATGTAGAAGTAAATGTACAAACGGCAGAGTTGCCTCTTCACATTGGCGATGGTAATTTTCCTGGTTTATTTCGAGAGCATGGCTGGCAAAGCTCAAATGCAACTGGAGACCAGTGAATAAACTGGTAGGTTGAAAGAATAACCAACAATAACTTCTAATGAAGTATGAGAAGGTGTTTGAAGATTCACGAGGCTCAATAGCCGGATTTGAAGTGTAAGCAAAGTGCACCAAAATGTCTCAAATCTAGAACTGTACCATATGCCATCAGGCCAAATGTCAAAGAAGAACTCGAAAGGCTAGTCCAAATAAGAGTCATTGAACAGTTGCTACAAGTGATCAGGCAACAACGACAGTTCCTGTGCTGTAATACGATGACTCAGTAAGAATATATGGAGTTTTTAAAACAACTATTAACCCGGTATTGTTCACAGATCACTCTCCTTTGTCGCTGATTAAAGACTTGTTTACTGGATGTTCTGGAGGACAGAATTTCAGTAAAATTGATCTGTCACAGCCGCTACTCACTATTATGACGCACAAAGATCTATTTTGTTTCTTTTGGAATAATCTATGCTCCTTCTCTTTTACCAGAGGTCCATAGATCAAGTTCTGAGTGGGTTAAATGGGGTGCAATGTTATTTAGATGACATTCTCATTGCTGGTTCGAGTGAAAAGGAACACTTGAAGAACTTGGAAGCTACTCTGTAACATCTATAAAACCAAAATCTCAGAGTTAAAAAGGAAAAGTATGACTTTTTCAAGACATCCATAAATTACCTGAGCCATGTCTTTGATAAAGGTGGCTGACACAAGGAGCCAAAGAAGATGACAGCAATTTTAGAAATACCATGTCCTCAAATTATGATACAATGAAAGTCATTTTTTGCATTGATCAAATATTCTGGTAAATTTGTGCCGAATATAGTAACACAATAGAAACCTTTACACACTTTGTTCCATGACAAGTAGGTATGGCACTGGTCAGGAGAATGCAAAAGTGCATATCACGAGATACAAGATGCCTTCCAGAAGTCAGAGCTGTTGGTTCAGTACAATCCCAAGCTGAAGTTACCACTTACTTGTGATGTGTCACGCTATGGGTTTGGTGCAGTTGTCTCGTACATAATGCCTTCAGGAGAGGAACGGCCAATTGTATTTGCTTGATGAACTTTTACTAGCGCAGAAATGAATTTTGCTCAGCTAGAAAAAGAGGCTTTGAGCATCATTTTCGGGGTAAGAAGTTCCTGGACATCATTTTACTCATTTGATGGGTTATTTTTAAAAACTCATTTACGGGATGTGGGTGTCACTGGTTAGGCTAGAATTTATTGCCCATCCCTGGTTGGCTTTCAGAAGATGGTAGTGAGTGCCTTCTTGACCTGCTGTAGTCCTTGAGGTGTAGGTACACCCACTGTGCTGTTAGGGAGGCAGTTCCATGATTTTGCCCCAGCGACAGTGAAGGAATGGCAATATATTTCCAAGTCAGGGTGGTGAGTGACTTGGAGCAGAACCTCCAGGTGGTGGGGTTCCCAGATATCTGCTGCTCGTGTCCTTCTAGATGGTAGTGGTCATGGGTTTGGAAGATGCTCAGGAACCTTGGTGAGTTACTGCAGTGCATCTTGTAGATGGTACACACGGCTGCCACTGTTTATCGGTGGTGGAGGGTTTGAATGTTTGTGGAAAGGGTAATAATCGAGCTTGAAGACCTCGACCCTTAATGACAATCTTTGGCTTGTATAAAGGTATTCCTTCTTTAGCAGCAAGTAGGTTACAAAGATGGTCATTGTTATTGCTGGCACACAAGTACAATATCCAATATCAGAGTAAGTAAGTCAGAGTAACATGCAAACGCTGATGCTTTGTCCAAATTGCCGTTACAAGGCAAGCAACAATCTGAAGAACATTTCATTAACATCCTGTATTCCTCACTAGTGGATAATGTATCTGTGACTTCATCTCAAGTACAGAGGTATACAAGAACTGATCCAGTGATGGGGAAGGTGATGAACTTGGTCCAAAAAGGAACAATGTCAGATGTTCATCATAAAAATCCAGACCTCAAGTCTGACATCACACGAAGACTTGAGTTGACAGTCTAGAATGTAGTTTTATTATAGAGTATCCGAGATATTATTCCTCTCTGCTTGCACAGTAAAATCCTTGACCAACTGCATGTGCGACATCCTGGTGTGACGAGGATGAAGGAACTGCCACAGTTATTTTTGATGGGCAGGATAAGATGCTCAAATCAAAGAGACATGAGGACAATATCAGTCCTGTGTAAAACTACGAAACACTCCACCACTCCATTACATCCATGGGACTAGCCTACACAGCCATGGCAGAGAATACACATTGACTATTCTGGTCCAGTGGAGGGTCACATCTTCCTAGAGATTGCAGATGGACACTCTACATGACCATAAGTCATGATCATGAAATCCACAATAACAGAACAAACAGTTGCGAAGCTAGTCAATATATTCGCAAGTATTTGGTATAACGGAGCAGGTCATAAGTGACAACGGTACTCAGTTCTCTTTGAAGAAGTTCAAGGACGATATACAGCACATAAAAGTCAGCCCTGTACCATTCTGCAACAAATGGGTTGGCCAAACATTACCTTCAATCATTGAAACATTCCATCAAGGCACTGAAGGACCAAGGTATATTGGCAAGGAGAGTAAACAAATTCTTAATGTTTTATCGGAACACCACACATGCAACAACATAGAAGTAACCAGCAATGCTGCTGTTCAAAAGAGAACTGAGAACACAGTTTGATTTGTTGCTGCCACCGTATACTTCAGAGATTGTCAAACAACAATAACAAACGCAGATTGATAGGAGGAACGAAAACTCTAAAAAGTGAGTATTCAATAAAGGAGAGCGAATGCTAGCCAGGAGCTACACCACAAATGAGAAATGTGTGCCTGCTGTGATCCTAACAAAGACAGGTCCAATATCATACACGTACAGACGGATGATGAAATGAGTTTGGCGACGTCATGCTGACCAGTTACTAGCTTCATGAAGTGAAATTATGAAGACTTCTCAAGACAAATTTCCTGGGGGAAAGGCAATTATGATGCTATTCGGCAAGATTTAGGATGTATAGGATGGGGAAGGAAACTGCAGGGGATGGGTACAATCGAAATGTGGAGCTTTTTCAAGGAACAGCTACTGCGTGTTCTTGATAAGTATGTACCTGTCAGGCAGGGAGAAAGTTGTCGAGCAAGGGAACCGTGGTTTACTAAGGAAGTTGAAGCACTTGTCAAGAGGAAGAAGGCGGCTTATGTTAGGATGAGACATGAAGGCTCAGTTAGGGCACTTGAGAGTTACAAGTTAGCCAGGAAGGACCTAAAGGGAGAGTTAAGAAGAGCGAGGAGAGGACACGAAAAGTCGTTGGCGGATAGGATCAAGGAAAACCCTAAGGCTTTCTATAGGTATATCAGGAACAAAAGAATGACTAGATTAGGGCCAATCAAGGATAGTAGTGGAAAGTTGTGTGTGGAATCAGAGGAGATAGGGGAAGCGTTAAATGGATATTTTTCGTCAGTGTTTACACTGGAGAAAGACAATGTTGTCGAGGAGAACACTCAGGTTCAGTCGACCAGGCTAGATGGAATTGAGGTTCAAAAGGAGGAGGTGTTAGCAATTTTTGAAAATGTCAAAATAGATAAGTCCCCTGGGCCAGATGGGATTTATCCTAGGATTCTCTGGGAAGCCAGGGAGGAGATTGCAGAGCCTTTGTCCTTGATCTTTATGTCGTCTTTGTCGACAGGAATAGTGCCGGAAGACTGGAGGATAGCAAATGTTGTCCCCTTGTTCAAGAAGGGGAGTAGAGACAACCCTGGTAATTATAGACCTGTGAGCCTTACTTCGGTTGTGGGTAAAATGTTGGAAAAGGTTATAAGAGATAGGGTTTATAATCATCTTGAAAAGAACAAGTTGATTAGCGATAGTCAACAAGGTTTTGTGAAGGGTAGGTCATGCCTCACAAACCTTATTGAGTTTTTTGAGAAGGTGACCAAACAGGTGGATCAGAGTAAAACTGTTGATGTGGTGTATATGGATTTCAGTAAGGCGTTTGATAAGGTTCCCCACGGTAGGCTATTGCAGAAAATAAGGAAGTATGGAATTGAAGGTGATTTAGCGGTTTGGATCAGTAATTGGCTAGCTGAAAGAAGACAGAGGGTGGTGGTTGATGGCAAATGTTCATCCTGGAGTTCAGTTACTAGTGGTGTACCGCAAGGATCTGTTTTGGGGCCACTGCTGTTTGTCATTTTTATAAATGACCTGGAAGAGGGTGTAGAAGGATGGGTTAGTAAATTTGCAGATGACACTAAGGTCGGTGGAGTTGTGGATAGTGCTGAAGGATGTTATAGGATACAGAGGGACATAGATAAGCTGCAGAGCTGGGCTGAGAGGTGGCAGATGGAGTTTAATGCGGAAAAGTGTGAGGTGGTTCACTTTGGAAGGAGTAACAGGAATGCAGAGTACTGGGCTAATGGCAAGATTCTTGGTAGTGTAGATGAACAGAGAGATCTCGGCATCCAGGTACATAAATCCCTGAAAGTTGCCACCCAGGTTAATAGGGCTGTTAAGAAGGCATATGGTGTGCTAGCCTTTATAAGCAGGGGGATTGAGTTTCGGAACCACAAGGTCATGCTGCAGCTGTACATAACTCTGGTGCGGCCGCACCTGGAGTACTGCGTGCAGTTCTGGTCACCACATTATAGGAAGGATGTGGAAGCTTTGGAAAGGGTTCAGAGGAGATTTACTAGGATGTTGCCTGGTATGGAGGGAAGGTCTTACGAGGAAAGGCTCAGGGAATTGAGGTTGTTTTCGTTAGAGAGGAGAAGGCTGAGAGGTGACTTAATAGAGACATATAAGATGGTCAGAGGGTTAGATAGGGTGGACAGTGAGAGTATTTTTCCTCGGATGGTGATGACCAACACGAGGGGACATAGCTTTAAATTGAGGGGTGATAGATATAGGACAGATATCAGAGGCAGTTTCTTTACTCAGAGAGTAGTCGGGGTGTGGAACGCCCTGCCTGCAACAGTAGTAGACTCGCCAACTTTAAGGGCATTTAAGTGGTCACTGGATAGACATATGGATGAAAATGGAATAGTGTAGGTCAGATAGGCTTCAGATGGTTTCACAGGTCGGCGCAACATCGAGGGCCGAAGGGCCCGTACTGCGCTGTAGTGTTCTATGTTCTATGTTCTATGAACAGAGGCCAAATGCAGAGACAAGTTCAAACCCTGTTTCTGAGGACTTTCCAATACCTATAGTGACAGACACTGGAATAACTTCCAAGGAAGTACCACCTACTGAAGAAAAAGAGACACATCCGAGGTCTTGAGTAGCCAGGTCCAGAACATCAAATCCAACCTAAAAGGAATAGATGTCTACCTGGCAAACTGTCTTACTGAGTTGTATGTCTGTATAGAGATAATGCATAAGTGGTTCTGTTGCAGAAATGTTCAGCAGTTGTCATTGTACTAAGGAAGTAAAGGGGGAGCGGTGTTATCTACAAGAGAAAGAAATCCCTGCTGGTGAAGCATCACGTAATCTGTAGTGACGTCAGCAGAGAGTGTTTGTGCAGGGTTCAGTTCTCCATCTTCGATTGAATGAGAAACATCTCCTAATAGACCTCTCATCGTGTTAGTAAGTGTGTGGCACTTGCATAAGTTTTCTCTTTATGGCAAACTTAAAGGCATAATCATATTATTATCTCTGCAGTTAATAAATAAAATGATTTTTCTCATGAAAATGAAATATGATTTTTTTCCAAAAAGTGTAATCTGAAAGGGTTAGCAGTTTCAAACAGTTTATCAAGTATTGACTGCTTAAAAACTCTGGTTAGAAATTGAAATATAAACTTGAAGTTGTGATAAGTAATAAAATTATTTAAATCAAATAATATTAGTGACCCACTTGCTTTAAAATTGACTCAACATAACATAGAGTACACAATGGCAAAAAGCTTTCCTACTGTTTTGGTAGGCTCTCACTGTGACACCAGTTGTCTGCCTTTTTTGCTGGCATTTAGACTGGAGCTAACTTATATAAAACATTGGCTTGGCCCCAAGATTTTCAGGGTAGTCTTGCAGGGGCTGATCCTCCATCTGTCCTGCACAATGTTATTAGAAAAGGGAAATGGTATCAGCATTCACTTTTCTTGAACTTTCTTCAGGTTTTGTTTATCCAGGAGCAGGTAGTCCAGAAGAGAGCAGGTTTGCTAGAGGATTGGGGCAGCACGGTGGCGCAGTAGTTAGTATTGCTGCCTCACGGCGCTGAGGACCCGGGTTCGAATTCCAGCTCTGGGTCACTGTCCGTGAGGTGTTTGCAAATTCTCCCCGTGTCTGCGTGGGTTTCGCCCCCACAACCCAAAGATGTGCAGGGTAGGGGGATTGGCCATGCTATATTGATCCTTAATTGGAAAAAATAATTGGGTATTCTAAATTTTTTTTTTAAAGGTTTGCTAGAGGACAAAATAGTGGCAGGGGAGCGTACCAGCATTGTGTAACCCGGCATTTCATTCAGCTAAAAATGCTGTTGAGCAGCCCCATTGCAAGGTTGAGATGGGAGGGCTCTCCCTCCAACCATAGACCTTCTGGTTTCTTCCATGAGGTGTGGGCACCCTAGATGTATGTATTATACATTGGTGCCATATCAGATGGCTCACATTGAGCCTGTGAAGGCAGAGGTCTAAATTGGGCACATCTCTGTATTTACTACATATTCAAATCAAATTATTGCTATTACAATGACAAAAGCATTACTAGTTTTATAAACATGGACCCATTTGGCTGCCTGCCTGGATATTCAGCAGGAAGCTGGGTAGCGTTCAATGTCAGCACATGGTATAGAAACCTGCTCTTCTCAAAGGCAGTCTGTCCCTCTTAATAGGCAGCTACACTGAATCAGGGAGGCTGCTGTTAAATGCTATTGAAATTCTGAAGAACAATTGAGCGCCAGGACAGAGAGAGGTCTCACAGGTTCACTGATGAGGTGCTGGAGGCTTTAGTCATGGAGGTGACTTGTTTCTCTGAGGGTCCAGGAGGCCCTCAAGTACTACCCTCAGAAGAGATTAGGATCAGGAGACCAAGAAAGTGAATTTCTGGTGTCTGGCCGTGGGGACCAGGCAACCATGCCATAAAATGACCTCAGTGCATGGTAAAGGTCAGTAAAATGCATTGTTACATGATGGGCTCTTATTTTCACGTGAGAGGTAGGTAACACGAGTCAGGAATTTTCCTGGCTTGGTGGGCCCAGCTTGGGAAAAAGTGGCAGGCTGCATATTTTTGTTCAGAAGCAGATAAAGGTTGATGGGGTCTTTCACCCCTGAAAACAGCTCGGAGGTGGCCATAGGGGCTGTTGAATGCTGAGGAGGGTTGCTGAAAGGCCAGCCTTAGTTCTCTGGGACTTTGGCCTAGTTGTCATCCTAAACCCCTCATGTCCCCTCACTACCCCCTTACTCCATCCATGCTAACTCATGCCAACCTATGCCCCCACTCACCCTCAGTGGCTCCTCATTTCCTCCATACCAACTAATCACTTCACCTAGTATACATTCTTGTATAGAACCAATGGCATATGGAAAAGCTTAAGAAAACACCCACTTATGACTGCTGTTATGACAACCCTAAAAGTGTCAGTCAAGCAAACCTTTAAAGTATCAATAGAGAATTTGAGAACCTACACTTCCATGAGTTCATTGAAACAGCTGCACATAAGAGTCAACATTACTTGACTGCCAGCATTTTCTTAGATTTATTTTGTCAATGGTCAACATTTATTCACACAAGATGAAGAGGTGTCAAATGCTTATAGCTATTGTTATGGATTCCTTAATTGTCTGGTTGATTGACATTTTAAGGGGTTGACCACGGACTCTACTATATTCTTCCATAATAGCATAATAGGTTTCCTTACTTTTACTCTATCCTTGCCTGCCACTTATCCACAGCTTTGGTAGAAGTTGACAAATATTTTGTACCACCACTCGACTTTACAAAGATTAAATCATAATTTACTCCAATATGGGATCTTATGCTAAATATTCAAACAAACGTACATTGCAAAATGATGCGCTGTCAACGTAATGCAACACTGAACTGGAAGCTCACCTCTCCTGATATGGGTTTACAGAGAATGTAAAATCAAGGTGTAATGTGCTATTTGCTCATCATAGCTTTGATGATGAATGAAGAACCTTTGTACCCTTGCATATGATAGTTACATACATAAATTAATCAGTATGGGTATCACACTGTTACTTCATCAGTGAATACAAAAACCTGCCACAAGCTGTTACAGAACAGAAATGAGTGAGGTGCATCCATTTTACCTTTACAACAAATAGGCATGGAAATAATAATAATAATAATAATAACTACTTATTGTCACAAGTCGGCTTCAATGAAGTTACTGTGAAAAGCCCCTAGTCGCCACATTCTGGTGCCTGTTCAGGGAGGCCAGTGTAGGAATTGAACCCGTGCTGCTGGCATTGTTCTGTATTACAAGCCAGCTGTTTAGCCCACTGTGCTAAACCAGCCCCTTTATCATAAGGAAGAGGAGTTAATGTAGAAAATTCAACAATAATCATATTGAATTACAGAGCAGGCTTGAGGGGCTGGATGCCTTACTTCTGTTCCTATATCTGGATCGGATTGGATTGATTTATTGTCCTGTGTACCAAGGTACAGTGAAAAGTACTGTTGTGCATGCAGCTAAAACAGCTCATTCTGTACATGAAAAAATACATAATAGGGCGAACATAAAATACACAATGTAAATACATAGACAGAGGCATCGGGTGAAGCATACAGGGGTGTAGTACTATTCAGCAGAAAAGATGTGTGAAGCGATCAGATCAGTCCATAAGAGGGTCCTTTCGGAGTCTGATAACAGGGGGGAAGAAGCGGTTTTTGAGTCTGTTCATGCATGTTCTCAGACTTTTGCACCTCCTGCGCAATGGAAGAAGTTGGAAGAGTGAGTAAGTCGGGTTGGAGGGGTCTTTGATTATGCTGTCCACTTTCCCAAGCCAGTGGGAGGTGCAGACAGAGTCAATGGATGGGAGGTGGGTTTGTGTGATGGACTGGGCGGTGTTTACGACTCTTTGTAGTTTCTTACGGTCTTGGGCTGAGCAGTTGCCATACCCGGCTGTGATGCAGCCAGATAGGTTGCTTTGTATAGTGCACCTGTAAACGTTGGTAAGAGTCAATATGGACATGCTGAATTTCCTTAGTTTCCTGAGGAAGTATAGGTGCTGTTATGCTCTCTTGGTCATAGCGTTGAAGTGGGTGGACAAGGACAAATTTTTGGTGATGTGTACCCCTAGGAATTTGAAGCTGTCAACCATCTCCACCTTGGCCCATTGATGCAGACAAGGGTGTATACAATGCTGTGCTTCCTGAAGTCAATGATCAGCTCTTTACTTTTGCTGGCATTGAGGGAGAGATTGTTGTCGTTACACCACTCCACTAGGTTATCTATCTCCCTCCTGTACTCTGACTCATCGTTGTTCGAGATCCTACCCACTACGGCCGTGTCATCAGCAAATTTGCAGATGGAGTAGGAGCCAATTTTGCCATGCAAATCTTGTGAAACATGCACAGTATTTAGCATTTGACATTATATTAATGTACATAATAGAGAACAATTAAAAAATGTATGAAAGTACACAAGCTATATATAAATCTCACAGCCGGCTTGATTCAGTCGGTAGCACTCACACCAATCAGGAGGCTGTAGGTTCAAGCCTCAGAAAAAGATCGGAGTACATAATGTAGTTTGATGTGAGTGAAGAACTGAGGGTGTGCTGCACAGTTGTAGGTGCCTTCTTTCAGATGAGATTTTAGCCTTGGGTCTTAAGGCTGCCGAATCAGGTGGAGGGGGAAGGGACCAGAGCAGGAGACAGGGACTAAGACACAAAATCTGGCACTGTTTTACACCAACATGGTGACACTTCTCTCCTTCTTTCAGTGTCAGTCTCCTCCTCTACGGGGCCGGTTTGGCTCAGTTGGCTGGACACTTGTTTGTGATGCAGAGCGAGTCCAACAGCACGGGGTTCAATTTCCACACCAGCTGAGGTTATTCATAGAATTTCCAGTGCAAAAGAGGCCATTCGGCCCATTGAATCCACACTGGCACACCAAAAGAGCAGCCTACTTAAGCCCACCCCTCCACCCCATCCCCGCAACCCAATAACCCCACCCAACCTCTTGGACACTAAAGGACAATATATCATGGCCAATCCATCTTTGGACTGTGGGAGGAAACCGGAGCATCTGGAAAAAAACCCACACAGACACGGGGAGAAAGTGCAAACTCCACTCAGACAGTTACCCGAGGCCGGAATTGAACCCGGGTCCCTGGAGCTGTGAGGCAGCACTGCTAACCACTGTGCCACCATGCCACCCCGAGAAGGCCCCCTTCTCAACCTTACCCCTTACCCAAGGTGTAGTGATCCTCAGGTTAAATCACCACCAGTCAGCTCTCCTCCTCAAAAGGGGACAGCAGGTTATGGACCATGGCAACTTTACATTTTTGCTTGTCTCTTGCAAGCGTCCCTCCTTGCTGTGTCAATGTAAGGAGGTGACCACATTGGGCTGGCATGGTCTAGATTTAGATGTGGATTTGTCACATGTACCGAGGTACAGTGAAAAGTATTGTTTTACATACAGACAAGGCAGATCATTCCATGCATGATGTTATGGGCCAGGTTTGGAGAACCCCAAAGTGTATCATGGCGTTCACCGGACCCACAACTTATAGTAGATCGTGGTAATGGGGAGCACACGGGCCTACTGTACAGGTATGGTGCACCAGAGATCCATAGTACTTTTAAATTAAAACAATGCTTATTTATGAAACCAGTTAACACTTCTATCTATTCCCTTCATTATTTTATATATTTCTATAAGATCCCCCCCCCCCCCCCCCCCCCCCCCCCCATCCTTCTAAATTCCAATGAGTACAGTCCCAGTCTACTCAAACTCTCCTTGTAATCCAACCCCTTCAGCTCTGGGATTAACCTTGTGAATCTCCTCTGCACACCCTCCAGCGCCAGTACGTCCTTTCTCAGGTAAGGAGACCAAAACTGAACACAATACTCCAGGTGTGGCCTCACTAACACCTAATACAATTGCAGCATAACCTCCCTAGTCTTAAACTTCATCCCTCTAGCAACGAAGGACAAAATTCCATTTGCCTTCTTAATCACCTGTTGCACCTGTAAACCAACTTTTTGCGACTCATGCACTAGCACGCCCAGGTCTCTCTGCACAGCAGCATGTTTAATATTTTATCATTTAAATAATAATCCCTTTTGCTGTTATTCCTACCAAAATGGATAACTTCACATTTTTCAACATTGTATTCCATCTGTCAGACCCTATCCCATTCACTTATCCTATCCAAATCCCTCTGCAGACTTCCGGTATCCTCTGCACTTTTTGCTTTACCACTCACCTTAGTGTCGTCTGCAAACTTGGACACATTGCCCTTGGTCCCCAACTCCAAATAATCTATGTAAATTGTGAACAATTGTGGGTCCAACACTGATCCCTGATGGGCACCACTAGTTACTGATTGCCAACCAAAGAAACACTCATTAATCCCCACTCTTTGCTTTCTATTAATTAACCAATCCTCTATCCATGCTACTACTTTACCCTTAATGCCATGCATCTTTATCGTATGCAGCAATCTTTTGTGTGGCACCTTGTCAAAGGCTTTCTGGAAATCCAGATATACCATATCCATTGGCTCCCCGTTATCTACCACACTGGTAATGTCCTCAAAAAATTCCACAAAATTAGTTAGGCACGACCTGCCCTTTATGAACCCATGCTGCATCTGCCCAATGGGACAATTTCCATCCAGATGCCTCGCTATTTCTTCCTTGATGATAGATTCCAGCATCTTCCTGACTCCTGAAGTTAAGCTAACTGGCCTATAATTACCCGCTTTCTGCGTACCTCCTTTTTTAAACAGTGGTGTCACTAATTTCTAATCCGCCAGGACCACACCAGAGTCTAGTGAATTTTGGTAAATCATCACTAGTGCATCTGCAATTTCCCTAGCCATTCTGGGGTGCATTCTTTCAGGGCTAGGAAACCTGTCTATCTTTAGCCCTATTAGCTTGCCCATCACTACCTCCTTAGTGATAACAATCATCTCAAGGTCCTCACCTGTCATAGCCTCATTTCCATCAGTCACTGGCATGTTATTTGTGTCTTCCACTGTGAAGACCGACCCAAAGAAACCAGTTTAGTTCCTCAGCCGTGTCCTCATCTCCCATTATTAAATCTCCCTTCTCATCCTCTAAAGGACCAATATTTACCTCAGCCACTCTTTTTTGTTTTATATATTTGTAGAAACCTTTACTATCTGTTTTTATATTCTGAGTAAGTTTACTCTCATAATCTATCTTTCTCTTCTTTATAGCTTTTTTAGTAGCTTTCTGTTGCCCCCTAAATATTTCCCAGTCCTCCAGTCTCCCACTAATCTTTGCCACTTTGTATGCTTTTTCCTTCAATTTGATACTCTCCCTTATTTCCTTAGATATCCACGGTCAAATTTACCTTTCTACCGCCCTTCCTTTTTGTTGGTATAAACCTTTGCTGAGCACTGTGAAAAATCGCTTGGAAGGTTCTCCACTGTTCCTCAACTGCTTCACCATAAAGTCTTTGCTCCCAGTCTACCTTAGCTCTTCTCTCATCCCATTGTAATATCCTTTGTTTAAGCAGAAAACACTAGTGTTTGATTTTACCTTTTCACCCTCCATCTGTATTTGATTGTGACCACCATATTGTGATCGCTCCTTCCTAACTATGAGATCGGTAATCAATCCTGTCTCATTACACAGGACCAGATCGAGGACTGCTTGTTCCCTCGTAGGTTCCATTACATACTGTTCGAGGAAACTATCGCGGATACATTCTATAAACTCCTCCTCAAGGCTGCCTTGACCGACCTGGTTAAACCAATTGACATGTAGATTAAAATCCCCCATGATAACTGCTGTACCATTTCTACATGCATCCGTTATTTCTTTGTTTATTGCCTGCCCCACCATAATGTTACTATTTGGTAGCCTCTCGACTACTCCTATCAGTGACTTTTTTGCCTTACTATTCCTGATTTCCCCCCAAATGGATTCAACCTTATCCTCCATAGCACCGATGTCATCCCTTACTATTGCCCGGATGTCATCCTTGAATAACAGAGCTACACCACCTCGCTTACCATCCACTCTGTCCTTCCGAATAGTTTGATACCCTTGGATATTTAATTCCCAGTCGTGACCATCCTTTAACCATGTTTCAGTGATGGCCACTAAATCAGAGTCATTCATGATGATTTGTGCCATCAACTCATTTACCTTATTCCGAATACTACGAGCATTCAGGTAAAGTACACTTATGTTGGCTTTTATACCTCTGTTTTGAATCTTAACACCTTGATCTGTAACCTCTCCTAAGTTATTTTTCCTCTTAACTTTTCTCCTAATTTTCCTTGTCGTTGAAACCATATCTTCACATAACAACCTGCCACGTCACTTTCAATTTATGTTTTTACTTCCCGTTTTATTGCTTTTAGTATTACTGGACCTATTCACTGAGCTCCCCTCAGTCACTGTACCTTGTACTGTCGCCCTTTTTAATTTTTGACTGTGGCTGCTCTGCCTTACATTTTCCCCCTTACTGCCTTTTGTTTCTGTCCCTGTTTTACTACCTTCCAACTTCCTGCATTGGTTCCCATCCCCCTGCCACATTAGTTTAAACACTCCCCAACCACTCTAGAAAATAGCCCCCCCAGGACATCAATTCCAGTCCTGCCCAGGTGTAACCCATCCAGTTTGTACAGGTCCCACCTCCCCCAGAACCGGTCCCATCCGATGCCAGTGCTTAAATAGTTACATTGTATATCTTGTGTTGCCCTATTATGTATTTTCTTTTATTCCCTTTTCTTCCCATGTACTTATTGATCTGTTGAGCTGCTCGCAGAAAAATACTATTCACTGTACCTCGGTACACGTGACAATGAACAAATCCAATCCAATCCAATGCCCCAGGAATCTGAAACCCTCCCCCTGACACCATCCCTTCAGCCACATATTCATCCTATATATCCTGTCATTTGTACTCTGACTAGCATGTGGCACCGGTACATCACTACCTTTGAGGTTCGATTTCTTAACTTCCTTCCTAGCTCCCTGTATTCTGCTTTTAGAACCTCATCCCTTTTTTTTTTTTACCTATGTCGTTTGTACCGATGTTTACCACAACCACTGGCTGTTAACCCTCCCCCTCCAGCATGTCCTGTACCCGCTCCGAGACATCCTTGACCCTCACACCATCCTGGAGTCTCATTTGCGGCCACAGAAACACCTGTCTATTTGCCTTACAATTGAATCCTCTATTATTATTGCACTGTCACACTTATCACCCCTCCCCTCTGCAGCAGAATGAACCGTGGTGCCACGAGTTTGGTGTTGCTGTTTCCCCCTGAGAGGCCATTCCCCTCAATAGTATCCAAAGTGGTATATCTGTTCTGCAGGGGAATGGCCACAGGAGATTCCTGCACTACCTGCCTCACTTCTTGCTCTGTCTGGTGGTCACCCATTCCCTTCCTGCCTGCAGAGTCTCAGCCTGCGGTGTGACCACCTCTCTATACGTGCTATCCACGATGCTCTCCGACTCGATGCTCCACAGTGTCTCCAGCCGCCGCTCCAGCTCTGAAACTCGAGCTTCCAGGAGGTGCAACTGGAGACACTTCCTGCACACTTGCTGACCCTGGGGACTGGAACTGACCCCAGCCTGCCACATGGTGCAAGAGGAGCAGACCACGCCTTGGAGCTGTCCTGCCATGAATTATTCCTTTAAATTAATTTTTTTTAAATTAAATTTAAAATATTGTTAGTGATGTGTACACCTCGGAATTTGAAGCTGTCAACATCTCCACCTCGGCACCATCGATGCAGAGAGGGAAGTGTACGACACTTTGTTTCCTGAAATCGATGACCAGCTCCTTTGTTTTGCTGACATTGAGGGAGAGATTGTTGTTATTGCACCATGGTGCTAGGTACTGTATCTCCCTCCTGTACTCTGACTCATCGTTGTTGGAGATCGAACCACTATCGTCATGTCATCAGCAAACTTGTAGACGGAGTTGGAGCTAAGTTTTGCCACACAGTCGTGTGTGCAGTAGAGAACTAAGTACGCAGCCTTGCGGGGTCTCGTTATAGAGGATTATCGTGGAGGAGGTGTTGTTTATCCTTACTGATTGTGGTCTATGGGTCAAGAAGTTGACGCTCCAGTTGATGAACCAAGTTCTAGGTTTTGGAGTTTAACAGGTCATTAAGGTAGTTAACAGGTCATTAAGGAGAGTGTAGGCTGTAGCCAAAATAGAGTTTGAGAATAATGGATGGAGAATCCTACTGGAGAAGAAAGGATGAAGATGGTTCCAAGTTCATCATGAAGCAAGCAATGCAGACATGAGCTTCAAATTGGCAGAAGCATGGATGCTGGTGACAAATACGAATAAATATTTAGAGCTGTTCAATGTCCGAACTAACTGCTTGTCTGAAAATACTAAGCGATTGGAAGCCTAAAGATTTTAATAAAGCCATATTATACAAAAACACACAGATAGATAAAGAGGCTTATTTTAATTTCAATCCTTTACTTAAAACGCAGAGGAAAATATACACCCAATCTTGGTCTTGTGTTCAGGCAATAGGATTAATCAATGTCGAAATGTATGGTGTTCCTTTTCCATATTCTGATTTAACCTTTTGAGAACAATTTTCCCTTACCTTTAATATTATAGTTTGCATTGCTTCTCTTTGTCTTTTTTTCCACAACTTAATTTCTTTCTTTTCTTTCTACTATACATTTTTCTCCTTCTTTTCTTTGACTCAATCCCTTGTCGTTCAATGTTTTTTTCTGCCTACCATCTGGTATGGTTCTCCCCTTTGCTTCCCTCTCCAAACAGCCACACCACCCTCCACTTGCTTTTGATCCTTATGTCATCTTCCTCTGCATTTGTTTCCATTAATAAGAAGAGTCTGAAATGATTGTAAAGGAATTAAACTCCATTGCTGCCTCTGAACTAAAATGGTTTGATCGTGTACAGGGCTGAATTCTCCACCTCATAGTGGGGATGATTGCTGTGATGCCACTATTACGGTGGCATCCTTGGAGATCTCCTCTGAGGTGGTGTCATGGGAGACTGGGGAGGATGCCACCCGGGACAAGCCGGCGCTGTCGGCTGGGGAACCTGCGGGAGAATGGGCATGTGGTCAATGGTCAATGGGAGGGATGGGTCAGTCAGTAAGGCAATCAGTACTCACATTTGACATGTCCTCACCTCTGCCAGCACCATCCTCGACCACACCAGTCACCTCTAGGACACGCTCCTCGAAGGTGGTGTGAATTCTGATGTCTGGCAAACCTTCTCCAGTCTTGGCACCCTCCCGGTGATTGTGGGAGAGCTTTTCCTGAGGTGACACAGAGGGCATTGTTAGCCACACGCGTGGTCCACAGTGGTGGGGTTGGGGTGGGGGTGGGGGGTGGGGAGTATGAAGGAGGGGTTGGGGGGGTTGAAGGGGGATGCAGGTTGGAGGGAGGGTTGGGGGCGTATGGAGAGGTGGGGGGTGGATTCTCCTGTGTGGGTAGAAAGGTCTATGGGGTGGGGTGGGGGGGGGGGAGGGGAGGGTGGAGGGATGGGGGATTGTTGTCAACTCACTTGTGCTGCCCGGTGTAGGTCATTGACCTTCTTCGTGTACTGGAGGCCAGTCCTCCTGGTCGCACTCCCCGAGCTCACCGCCGCCGCTGCCACCTCATCCCAGACATCAGTTGTTGCCCTCTGGCTGACCCTCTGGGATCCTCGGGGGAGCAGGACATCCCTCCTGGCCTCTATAGCATTGAATAGTCTCCCCAGGTCAGCACCCCGAATCGTGGTGCTGGTCTCTTGGGTGCCATTATTGCGAGCTGGCTGGGGTTTGCTGAACAAGTGCAGTTTACGTGCTGCTGACCTTGTTAGCGGGGGGCTGGCGAGCACGGTGCCGGCGAGTTAGCTGGCCAACCTTCATTTACAGCGAGAAGTCCGTGTGGTCTTCTTCAGTGGACCAATTAAGGTTGAATACCTTTGCTGGCCTCGCTGGCTCAAGCGCCGGGAAGCTTGCGACAATTTCCGCTCGCTACAACACTTAGAAACCTTTATGGAGAATCCCACATTTGTCTCCCAAATGGTGACTTTTACCCATAGATTTACTCAAAGCTTCAGAATGCCTTCTGTGCAGGTTGAAAATTTAATAGGAGAGCATTGTGTGCTTGCATGGGAAAGGGCTATGTACATTGCAAAGAGTGAATAAACCAGATGGCTTGTCTCACTGACACAATGTAAAGTATGCTCACTCAGACGCTAACAGAATTCTGTCAAGTTACTCTTACAGTCACTTGTTTTTTTTGTTGCAGTTATTACTTATACTTTCCAGAAGTTAAAGACCACAATTACAACCAGAATACATTACAACCAGATCTTCTGGGGCAAACCCAAACCATCCTCGGTTCCATTCTTGATTACAATTTGCACACATCAAAGTTCATGGCAGCTCTGGCAAACACCTCATAAATGTGCAGCACAGAACTGTAGACATGAGCAATGCTTAACATATTCTTCTTAAAAGAGAAAAGCCCAATTGCAGATTGCTGAAACTAATATTTTGTATTTGTAGCTCCTGGATAGAATTATAATAAATATATGATGCTATATTGATGTGTGGGGCATTTTTGAACAAGCAAATATTGCACTTTTCTAATTCAAATTTCCACTTCCTCCACCACCGACAAATAGTGGCAGCCACGTGTACCATCTACAAGATGCACTGTAGTAACTCGCCAAAGTTCCTCAGTCAGCACCTTCCAAACTCACAACCGCTACCATCCAGAAGGACAAGAGCAGCAGATACCTGGGAACCCCATCACCTGGAGGTTCCCTCCAAGTCATTCACCACCAGACTTGGAAATGTATCACTGTTCCTTCACTGTCGCTGGGTCAAAATCCTGGAACTCCCTCCCTAACAGCATTGTTGGTGTACCTACACCTCTAGAACTGCAGATGTTCAAGAAGGCAGTTCACAACCACCTGTTCAAGAGCAACTAGGGATGGGCTAAATAAATACTTTCCTAACCAGCGACGCCCACATCCCATAAATGATTATTTTTTTTTAAAAATCACATTTTGGGTGTCCTGAAATATTTCTCCGCACGCAAGATCTAAATTTTCAAACCTACAAAGCTAAACCATCTGCATTTCCTTCCACTGAAATAATAGAGGTGTTTGAGAGCAAACATATCACTTCTTCCTAGCAGCAAACCCTCTGTGTGTGTGTGTGCAATTAGCACAGAGGGAAAGTAAAACACACCGCAAAGCAAGTCCAGAAATGTCATCCGCAAAGTGCTTGTGGATTATTTAACAAATCATGCATTGGCCATCAGATCTGTTTAGGCATTAGCAGCAGATCTAACCAAAGCACTACAAGTTTAAAGAGCAGAGGCTGACTTTGCAAAGGCAGCACTTAAGTTACAATGAATTATAAATCAGCAAAGAAGTAAACCATGCAAGATTTAAAAACAAACAGAAATGTGCCAAATGCAGTCTCCTGCTCACAAACCTATCAGGCAATGCACCAAACGTCTGGCCTGACTGTAAGGCTATGTAACAGGAGATGATGAGGAGACAACAAATGGGAATGAAAAACCTCAATACAAAAGGTCTGCAATATCACCATATCCAGTGTCTTTAATTTCATTTCAAAGAAGTTAATTAAATCACATCTGATTCCCAATTGCCTTGTCCATGTCTGTCCCCGACAGAACAAAGGGACATTAAAATCTGGAGCCTGGGAGGTGGGGAGACCTTTAAGCATGCTGCATAGTTTTGATTTTCAGTATCCAAAGAGACAGGTATTCTGCACTAAACCCTTGACTGCTACGGGCTGAGGCGACACAAACTCAAATTGAGAAATGAAATATTCCCCCCTTAGTAGACAGATCTAAGGAATGATTCAAAACATATCTGCCTCAACATTGATTTGCTGTCAATTGTGTTCCTCCTATCCATTTGTAACATCTTGATCATACAAGCAGTAATGTAATCTGTTGCTGGGTGTAACCAATGTAACTCTTTCTAAAAGGCTAACTGTATTACAGATGAAGGGAGGAACAAGCACTATCCTATCAGGTCACACAAGCAGCAGCCTCCAGTCTTCTGACAAAGCTTGACCCTTCCCTGGGAGACAGGAGAGGTCAAGACCCCTGCAGCTAGTCGCTTGGTAAAACACTAACATAGAGCGACGAGTGGATATTGAAAACATATTCTCAAGGCTCTGGTTGTAAAAATATGAGATGAACATGATCCATTTAGTCAGAATACTTTGACCTTTTTTTCCCCCCCTTAAACTGTTCAGATAAATATGGAATCTCCTCAACAATAAAGCAGGAAGAAAACCATGATAGCCATGTATCAATGGACACTAAATTTTATACACAGAAATAGACAAAGATAATATGAATACCTCTTCCAGAACAGAATCCATTCTGTAATTCAGCCCGATGCATATATTGAAGAAATCATTGTTGTCTTTTTAAAAAAATTTGTTCTTATCTGTATGGATTGAAATGTTAAAACCAGAACTATTTTGATTTCCCAGTGTTTTGCCACATTTACTGTCAATAAGTACTTCTGCCATCTATTTACTGTTTTATTTGCTCTCCATTTCAGCATCTATAATGCAAGGATTTTTGTGTTTTCTTGAAGGCATTGTCAAAAGGCATGTGGCACAAGTTTAACACGAGCAGCCTGACAACAACCCAATAGGTGGGCAGTTAAAATCTGCCAGGTAACTCACCCGATCTTGAGTGGATCTCAGTCTCCATTTGTAGCCATCTCTTCTGATCAGGTAACAAAAACAGCCACCTGAACTATGGTGGGGTCCTTCTTTAGATTGCAGATCAGGTTCTGATGATGTCAGTGGACCCCAGCTGCCATTTTAAATCTGGGCTCTATGGGGAAAACCATAGTGGCTTTTCAGCAGAGACAGAGGTAAAAGATCCAAGATCAAATAAGCCATTAAAGAAAAGTATTTGATTTATTGTTTGTGTGGGGGCAGGATGAGCAGGCGAGCTCCTATTTGAGCTGACAAAGAATATTTAGTTCTCCCTCCTTGGGCTCTCCCCTGCTCCCAGAAGGCTCACCAAAATCTGAACCTTCTTTGGGCAGGATCCAAATCCTAAATTAAAATCAAGGCTACAGTGTTTAAAGATAAATGAGAACAATTCTCTCTTCACAGCTCTTGAAAGCTTTATACCTAATATCCCAATGAAAATGGCAGTACAGACATGAATCCATAGATGTAACACTGGATGATACCCCAGTTAGCTTCCATTAAGGCAGATAACAATCGGAACAATGTTGTGAAAGCTCACCCTAAGTATTTAAATCTCCAGCACAAAAAGAAGAGATCAAACTATGAGATTTCGACCATGACACATCCTTAATCACTGCTAGAAATTTTTTTAAAGGACCTGAAAGCAAAATATAGACTCGATTTAAAAGTGCTGGTGAAGACAAGATTAACACCTCATGCTGTCGGTACTGAACAATTGTGAATTACAAGCAGAGTGACATCTTCAATTTAAAATCTGTATTGGTCGTCACAGGTGGAGGAAGTGTCAAACCTGCTCTTCTGTAGCTTTTCTGCGACAGAAGCGCACAAAGTATATTTATGTTTTGCGAATGTTTCTGAAAGGTGATTGGAACTTGTCATTGTACCTTCTTGCCCACCATTGGCAATCATGCCATTTTCTGCCATTAGACATGGGGGGGGGGGGGGGGGCGGGAATCTTCCCTTCTGGAGTCTAGGTTCGGTGGTGGGAGTAGAAGTGACTGATTTCCGCTGCTGGGGAGGGGAAGAGGTTGACTTCACTCAAACCCATGCTGTTCAGATGATTATATATACAACCACAATGAGCATGGTGAATTTCACAGTGGAGACAGTCAGGTGGTTTCTGTCCCTGTTGTTACCTTGTGGAGTCAAAGGTCCTGACACCGATTTGCCAATTGCAAGCCAAGAGCTCTATACTCTCCAGATCGTAGTCAGTGTGTGCCGGAGAAGACGGCGTGCCGCCTCACAGTTTAGTAGTCTCCCTGCAGACATTTCTTCAGGGTGTCCAGGAAAGGTAGAAGGGGCTACTTCCCAAGGGCGGCAGCAGGCAGCCCTCCACTGACCATGGCAGTTTGGGCGGTGGTCGAAGCAAAGCCTGTGGGGTCCATATGAAAGGATGAATGATCTGCCAGGGTAATCGGCACTGTCTCCTCACTGCAAAGTGACACTCATAAGTGCATCAGGCAATGTCAGTATGAAGGTTCACAGGGGTGATGGACAGGACTTTGGGTTGCAGGATTCAGCAGCAGATGGGCTATGTACATTGAGTGTGTGCCAGCCACTTCATGCTCTTAATGCACAATCATTTGCAGGACATCCTGCTTATTAATCACTTACTGTGAGAGCTCAGGAGATGCCAGAGACATGCATACTCCCAAACTGCTCATGTACTCATTAGGATGACAAAAAAATACTTGTGTCTGCAAGACAGGAACACACACAACAAGAGGGAGTTGTTCAAGACCGGTGGGGAACTGCCAAACATCTGGATCCTCATTACATTCAAGGAGTCTGCAGAACTAGCTGGGGAGGACTCAAAACATGCCTGTGCTGAGGGAGAGATATGACTTCTCAAGTGCTGCTCCCAGTCTGCAGTTGTCATTTGTGCCCAAAGAGTAAAACATTGCTTTAATAAGGGAGCCTGCTTGGGCATCCACTAAATCTTTCTTCACTCCATTCTAGGTAGAAAAGGGAGAGGCCAATAAGGAAGGCCAGTCACCAAAACTTTCCCAATCATCAAAACTTTCCCAATCCCACCTTTGAGGATGCCTCAGAGGAATGCACCATCACCATGTTCACCTGCACCTTCCACCAGTGCTCAGCTTCATTCTCAGGGCCTCCCTCCCATCCCAGGATCTGAAACATGAAGCCCGCCTCTTGCACACACTCCTTTCCTCCACATCCCTCGCACACAGTGGGGACGATTCTCCAGAAAGATTTCTAAGTCTGGTAGCGAACAGGAACTGCCGCAAGCTTACGGTGCTCGGCCCAGCGAGGCCGTCAACACTATTCTACATTAATCGGTCCACTTAACGAGGCCCCACGGGCTTCTCGCTGCAAATGAAGGCTCACCAACCAATTCGCCGGCGCCGTGCTCGCCAGCTCCCCGCTTACAAGGTTGAGCAGCACTTAAACTGCACTTGCTCAGCCAACCCCAGCCAGCTTGCAACAATGGCACCCACCCAAGTCCCAAGTTTCGGGGATATCAATCTGAGGAGGCTCCGAGACACAGTGGAGGCCAAGAGAGATGTCCTGTACCCCTGAGGGTCCCGGAGGGTCAGCCACAAGGCAGCCAGAGCTGTCTAGAAGGAGGTGGCAGCAGCTGTGAGCTCTGGGGGTGTGACCAGGAGGACTGGCGTTCAGTGCAGGAAGAAGATCAATGACCTACACCAGGCAGCATGAGTGAGTAGATACTACCCACCCCTCAGATCTGTCAAATGTGAGTTGTTATTGCCCGCCCGTTCCCTACCCCTGACCATATGTCCATTCTCCGCAGGACCTCCAGCCCATGGCGATGGCCCATCCCGTGTGACACCCTCTCCGGCCTCCCACGAGACCACCTCAGAGGAGAACTTCAAGGGAGACACATTCATAGCATCACAGCTGTCACCCCCACCCTCCACCAAGCACAGATATGCACACCTTGGTGGGAAATGCTTGTGGTCAGGTTTCTGGGCCACAATTTGGTGAGCACCACACTGCTGCTGATGTACATTAGGTGGAGGCAGGAACCTCCAGGCGAGACAGCAGCTGGAGATTTGCTGGATTCCAGGACCCAGCTGAATCCCAGCCTGATGCTGAGCCTATGGATGTGGTATTCCCAGAGCTGATGGAGATGATAGGGAGCAGTCAGGACATTACGAGGGAGATGGCAGTGACACTCCACCAGATCCATGGCCAATTGGAGGAGTCCCAGAGGCTACGGGCATGGATGATGTCACCGGCAATGCATGGCACGAGGCCAACACTCCCTATGGTGGTGACCGCAGCGGTGAGCCTGGTGCACAACATGGCACCATTAGTGGAGGTGTCCAAGACGTGGCGCAATCGGTGACAGCCATGACTGAAGGCTCGTGTATTTGCTTTGTTTGGCCCCTTGTTCCGCACTGTAACCAATCACTGATTGTCGATGTACCAATTGTAAATGATCTCTGTTGATTATTCTTTTTGTCTACTGTGTACATTCTCTCAGACGCAGAAAAATACTTTCCACTGTGCTTCGGTACTTGAGACAATAAATCAAATCAAAATCCAAAGGCCTCAGCAGAATGCCCGATTCACTGAGGGATGTTACACAGTACCAAGCTGACCTTAATGAGGTTCTGCGGGACATGTCCCGTTCTCAAATGGGCATGGTCGAGGTGCTTCGGAGCTTGTCGCAGGTGGGCATTGCCGAGGCACTGCAGAGCATGTCCCTGTCACTGAAGAGCATGGCCCAGGGCGTCGACATTATGATGTGGATCATGGTGAACCGCCAAGGCTGGCAGAACCCAATGATGCAGGAGCAGCAGGGGCTCAAATCAGCTGCCCCTCCATCTCAAGGTGAACCCCATGGTCCTTTGGGGTACCCACCAGGAAAAGGGGGCACTGGGTGGCAACCCGGACTTGTCCCAAGGAGTGGGCACCAGCTCCCCGAGTTCCACCCCTCTGATCAGGCTGCGCCTCACTGTCAGCGCCCAGAACAGGGCGGCATGGCTGTGCATGTGCTGACGACAAGTGCACTGGGGTACCTCCGGCCCCAGGGCCTTCAGAGGATGCCCGCCAGGGACATTGAAGGCCACGGGACAAGGTAAGCAGCTGGCTGCCTCCACCTCAGATGTGCATCCACGGGACACACTTAGACCAAGTGTTAGAGCTAGGAATGCAAAGCACATCGAGGATCACTGAGGGAACCAGAGGAGGAGTGAGGAGGTGAGGGTGGAGGGTGGGAATTGTAAAACACAATAAACACCCTTGTGCCAAATCAGTATGTCTTCTCTGTCACTTTCTTCCACAATGCAGGCTGTCCTCCGAAGCCTTGGTCGTCTCTCCGGGCATCCCCCCCTTTCCAGGCACACCACGTGCAGGTGCTGGGTGTGAACAAGCACTCAGCAGACAGGCAGGGGTCAGACCAAGGCATAGATTGAGGAGCACTGGTGCTCAGCTCTCAGCGGGTTGTCATCGCTCCCCACCCCTGTCCTCGACAGTGACCCACTGACGGTGACGACACAGTCCTAGCACCCTGGAGTGATGTAACGCATACCCAGGGAGGGTGGGAGATGAGGTGGGTAAGGTAGCGATGATGGACCAGGTTACATCCTAAGTGAATCAGGCGGGTATGACGGCCTCACTGGCTGTCTGGCTTGCTGGATCTTCCCTCGGCTGCCTGTCCTGCAGCATCTGGCTGGTCCTGCGGTTTCTCCCTGGGCTCGACCTCCAGTCCCTGCTGGTCTACTCCTCACCCCTTGCACACAATTTCTCTTCCTCCCCACCCCTCACACTCTTTTTCATCTCTGTACCCCTTACACACACTCTCTCTTCTCCCTACCCCTCACACACTCTCCCTTCTCCATACCCCTCACACACTCTCTCTTCTCCCTACCCCTCACACACTCTCTCTTCTCCCTACCCCTGACACGGTCTCTCTTCTCTCCACACCTCGTACACACTCTCTCTTCTCCCTACCCCTCACACACTCTCTCTTCTCCCTACCCCTCACACACTCTCTCTTCTCCCTACCCCTGACACACTCTCTCTTCATTCCACCTCTCGCACACTGTCTCTTTGCACAACTCCTCACCCACACACATGCTCTTCTCCCCACCCCTTGCACACTCTCTCTTCTCACAGCCGCTCCCATCCTCTACCTCCCCACCCTCACACACTCTCTCTTCACATAACCCCTCACACATGCACACATACTCTTCTCTCCACCCCTTGCACACTTCCTCCTCAATATTCTATTACATTGTTTTCCTATGTTTTAATCATTTGAGACCTCAAACACCAGCAAACCTTTCGTAGTTTTACAGGAAAGATAACGTTGCCATTTTGTTCCAACTATGAATCATTGAATCGTTATTACTTAGCATAGCTAGAAATTTATTATGCAACAGTTTAATTATGTAATTCAAGCATATAAAAACATGAATTATAAAGCTTTACTGACATTAAATGGAACGAAACTGGGTAAATAGAGTTAAAGTACAGATTAGCCTTAATGGCAGAAGAAGCTCAAGGGGTTGAATGGCCTATTCTTGTTCCTGTGTTCCGATCTAGAAACTAATGAATGGGGCTTGTTACATATGTGCAAGCATTCATGCATCAAGCTCTTTCTCCAGTCAGTTCAAACTAGTCCAGGTCTCAAAGAACTATATTGGTCAGCTCAATTAATGGATCGCATAGTACCTCTCTGATGTTCTACAGCATTCAAGGTTAAATGTTATCAGGTCCGGCAACCTGATCAACCGTCGGGGCCTTAAACCAAGCTAAGGTCATTTATTCATTTACATTCAAGGAGTCAATGTCTAAAGTGTTTGTACCTCCCGCTTCATCTTCGATCGTCAAAATGAATACAGAGCATATGTGTTTACATTTCATCCATAACCTACTTATCAATCCTAACCACCATGCTAAATATTTCAGAGGGCCTATGTGGTCTTTCTGGCCACAAAAAAGAATTTATAAAGCTTTACCATGGGAATGCCACCTGATCAGCTGTTTTTTACTCCAATCCATTCTTGTCATTCAATTATGGCTTTAGTGAACTTCAGCTGTATCTGATACCTATACATGCAATCTTGCCAAGGTTATATAATTTGTGAAATATTTATCATTGAGGCTACTTTATGATGATTTATGTGAATAACTTTATTTTTCTTCTCTATAACTTACTTCCATCAACCAATAGGCCTCAATCGCTATTATTGAAACTTTTCTTCGTACCTGAAAATTGAACTCATTCTCAAAGCAGACGCAGAAAATTGTCTTCAGCAATAGTTTTCTCAACCAAATGAAATATGATGATGCAATGACCACTGTTACGGATTGAGCAGTTGTTTGGACAGGGGATGTTCTCACCAGCAACAATAGTAGGAATCGACTTCTGCGTAGGTTTCCCACATGACACTAAAAGAAGAGTATGGGAAATAGGATGACGTGGATAGTTCTCATTGAGAGATGTGCAGTGACAATGATTGATCAAACGCTGCCTTTTGTGCTTTGAAGTTCCACGGTTCTCACACGGGAATTGAATATCATCGCAGGATAACTGTGACCGATTCAATCCATTGCTTCCCAACATGGTGAGTAAGAAATTCTTGCCTGCACCGTCAACTATCTTTTACTTGCCATGTTGTATCATCAGCATGGTAACACAGCCTAATTATCATCGGTCCAAAGTATATAGACCAGGCCCCCTGATCAACCCATGCAGAAAACGAGCCTATGGAAATGGCCAGAAGAAACATGTTGGAGATGCAGTGACAGGCGGAGAAACATTAGGCAGAGATGCCAGTCATGTGCAGATTGGACCGGAGGCTGAAGGGCATAGCAGGCAGCAGGCAGCAGGCTGCCTCCAGCTCAGCTGTGGACGTTGGGGCTGCACCTGGGGTTGGTAATAGGAAAAGAATGATAAGGAAGTATTGAAGACACACAGGTGGCATAGGTGTACAACCATTGTGTATACGTGTATAAACATATAAAATTATGAAGGAACTAGATAAAATAGAATCAGGAAAGTTGTTACTCCTGGAGGGTAATACTAGAACTCGGGGGCATAGCCTCAAAATAAGAGTGAGCAGATTTACGACTGGGTTGAGGAGGAACTTCTCACCAGGGTCCCAGGTTCAATTCTGGCTTGGGTCACTGTCTGTGCGGAACCTGTACTTTCTCCCCTTGTCTGTGTGAGTTTCCACAAAGCGCTCCGGTTTCCTACCACAAGTTCTGAAAGGCATGCTTGTGAGGTGAATTGGACATTCTGAATTCTCCCTCAGTGGACCCGAACAGGCACCAGAATGTGGCCACTGGGGGATTTTCACAGTAACTTAATTGCAGTGTTAATGTAAGCCTACTTTTGACAGTAATAAAGGTTCTTATTATGAATCTGTGGAATTCCCTGCCCAGTGAAGCAGTTGAGGCTACGCCGTTAAATGTTTTCAAGGCAAAGATAGTCTTTTTAAAAGTAAAGGAATTAAGTGTTATGGTGGGCGGGTGGGTAAGTGGAACTGAGTCCACAAAACGATCAGTCATGATCTTATTGAATGGCGGAGCAGGCTAGAGGGGCCAGATGGACGACTCCTGCTCCTAGTTCTTATGTTTTTTGACACTGTGTTCGGGTTTGCTGCATTCTCATTATTGTTTCATCGTTTTGTTCAAAAGTAACTCAAGGTTAATATGGGGGCACAGCCCAACAAGTGAGAAGGCAACTAGCACATTGCCCTTGATTGCAGGAGAAATAGATTGTAGGATTAAAGAAGTCTGGCAGCAGTTGACTGCAGCCTTGGTGTGACCTCACCTGGAGTACTGTCTGTTCTGATCTGTTCCTTACCGAGGGAAGGATTGACCTCACATGAAGAGGTTGCTATCACAATTCACCAGAATTATTTCAGGAACTGGGGGATTATCACATGAGCTAAGATTACTGCCGCTCCTGACCTTGCTGGGATCTTGATGTTGTGATGTCAAGGAGCAAACCTGTGGAGGATGATAATTATAGGTTAAGACTAATGGGGGGAATGTTCAACGGTGATGGGGGAAAGGGATGATTCTATTGGGTGCGTCAAGGATGAAGTGTGGGTGGAATTGGTGGGTGGACCAATGTGGGCTTCACCAAAGAGAGGAGAACACAGCTGAGCATGGTTCTTATGCGGTTTACATGTGATTATTAGGGCGTCCCTTTGGTTGGCCAATTGTGCTCAGCTCTAACTTCACCCACCAGAAAAGGCCCTCTCCCCACTTCAAGGATTCACACACACAGAACAAGAGTGTCGTGAAGAAGAGACTTGACAAAATGGCATGGATAACTTGCCAGACACATTCCATCACTTTCTACCCTCCCCTTCCACCCACCAATTCCACCCACCCTTCATCCGTGACGCACCCAATATAATCATCTCTTGTCCCCATCACTGTTGAACATTCCCCCCCATTAGCCTTAACCTATAATTATCATCCTCCGCCATCTCTCTCCCTCTGAACTTGCACTCATTACTGTCCCAATTCCCACCCTGACACTGACCCCTCTCATTAGCCGTACCAACTGTTCAATCTTTTCTGTGACGTGCCTGCTCAGAAACCATCAGCTACCTTTCTATTGATGTAAGGGTTTGTTCAGTGGCTCTCACTGCAGGTTCAAAGGCTTTTAAGATTGAACAGTTGTGTTAACTGGTAACATAGAATGATACACACATGGACAAAGTATAGCTCAAACTGGGAGCTAATTTCCTGACTTCTCCTTGACTCTTTCCATACAATTCTATCTCCTATCTACTATCATGTATATCTTTACATCATACTGTGGATAGTTGTGTTCTCCAGCCCCACAGTAACCCTTGCTATTCTGAACACCCTTTATCCTCCAACTATTCCTCTGGACCTGCCACCCTACATGCATCCCATTCCCCCCTTCATTATGACTGTTCCCTCTATTGCCCAGTACCCTCAGTTCAACCTTCACGATCCCACTGAACACAGCACCAACATTGACCTCTAGGGCCATCTCTCTCGGAAAGAAAATCGCTTCCCCACCCAGTCGCAGGATCCCAATTTCCAACAAGAAACCCCATCCTGCCATCCCAAGTTCCTGCACCCTTGCATTCCCACCCTTCCCGGACCATCTGTCTTCGTTCCTCGGACAACCTCCCTTTTCCTCCAGATAGTTTGTCTTCCTTCCCCTAACATCCTCTGACCCTTCCCTGTTGGTCCTCCCTTCCTTGTCCTGGCTCCAGTCTAATTTCCCCTCACCAACACCCAAACCCCTTAGCCTGTCAGCTATGTCAGCCTCCACCCCACTCCCCCCCCCCCCCCCCAAGTCCTGCCTCCTGTGCCCACCCTCCATACAGCTTAATCCACTGGCGCCTGATCTCAATGAAGTGGCCAGTCCCCAAGATAGCCAAAGCAGCAGCTACTCACTTCAAAATCACAGAAGGAGTCAACTTCACCAGGTCACTTATCTACTGTCATAAATGTGAACATTTTCACTTCATGATGGCAGGGAGCTTGCCTTGGAGGGGGAACAGAACTCTGATGAGCTGGCCTTTTAATGAGTATACACAACATGCTAATGTATGCAAAAGACCTTCCCTACCTTGTTTGTTGGGAAGCTAGACCTGCCAAGGATCATCCCTCTTTTGGGAAACTGATTTTTGGTCTCCCGCCAAATTAAGTTCCTGCGTCCGTCAAGCCTCCCGCTTCTGATGGAAGGATTTCATTTTCTGAACATTCAAAAGCTACATCAAGCAAAATATGCGACAACAATCTAGGTTTAATGCAACTGTTAAGAATTAATGTCAATTCAACTTCGGCTTATAGGATCCTAACATCTTTAGGTTGGCAATCTTGGAAAGAGGTAGTTTTGCACTTAAATCTAGTGGACAAGCTATAAAAACCCAAATAACTGTTTTCTATCATTATATTTCAGGGACAGTGACAGTAAAGTAACCGATTCCTGGACAAAGGAGCTGTTTGCCTCACATTTTGATTTAGAGATGTTTTGGCATCTTGAAGATGTGTTTCAAATGCTTGCTGGCATGCGTCAATATAACTATGGAAAGTTTCGGCGGCTCCTTGTAATGCATTTTGTGTTATATTGACAAACTATGCCCTTTGGGATTTCATCGGGACCTGAGGGAGGTTAAAATGATATGAATCTGAAGACAGAAGTGATTCAGATCCTATCCACTGATGAAACTTCTGTCAAAACTAGAAATAGAAAAGCAGATGGACTAAATTACAGTCCCTCTCCAATGAAGGTAACCATTACATGATTAATAAATTAAAACCTTCCCACTACAAAAAAAATACAAAAGGACTGAAGGGTAAAAACGTGACCCCTCAGATGAAGTCAAAAGTGTAATTGGCCTGGAGCCAGGTGAGTTTTTTTTCTCGGAGACCGGTGATGAGAAAGGTTGTGATCTCTCAGCTCCCATAGCCTCTCGTTACCCATTATTCAAGTTTTCCAACAACTGCAGCCTTGCTAAGCAAGATATTACTTTACAGCCAAAAGTTATTGATGCATTCCTTCCCTTCAGCCCATCCTTGCTGTTTTGATTTTTGACTTTTATCGTTCTTTCCCAATTATTCCTTCCTCCTATAATCTTCACGGGTTAAAATTAAGCTCACTGTCCGTGTGGAGTTTGCACATTCTCCCCGTGTTTGCGTGGGTTTCGCCCCCACAGCCCAAAGATGTGCAAGGTAGGTTGATTGGCCACACTAAACTGCCCCGTTAATTGGAAGAAAATGAATTGGGTACTCTAAATTTTTTTTAAATTAAGCTTGGCAGGAAATGATTTTCCCTCCAAAACCCAGTTTCCCAATTAAAAAGAATTAATTGGGGCTGAATTTTCAGAGCCACTCAGATCGGAATTGGAGACAGGCGAGGCCCGAAAGCACGCACTACCCAGTTTGCTGGTTTTCCAACCTGTTCTCAGAGCCTGGAGGCGGGCACCCAAATGCAGGCCAGAAAGGACAGGACTCCAGGCAGACCTTGAGACCCTTTCTGCCTTCCAAAAGGCTACCAAACCAAACACACAACATTGGCCTGGCTGCTAAATCTGATTCTTATTCAAAGATTTTCAACTGTTGGTTCCAGGTTGAACACTGTCTGTTACGTACCCTCTGCTGCAGCTTACCGCTCCTCTCAAACTACATATGAATATGCAAAATAGGAGAAGTAGTCCATTCAGCCCCCTCGTAACTGCTCCACCATTCACTAAGATTGTGGCTGATCTGTTTGTGTCTCGAATTCTACATTCCCATTTTCTCAATAACCTTTGATTCCCTTGTCTAACAAGAATCCATCTCTCTCCATCTTAAAAATATTCCATGACCCCCGCCTCCACCGCCTTCTCAGGAAAAAAGTTCCAAAGTCGCATAACCCTCTGTGAAAAAAATGTCCTAAAAGCGTGACCCCTAATTTTAAAACAGTGCCCCCGAGTTCTGGACTCACCCACAAGAGGGAATATCCTTTCCACATCCACCTCATCAAAACCATTCAGGACCTTATATACTTCAGTAAAGAAACCCCTCACTCTTCTAACTTCCATTGGAAGCAAGCCCAATCTATCCAACCTTTCCTCATAAGACAACCTGCTCATTTCAGGGATCAATCCAGTAAACCTCCTCTGAATCACTTCCAATGCATTTACATGCTTCCTTAAATAAATGGATCAAAACTACACACAGCATTTAAGATGTGGTCCCACCAATACTCTGTATAAATGTAGCATTTATGTTCAATTCCTCTAATAGTAAAAGTTGGCATTCCATTAGTCTTCTTACTTACTTGCAGTACGTGCATTCTAACTGTTTGTGATTCATGCTCTAGAACATATAGATCCTTCTGTACCTTGGTATTGTGCAGTTGTACTCTGTTTAAGTAATATACTGCTTTTTAATTTTTCATGCCAAAGTCAACAACTTCACATTTTCTCAAATTATACTCCTTCTGCCAGATTTTTGCCCACTCATTTAACCTATATCCATCTACAACCCCCTTATGACCTCTTCACAACATACATTCCTCCATTTTTGTTTTATCGGCAAATTTAGGTAACTTGCCTTTGTTTCCATCATTTATGTCATTGATATAAGTTGTAAAAAGTAGATGCCCCAGCAGAGACCCCTATGGGACTTCATTTGTTACATTCTGCCAATCAGAAAAAGACCCATTTATGCTTCCTGCCAACTTGCCAATCTTCTCTGCAGGCTAATATGTTAACCCCTACATCATGAACTTTTAATTTCCGCAATAACTTTTGATGTGACACCTTCTGAAATGTCTTCTGGAAATCCAAGTACAATACATCTACAGGTTCTCCTTTATCCATAAGGCATATTACTCCTTCAAAGATCTCCAATAAATTGGACAAACACGGGCCGGGTTTCTTCCTTCTGGGGACTAAGTCCCCACACCGGCGGAGAACCGGCGCTAACCACTCCGGCGTCGACAGCCACCGGAAGTGCGGAATTCTCCGCACTTTCAGGACTAGGTGGATGCCGGAGGGGTTGGCACCGCTCCAGCCAGCGCCAAAGGGACGGTGCAAGTTTGTGCATGCGGGGGGTTCTCTTCTCCACGCCGGCCATAGCGGAGCCCACAGGGGCCGGCGTGGAAGGAAGAAGAGCCCCCACGGAACAAGCCCACCCGCAGATCGTTGGGCCCCTATCGCGGACCAGGCCACCGTGGGGGGCCCCCACACATGGTCAGATCCCCGCACCCCCCAGAGGACCGCCCCCGCCGACTTACCTGCCAGGTCCTGCCATTACGTGAGTTGAGTAATTCACGCCGGCGAGATTGGCCAAAAACGGACGGCTGCTCGGCCCATTGGGGCCCAGCGAATCGCCGGAGCGGGGCTAACCGGCATGGTGTGAATCCCACTCCTGCCTGAAAATGGTGGCGGAGAATACGGCAGCCGGCGTTGGGGCGGCGGGGCGGAATTCGCGCCGCCCCCCCCGTAGATTCTCCGACCTGGCAGGGGTTGGAGAATCCCGCCCATGATTTCTCTTTCACAAAGTTATGCTGACTCTTCATGTCACCTTATTTTTTATCTAAGTGCCCAATTGTAACCTCATTAAGGATCAGTTTTTACATTTTCCCCACGAGAGACATCAAGATAACTGGCCTATAATTTACTGTTTTATGCTTCCCTCCCTTCATAAATGGTCATATTTGTTACTTTACAGTCTGATGGAACATTTCCAGAATGTGTCGAATTTTGAAAAATCAAAAACAATTATATCATTAACGACCTATTTTAAGACCCTAGGACAAAGTTTTTCAGGATCCAGAGATTTGTTAGCTTGTAGCTCCATAGGTTTGCCCAGTACCACTTCCTTAGTGATTGTAATTTCACCAAGTTCCTCTCTCCCTTTAACCTCTTGATTTACATTCTAAGCTTTGGGTAGACCTCAGTTTAGGTGGCCAGTGCTCGGGCCTCATTAATGTATGCTAATAAAGGCCAGCTAACATCAGCCAGAACCCTCCCCATCCCCCCTCCCCACCAAGACAACACATCTCCGGGGGCATCACGGTGGCACAGTGGTTAGTACTGCTGCATTACAGTGCCAGGGACTCGGGTTCAATTCCGACCTTGGATGGCTGTGTGGAGTTTTCACTTTCTCCCCCTGTCTGCATGGGTTTCCTCCGGGTGCTCTGGTTTCATCCCACAGTCCAAAGACGTGCAGGTTAGGTGGATTAGCCATGATAAATTTTTCCCTTAGTATCCAGGGATCTGCAGATTCAGTGGGGTTATAGGGCTAGGGCGGGGGAGTGGGCCCAGGTAGAGTGCTCTTTCAGAGGTCGTTGCAGACTCAATATGCCTAAAGGCTTCCTTCTACACTATAGGGATTCTATCTCAGCCAGCCCACAGGCCAGGTGAGGTCGAAGTCAAGGTTGGGTGTGGCCGTAACGACACCCTTATCGAGGGAATTACGGGAAGCAGTACTGGCACTCATGGTTTTCTTTCCATAATTTCATCCCATTGTCATTGTGGATGCTGCTGCATGTTACTGAAACCTACAGTCCCAATACACTCCCAAGACTCCTCCCCTTTAAGGCACTGCTGTAGTTCTATGATGAACACTGCCCCATGGGATTTCCCGTTGTCCAAAAAAGCAAGCTGCTTTATATGCAGTGAGATTCAGGCTGGCAGCTCGCTTCTTGACTGCAAATGAGAAGTGCACACCAAAATCAATGAAGCTTTCTCCCCAGTTAATCGGACAGGCACATCAGTCACAGTAACCACCAAGCAATTAAATGCACCAGAGCAAAAAGAAATAAAAAGCCTCTGTAGCTTGTATTTATTTGAATTGCGCGCAATATTCCCTCTCTTCAGTGTGAATATAAACCTTAGTTTACAGTGAAACATCAATAAACGAAGTATGACATCACTTTTCTCATTGTTGTGAACTTTAACAACATTGGCATTTGAATTTTGCTATCTATTCGAGGCCAAAGGGAAGCGAGTTACAGAGATCATGGCAGAAGGGGGGAAAAAAACAGTTTGCACCAGAACTCTTATTTTCCAGTTTTTACTGGTGTTCCATTTTAAGGTCTACAAGACCAGGGCAGACCAGTATTCTTATTTCTCTGTTCTTACTATTTTTACTTCTAAAGAAGCAGCAAATCTGGATGAACAAATTAATGATGAGTTTGTCTGAGAAAGTCTACCTCAAAGAGTTGCCTTCTCAACCTTGCCCCTCGCCTGAAGTGTGATGATCCTCAGGTTCAATCGCCACCAGACAGCTCTCCCCCTCAAAGAGGAAAGCAGCCTATGGTCATCTGGGACTGCGGCAACTTTATTCTTTATGTTTACTCTTACCTCAAAGCATAAAGAAAGGTCTCCATGCTTTCTATATGAGTCCTGCACTCATATCGATGGTGTGGTGGTATGATTTGCATAGCTGTCTGCCATTGGTGCAGAACACCGGCTTACCATTGGCCCTGGTCGGTCATGTGTCTCTCGACCGATTGGTTGAGACCAGTCATGTGATGGCTCTCCGATTGGTCTAGAGGCTGAGTTAACCACGCCGCACTGCAGCGCCCTGAGCCACCTGGGCATGCAAAGTTACTGATGGGATTTATTCACAATATTTTATGCAGCATATTCAATCACTGGGATCCTTGAATAAGGTTTCATAATAGCTTATTAAGAGAACGTCTGGACATTAATACCAGAATTGCACAAACAGATACATTTAATAAAACTTCAAGACACGAGAAACTAAAATAGAACCATAGAATGCCTACAGTGCAGAAGGAGGCCATTTGGCCCATCGAGTCAGCACCAATCCTCTGAAAGGTGAATTTGAATAAAACAGAACATCCTGGAAATACAGCAGGACAGGCAACATCTATGGATTGGATTGGAATGGATTTTGTTTATTGTCACGTGCACCAAGGTACAGTGAAAAGTATTTTTCTGCGAGCAGCTCCACAGATCATTAAGTACATGAAAAGAAAAGGAAATAAAAGAAAATATATATTAGGGCAACACAAGGTATACAATGTAACTACATAACACCGGCATCGGGTGAAGCATACAGGATGTAGTGTTAATGAGGTCAGTCCAGTTAATGTGTTGTATTTTAACCCCAAAAGATGGATGGGTTGGGTCAGTAGATGTTTTAAAAATCTCAAACACTGGCACCAACTTGCTCACTTCTGGGTTGAATGGTGATGGAAGCATGACAAGGAGATGGCAGCTAAGCCACTGTCAACAGGTGAGTTGGGCACTTAATTATTTTAATGAAGTCGGCCGCCTCAGATTTAACCTCATAACGTTAGTCTATTTCCAAACCTCAGCAAATGGAGCAGTTCAAGGAAGGCAAAGACAGCTATGGGGAGAAGTTTTATGCCTTTGCAGCTCTATTTGTGGGACAGAACGAGTAGCAGTGCAATCTTCCAGCCCATCAAACGTATCATCTTCCCTTAGGTCAAACAGCATCCCTCTCTCCTCCTCCCACCACTGCTAATAGACCCCCTACCCAGTACCTGGGGACTGTTGTGGACTGTTCCTCGCCTGATCAGAAGCCAAAACCTGTCAATTAGCCGGGCTCCTAGGAGAAGATTCTGGTGTATTAAAATCAAATCTAGAGTGAAAAACAAACTGGGAAACCCATGCAGACACAGGGAGAATGTGCAAGCACCACACAGACAGTCACCCAAGACTGGAATCGAACCCGGATCCCTGGCGCTGTGAGGCAGCAGTGCTAACTACTGTGCTCCGCTTGTACCTTGAATTCCAGCTATGGAACTTAATTCTTGGGCAGGCTGGAGACATACTCTGATATCTGCTTGTAACCAATGCCTCTCTGTATAGTGTGTCACATGATTACATGGAGACATGATCAGAGGCAGTGGGAGATTTTTCCTCTCCTCCATTTTTGATGTGATCCAACAACACCCCTGCAATAAACTCTAACAACTGGTTAAGTAACCTACAGTGCAGCAACCTCGCTATCCTTTGTTCGTCTTGAAGTTAGCCATGATGTGGAGATGCCGGTGTTGGACTGAGGTGGGCACAGCAAGAAGTCTTACAACTCCAGATTAGAGTCCAAAAAGTTTATTTGAAATCACTAGCTTTCGGAGTGAAGCTCGTGATCCCAAATACGCTTGTTGGACTTTAACCTGGTGTTGTAAGACTTCTTACTGTGTCTTGAAGTTGTACAAGACATTTGTAAGGCCACACTTTGAATACTGTGTACAGTTCTGGTCACGCTATTATAGAAAGGATATTATTTAACAAGAAAGAGTGCAGAAAAGATTTACTGGGATGCTACCGGAACTTGATGGTTTGAGTTTAATGAGAGGCTGGATAGGCTGGAACTTTTTTCCTGGAGCGTAGGAGGCTTGGGGCGATCTTATCGAGGTCTATTAAATAATGAGGGGCATAGATAAGGAAGATCGTCAACTTTTCCCAAAGGTAGGGGCGTCTAAAACTAGAGGGCATAGGTTTAAGGTGAGAGCAGAGAGATAGAAAAGGCTCCAGAGGGACACTTTTTTCACACAGAGGGTGTCTGGCATGAGCTGCCAGATCGAGTAGTAGAGGCAGGTGAAATTTTGTTTTTAAAAAAAATTGAGATAGTTATATGGGAAAGATGGGTATAGAGGGATATGGGCCAAATGCGGGCAATTGGGACTAGTTTAGTCGTAAAAACTGGGAGGCATGGACAAGTTGGACCGAAGGGTCTGGTTCCATGTTGTAAACCTCTATGACTTAATACCGTGAGTAAAAATAAAATCCCCAAAAACATAACACTGCTCAACACTTGTTTATTGGTACTACATCTAAACAGGTTCCAGGATAGGGAGATAGCTCCTAGACATGATTCCAACCTCTCTCTCAGGAGCCTAACATTTAACTGACTGATGTCGGTAGTACATCATTATCTACATCATATATCAGAGTATCCCTTATGACACAAATGGTTTGTCTGCCATTTTGCATGTGAGAGTACATTTTTTACTCTGGTCCCAGTCATAATCACTTATTTTGGATCCCATGCTGAGAGGATAGCAGCATCAAAAGATTGCCACTCATCTTCTACAGTTCGGCCCTAATCTGCTTCACTGCAGGTCCATCCCTCCTGGGGGAAACGGATAGCAAAATGGTATAATAACAGCAACAAGAACAGAGGACGCCGGAAAATCTCAGCAGGTCTGCCAGCATCTATTAGGAGATAAAACAGAGTTAACAATTCAAGTCCATCGACTCTTCATCAGAACTGAAGGGAGGGAGAATGTGTTAGAACTGTAGAAACGGCAACAAAAATTAGCAACTTTAAGAACAAAAGACAGATGGCCTGGTGTGAGAAGGAAAGGGGGGGGGGGGGGGGGGGGGTTGCACTTAAGCAATACATGTACAGGATATTGAAAAAAGGGGGTTTACGATGGAGGAGAAAGGTCAAAATCTAAAGCTGCCAAATTCATTGTTGAATCTCGAGGGCTGCAACTAGCCTAACCAGAAGGTGAGATGCTGCTCCCCCAGCCCAGCCCGTGCCAGGCTACTCTCGAACATTACAGCAGGTATAATAAAAGGTTTGCTTTCAAATAAAGTACTGTGGTCAAATTATTGGAATGCAATTCCAGCAAGCATTTTACAGCTTGAGACTTTGTGGAAATTAATAATATTACTGACAGATTTTGTGATAGTTACCAGGACATAATCCTGAAAGCATTCTAATGATTCAGCTTAACATATATGTTTGTATTTCGTGCTTTCAAGTAATCTTATTGTAAAGACAATTGTTTATTCTTTGGGAGGTAACCATCCATTTTGTAATATTAACCAGTCAAGGTTCCTTAATATCTTAAAATAGATTAGTTCCATAAATACTAAAACAAAAAACAAATGGTTTGCAACACATGCCATGCGTTCTATTTAAGGAGCACAAACCATTGTGAACTCGAGTGGTGGAGGTTCAATTTACATCCGTGCTTCGGGACCTCCTACTGTAGGAATGAGTCTCTGACAAGGATTTCCTGGAAGAACAATGGGAGAATTGATCATCCTTATGGATGAATTTTATAAGCGTTTGCCAATTCTTGTTAGTTTGTCAGCAATTGTTTTTGCAATCATCACTGCTGAATGCTCCATTTATTATTTTACGTCTTTCACACTGTTCAATTTTTGAATCGTGATAAAACTGTAGAAAATTTATTACTGTACAGAAAGAAGCCATTCAGCCCATCGTGTCTGCACTGGTTGAAAAAGGAAGCAAAAACGGTGAATGGCTCGGGGCTGGTTTAGCTCACTGGGCTAAATCGCTGGCTTTTAATGCAGATCAAGCAGGCCAGCAGCACGGTTCGATTCCCGTACCAGCCTCCCTGGACAGGCGCCGGAATGTGGCGACTAGGGGCTTTTCACAGTAACTTCATTGAAGCCTACTCGTGACAATAAGCGATTTTCATTTTTTATTTCATGAATGAACTTAGCAGAGGTCTCTTTTACATACTTCCTCTTAAGCCTCCAGCATCTTTTAGAAAAATAAATTGGAAGTCATTTTAGCTTTGGATGATGTTATAAAACAGGTGACATATGATGAGCCGTTGATATCAATGAAAACGTAAATTGGGCATGAAGTATAACAAAGGACTTTACAACATTGCCCAAATTTAAAATAATTTCCATTATCTTCAGACTCTTTTAATTCTGTCCAACTGTGGCTCTTGGTTTACACCCTGAGTGAGTGGTTGGAATATCTAGTTGCTGGATTTGTAAGAATTATTAGTTCTGAATCCATATTGGATACTTATGTAAACCTTCAGCCAAAGAGGTTTTTATTGCTATGATTTATTGCCTTAACACAGAGGACAGTGAAGACTTGCTCTCCGAGCAATGTCCAAACATGTCGGGCAGAGTTATCCAATCAGGGTCTAGGTCCCATGGCGGGAGCAGGAATGGGGACTGTTTTGTGCTGTGGAGGCTGCTGGGAAACCACACCATATATTCCGGCTCCAACCTTATTTAATATGCACATGGGGATTTAGTGCTGATTTCTGTGGGGCGGCGGGCATGATGACACACGTCTCTCCACCATACCTGAGTGCCATGGTGAAAACACAACTGATCCACCATTGAAGAAAGAAAATGGACCTCCTGAAAAGGCAGATGGACCCCAGGAACACTCTGAGGTGGGATGATGGAACTCCTCGATGGCACTAAATCTGGAATATCCACCTGGAGATGCTTCAATTTCCCACTATGTGGTGCTCTGGGGTCCAGGGTTGCTGGCGGTCTCTATTCCAAACTCCGGAGGCATCCCAGACATTGTTCAGGTGAGTCCCGACTTCTGCACGCCACCTTGTTCCAGACACGTTCTGGGCCATGTGTTTTCCTGCTGCCGTCGTGGAGAATCGAGACTGGGTAAAGATGCCAGTCGGTCCTTCATTTGCATCCCATTAGCGGGATGCAGCGCAGTTTTACTCCAGCCTCCAGCACATTTCTCAATTCACCATGGCGGGCACCAGTGGAAGATCCCACGGGAAATTCATGCCGGCATAAATCGATTTTTGTGTACCCACCAAATTCTTGACTGGTGGGGCCATGGGAGAATTATGCAGGTAAACCTTACTTCTTGCTTCTCTGAGCCACTCTTAGTCTAAATTTTTTAATATTGTAACTTGTGTAGAATAGAAGGTTCTGGTATTGTCCTTTCTATTTCAAGCATTTAGTCATGAATCTTCTTTGAATCTTCTTTGAATTTTTGTTTGACTTCATCCCATACTTGGCTCTGCTTGATGTCTTCCCTTTGATTTAATAATATGTCCTCTTGATACAATCTTCAATGGTAATGGTTCTAATGAACCCAGGCATTTTTGTCTGTGGAAGTCCAATTTTTTAAAGAATAGTTTTTCAGAGGTGATCTTTCAAATTGTATTGTGTATTGTATATTGAAAAAGACACTTATTTAAGTAAATTCAAGCTGTGGACGCCAGTTAATCTGAATTAGAAAACAGGAAAATACACATTTGGCCTGTTGGTGTCCAAAATGGAAAGAAAGGCGGAGTTTCAGGTGGAATCGAGCTTTCAGAGGCCAATGCGTTTTTCTGGAATTTTCTTGCACCTTAAAAGTACATGCCAAATGGTGTCACCAGTTTGGAAATATAAATCTTTTTTTCAGAATAATTTGATTGACCAATCTTCATTTTGTTATCCAGGAGCTCCATCTCTTAAACTGGGTTTCTATTCTGCTTCTGACTTCAACTTTTGGCGGGTTCCATAAAATATAACAACAAGGAAAGGTCCGAGCAAAATGTATCACAAAAAACATTTCCATGCAGTTTTCATTCCTGCACAAGGCTAGGTGGCAAAAATTAGCAATGTTTTAATATAATGTAAACAACGAGGGTAACTTCCAATTCAAACAAAATGCCATCAGCCTGCAGCAAGTCTGGGACATTTTTGAGAAATTTTATTCTGTGGTAAAGTTAGTCTGTGGTTGGGCAGTTCACATCAATGGCTGCAAGATAACTAATCTTTGTTGGATAAAAACTTTCAGCAGGTATTTCTAGGCCGGGCACTTTCCCAGCCTTAGCATATTCCTACTACTGGGGACTCCCCTGGGCGCAAGATGGCAGGTAGATTGGCTGCCAGCTCAGAGACTGGAAGCTGATGCCCAGTTATGGGTGATTTCTCCTGCTCGCAGGAATTTTTCTGGTGGCAGAGTTGTCACCTGCCACGTGAGGCAGTGACCTCCTTACGGTGATATAGAAAGCAAACGGCGTCCAAGGACCCATCCCCTAAAGAATGGGCTGTGGGCAGGCACATCTGCTCCAACAGACCCAATGCGCCGTTCAGAGTGACTTCCCTTCCAATCGAAGGTGCCTCACAGATTGCGGCCCCTGAAAGATTACTTTAATTTACCTCTACAAGGGTGATTCCTGAGGTGCCCTCCCAATCTCTGTCCTGTCCGCCTCTGCCAATGGGGCTGCAGAGGTGTCAAAGCTGATGGCCCCTTTAGTGGGCCAACATCATCACAGGTTCAATTGTTTTCGAGCTTGGAGGCGACGGATTAGGACACCTCTTCCAGGAAAAATAGCTCTGCACTTTGGGATCTGATAATGCCAAAAGGGCCTGGCTGCAGACTATTGATGATCTATTCCCCAGGCCTGGCTGCTCAGGAATTCTCGGGGAAGAAATTGCTCTCCACCTCACTCACCAAATGTGGTGCAGTGACACCCTTGCTACCACCAAGTGAACAATGGCAAAAACCAAAATGTTTTTAATTATATCACCCTCTTCAAACCCCCCCTCCCCCACACACACGCCCAGTCTAACATCAGGTTCTGATCACCAGGTGGAAGCGGGTCCACAGACAGAAGAGGCTCTTAAAGTAAATCTAAAGCATCTAAAACATTACCTGAGAGGCCAGAGGCAGCAGAGCTTCAAAGCCAATCAAACGGCAGACCCATATTCTAGTCTGAGTGAAGTTCAAGTACAAACTATGAATCTCGGATGTTAAAGGTCTGCAGAATGTTAGGGGAAGGAAAATGAAAGGAGAGGAGAGTTTGTGTGGAGTTAAATAGCTTTGAATTCTTGAGCAAGAACTAGTTGCGGTCAGAATCTTAAAATTGAAGTCCGCAGGCCTGGGAGTCCGAGAGAAGATCCCACAAGGTTTGCCAGGTTTATCAGATTTGAGTCTGGCATAGATTGAACATCCTGAGTTTCAAGAATTGATGTTTTGTTCTACAACTGTTAACCTGACTTGCATATGTTTTGTTTTCTATTATTGTACGTGAATAGCAATGTTTGCTGGATTGACAGCTCTACTGTCCTTTGACCGTCCTTTCTGAAACTAGGTCAAGAAGTCCCTGGGGGCATGTCAACATTTTTTTCGAAGGCGCCGTCAACATAGAAAAGTTTGAAAACCAATAAGAGTTTGTAGTTAATACAATGAGAGACACACTTGTAGCCCATACTGAGCTGAGGAGCACCAAACTGACAATAGGAATTGAGTCTCTGGCTGCTGCATGTCGATTTAAAAACGCAACGACTGTGAAAATGAATGGAATTAGAAAATCACATGCATACTCCCACAGTTCATATCTCATCTCTGCTGGCTGTGTCTGAATGCTAATGGTGGGGATGATAAGATTACTTGGTTGCATATGACAGTTGGGTCTGAACCTAATACTGCTGACAATGAGAACTCGATAGTTGTTCCCAAACGTTTGTGAATAATAACATGTTACGAATACTGTTTGACTGGTGGTGGTGGCAGAATGTTCGACCTCTAGCATTGACCATTGTTCAATAAAATATTTATTTTGCTGTTTAACGCAACGAAATGATTAGAAATTACCCAAAACAGTTTTATGATGTGATATAACATGCAAATACTTTAATAGTTTTCATTTTCTGAACCAATCCTCGTAATTTGTTTGCACCATAGAATATGTTTATTTTGTAGGTCATGCAGCTTCTGATGTCACTACATATCCGACAGTGCAAGTTATATGGAAGTTAGAATTAGTTTACGATTAAAAAAAAACTATTGGTGTACATGAAAGTGGGATGCAACAGCCTTGAGCAGTTGAGACAGCTCATACTGTGGTTTGGCAGCACAATAGCTAAGTAGGGTCCATTATACATAGAACTCCGATGGAACTTGAGTGATCCTTGGGTCTACATCAAAAGTACTTCATTTGCTGCAAAACATTTTGGGATGTTCTGAGGTTGTGAAAAATTTTGTATTAAGTGTGAGTTTTTCTTTGAAACTGAATTTTTGTTTTTAAGTCAGGATATAAATAAAAATAAAGAGACCAATGCTCATGCAACAACTTCAGTGAGGAGGGAGGGAGAAAACGGTTGAGTGGTCCATAAGCACCATCTGAGCTGCCCTTTTAAAACTTGTTTTGCTCTTCCTTCTCTCTCTGATCTCTCACCTTTCTTTCATTTTCTCTGCTTTTTTCTGGTTTCACTGAGAAGCAAACAAAAATATAAACAGTCCTAGGCCATACATGCATGGAGACAGATTAAGTCTTGAAAGTCCAGGAATAGCAGCAGGTCGACTCCTGAGATTAAAGGTCCCTGGGCATGAAAATTATTTTGAATATTAAAGAATAAAACGGATAAGGTTGTTGGAGAGATGATTTTGCTCCTTCAAGTATGTTGAGTTTTACACATGTTCAGGTTTTCGATGGTGCATTCTTCTTTCTAATTGCAGAAGCATGCTGCCTCACAGTGCCGGGGACCTGGGTTCAATTCTGGCCTTGTATGACTGTGTTGAGTTTGCACATTCATCCTGTGTCTACATGGGTTTCCTACGGGTGCTCAGGTTTTCTCCTACAGCCCAAAATGTGCAGGTTAGGTGGATTGTCCACCTAAGGGTTAATTGCCCCTTAGTGTCTTACTCCCTATACACACACACATGACTGTGTGGCAAAATTCGTCTCCAACTCCATCTACAAGTTTGCTGATGACATGACCATATTGGGTTGGATCTCGAACAATGATGAGTGAGTACCGGAGGGAAATAGAAAACCTAGTGGAGTGGTGTAATGACAAAATCTTTCCCTCAATGCCAGCAAAACGAAAGAGGTGGTTATTGACTTCAGGAAGCAACGTATTGTACGCACCCCTGTTTGCATCAATGGTGCTGAGGTGGAGATGATTGACAGCTTCAAATTCCTAGGGGTGCACATCACCAACAATCTGTCCTGGTCACCCATGCTGATGCTACGACCAAGAAAGCACAACAGCGCCTATACTTTCTCAGGAAAGTAAGGAAATTTGGCATGTCCACATTGACTCTTACCAGCTTTTACAGATGCACCATAGAAAGCATCCTATCTGACTGCATTAAAGCCTGGTATGGCAACTGCTCGGCCTAAGACTAAGAAACTACAGAGAGTCGTGAACACAGCCCAGTCCATCACGTGAACCCACCTCCCATCTTTTGACTCTGTCTACACCTCCCACTGCCTTGAGAAAGCGGGCAGTATAATCAAAGACCCCTCCCACCCAGGGTATTCACTGTTCCAACTTCTTCCATTAGGCAGGAGATACAAAAGGCTGAGAACATGCACAAACAGATTCAAAAACAGCTTCTTCCCCACTGTTACCAGCCTCCTGAATGACCCTCATTTGGACTGATCTGATCTCTTCTCTACTGAGTAGTACTGTACTCCTGTATGTTTCATCTAATGCCTGTGTCTATGTATTTACGCTGCATTTATATGTATGCCTGTTGGATTCAACAATTATAGACGGGGGTCCTTTAAAATAATTAGCTAAAATGATTCTAGAAAATTACTGAACTTGTAGAAATATGAGTAAGTTATCATTGTTTGAATACTGTCCATGGCTGTCTCAAATGTTATGAATAATGTACTACAAGTTCTGATATGGAAGATACATTCGACAAGACTGAAACAATATTGTAACTGAGACCAGGTGTGACATAACGGAGTTTGAACATGGGACAAAAGTCATGGGACAGTTAATTCATTTGGAGTCATTGATTAATGTCTAATTAACCAATTGCCTGTTAAGTGGCTGACACTTTTCTGAACGAATCAAAGGGGTCTCAGCTGAGAATTAGAACCAATGAAACTAAGTAAGGAGCTAAACCGAGATAAGGGGCGTGATTCTCCGCTCCCCACGACGGGTGGTAGAATCGCGGGAGGGCCATGACACGCCCTCATGACACGCCACCCTCGCCCCTGACGTCACTTAGGCGCCGCCGTCGCAAGCGTCAAGGCCTGGCACCGAGAATAATGGAGCGCCGTTCCTAGCCCCCCGGGTGGGGGTGAATAAGGTGTGAGGAGCGGCCTCCGAGGCCGTCGTAATACCCGGCCGAGTTCACAACGGCCTTCCCAATTCATTGCGGGAGCGGAGAATTCCACCCAAGAATTCCCTTAAGAATGTGATCCGTCTAACTGATTAGCAGAGAAAATTATAGTCGTCGGAAAATAAACATTTCAACAAAGGCCTTTGATGAAATGACTTTTAATTTTGTAAATCTGAAGTCACTTTTATCTTGAAGTTTTGTTCCTACTTGTTGGTGCTTCAAGGACATTTCGAGAGACACGGCAAAAGAATTTTCCAGTTAATTTTGTGCGAATGTACCAAAATGTGTTTTCAAGAAATAAATTTTGCTTGCATTCATTCAACTGGACTGATTTATCTATGAACGAGCGATAAGACAAATCTTTGTTTTTTTTCATGTATGAACAATCTGTCTGGACTGTACACAGAACAATACTTACCACTGCACCTCAGTACATGTGACAATAAAACAAATCCATAAATGTGCAAGTTAGGTGGTGTTGAGGGGTTATGAGGATAGGGTGGAGGAGTGGGCATGGGTGCGATGCTCCTTCAGAGGGTTGGTGCAGATGCAATGGGCCAAATGGCCTCCTTCTGCACTGTCGGGATACTATGGATTCTGTGGATTCTAAGATTGAAGAATGCTGACCACAGCGGTTTGGGTACATCAACAATGAAAACAGCTGGCGCATCTTTCATGACCCTGCACTCTTGGGAACAATGGCACAAGAAGCTGAGAAGGAAAAAGGAAGTGTTGGATAGATAATGTCAAGGAGAACTTATCACAAAGGTATTCAGATGATTGAAAGGACCAGGCTAGTGCAGAATGGGCAACAATCAGTGAATTAATTTGGCCTCATCCTGATGGATGGGAATTTAGTAACAATGGTAGTTGGCATTGCATTGGGTAAGCTACTGGTCTTTTGCTCTTGGTCTGAATCGAGATGGAGCAGTCTGATGAGATACAATGCCTCTTTCTTTAGTATCTCTAAGAGTCCAGTGTAAAAAAAAAATTTTAGTTTTTCCCATTAAGGGGCAATTTAGTGTGGCCAATCCACATCGTTTTGGAGTTGTGGGGGTGAGGCCCATGCAGACAGGAGAGAATGTGCAAATTCCACACGGACAGTGATGCAGGGCTAGGATCGAACTCGGGTCCTCGGCGCCGTGAGGCAACAGTAGTAACCGCTGTGCCACCGTACCGCCTTGGTCCTGTGTAAAATTAAATGACTGTGGCCATTCTCAATTCAGAGAGCACATTTGCCGTAACGAATAAACAAGAGTTAGCTGATGTGGCGAAAGGTTAACATACATCACATTGGTGTAAAGGAATCGTTCTCTTGATATTGGCTGGTTTCGTTTTGACAGAATATGATAAATAGGGATTTGATTGCTTTTCCTTACGATTGGTTGCCTTTTATGAATGTGAAATTTGAGCCCATACAGCTTTTGCCATTCCCAACTTCCAATGGATACTTGTCAGATTCCATACTTTTAAATAGACAATAACTGAAAGTGAGGTGCTAAACTATTTGGACAGGCGACCAAACGCTTTGTTAAAGAGGTGAATTGAGAGAGAGGAGACAAGGCAGAGAGGTTTCTGGAGCGCTTAAGACAGCTCAAAGCACTGCTGTTACTGGTGGGCCACTGAAAGCCAGGAGCATGTAAGATGCCAGAGTAAGAGCAGCCAGAGAGCTTAACAGGGTGAAGGGCTGGAAGTCATGAGGGGGAATCATAGAATTCCTACAGTGCAGAAAGAGGCCATTCATCCCTTCGGTTCTGCACTGAACCTCTGAAAGAGCACTCCCCCATGGTCCACACTCTTGTTCAACCCGCTCTATCCCCGCAATCCTGTAACCTAACCTGCACATCCTGAACAACAAGAGGCCATTTAGCATGGCCAATCCACCTAACCTGCACATCTTTGGACTGTGGGAGGAAACGGGAGCACCCGGAGGAAACCCATGCAGGCAGGGGGAGAACATGCAGATTCTGCACAGATGGTGACCCAAGCTGGAAATCGAACCTGTGACCCTGGATCTGTGAAACAACTGTGCTAACCACTGTGCTACCGTGCCCCCCTCATGATATAATCAGAGGGATTATCTTCTTAATAGCAGAGTTTCAACAGACTTCCATCTGTCTCAGCCTTGAACAGATTTCCTGGGTCACAATTCAATCAGTAGGTATGGCAAAGCCTCTTTAAAGAAAGAACCACCAATGCAAAAGGAGTAAGTTCTAAAGGCCCAACCACAGGGATGCTGTGGCTGCACCAGAAGACCCAGAAAGCAACCTTAAAGAGGAAGATGTGCCCCAGAGATATGTTTATGGTCTTCATTAGTTAGACCGTTGGGGACAGAATGGAACTTGAGCTGGCTGTAAGCAGCACTTACAGATAGAAAGGAGAATCGAGCTGGACCTGGATCATGAAGCCTCCCTTGTGCCAACATTTGACAGTGATGAATGGGGAAGAAGCAGGCAGCTGTCGGCCTGCAGGGGCAGGAGGAACAAAATCCCAGTTCGGGCATGGAAGTTGGCCCCATTTCCTGCCAATTTTTCATAGAGATTGTGTCTGGGCTTGAGTGAAGTCAGAGCAATGAACCCACAAGACATAAATTTTACTTATTTCTTGAAGGAGCAACTGAAAAATGACAGGCATGTATCTAACCTGTAGCCTGTTCTGATCCACGCTGGGTGTTATTCTGGATGAAACCCATTGAAAATGTGCCAAGTCTTAAAATTGTGAAGAGCGTAGCCCTTCTGGAGTAGGAGTTTCCTCCTAAGTAAGGAAAATGTTGCAAAACGGCACAATGGTTTGGCATTTACCTGCCTTCAACGTGAAAGATTTGTGAAATGGTTGATGCGTGCGTGTTTGAGCCACCTACTGGGCAAGTGGTACTGTCGGATAGTCTTACCCTTGCAGCTTCTTTTTATAAGGTTTTGTTGTCTTCTTTTGCATCTATTTCCAGGTTGCATGAGTGGCGCACACGACTGACTGTCACCTTTTGCCAGTCATGTTACATTGCTCTCCTCTGGGATGGTATTCTGAAATGTCAGAGTGTCCTTACGCTGACCTCGTGCCTTCATTTTGCCAGCTATTGAATGGAAATTTGGACCTGTCCTGCTTCATCACAGAAGTGCAGATTCATTTTGGCCCCTCCCCTCTTGTTCTGCCTTTATTCTCCCTTTGTCAGCCACTTCTGTTCTCCATGCAGAATTTGCAAAGAGTGAAAATATATTTTCTTTGAGCCTTCAGGAGCTTTGGAAAGACTGAAATGTTTTTGGCCCTGTAGCTCAGCGCTGTAAATCATAGAATTTACATTACAGAAGGAGGCCATTCGGCCCATCAAGTCTGCACCGGCCCTTGGAAAGAGCACCCTCCCTAATACCACACCTCCACCCCATCCCCTCAACCCAGCAACCCCACCCAAACTTTTTGGACACTAAGGGCAATTTAGCATGGCTAATCCACCTAACCTGAACATCTTTGGACTCGGGTGGAAACCGGAGCACCCGGAGTGGTAGCACAGTGGTTAGCACAGTTGCTTCACAGCCCCAGGGTCCCAGGTTCGATTCCCGGCTTGGGTCACTGTCTGTGTGGAGTCTGCACATTCTCCACGTGTCTACGTGGGTTTCCTCCGGGTGCTCCGGTTTCCTCCACAGTCCAAAGATGTGCAGGTTAGGTAGAGTGGTCATGCTAAATTACTCCAAAAAAAGGTTAGGTGGGGTTACTGGGTTACAGGGATAGGGTGGAGGTGTGGGCTTAGGTAGGGTCTCTTTCTAAGGGCCGATGCAGACTGAATGGGCCGAATGGCTTCCTTCTGCAGTGTAAATTCTATGAATAGTCCACTCTCCCCTTTGGTAAGTAGGCCCAATGTAGGCCAGGGGCTCGACATTATGACAATTAAGACTGGCCCCAGAACATCATGTGGGCTTGCATTCTGAGAGTTTGGTGAGCAGAAACACTCACTCTGGTCCAGTTCTGCTGCTTCAGTGCTTCATGGACAGGAAGAGTGTATCCTATAATTTTATGACCACATTACAGGAAGAACTGGTTTGTTTCAATTAGGCAACCATTGATCATGCAATCAATAGTTGTTGAGACTCACTAAGTACTATTGAAGGCCATTGTTGACAAGTGTGAAGGATAACATAGCAATATTAATCACTGACAGCATCTGTATTATTCTTTAGACATGTTACCATCAGAATTCTGCAAGAAATAAAGGTCATTGAAGGGGCTCCCCTTCCACCTCACCAAGTATATGAATTAAACAGTGTGGGAATACATACAAACATACAAGTTAGGATCAGGAGCGGGAGTAGGCCACTCAGCCCCTTGAGCCTACTCCACCATTTAATAAGATCATGGCTAATCTGATTGTAACCTCAGCCCTACATTCTATTTTTCTCAAATAATCTTTATTGTCACAAGTCGGCGTACATTAACACTGCAAGGAAGTTACTGTGAAAAGCTCCTAGTCACCACATTCCAAAGCCTGTTCGAGTACACAGGGAGAATTCAGAATGTCCAAATTACCTAACAGCACATCTTTCGGGACTTGTGAGAGGAAACCGGAGCACCTGGAGGAAACCCACGCAGACACGGGGAGAATGTGCAGACTCCACACAGACAGTGACCCAAGCTGGGAATCCAACCTGGGACCCTGGAGCTGTGAAGTAACAATGCTACCCACTGTGCGACCACGCTGCCCTATACCTCTGCCTTAAAAATATTCAACACTCTGCTTCCACCGCTTGTGAGGAAAAGAGTTCCAAAGACTCATGACTCGTGGACAAAAATATTCTCTCATCTTTCTCCTAAGTGGGCAACCCCTTATTTTTAAACAGTGACCCCTCTAGTTCTAGATTCTCCCACAAGAAGGGCCACCTTTTGCATATCCACCCTGCCAAGCCCCCTCAGGGTTTTATATGTTTTAATCAAGTTGCCTCTTACTCTTCTAAACTCCAACGGATACAAGTCCAACCTATCCACACCTTCCTCATAAGGCAACCCGTTCATTCCAGATTGTTGTGACCGAAGATAAGGACTCGACACCTAACCAGATAGACAGTGTTGTGTTACGTACTCTGAGATAACACAGGCTGCAACTGGATGCAGCTTTAACCAAAAGATACTCCAGACCTTGAAGTTAGTTCAATCTGATTTATTGAACCAGTAACACAGTTAGCACAGTTCTCTATGAGTTCGACTCGCTGCTAACCTAAGTGTGGTTACTCTGTCTGACTGAACCAGACTAGCTCTTAGCCACGTGCTGGAGGTGTGATGCTGTAAATACACCCTGACTCACTCTGTAGATGTTCATCAGTGGAAAGAGGCGGAGTGTGAGTGCCTCTTGCCTTTTATAGTGAGATATCACCCCCGAGTGTCCTGCCTGCTCATTGGTCATGTCCTGTTCTCTGTATTCATTAGCTGCCTGTCTGTGCCTGTCTGTATATCATTATCTGCATGTCTGCATATCAGGGCAGACAGGATACAACAAGGTTTTTTCCACTACTCCACAAAACAATAACTTTCTCACCACTCCCCTCAGGGTCCTCTTCCCTGACCTGCTCCCAGGGCAGCATTTACATCCTGTGGGGGCTCTTCCAATTGGGACGAAGTTCTGCCCCCTAATCACTTGGGGAGTTTGTATTCCAAGGTGTCGGAGGGAAATCTGATGCAATGTAGGTTTAGATCCCTTGGGGGGTTGTAACATGGGTGTTAACCGAGTAAACCTTCTCTGAACTATTTCCAACGCATTTACACCCTTCCTTAAATAAGTCGGAGAATCGCCGGGGGGCAGCGGGAATCCCGCCCCGCCGCCCCGACGCCGGCTGCCGTTTTCTCTGTCGCCGTTTTTTGGGCTGGGGCGGGGTGCACGCCACGCCGGTCGGGGGTAGTTGGCAGCCCCCCCCTCCCCGACAATATACACATAATACTGCAGCTAAGGTGCCAGCATACACTCACATCCCTTGCACGCCCACCATTTGTTGGCCCTGCCGCACACCAGCCTCTTAGCATGGAGGCAACTGGCTGAAAGGTATGGCCGTCTCCACGACACCATCAGTTGCCATCCTCTTGGCGTGATAACACAAGGCTCACCCACTGAGACCAACAGTAGACCACACTCATAGAAACAGGACAGGGACCATAAAGCCTATTGCTAACACAGGTTGTGGCAGCCACTGGTACCCTTGTTGGCAAGGATGGGTGGTGAGGATAGAGCCCCTCCACATCACAGGCTGGGTGCCAGTCACTGATGGTGACAGGGGTACAGTGCGGATGACATCACTGTGTCTCGCTGGCATTCAGCAAGGGGGGGGGGGAAGGAGGAGGGAGGCACGCCTGCTCAGTGAGCGGGCAGCAGGTGAGCTGGAGACAGTGAGGGACTGATCGGTGTTTGTGTTTGTGGAGGCTCCGGACAGCCTTTGGCAGTGGTAATGTCCCCCTGGGCCTGTTCATAGAGGCTGTGCTGTACCCTGTACACTCAGAGATCATGAGCACTGCCCGACTGGCCCCCATGGAAATTTTGAAACTTCAGTACACAGAATGCCCACGTGGAACCTGAAGAGCTCTTTGCAAAACAGGAGCAGAATAGAAAAGGCCCATTCGGTGAAGTTTACAAAGGAATAGAGAACATGGGCGGGTTTCTCCCGTACCCGGCAGGGAGGGGGGTCCCGGCAGGACGAAGTGGCGTGAACCACTCCGGCGTCGGGCCGCCCGAAGGGTGCGGAATCCTCCGCATCTTCAGGGGCTAGGCAGGCCGCTTCTACTCGCTTCATAATTTTACATGTTTCCATAAGATTCCCTCCTCATTCTTCTAAATTCCAATGAGTATAGTCCCAGTCTACTCAGTTTCTCCTCTTAAGCCAATCCTCTCAACTCCGGAATCAACCAAGTGAATCTCCTCTGCACCCCTCCAGTGCCAGTACATCCTTTCTCAAGTAAGGAGACCAAAACTGTCCACAGTACTCCACTTATGGCCTAACCAGCACCCTATACTGCTGCAACATAACCTCCTGTTTTTCAACTTCAACGCTCTGGCAATAAAGGACAAAATTCCATTTGTCTTCTTAATCAACTGCTGCACCTGCGAACCAACTTTTTGCAATTCATGCACATGGACACCCAAGTCCCTCTGCACAGCAGCATGCTCAATTTTTTACCATTTAAATAATAGTCCATTTTGTTATTCCTGTTATTCCTACCAAAATGGATGACCTCACATTTACCAACACTATAATCCATCTGCCAGATCCTTGCACACTCACTTAAACTATTAAACTATCTATATCCCTCTACAGACTTTGAGTGTCCTCTGCACAATTTGCTCTCCCACTCATCTTAGTGTCACCTGCAAACTTTGACACATTATATTTGGTCCCCAACTCCAAATCATCGATGCAAATTGTAAACAATTGCAGTCCCAACACTGATCCCTAAGGCACACCATGCAATCCACCAAAGCCAGGAGACTTGTCTACCTTTAACCCCATTAGCTTGCCCAACACTACCTCCTTAGTGATAATGATCGTTTCTCGGTCCTCTCTGGCATAGTTTTCTTGCCATCAATTATTGGCATGTAATTTGTGTCTGCCACTGTGAAGACCAATGGAGACCATTTCCACTTTTCCCATTATTAAATCCCCCTTCTCATCCTCTGAAGAGCCAATGTTTACCTTAGCCACTCCTTTTCATTTTAACAATAATAATGATCTTTATTGTCACAAGTAGGCTTACATTAACACTTCAATGAAGTTACTGTGAAAATCCCCTAGTCCCCACACTCCGGCGCCTGTTCGGGCACACAGAGGGAGAATTCAGAATGTCCAATTACCTAACAGCATGTCTTTTGGGACTATTTTATATTTTTCATGTATTTTGTATTATGTATATTTTGTATATTTTTTTGTATATATATTGTAGATATATTGTATTCTATATTGATATATTTTATATATTTGTAGAAACGCTTGCTCTCTGTTTTTATATTCTGAGCTAGTTTACTCTCATTCTGTCTAACTATGACTCATGGAATCTGAGGGCTGGTCTTTTGGCAGCCATTTTCTTGGCTAGAATGACAGTCTGTGGTGAGTGGAGCGCTTAAACGCTCCAGTTTGTGAGGCTTTTTATCGCCAACCCCAATGAATCATGTGGCAATGGGGATGAGAATCATTTAGGCTGCACCCGGGCTGTGTGCTGGTCCATTTACATCAGCTGATTTTTAACTGCCCGGTGCTCCTAGCGGGAGGGCAAATTTTCCACGATTCAAATCTGGCGGGAGAACAAAAGTCTCCCAAATGGAGAATCCAACCCATAATTTTCCAATTAACCTTAGCTGGCTCGACTTCATGACGTCACAATGACCCAAATTTAAGTTTACAAATACTAGTCTGAGACCCACTCTTCTGTCCTTCAAACTGAATGTACAATTCAATCATATTATGATCACGGCTATTTAGGAGCTCCTTCTCAATGAAAACATTTGTTACTCCTATCTCGTTACACCAATACCAGGTCTACTATAGTCTGCTCTCTGGTTGGCGCCAGAGTGCGCTATTTTAAGAAATTATCCTGAATATATTTTGGGTAGGATTTTCTGACCCCGGATGTGATGGTCCATTTGGCCACTCTCCAAATTTTCTTATCCCACCGGTAGACTGGAGAATCTTGGCCGATATGTTATTTGATTAGCATTTGGTAAGCGGATCAGACCAAAAACTCCAACATAGTAGCTGCCTTGAGATTGTTTTGCACAGCTGAATAAATGGCCCCTTAATTGGTCATTCTGTCTCCAGACGAGAGCAATAGCAAAATGAAAAAATCAGTGGGCGGGATTCTCTCAGCCCGGGGACGGGCCGGAGAATCTCCGTGACCTGCGCGAATCACGCCACGCCGTCCTGACGCCGGGACGCGATTCTCCGAGAGTGGAGAATCGGCGTCATTGGCGGCGGCGTGGCGCTGGCCGGGGCTGCTGTACGGGGTCCCCCCCTCCCAGCGATTCTCGGCCTGGATGGGTCGAATGGCCATGTAAAAAAAAAACAAGTCCAGCCAGTGCTGTTCACACCTGCTCTCAGCCGGCGGAAACTGGGTGTGGAAGGATCCTGGGACTGCCTGTGAGGGGAGAGGGGGGATCTGACCCTGGGGGGGGGGGCCTACATTGTGGCCTCACCCGCGATCGGGGCCCACCAATCGGCGGGCCGGCCTCTCGGGTTGGGGGCCTCCTTTCTTCCGCGCCGGCCCCTGTATCCCTGTGCCATTTTGCGCCGGGGCCAGTGCGGAGAAGGGAGACACCGCAAATGCGCGGCAATCGTGCCGGTCCACATCGCGCTGATGTCACTGCCGGCGCATGCGCGATGTGGCGTTCTCTTCCGCTTCTGCCATGGCGAAGGCCGTGGCGGCCGCGGAGGAAAATAGTGCACCCAGGGCACTGGCCCGGAGTCTGAGCGGGGGGCCCCGATCGCGGGCCGGCCACTGTGGGGGCACCCCCCCGGGGTTCGATCGCCCCCGCCCCCCCCCCCCAGGACCCCGGGGCCCGCTCGTGCCGCTGATCCCGCCGTTCCAGAGGTGGTTCAAACCTCGGCGGCGGGAGAGGCCTCCCAGCGGCGGGACTTCGGCCCATCCGGGCCGGAGAATCACCGCAGGGGCCTCTCCGATCGGAGTGGCGAGATTCCTGCCGCCGCCACTTCCCGGGTGGCGGAGAATCTCTGCCACGGCGGGGGCGGGATTTTCGCCGGCCCCAGGCGATTCTCCGACCCTGCTGGGGGTCGGAGAATTTCGCCCCTTGTCCCATTCCCATTATTTTGCACTGTGGCCCTGCTTACTTCTGGCCCCTAATTTCTCTGCCTATCACTTTTCTTATTTTCATTTTTGTCTTTTGTTCTGTGTTTTCCCCTCCTCTTAGTCCTTGCATAGACTCCCATTTTCCTGCCATTTTAGATTAAACCCTCGCCAACCACTCTAGCAGATACTGCCCATTTCACATCAGTCCAGATCCTGCCCAGGTGTAACCCGTCAAGCTTATACTAGCCCCACCTTCCCCAAAACCAGACCCAATGCCCCAGGAATTGAAACCCTACTCCTTACTCCATCTCTTCAGCCATGCATTCATCTGATGTATCCTATCTCTACGCTGACTAGCACATGGCACCGATTCTAATCCTGAGATAATTACATTTGAGGTGCTAATTTTCAACTTACATAACTACCTTTAAGGTCCTAATTTTCAACTTATTTGCCAGTACAAGAAGTATAAATCAAGACTGTTGCAAACTCCTGGAGGTTCACAATACTTCAATGTCTACTTAATGGTTGCAAAGTGGAGGTGGTGCCCATGAGATAGCTGTGAGAAATACTGCAATGTTCATTACTCAGGGCATGGTCTCCAGAGGACTGCAAAGCAGCATGATGGGCAGGTCGCAGCCAGACTCAATGATGTTCAAACTGACTACATGATGAGTTGAAGATGGCACTCATTTAAATGCCAATGCGTGCCTTCTCACAGTTCCAGTTACCACGTGAATGATCCATGTATGCAGCCAGTACAGTGTTGTTGGATTACTTGCATAGTAAAATTGCACAGAATAACAGGAGTGTGCAAATTGAGAGAGACTTCAAAACATAAGCCTTTGACTTTTCTGAAGGGACCACGCTTATTCCCCTTGTCCATAAGAACATCGAGGAGTTAAAGGCTGCACTCAAGCAATGGGCAGGGACCATTCATTTCCTCTGGTGGGCCCCATTCTTGCTCACTCCCAAACATAGTCACATACACAACATGGTTAGTCTCTTGTAATACTAGCTCAGTTGAAAGATGTATTTTGGACACAGCACTGCAATATTGGTCACTTTTCTATCATTGGAGATTTGCAATACGTTTGCCAGTGAGTCATTCAAGAACGTTCTTTGCGATGCTCTGTCAGTGAAAATGGTCTGTGCCAGTACAAGGGTGACATATCTCACACAACTGCTAGATATTGGGTGGGATTCTCCGACCCCCCCAGCCGGGTCGGAGAATCGCCGTGGGGCGGCGTGAATCCCGCCCCCTGCCGGCGCCGGGGTTTTGGCGGGGGCGGGAATCGCTACGCGCCGGTCGGAGGCCACTGGCAGCAGCTCCCCCGGCGATTCTCCGGCCCGCGATGGGCCGAGTGCCCGCCGGTTTTCGGTGGGTCCCGCCGCCGTAAATCGCAACAGGTCCTTACCTGCGGGACCTGGCTCCACGGGCAGCCTGCAGAGTCCTCAGGGGGGTGCGGGGGATCTGGCCCTGGGGGTTGCCCCCACGGAGGCCTGGCCCGCAATCGGGGCCCACCGATCCGCGGGAGGGCCTGTGCCGCGGTGGCACTCTTTCCCTTCGCACCGGCTACTGTCAACCTCTGCCATGGCCAGTGCGGAGAAGAACCCCCCTGCGCATGCGCTGGGATGAGGCCAGCACACGCTGGCGTTCCCGCGTATGCGCTAACTCGCGCCAGCCGGCGGAGGCCCTTCGGCGCCAGTTGGTGTAGCGCCAAGCCCTTCCATGCCAGCTCACGTGGCGCCAAACACTCTGCCGTTGGCCTAGCCCCTGAAGGTGTGGAGGATTCCGCACCTTCGGGGAGGGCTGACGGCGGAGTGGTTCACGCCACTCCTCGGCGCTGGAGTGGCCTGCCCCGCCGGTTTGAAGAGAATCCCGCCCATTGTTTTCCATTTACTTCGATAGAAAGAAAATTGGACAAGGTGCCAAATCAATATGAAGGGCTGGTTTAGCACTGTGGGCTAAGACAGCTGGCTTGTAATGCAGAACAAGACCAGCAGCGTGGGTTCAATTCCCGTACCAGCCTCCCCGAACAAGCACAGGAATGTGGCGACTAGGGGCTTTTCACAGTAACTTCATTGAAGCCTACTTGTGACAATAAGCGATTTTTATTATTATTATTGTTAATATGAGTCCGCGTCACACTTCTGACATAGACTAATTTGACTCCCATCATTCTCACCAAACCTGCTCAACATATTGGTTGATGGGGGAACGAAAAATGGATAATGGGTGGAATTCTCGCATCTGGGATGAAGTCTCGTGGTGGGACAGGGAAAGGAACAGGGACATGGGGCAGGGGCAGAGACAGGGAGTGTTTCCTGCTGCAAAGGCTGGCGGCAAACCACGTCATATCTTCTGGCCCCTACCTCATTAATATGCGTATGGAGGTTTAGAATCATAGAATCCCTACAGTGCAGAAGGAGGCTATTCGGTCCGCCAAGTCTGCACTGATCCACTGAAAGGGCACTCTACCTAGACCCACACCCCACTCTATCCCTGTAACCCCACATCCCCACCTAACCTTCAACAGTATAAGCAATTTAGCATGGCCAATCCGTCTGAACTGCACATCTTTGGACTGTGGGAGGAAACCGGAACACTCAGAGAAAACCCATGCAGACACAGGGATAACATACAAACTCCACACAGACAGTCACCCAAGGTTAGAATTGAACCCGTGGACTTCCGGTTGCGGCTATGACCAGCTAAGTCGCACATTTGGCAGCTCCTGCGACAAAGGTGTTTAAGGGCCGATTGGAGGGCCCCGACGGTACTGTAAAGACGAATCCCGGTGGGGGAAGGCTCCCTGAGGAGAGTGAGACTAACTTTATGGTCGGTACTCGGAGTGGGGCGACAAAAAAAGCGGCAGCAGCTCCCCGAAAAAAGCGGGGGAAGAGGACCAAAATGGCGGCCGGAGGCGTACTAGAAGATTGGAGAAAATGGGCGGAGGAGCAGCAGGCCGCTCTCCTCCGGTGTTTTACGGAGCTGAAAGTGGAACTCTTAGAGTCTATGAACGCGACGACCACAAGGCTGATGGGGGCCCAGGCGACCCAAGAGGCGTCGATAAGAGAGCTGCAGCAGGAGATGACTGCAAGGGAGGAGGAGGCCACGGTCCTCGTGGGAAAGGTGGAGGTGCATGAGGCACTCCACCTGAAATGGCAGAGCCGCTTTGAGGAGCTGGACACTCGAATGAGGCGGAAGAACTTGAGGATCCTGGGCCTAGCAGAAGGCCTGGAGGGGCCTGATCTCCCGAAATATGTAGCGGAGATGCTGAGCTCCCTGATGGGAGAGGGGGCCGGTCCATCGCCCCTGGAGCTGGAAGAAGCATATCGGGTCATGGCTAGGCGGCCTAGGGCGAACGAGCCCCCGAGGGCGGTGCTGGTGCGATTCCAGCGTTTCTGTGATCGGGAGAAAGTGCTGAGGTGGGCCAAGAGGGAGAAAAGCAGCAAATGGGAGAATTCGACGGTGCGGATATATCAGGACTGGAGTGCGGAGGTGGCAAAGCGGCGGGCCCGGTTTAACCGGACGAAGGCGGTGCTGCACGCAAAGAGGATCAAGTTCGGAATGCTGCAGCCAGCGCGCTTGTGGGTCACCTACAAGGACCAGCACCATTACTTTGAGACCCCAGAGGAGGCATGGACTTTTGTTCGGGAGGAAAAGCTGGACCTGAACTAGAACTTGGGAACGCCGGCGGTCGAGGCCGCCCGAGTACCCTTGACTGATCAAGTGGCCCATGTCTTTCTTAGGCCAGGTCGGAACTTGGTTAAAATTGATGGATCGTTTGGTTTCTTTGAAACTTGTGTTATGGGGGGTTTCTTTGTTCCTTTTTGTGTGTCTCTTCCCGTTGCCAACTTCCCTTAATTATTGTTGTTGTAGGGGGGGCTTTTTTTTTTTCTTTTTTTTTTACTGTTTTTTGATCTGTTCTTTAAGGGTTATGGTTACTGTTCTGTTCGATGGAGGGTGATGGTTAAATACGTTATTATTGGGTAGTTATTTAGTTATGCAGGCATAGTTATGTATTTATGTATTTATTTGAGATTTGTTATTTATATTGTTATATTGTTAAGTTGGGGAGGCGGGACGGGGGGGGTGCAAGTTGGTTATGCGTGTTTTCTTTTTCTCTTTTTTCTTCCTCTCGTTTTAAGGAGGCTTTTTTATGGGCTTGGATGGGGACGGGGGTGGAATTGAAGATGGCGGGGTAGGGTGTGGCCGGGCGAAAGCGCGGGCTTTCCCCTGTTTCCCGCGCGCGGGACGGAGGAAGGGGGAGGAGAGAAGAGTGGGGTGTGGCCAGCAATGGCGGCTTTTCCCGCGCTGAAGCGGGGTCAGAGAGGGATGGCAAGGGGGGGGGAGGCCCCTCCCCCCCCACATCGGGAGGAGTCGGAGTGTGGCAGGGGCAGCCGGGTCAGCGAAAACCAGCTGACTCTCGGGAGTACGATGGTGGATACACCGCGGCTAGGAGGGGTCCTAGCCGGGGGGGGGCGGGGAAGGGGGGTTAGGGGGGGATACCGGGTTGCTGCTGGAAAGGCCGAGGACGGGAAGGGAAGAACGGGAGGAGAGAGGGGGGGGGCCATCGCCATGGGGAACGGGTCAGAAGGGGAGGGTCGACCCGGGGCGAACAGGGGACAGGACATGGCTAATAGACAGGGGAAAGGGACGGGTCGCTCCGCGACCCGGTTGATTACTTGGAACGTGAGGGGGCTGAATGGGCCGGTCAAGAGATCAAGGGTTTTTTCACACCTTAAGGGACTGCAGGCGGATGTGGCAATGTTGCAGGAGACTCACTTGAGAGTAGTAGACCAGGTACGCCTGAGAAGGGGGTGGGTGGGACAGGTGTTCCACTCAGGCTTGGACGCAAAGAACCGGGGGGTGGCGATTTTGGTGGGAAAGAGGGTGTCGTTCGTGGCGGCGCAGGTGGTAGCAGATAAGGAGGGTAGGTACGTGATGGTGAAGGGTAGGCTGCAGGGAGAGAATGTGGTGCTGGTGAATGTGTATGCCCCGAATTGGGATGACGCGGGTTTTATGAGGCGCCTGTTGGGCCTCATTCCAGGTCTGGAGGCAGGGGGCCTGATCATGGGGGGGGACTTCAATACAGTGCTCGACCCTGGGCTGGACAGATCGAGTTCTAGGACGAATAGGAGGCCGGCAGCGGCAGAGGTGCTAAGGGGGTTCATGGAGCAGATGGGGGGGGTAGACCCTTGGAGATTTGGCAGGCCAAGGGCGAGGGAGTATTCTTTTTTCTCCCACGTCCACAGGGTGTACTCCAGAATAGACTTTTTTGTACTGAGCAGGGGGCTGATTTCGAGAGTGCAGGACACGGAGTACTCGGCCATTGCGATTTCGGACCATGCACCACACTGGGTAGAGGTAGAACTGGGGGAAGCACGGGACCAGCGCCCGTTGTGGCGCCTGGATGTGGGGCTGCTGGCGGACGATGAGGTGTGCGGAAGGGTCCGGAAGGGCATTGAGAGATATCTGGGCACGAACGACACGGGCGAGGTGAAGGTGGGGGTAGTCTGGGAGGCCCTGAAAGCAGTGATCAGAGGAGAGCTGATCTCCATAAGGGCACACAGAGAAAGGAAGGAGAGGCAGGAGAGGGAGAGACTGGTGGGGGAACTTATAGAAGTGGACAGGAGATATGCGGAGACACCAGAGGAGGGGCTGTTGAGGGAGCGGCGCAGTTTACAGGCCCAGTTTGACCTACTGACCACTAGGAAGGCGGAGACGCAATGGAGAAGGGCACAGGGCGCGGTCTATGAGTACGGGGAAAAGGCGAGCAGGATGCTAGCACACCAGCTGCGCAAGCGAGATGCAGCCAGAGAGATTGGGGGAGTGAGAGAGAAGGGAGGGAACGTAGTGCAGAAGGGGCAAGAGGTGAACGGGGTCTTCAGGGATTTCTACAGGGAATTGTACCGGTCTGAGCCGCCCAGGAGGAGGGGGGGAATGGAGAACTTCCTCGATAGATTGAGGTTCCCAAAGGTCCAGGAGGAACGGGTGGAGGGGCTGGGGGCGCCGATAGAGCTGCAGGAGCTAGTTAAAGGGATAGGCCAGATGCAGGCGGGGAAGGCGCCGGGGCCGGATGGGTTCCCGGTGGAATTTTATAAGAAGTATGTGGACTTGGTGGGTCCAGTGCTGGTGCGAGCCTTCAATGAGGCGCGAGAGGGGGGGGTTCTGCCCCCGACAATGTCACAGGCCCTGATCTCCTTGATCCTGAAGCGGGACAAAGACCCTGTACAGTGCGGGTCCTACAGGCCTATCTCCCTCTTGAATGTAGATGCCAAACTGTTGGCAAAGGTCCTGGCAACCAGAATAGAGGATTGTGTGCCAGGGGTAATCCATGAGGACCAGACGGGGTTCGTAAAGGGACAACAACTTAACACAAATGTCCGGAGGCTGTTGAATGTGATTATGATGCCAGCAGTGGAGGGGGAGGCTGAGATAGTGGTAGCACTGGATGCGGAGAAGGCATTCGATAGGGTGGAGTGGGAATACCTGTGGGAGACGCTGGAACGGTTTGGGTTTGGGGAGGGATTTATCAAGTGGGTGAGGCTGCTGTATTCGGCCCCGATGGCGAGTGTGGTTACAAACGGGAGGAGGTCAGAGTATTTTGGGCTCCATCGAGGTACCAGGCAGGGATGCCCCCTATCCCCCTTACTATTTGCATTAGCGATCGAACCGTTGGCGATGGCACTGAGGGGATCAGGGGGGTGGAGAGGACTGACAAGGGGAGGGGAGGAACATCGGGTATCACTCTATGCGGATGACTTGTTGTTATATGTGGCGGACCCGGAAGGGGGAATGCCGGAGGTAATGGAAATACTAGCGGAGTTTGGGGACTTTTCAGGATATAAATTAAATGTGGGTAAAAGTGAGGTCTTTGTGATACACCCGGGAGATCAGGGGGAGGGAATTGGGCGGCTCCCCTTTAAGAGAGCAGTAAAGAGCTTCAGGTACTTGGGGGTGCAGGTGGCAAGGAACTGGGGGACCCTCCACATGCTGAACTTTTCAAGGCTGGTGGAGCAGATGGAGGAGGAGTTCAAGAGGTGGGACATGGTACCGCTGTCGCTAGCAGGGAGGGTGCAGTCAGTCAAAATGACGGTCCTCCCGAGGTTCTTGTTTCTGTTCCAGTGCTTGCCCATCTTTCTCCCCAGGGCCTTCTTCAAGAAGGTAACTAGCAGCATTATGGGCTATGTGTGGGCACATGGCACCCCTAGAGTGAGAAGGATTTTCTTGGAACGGAGTAGGGACAGTGGAGGATTAGCGCTACCCAATCTTTCCGGATACTACTGGGCGGCGAACGCATCGATGGTGCGCAAGTGGGTGATGGAGGGGGAGGGGGCAGCTTGGAAACGTATGGAGAGGGCGTCCTGCGGCAATACAAGCCTGGGGGCGCTAGTAACGGCACCATGGCCGCTCCCCCCCACAAGGTATACCACGAGTCCGGTAGTGGCGGCCACCCTTAAAATCTGGGGGCAGTGGAGGCGACACAGGGGGGAAGTGGGGGGTCTGATGGCGGCGCCACTGAGAAGGAACCACAGATTTGTCCCGGGGAACACTGGCGGGGGATTCCAGAGCTGGCACAGGGCGGGCATCAGGCAACTGAGGGACATGTTCATAGAGGGGAGGTTTGCGAGCCTGGGAGAGCTGGAGGAGAAATTTGAGCTCCCCCCGGGGAACACGTTTAGATACCTGCAGGTGAAGGCATTTGCCAGACGACAGGTGGAAGGATTTCCCTTGCTTCCCGATAGAGGGGTGAGTGATAGGGTGCTGTCAGGGGTCTGGGTCGGAGAAGGGAAGGTCTCGGACATCTACAAAATAATGCAGGAGGTGGAGGAGGTATCGATAGAGGAGCTGAAAGACAAGTGGGAAGCGGAGCTGGGAGAGCAGATAGAAGATGGGACATGGGCGGATGCCTTAGAGAGGGTCAATTCGTCGTCGTCGTGCGCAAGGTTGGGCCTCATCCAATTTAAGGTGCTGCACAGAGCCCATATGACGGGGACTAGGATGAGTCGGTTCTTCGGGGGTGAGGACAGGTGTGTTAGGTGTTCGGGAAGCCCTGCGAACCATGTACATATGTTCTGGATGTGCCCGGCACTGGAAGAGTTCTGGGAGGGGGTGGCGGGGACGGTGTCGAGAGTGGTGGGAACCAGGGTCAAACCAGGGTGGGGGCTAGCGATTTTTGGGGTTGGGGTGGAGCCAGGAGTACAGGAGGCAGGGGAGGCCGGAATATTGGCCTTTGCGTCCTTGGTAGCTCGGAGAAGGATCTTGATTCAGTGGAGGGACACAAGGCCACCAAGTGTTAACACCTGGTTAAACGACATGGCAAGCTTCATCCAATTGGAAAGAATCAAATTCGCCCTGAGAGGGTCGGTACAGGGGTTCTTCCGGCGGTGGCAGCCCTTCCTTGACTTTCTGGATCAGAGATAGGAACTGGAGGCCGAAACAGCAGCAACCCGGGGAGAAAGGGGGGGGGGGGGGAAGGGGGGGGGAAGGGAGGGGGGGGGATAGCAACGAAGGGAGCACGTCAGCGGGGGGTCGCGGGCAATGACTGCCCGAGGCCATCGGCAGAAAGGGAAAAACGGTTTGGTTGCTAGACTGGTAGCGCGGGGGGGGGGGGGGGGGGGGGGGGGGGGGGTGGAGGGTGGGGGGGTGCGCGCGGGGGAGGGCATGGGGAGGATTTTCCAGGGGGGACTTGTTGTGTTATAATTTAAAATGTAGTAGGGGTAAATGTTTGTATCGAAAAATTTCAATAAAAATTATTTAAAAAAAAAGAATTGAACCCGTGTCCCTGATGCTGCGAGGCAGCAGTGCTAACCACTGTGCCACCATGCGCCATATTCTATGGCGGGATAAGCTTGACTGAGCAACCCTCCATCATATCTGGGTGAAAAATAGAATTTACAGTACAGAAGAAGGCCATTTGGCCCATCGAGTCTCCACTGGCCCTTGGAAAGAGCACCCTACTTAAGCCCAGGCTTCCACCCTATCCTCGTAGCCCAGTAACCCAACCTAACCTTTTGGACACTAAGGGCAATTTAGTGTGGCCGAGCCACCTGACCCGCACATCATTGGACTGTGGGAGGAAACCGGAGCACCCAGAGGAAACCCACACAGGCACGGGGAGAAAGTGCAAACTCCACACAGTCACCCGAGGCCGGAATTGAATCTGGGACCCTGGAGCTATGAGAAAGAAGTGCTAAACACTGTGCTACCATGCCGCCTAATTGCGGGTGCCATATTAAAAGATGAGCAACATCACTGACCCACCATTGCAAAAACAAAATGGACCTCTAGGAACACTCTCAGACCATAAGATGGATCTCCTCGATAACACTGAAGCTGGAAGATCTACCTGATAAATGTTCCCCCTCACCCACTGCTGTGATGTTACAGGGTCCAAAGTTGCTAGTGGTCTCCATCCCAAACTCCGGAGGCAGCACTAAGCATTCTTCACATAAGTCCTGACTTCTGCATGCTGCGTTATTCCAGACTTGTGTTGGAGACTTGTTCCAGACTTGTTCGCCTGCTGGCATCGCTGAGAATCGGGCAGGGGGGGAGGATTCCGTTCGAACTACTATCTGCACCCCATCAGCAGATAGTTGCAAATCAGTTTCACGCTGACCATCTGCAGGTTACCTGATTCGCCATTGCGAGTACCAGTGGATGATCCCACAGGAAGTTGACAGTAGTGTAAAGCTATTTCTTCCCCCCACCCACCCCTCCACTACCCTGCCCCCCGCTCGCCATTGTACCTGCCGGTGGGGACATGGGAAAATTCTGCCAATGTCTGTACTGGACTGGAAGAAATCAGAGTCAACAGACGTAAGTAGCTAACCTCGTCTGTTGCTGCTAATGGTGCAGATTTTCTGTCCATGTAGCACATGGTGCAGCTCCCTAATTGACTTCCCTGCCAGGTATATGTGCTGAGATCTGTATATATGCTTGCTGACCTTTCTAAAAACATTTAGAGTACCCAATTCTTTTTTTTCCAATTATGGCGATTTAGAATGGCCAATCCACCTACACGGCACAACTTTGGGTTGTGGGGGTGAGACCCATGCAGACACGGGATGATGTACAAACTCCACACGGACAGTGACCCGGTGCCGGGATTGAACCCAGGTCCTCGGTGCCGTGAGGCAGTAGTGCTAAAACTACTGCGCCACTGTGCCACCACATGCTTGGTGATTTCATGGCAATTGTAACTATTGTGATGCTGATGCCTTTTGGTAACCCTGACATGTGTATTATATCCCACAGCACTCAAAACGTGATGTTGTATGAATGGAGAGCAACAATGGGAGTGTATCTTGACATTGAGCCCTAAACTTGGCACAGTTTCATTAACCCACCATTGGGAGAATTGTAAAGTAATTTTATGTGGGTGGGTTCTGAACATTTTGTCTCCCACCAGATTCTCTGCACCAGCCGCCACCAAACCTGCCATGGGCGGCAGTTGGGAGAATTCCACCCAATTTCCCCCTCCTTGTTTGCCCGAACACAACTGACTGTCATAATAGGTAGAAAAGTCAAACTTTTGATCTGTGTTCACAAGAACTGAATGACACTTGAAGACAGTATTGGAGTGCTGCTGGGATGCAGTTTTACTGGTTTTGAAATGAATATCTGCCTGCAGGAGAGGAGGGAGGATTAAAGGAAAAGCTTAGTGAAAGAAAAATTACGTTAGAAATATTGGGTGTTATGGTAACACATTGTGAATGTGTAAAATCTACCCTTAGTTGGAATGCTCCTTACACACACAACAAACATTAAACTCAAAAGGGAGCGCAAGAGGTGACAATAGGGTGAATAGATGACAAAGGTCTATAGTTCCTAAAGACCACCAGAGGACCGCACAGTTCCATGAGTAATTTCAGATACTTCTGAAGATGTTTGCAATAAACTTGGTTGGAGCATTGAAAAAAGCCAAACGTGGAAACGTCAAATTGGGGATAGGAGTGAGAATTGAAATGGAAAGCCAAAAGGCGATCAAGTTCACCTTTGCCAATAGCACAGAAATTAAACTTTTTTTAAGGTTTTCGTGGTAAGAGCAGCAACCTTGAATAAAACATTTTTTTAACAAATTTTACACCATGCAAGCTTTGCACTGTGAAGAACAATTGTGACCTTAAACAAATTCTTTTGGAGGACTGGTAAACGTCAATATTTCAGGCAGTATGCTCTGCCCGTCAACTGGGGAAATGACGGGAATAGGTGCAAGAGGTGCATATATAATGGAGAATAGAAAACGGGAGGGATCTTACTGCTGATTGGTCAGGCTATGATCAAGGCAATTGTGTTTGTGCTTGGTTGGCTGGTGTGGTGGCCATGAAGGACATGAGGGGGCATAAATAGATCTCCCTGTGGGCTTTGTGGAATATGAATTACCCTATTAAGTGGACAGTTGCTCGCTCAGTAGGAAATGTATGGGAGGAGCTTAAAACTCACTGTTCTAACCTGGACCAATACCTCTGTAGGTCCCCGGGCTTGGACACATGTAAGCCATGGCAGCGGCCTTTTTTCATTACTGAAATAAAGAAATTAAATGTTGGAGGACTGGCCTCGGAGAAGTTATTACATTGGCGACGAGGAGTGGCTTCTCCACTATGAAAGAAAATGTCTCTCTTCGGTAAACCAACACCCTATTGTGTTAACATAGAAGACTGGGCGAAATACACAGAGTGCATGCGTTACTTCTTCCCGGCTAATAACATTATGGGAGATGAGAAGCAGAAAGTGGCCCCTAAGTGATAACTCCCGATACAGGACCCCGACAATTAGCCTAATTAAAAGCCTGACCTATCCAGATGCCCCGACTCGAAACTTGGACAAGTTTGTAGACCTAGTGCAAAATCACTGTGAACTGAAGGTCTATCATCTTCCAGAGATACTGCTTCAATGCGGCAGGGAGAATCCCAGGGGAACCTGTCACTGAATTCTTTCACCAGATTGTGGAAACTGGTAGAACGCTGAATTTGGCCCATCCCTGACAAGATATTTAAAGACAGATTGCTGTGCAGATAAACAATGAGACAACTCAAAACAAATACTGGCAGAGCCCATCAAAAAAAAGTAATTGACATAGCCCCATCACTAAAGAATTCAGAAAAAGATGTTCAGGTGCTGCAAGGGTCATCAGACAGCAATGCCCTTTAGTTATGGGTTGGTTAGCACAGTGTATAGTTAGGGGCTATAGTTAGTTAGGGACTGGTTAGCACAGTGGGCTAAATGGCTGGCTTGTAATGCAGAACAAGGCAGCAGTGTGGGTTAAATTCCTGTACCGGCCTCCCTGAACAGGCACCGGAATGTGGCGACTAGGGGCTTTTCACTGCAACTTCATTGAAGCCTACTTGTGACAATAAGTGATTATTATTATTATGGGGAGGGGCCTCATGTAAAAATGACAATTTCTCAACTTAGGGCACCTGTGTAAATAGTCCATCACCAAAGCAGCTCCCATCCCCTGGCAGTCAAGGAAACATTGGGCGAGATTCTCCGCACTCCCGACGGTGCGGAGAATAGCGTGGCTCGTAAAATTTTACGGCCACGCTGTTCCGACGCCCTCCCGCTATTCTCCCCCCCCCCCCCCCCCACGCCCAACTCCCGACACGAATCGCTGCCGCCGTTTTTTTACGGCCGGCAGCGATTCACAGCTGATAGATGGGCCGGGTTCCCAGCCCTTTACGGCTGTTTTTACGAACGGCAAACACACCTGGTCTGGCCGTTCGTAAAAACGGCCGTAAACACTCGCAATTTATAACCATGGCACCGATTGGCATGGCAGTACCACGGCCGTGCCAAGGGTGCCATGGGCCCGCGATCGGTGGGCACCGATCGCGGGCAGCGGGCCCGATGCCCGCGCACTATTTGTCCTTCCGCCGCCCCGCAGTATCCATTCGCGGGGCGGCTGAGGGGCATCCCGGCCCTCGCATGCGTGGGTTTCGCGCAAATACGCGATGACGTCATCCGCGCATGCGCGGGTTGGAGTCTTCCAATCCGCGCATGCGCGGCTGACGTCATATGACGCGTCAGCCGGCGCTAACTCGGGCAAGCGGGCTTAACGAAATTCGTTAAGCCTGTGATGCCGGAGCTTATGGCGTCGGGCTGCTAGCCCCGACCGGGGACCAGAATCGGTTCCCGGTCGGGAAGGGGGGGGCTGGCGTCAAACCCGCCCGGATTTGACGCCAGCCTTACAATTTCTCCCCATATGGGAGAATCTCGCCCATTATGACAGTTCAAAGTATGCTAGGGAACCCTCTCCGGAAGTTTGCAGATGTCAGATGATGGACTACTGTAAGCACTGTAAAAGGGCACAGCCAAGGGAAAGCTATGGGATTAGGTAATATGCATATTATTCAGGGAAGAAGCCATGACCAGCAGAGGCCCATACCATGCAGCTATATCCACTCCCAGATATAGAGACAATGCAACTAAACTGGATCATCATGACCAAAGTCACCCCAATAATGTGTAAGGGCCCTTCCCGTTAATTCCCTTATTCCTCATTTCTTTTACTTTGAGGTTATCATTTTGATTCATGGATATTTAAAAGGCATGTATCTTTAAGTCGAGCAGAGGAAGTGAGGAAATCAAAAGGTGACAAATAGTACATTGTGCAAATGGAGATTTAGCTTTTGAACAACAGAAGTCAGTCTTTCTGGTACCTCTGATGTGAAGATGCTGGCGTTGGACTGGGGTGAGCACTGTCAGAAGTCTCACAACACCAGGTTAAAGTCCAACATGTTTGTTTCAAACACTAACTTTTGGAGCACTGCTCCTTCACCTGAGGAAGGAGCAGTGCTCAGAAAGCTCGTGTTTGAAACAAACATGTTGGACTTTAACCTGGTGTTGTAAGACTTCTTACTGGTACCTGACAGGTTGGAGGGATTTGGTTCAATTGGCTAGCTAGTGGCCAATAATTGGCCAAAAGCCATATTCTGCCTGACGACAGGCGGTGATTGGGTCCTACCCATGTGGGATAATTTTCAGAGGACCAGGAAGTGAATATCGGATCCTGGTTGTGAAGAGGAGAAGCCGTGAGCTGCTGTTTGTCTCTGCTGTCCTCTCTCTCTCTCTTTCTCTCTCTATCTTTCTTCAGAAATGTTGCCCAGCCGCTGTTTTCTGAACCTGCAAAGAGGTTCTTGAGATCCGGATGAATCTTCAGTGAAAACCAGTACAGATTGGAAGCAAAATGACCCAACTGAAGGCATAGACTGAGGAAAGGTGAACTGGAAGACATCCATCTAAAATAGAGACTTTTATCTTTTACATTTTTCTTCACAACCCTCTTCCCTTCTCTCTGTCTTGTGTGTGTGCAGAGGGTGGGAATGAGTCGGGGGGGGGGGGGGGGGGGGAGGGTTATGATTTGCTGCCTATTTGCCTATTTACTCGTAGTTATTGTTAGTAATAAAAATTTATTGTGTTCAAATTTACAAACCAGATGACTGTAATTATTGGGCAGCCAACGACCAAAGGCTTTGGGTATTTTCTAAGAATTTATTTTCTAATTTTGCATGTGTTGCGACTCTGGTCAAGTGGGGTTGGAAATTATTGTGTGCTAGTCCAGGATAGCAAATGATAGAACTGCCGGTACATGGTCATCCATTTGAAATGGAGGTGGAAAGGGTTTGCTGTCTCTGTCATTGGAAAGTAGGCATTTGATTACCTCCAAACTGGTATCCAACTCTTGAGTTTGGAAGACAATAGGGCTAGACTAGTCACCTACACGGAGGAACCTTACGGATTAAAGCACAACAATGACCCAAGTGACCGACAGGAAGCAATCAGCCTGAGTTCCACTCGTCATTGTGTGGGGCCAGGGACCAAATCTTATGGGGAGAGATTGACTCCAGCGGATAGGGCTGAACTGGCTAGAGATTTTCAAGTTGGGAGTGGAAGGGCTGTACAAAGTCAACAGCAACTACCCTGAAATTTCCCAAGGAGGGCCTTGGAAAAATAAAAGCAGCAAAAGCCAAAATTTCTGTTCACCCCAATGCTACGCCTAAATATTTTGGAGCAAGACGGGTTCCATATTCCCTGTTAAAGAAGGTAGAAATCGAGCTTGGGAAGCTGGACAATCTAGGTATAATAAGACCCATCCAATTCGCAGAGTGGGCCCTGTCCCTGTCCCCGTCCTTAAGCCGGACAAAGTGGACCACCTTTGTGGAGAATATATGCGTATAGTTAATTGGGTTTCCGAACCGGATAGGTACTTGACGCTTGAATAACAGACCTATATACCAAGCTAGCAGGTGGCCAGATGTTCACTAAGTTAGATGTGAAATAAGCTCATCTTCAACTCGCATTCGACGAACCTTCCTGCAAATATGTTACTACAACATGCAAAAGGGCCTATATGAGTATATTCGCTTGCCCTTCGGGATCACGTCAGCATGCACCACATTCCAACAGATCATGGGGAACATACTCCAAGGGTTATCGAAAATGGCAATGTACTTGGATGACATTCTGGTTATGGGGACTTCAGCGCAAGAGCACCTGGCAAACCTAGAAGAGGTCTTGCAGTGATTTTCGAAACCTGGGGTATAGCTTAAAAGGGAAAAATGCATTTTCCGAGTGAGTGAAGTCATAGAATCATAGAATTTACAGTGCAGAAGGAGGCCATTTGGCCCATTGAGTCTGCACCAGCCCTTGGAACGAGCACCTTACCTAAGCCCATACTTCCATCCTATCCCCACACCTCCACCCTATGCCCGTAACCTCACCTAACCTTTTTTGGACACTAAGGACAATTTATCATGGCCAATTCACCTATCCTGCACATTTTTGGACTGTGGGAGGAAACCGGAGCACCTGGAGGAAACCCATGCAAATTCAGGGAGAACGTGCAGACTCCGCACAGGCAGTGACCCAAGCCAGGAATCGAACCTGGGACCCTGGAGCTGTGAAACAACTGTGCTAACCACTGTGCTACCTTGCTGCCTATTTGTGACATATTTGGGCTATTGGATGGATAAAAAAGGGCTACATCCTGTGGAGGACAAGGTGCGGTCCATCAGGGAAGAACCAACTCCATGAATCACCATGGAATTGAAATCCTTCCTGAACTTAGTCAATTATTATGTGACGTTTATCCTAAATTTGGCCTCCTTGCTGTCTCCACTAAACACACTACTGTGAAAATATCAAAAATAGTCTTGGGAGCGCCACAGGTGGAGGCCTTCAAGAAAGTAATACAACAGCTGCTGTCATTCAATTTATTGGCCCATTTCGACTCCAAGAAGGAACTCATCTTGACATGTTATGCTTCCCCTTATGGTATTGGGGCGGTACTTTCACACCATTAGCAGGATGGGACAGAAAGGCACATTGCCTATGCATCCAGGACTTTCTCGAATGCCAAGTGAAGGTATTCTCAAATTGAGAATAAGGGCTTGGCGATTGTATTTACTGTAAAAAATAATTCATCAGTACGTCTATGGCAGGCGTTTCATAATACTGATTGAGCACAAGCCCTTATTGGGACTTTTTAAGGAGGTTAGGCCAACTATAATCTCCATCCAGATAGAGAGTTGGGCCCTTGTTACTTGCAGCTTTTAGATATCTCTGAGCACACCCCGCCGGAATGTGAATAGCTGGCACTAGTGCCTTGAGTTGTCTCCTGCTGTCCACAAGCCCAGTTCCCTTGTCAGTATTGAATGAGGTTGTGATGACCCTAAATGTTTTAGAGACTTTACCAATGTCTGCAGAGCAAATCAAGGCCTGGACGTAAAAAGATCCAACACTGGCAAAATCGAATCTTATGATTCTGAACAGTGGAGTCTGAGGAACACCCTCAGACAACATGAAACCTTACCTGACTGAGAAAGATGAACTCAGTGTTGAGGGCGGTATCATTTTTTAGGAGTCCTGGATAGTTGTCTCCTGCCCAGGGTGGCCTTCGATACTAATGGAACTACATAGTGGCCACCCTGGAGTCTCTAAAATGGAAAACCTAGTCAGGGTCTCAATTCAGACATCACAGACTTGGTGAAGCAGTGCGATTCATGCCAGGAGAATCAGAAACTCCTCCTTCTTCCTCCCTACACCCATGGGAGTGGCCAGGAAGGTCATGGGTTTAGGAACTTTGTCAAGCCTTTTATGGGTTCCAAGTTATTAATTCTGGTAGATTTACACTCTAAATAGTTGGAGATACAGTGTATGGGGTCCACGACCTCCTATGCTACGATCGAGAAACTACAACAGAGTTTTGCACACCTAGCATACTGGAAGTGCTGCTTTCCAACAATGGCACGACCAGTGGTGAATTCCAAGGCTTCATGTAATCTAATAGCATCAGACACATTAGAACAGCACCACATCACCCACCATCAAACGGATTAGCAGAACAGGCGGTGCAGACATTTGAAGTTGGCATTAAAAAACAACCAGTAGCATTCATAGAGACCAAATTATCATGGTTTTTATTTGATTATACGACCACTATTACAACAGGAATTTCCCTAGAAGAACAGTTAAAGAGACGACGGCTTCGTACGAGACTGAGCCTTTATTCCCAAACCTGGCATGAAGGGTGAGTCCCAACAAGAAGGCCAAAAAAGAAATGATGACTCTGCGAGAACCAAAAGAATATTCAAGACAGGAGATCTGGTCTATTTGGGATACTTTGGAGATGGCTGCAGCTGGGTCCTTGGAGTCAAAAGGAGAAAATGGGATCAGTGTCCTATCAAGTGAAGGTCCTGGATAAGATCATAATAAAACACCTGGACCACCTCAGAAATAGGGAATTCATCCCCATACAAGTCTTACTACCGGTCACAGAGGTGGCCACCGCTAGTGCAGGACAACAACCAGAAGGGAATCCTGCATTCATCTCCCTTGATAATGAGGTCTGAGGTACTAAAATGGGTCAGAGGAAGCAGGTACGCTGAATATAGAAGGCATCGAGGGGGAATCAGCGCTCCCTCTGGAAGCAAAGGGCTCCAAATCGGTCACAACTCCTAATCCAGTTACAACCTCAATGGACCTCAGACCAATTGTGACGAGGCGGAAGAAATCTCCTTGTCATGGAAGTCTTGAGGGTTGAGGGATGTAATGGTGGCCACAAAGGACATAGGGTATTGTCAATAAATCTCCCTATGGGCTTCGTGAAATATGAATTTCCCTATTAAGTGGGTGGTAGCTCGCCCAGTAGAAAATGTATGGCAGAGGATTAAAACCTTAAATTAAAATTTCAGGGCAGCACGGTAGCATGGTGGTTAGCACAATTGCTTCACAGCTCCAGCGTCCCAGGTTCGATTTCCAGCTTGGTTCACTGTCCGTGCGGAGTCTGCACGTTCTCCCCATGTGTGCATGGGTTTCCTCCGGGTGCTCCGGTCTCCTCCCACAGTCCAAAGATATGCAGGTTAGGTGGATTGGTCATGCTAAATTGCCCTCCGTGTCCAAAATTGCCCTTAGTGTTGGGTCGGGTTACTGGGTTATGGGGATAGGGTGGAGGTGTGGGCTTGGGTAGGGCGCTCTTTCAAAGAGCCGGTGCAGGCTCAATGGGCCGAATGGCCTCCTTTTGCACTGTAAATTCTATGATTCTATAACCCACTGTTGCAACCTGGACAAGCACCTATATAGATCTCTGGGCTTGCACATGTGTTGTAAACCACGGCAGCAGCCTTTTATCATTACTGACATAAAAGGATTAGAAGTTGAAAGACTGGCCTTGGCAAAGCTTTACATTGATACCTGTTAGGATTCTTGCAGCTGGTTGGTCAACATTGCAGAATGGATGGCAATGTGTTTTTTGAGCAAGATTTCAGTGATGAGAGAGTCTGGGGTGTGATGTTGGTAGCTCTCCATGGCATCCCTGACATGTCTTGAAAGACAGCGCATGATGGATGAGATATAGCTACATAGATACATAGAAGATAGGAGCAAGAGGAGACCTTTTGGCCCTTTGATCCAACTCCAATATTCATCACGATCATGGCTGATCATCCAACTCAATAGCCTAATCCTGATTTCCCCCATAGCCTTTGATCCCATTCTCCCCAAGTGCTATATCCAGCCGCCTCTTGAATATATTCAAACTTTTAGCATCGAGTGGATGAATTCCAACAGATTTGTCAAGCATGATTTTCCCTTCATAAATCCATGCTGACTGACTGATCCTGCCACTGATTTCTAAATGTTCCTCTATAAAGTAATTGATAATGGATTCAAGCATTCTCCCCACTACTGATGTTAGGCTTACTGGTGTATTATTCCCTGCTTTATCGCGACCTCCCTTTTTGAATATCGGAGTGACGTGAGCTACCCTCCAATCTGCAGGGAGAGTTCCAGAGTTTTTGAATCCTGGAATATGACCACCAATGCATCCACTATTTCCAGAGCCAACTCCTTAAGCACTCTGGGATGCAGATTTTCAAGCCCTGGAGGTTTATCCGCCTTCAATCCCATCAATTTTCCCAGCACCATTTCTCTACTAATGTTGATCTCCGTTAGTTCTTCCCTCTCACTAAACCTTTCATTCTCCAGCATGTCTGTTATCTGATTTGTGTCCTCTTTTGTGAAGACAGAACCAAAGTATGGATTCAATTGCTCAGCCATTTCTTTGTCCCTTATTATGCATTCCCCTGTTTCTGTCAGTAGGGGGCCTACATTTCTCTTTACCGATCTCTTTCTCTTCAAATATCTATAGAAACTCTATTAAAAAAAATGTTTTTGTTGTTTTATAAATTTAGTGTACCCAATTCATTTTTTCCACTTAAGGGACAATTTAGTGTGGCCAATCCCTCCAGATCATGGCCGCCTGCCGATCAGCTCCCGAAGTCAAAGCGGGTGGCGGGAATTTCCCGCGTCACCGGCAATTCCCCAACCCGGCGCGGGCTCGGAGAATCCCGGCCCATATGTCTAGAGTTGGACCATTGGATGTCATGGTTATTAAATTGTTTGAAGATAGCTGTCATTTCCCATTCACTGTGTTTGAGGCAGAAATGTCCAGCAAAATAGTAATTTGTGATATGTCTCCATGAAGAGGAAAACGCAACCTGAGCAGCAAATACCATATCAGATTGGAGGAAGGACATGTATCAGTCACACCAAATGGTGTTTGGGATCCTGGACATTGATGTCAGAAGAGGTGGTGGAAACAGCTACCATTTTTGTTACTGGTAAGTACCAGAGGAAGAAAAACCAACAATCCATATAATGGATAAATTAACATAGGTACCCTCGAGGCAACTATCCTACCACACCAAAACAATGAATAAAGATGCCAGCGGCGAAATCATATAGTTGAAATGGTGATGTAAAAATGAAACTGTTCAAAAGCTGTTAAACAATTTATTGTTTCTCTGCAACAGATAATGTCTAACTCTACTTCCTCCTCCAACCTTCCTTTTTCATTTTATTTTATTCTAGAAGTTATTTATTTTCGGGATTCCACTTCTGGAAAATAAATCTTTCCCCATAGCGTTTACCAGTGGGAGTTAAGCAAGATGCTGATGGACTTGCAATCTTTTTCCAGCACCATTTTCTCTTATTTCCCTATTTGAAAGCATCTTCTATTTAGCATATCATCTGGATCACTTTCTTTTAAGTTTTAAAACACAGCCCATTTACCTAAAGCACAGTTAAAAGTTCATTAATGGTCCCGTTTTCACTTTCACAAATGCTGATCCAATTTTTCACCTAAACCTATCTGTTCAACACCTATCACGAATTACAAGTTTCAGTTATAAATCCTTTACTTCTGAGATCCTTGAGCAAACTTTGTGATGTAGACTCAACGACGAACATTGTAAATGTGACATCAGCACCGGAATTCTCCGTTTGTCAGGCTTTTCTGTTTCCGCCGGCAGTGCACCCACTTCCACCAATATCCACGGGTTTAATGGAAATCTTATTGACCAGTGGCGGGAAGAGAGAATCACACCTCAGATTTTTACAATGCATTTGTTGGTTTTAAGTACACTCACTCTTTTGTCCCATGGAAATGTCTACAATCAATTGGACAACTAACAGCACTGGACAATGCTCACTATTTCAATTCTCACTCCCATCTCCAGTTTGACCTTTCCACATTTGGCTTTTTACGATGCTGGACATTTTTATTCCAGGGGGAAATGATGCAATCCATTTTTACCCTTAAAGTCTCAATAATGTAGCATTAGCATTTGCCAGACACACTTTTGCATTTTAATACAATCACATGGTATCAGTGATTTAATGAGGTGACAACTTGTTCATCTTGACGTGGCCAATCGTACTCTAAAGAGTGTTTTTCATGATATTAGTCTCTGGATGGGATTCTCCGGTGCCCCAGTCTGTTTCTCGGCAGCGTGTCATTCGCTGGTGGCGGGATTGTACCTTTCCACCGCCTGTCAATGCGATTTCCCAATGTAGCCATCCCATACCGCCGGGAAATCCATGGACATGGTTGCGCTGCCAGCGGGATAAGTGAATCGCAACAACCGGTAGAATTCCGACCTCTACCTGAACTTTCATCAAGTCTCCCGCAAGTCAAATTAGTTACCTCTTGATAATTTCTTCCTTAGTCCTACTTCATCCATTGATATTTCATCTCGTCTCATCTCAAGCGGAATCTCAGTATCTCCTCCATTGCAGCAACAGCTACCTCCAAGCAGCTTAATTTCCCTTTGCCCTCAGTAATGTTTGATTCTCTATTGAACTTGAGTCCACCCAATTGAAAATATTTCTCTCATACCTGGGAAGGATCCTCTAACACCTCTTTTGTACTCTTGTACAGGGTGCAAGAAGTGGCTGGTGTGTATCCTGATAAATGGTTGGATTCAAAAATCTAACCCTTAGTCTCTTCCTGCCTCACAACTTCTCTTATCTCTCTATTTTATTGACATAAAAATGACATGTGCCCGTCTGAAACTTCCAAACACTTTCCTTCCAAGCTGCAAACACACAATCATGCTTGTTTTTTCACGACTCACTACTTTCTCACATTGTTTAAATTAAGACTCATCATCGTCACCTACTTTTAACTGATTCTTTAGCAGACCATAAATCTGTGGAAGTCTTCCCACAGCCTTCTAATGCTTAAGGATAACATCATCTAATCAATACTTTCTTCTCCTTGTTCCTTTTTAACCATTAAAGTATCCTGTAGGCTTTAACCTTTCACCTTAGTTTCCAACCAAAAATTGCTGAGGTTTAGCACCACACTGATGAACTGAACAGTAAAAGTAATATTTGTACTTGTTTCGTCTTGGTGCCAACAGCACAGCATTACCTGTTGGTCCGCTCATCTCTCCACTATCAGTAAATTGTTCATTCCCTCAGCTTTCCATATTCTGTATAGTTTTATCTCAGGTCCACAGTAGATTAGTTTTCAACAATGCTGGCGAGAAGGAGGGTTATTGAGTGAATGAAAGTGTCCTTGGTGATGAAGTGAATATGGATTAGACAATTGAACCCCTTGTCGTACATGACACCAATATGGCACACATTCGGATTCAGCCAGTGGCTGAAACTGGTGAGGTTAATGGATCTAAAGTCAAAGGCATGTTCGCACTGGTGGTAAATGATGATCTTGGTCTCTGTTGTGCTAAATTGCAAGAACACAGAACATAGAACATAGAACAGTACAGCACAGAACAGGCCCTTCGGCCCTCAATGTTGTGCCGAGCCATGATCACCCTACTCAAACCCACGTATCCACCCTATACCCGTAACCCAACAACACCCCCCAGAGATTTTGATTTATTGAGACCCTAACATTGAACAGGCAGTGGGAGCGCATAGCAACAGAATTTGAATCGCCAGAGAAGCCAGAGATGCTGTCATCAGTTTATCCCACTTAGTCTCACTTTTCCTGATCATGTTGCAAAGGTATAGTATGTAGATACTCAAGAAGAGTGAGGAAGGGGAAAGATCCTGGCATGCCCAGTGGTGACTGTGCAAAGACAGAGGAGGAAAAGCTGTTGGAAGTGTTGTGGTACCTGTAATAGAACACAGAACATAGAAAAATACAGCACAGAACAGGCCCTTCGGCCCACGATGCTGTGCCAAACTTTTGTCCTAGATTAAGAACAAACTAATCTACACCCCATCATTCTACCGTAATCCATGTACCAATCCAATAGCCGCTTGAAGGTCCCCAATGTTTCGGACTCAACTACTTCCACAGGCAGTGCATTCCATGCCCCCACTACCCTCTGAGTAAAGAACCTACTTCTGACATCCCCTCTATATCTTCCACCATTCACCTTAAATTTATGTCCCCTTGTAATTGTTTGTTCCACCCGGGGAAAAAGTCTCTGACTGTCTACTCTATCTATTCCCTGATCATCTTCTAAATCTCTATCAAGTCGCCCCTCACCCTTCTCCGTTCTAATGAGAAAAGACCTAGCACCCTCAACCTTTCCTCGTAAGACCTACTCTCCATTCCAGGCAACATCCTTGTAAATCTCCTTTGCACCTTTTCCAAAGCTTCCACATCCTTCCTAAAATGTGGCGACCAGAACTGCACACAGTACTCCAAATGTGGCCTTACATAGGTTTTGCGCAGCTACATCATCACCTCACAGCTGTTAAATTCAATCCCTCTACTAATGAACGCAAGCACACCAGAGGCCTTCTTCACAGCTCTATCCACTTGAGTGGCAACTTTCAAAGATCTATGAACTTAGACCCCAAGATCACTCTGCTCCTCCACATTGCCAAGAACCCTACCGTTAACCCTGTATTCCGCATTCATATTTGTCCTTCCAAAATGGACAACCTCACACTTTTCAGGGTTAAACTCCACCTGCCACTTCTCAGCCCAGCTCTGCATCCTATCTATGTCTCTTTGCAGCCGACAACAGCCCTCCTCACTATCCACAACTCCACCAATCTTCGTACTGTCTGCAAATTTTCTGACCCATTCAACTCCCTCATCCAAGTCATTAATGAAAATCACAAACAGCAGAGAACCCAGAACTGATCGCTGCGGTATGCCACTGGTAACTGGGCTCCAGGCTGAATATTTGCCATCCACCACCACTCTCTGACTGCTATCAGTTAGCCAGTTTGTTATCCAACTGGCCAAATTTCCCACTATCCCATGCCTCCTTACTTTCTGCATAAGCCTACCATGGGGAACCTTATCTAATGCCTTACTAAAATCCATGTACACTACATCCACTGCTTTACCTTCATCCACGTGCTTGGTCACCTCCTCAAAGAATTCAATAAGACTTGTAAGGCAAGACCTACCCCTCACAAATCCGTGCTGACTATCCCTAATCAAGCAGTGTCTTTCCAGATGCTCAGAAATCCTATCCCTCAGTACCCTTTCCATTACTTTGCTGACCACCGAAGTAACACTAACTGGCCTGTAATTCCCAGGGTTATCCCTATTCCCTTTTTTGAACAGGGTCACGACATTCGTCACTCTCCAGTTCCCCTGGTACCATCCCTGTTGACAGTGAGGACGAAAAGATCATTGCCAACGGCTCTGCAATTTCATCTCTTGCTTCCCATAGAATCCTTGGATATATCCCGCCAGGCCCAGGGGACTTGTCTATCCTCCAGTTTTTCAAAATGCCCAACACATCTTCCTTCCTAACAAGTATCTCCTCGCGCTTACCAGTCTGTTTCACACTGTCCTGTCCAACAATATGGCTGCTCTGATTCATAAATACTGAAGAAAAGTACTCATTCAAGACCTCTCCTATCTCTTCAGACTCAATACACAATCTCCCGCTACTGTCCTTGATCGGACCTACCCTCGCTCTAGTCATTCTCATATTTCACACATATGTGATTGGGGTTTTCCTTGGGGTTTTCCTTGATCCTACCCGCCAAAGATTTTTCATGCCCTCTCTTAGCTTTCCTAATCCCTTTCTTCAGTTCCCTCCTGGCTATCTTGTATCCCTCCAAGGTCTGAACCTTGTTTCCTCAGCCTTACATAAATATCCTTCTTCTTCTGAACAAGACATCCAACCTCTCTTGTCCACCATGGTTCCCTCACTCGACCATCTCTTCCCTGCTTGGCAGGGACATACATATCAAGGACATGTAGTATCTGTTCCTTGAAAGTTCCACATTTCAATTGTGTGCTTCCCTGACAGCCGATGTTCCCAACTTACCCACTTCAGTTCTTGTCTGACAGCATTGTATTTACCCTTCCCCCAATTGTAAACCTTGCCCTGTTTCACGCACCTATCCCTCTCCATTACTGAAGTGAAAGTCACAGAATTGTGGTCACTGTCTCCAAATGCTCCCCCACTAACAATCTATCACTTGCCCTGGTTCATTACCAAGTACCAAATCCAATATGGCCTCCTCTCTGGTCAGACAATATACATGCTGTGTTAGAAAAGCTTCCTGGACACACTGCACAAACACCACCCCATCCAAACCATTTGATCTCAAGAATTTCCACTCAATATTTGGGAAGTTGAAGTCACCCATGACTACTACTCTGTGACTTCTGCACCTTTCCAAAATCTGTTTCCCAATCTGTTCCTCCTCATCTCTGCTGCTACTGGGGGGCCTATAGAAAACTCCCAACAAGGTGACTGCTCCTTTCCTATTTCTGACTTCAACCCATACTACCTCAGTAGGCAGATTCTCCTCGAACTGCATTTCTGCAGCTGTGATACTATCTCTAATTAACAATGCCACCCTCCCCACCTCTTTTACCACCCTCCCTAATCTTATTGAAACATCTATAACCAGGAACCTCCAACAACCATTTCTGCCCCTCTTCTATCCAAGTTTCCGTGATGGCCACCACATCATAGTCCCAAGTACCGATCCATGCCTGAAGTTCACCCACCTTACTTCTGATGCTTCTTGCATTGAAGTATACACACTTCAACCCATCTCTGTGCCTGCAAGTTATCTCCTTTGTCAGTGTTACCTTCCCCACTGCCGCACTACATGTTTGACGTCCTGAACATCGGCTACCTTAGTTGCTGGACTACAAATCTGATTCCCATTCCCCTGCCAAATTAGTTTAAACCCTCCCGAAGAGTACTAGAAAACCTCCCTCCCAGGACATTGGTGCCCCTCTGGTTCAGATGCAACCCGTCCTGCTTGTACAGGTCCCACCTTCCTTTTCCAGAACCCGCTCCAATTATCCAAATACCTGAAGCCCTCCCTCCTGCACCATTCCTGCAGCCACGTGTTCAACTGCACTCTCTCCCTATTCCTAGCCTCGCTATCACGTGGCACCGGCAACAAACCAGAGATGCCAACTCTATCTGTCCTGGCTTTTAACTTCCAGCCGAACTCCCTAAACTTGTTTATGACATCCACACCCCTTTTCCTATCTACGTCGTTGGTACCAATGTGTAAAATACTTCTGGCTGCTCCCCCTCCCCCTTAAGGGTCCTGAAAACACAATCCGAGACATCATGGACCCTGGCACCCGGGAGGCAACAAACCATCCGAGAGTCTCGCCCATGCCCGCAGAAACGCCTGTCTGTACCTCTAACTATTGAGTCCCCTATAACTAGTGCTCTCCTAATCTCCCCCCTTCCCTTCTGAGCCCCAGAGCCGGACCTCGTGCCAGAGACCCGGTCACTGCAGCCTACCCCTGCAGTTAATTCCCCCAACAGTATCCAAAGCGGTAAACTTCTTGTTGAGAGGAACAACCACAGGGGATCCCTGCACTGACTGCTTCCTCCTCTTCCCACCTCTAACTGTTACCCAGCTACCTTTGTTCTCAGGTGTACCTATGTCCCTGTAGCTTCTATCTATAACCCCCTCAGCTTCCCGAATGATCCTCAGTTCATCCAGCTCCAGTTCCCTAACACGGTCTGTGAGGAGCTGGAGATGGCTGCACTTCCCGCAGGTGAAGTCAGCAAGGACACCGGTGGTCTCCCTTACCTCGAACATTCTGCAGGAGGAACATTCCACTGCCCTAGCTGCCATCACCTCTACTTAGTCTCCAAGTAAAAAAAAAAGTATATAGCTTACCTGCTCACAGCACTGAGTCCTTCTTTTTTAGGTTAGAGGAGGGGGAAGGGTGGGAGACACTACATGTGTAGTACCTCAGGTTTCCTCACCGTTCAAATTTATTAGGTAATACAACCTTCCCAGGTCTCCCCACGGCCGACTTCCAGTTTCCTGCTCCGATAAAGTAAGTTAAAAATTTAAAACTCAGCTTACCTTCCAGCTCTCCCCTCCAAACATCGCTCCCCTCTCTGCCCGATCCGCTGGAAGAATGAGACATGTATGAGTGAAACCAAACCAGAGCAGAAGTAACAGAGGTAGAGAGGAGAGGAAGGTATTTCAAAAATACAGCCAGAATGTCAAAGGAGGAGAGGTAGTTAAGGAGGATGTAAGAAGAATAGAGAGGAAGTATCTTGGCTCAGAGGAACATGAAGTAGAATCAATGGGGTGAATTTTATAATCCATGACAATGGGCAGGAATCCCACCCGGCAGTGCCCAGGTCACTGACTCTCTCCTCTGCCTTTCCAAGATAGGTAAGCAACCATTGCACAGGTTGCCACCCAACAGTGTTAATGTAAAGTGGGTTGCTCACTCAATAAACATTTGAGGGCGTGACATCGAGTTGGCAGACCGTGGCCCTGACTGAGAAAGGAGTCAACACCACTCATTTAAAGGGACCGCTGGCACGGGACTGTTTTGGGTGCACCAGAGATCATTATTTGCCTGAAGAAGGTTTCGTTTTTGAATATCATTATTTGGCTATGTCAGGAAGATAAAACCTTGGAATACATTGGAACCATAACCTTGGTGAATATTGGAGCATCAGGCTGTTAACTTTCTTTGTCTCTGCACAGATGACCAAGAGATGGGCAGCACGGTAGCACAAGTGGATAGCACTGTGGCTTCACAGCGCCAGGGTCCCTGGTTCGATTCCCCGCTGGGTCACTGTCTGTGCGGAGTCTGCACGTTCTCCCCGTGCCTGCGTGGGTTTTTTCCGGGTCCTACGGTTTCCTCCCACAGTCCAAAGACGTGCAGGTTAGGTGGATTGACCATGATATACTGCCCTTAGTGACCAAAAAGGTTAGATGGGGTTATTGGGTTAAGGGGATAGGGTGGAAGTGAGGGCTTAAGTTGGTTGGTGCAGACTTGATGGGCCTCCTTCTGCACTGTATGTTCTATGCTCTAACATCAAGATGGGTGCTAGGTGATGGAGCGGGCAGAAAGATGAGCACAGCCCCAAGATTTGATGACAATTTCCTGCCAGCTTGGAAGTATCAATAGGGAAAACCTTATGCCTGCTGGTGGAAAGTGGAGACTCAGAGCTTTACCAAAGTAGTTTGAACAGAAGTTGCAGCAGAGATCAGCAGCAGATTGAGATTCAATAGCAAACAGGTAATTAAAAGGAGAAAAGGTGAACAGACAGGGGTTAAACAGGAAGACCCTTGCAGTATGGGTAGAGCTGTGAAACACAAAGGGGCAAAAAACATGAGTGGGGATAGTCCTTGACCCCAAAACTGTAGTGATGATGTTGGGAATGACATTAAATACTATTCTCCAGTGAGATTCCTTGTGGCTTCAAACAAAATGACTCATATTGTGCGGTCAATGGGGAAGAAATAGTGCCCCCATAAAGTACGCTTCCAGCTGCTCTCACAATTTTACGGGCTTTTGAGCCACAACTTGCTGACGTTGTAAATCTGATCCAGCATCGTGACTTGGAAATATAGAAAATAAGTTCACGATTAGTCCATTCAACCCTTCGAGCCTGCACAACCATTCAATATGATCATAGCTGATCATGCAAATTCAGTATCCCACTGCCACTTTCTCTCCATACCCTTTGATCCCTTTAGCCACAAGGGCCACATCCAGCTCCCTCTTGAATATATCCAACAAACTGGTCCCAACAGCTTTCTGAGGTAGTTCACAGTTCTCTGCGAGAAGACGTTCTTCCTCATCTCAGTCCTGAATTGTTTACCCTTAATCTTGGGCTGTGACCCCTCGTTCTGGATGTCCCCAACATCAGGAACATTCTTCCCTCATCTAGCCTGTCCAGTCCCACCAGGATTGTATATGTTTCGATGAGATCTCCTCTCATTCTTCGAAACTCCAATGAGTTCGAGCCCAGTCGAGCCAGTCTTTCATCATATGTCAGTCCTGCCGTCCTGGGAATTAGCCTGGTGAACCTTCGCTGGACACCCTCAATAGCAAGAATGTCCTTCCTCAAACTAGGAGACCAAAACTGCGCACAATACTCAACGTGTGGCCTCACCAAGGCCCTGTATAACTGCAGCAAAACATCCCTACTCCTATACTCAAATCCTCTCGCTATGAAGGCCAACATGCCATTAGCTTTACTCACCGCTGCTGTATTTGCATGCCAGGCTTCAGCCACTGTTCCACCATGACACCCAGATCTCGTTGCACTTCCCCTTTTCCTAAACTGCCACCATTCAGATAATAATCTGCCTTCCTGTTTTTACGACCGAAGTGGATAACCTCCCATTTACCCATATTATAGTGCATTTGCCAAGTATTTGCCCACTCAGCCAGCCTGTCCAAGTCAGCCTGTAGCCTCTTTGCATCCTCCTCACAGCACACACTGCCATTCAGCTTAGTGCCGTCTACAGGTTTGAAGATATTGCAATTCCTTCATCCAAACCATTAATATATATTGTGAACAGCTGGGGTCCCAGCACTGAATCCTGCAGTACCCATTAGTCACTGCCTGCCACTCTGAAAAGTGTCACTCTCTTTTTTGTTGGTCTATACACAACTCCCACTAACGCTTTTTGCCCTTTGGTGTTCAGATTCCACATCGTCCAGGCTAATGTCCTTCATTACTATTGTGTTAATCTCTTTAACCAGCAACTCTACCCCACCTTTCTTTCCTTCTAACGTTCCTGAATATTGAAGATCCCTGGATGTTGAGTTCCCGTCCTTGGTCACCCTGGAGCCAGGTCTCCATGACCCCAATTACATCATATCTGTTGATGATTGTCAGTGCAGTTAATTCATCAACCTTATTACAAATGCTCCTCGCATTGAGACACAGAGCCTTCAGGCTTTTTTTTTTACATTTATACATTTATTGCCCTTTTAGAATTATGATGTAATGTAACTCTTTTTGATTTTTATCTTTGGTTTCTCTGCCTTCCACTTTTTCCTTTACTGCCTTTTGTTTCTGTCCCCACCTTACTTCCCTCTGACTTCCTGCATCGGTCCCCATCTTCTTACCATATTAGTTTAAACCCTCCCAAACAGCACTAGCAATCACTCCCCCTAGGACATTGGTTCCGGTCCTGTCCAAGTGCAGACTGTCCAGTTTTTACTGGCCCCACCTCTCCAGAACCGGTTCCAATGTCCCAGGAATTTGAATCCCTTCCTCTTGCACCATCTCTCAAACCACGGATTCATCTTAGCTATCCTGCCATTCCTACTCTGACTCACACGTGGCACTGGTAACAATCTTGAGATTACTACCTTTGAGGTCTAACAGGAGCTTCAGTTGGACACACTTCCTGCACGTGAAGGAGTCAGGGATACCGGAATGATCTCTGAATTGCCACATCGCACAAGAGGAGCACGACACAGGTTTGAGATATCCTGCCATGACTTAACCCTTAAGTTAACTTTACAATAACACCAAGAGAGAATAAGAGAAAAGAAAATCGAAAAGAAAGATAGAATGACTTAGCAGCCACCAGCCAATCACTTATCTGCTGGCCGCAATATCCTTTTACCCTTGCTTGTCCTCCTCACAATGCCTTCTATGACTAATGTAGTATTTCGGACGTAACCACTCCATGAGAGCAGTTCTTCGGCTACCCAAAGTACAGTCAAGGTGACTGCCTTGAGTTCTCCCAAAATTGTCTTCTGCCACCGCTACTGGATGATGAACTTCCTTCTGTTTGTCACTGGAGGGGTTCTTCGGCTACCCACAGTACAGTTGAGGTGACTGAGTTGACGTTTCCCAGAATCCTCTTCTGCCATTCTACTGGAGATGTGGCCTGAGTGAATACGACAAGCAAAAGAGTGGATCAGACTGGTGATTCCACAAAACGGCACACAACATCGAAACCAGTGAGTATAAATTAGAATACTTAATTCATTATAAAATCATACACAGAAAGTGAAAATCAGGAAAGGAAAGTGCGGTTGAGAGAATCAGAAAGATGGGAGTGAAGAAACAGAAGGAAAAACGATTTTAAAATTAATTCCTCCAACAATAGTTACATTCTCGGGAAATGACACTTCACACATACATAATTAAATCTTCAGTGCAGTGAGGTTATTTGGTGGCAATTAACACTTATAGGGCGGCACGGTAGCACAGTGGTTAGCAATGTTACTTCACAGCTCCAAGGTCCCAGGTTTGATTCCCGGCTTGGGTCACTATCTGTGTGGAGTTTGCACTTTATCCCCGTGTCTGCGTGGGTTTCCTCCGGGTGCTCCGGTTTCCTCCCACACTCCAAAGATGTGCAGGTTAGGTGGATTGGCCATTCTAAATTGCCCCTTAGTGTCCAAAAGGTTAGGTGGGGTTACTGGGGTACGGGGATAGGGTGGAATTAAGCAGGGTGCTCTTTTTAAGGGCGGTGCAGACTCGATGGGTTGAATGGCCTCCTTCTGCATTGTAAATTCTATGATTCTATGATCACATTGTTAAATATTTACTGCCACCTAGAAATGAAATGAAATGAAAATAGCTTATTGTCACGAGTAGGCTTCAATGAAGTTACTGTGAAAAGCCCCTAGTCGCCACATTCCGGCGCCTGTCCGGGGAGGCTAGTACGGGAATCGAACCGTGCTGCTGGCCTGCTTGGTCTGATTTAAAAGCCAGCGATTTAGCCCAGTGAGCTAAACCACTACGTTCCTGATGTGTTTAGTGAATAATTAGTGAAAAAAGGGCACAACTTCATGCCCTGACATGGATTTCAATACCGAATCTTTCAACGAGGTCCTGGTGGAGTGCAGCTTGTAGAGCAGCAGGGAACGTCAAACAGCAAATTCATTAACTCCACATTTAACTGTGCATTTGTAGATTCTGTAAGCTGCTGTTTGATTTACATTTTCAGAATGATGCACTATTTTCAATGCAAAACCTGGATGAGAAAAAGCTCCCGTAATGAGATCAACTTTCTTTTGAGTTAGCTGGTCCTAAGCTTAACTGACACTAATCTTTTCTTTTGCCAGTTGTACATATTTGTGCTTCAGCCAGATTCTTGCAGTCTCTCTCACTGACTTAAGAATGAGACAGCCTATCCAGCTGCTCCATACTCTTGCAAACTAGCAAAAGACAGTCAGACATGGGATTGATCTCTGACCACCCCCTCAATGTTGCAGATTGACTTGCTAACTGCCAGTCAATAGTAATTCCACGTTGAGTAAGAAGCTCTCCCCTTGATGTGAAGTTTTACAGAACAGGCATATCTTTTTAGCAAAAGGCAGGCAGAAAAGCTCAATCCAACAAAAGAGTGTGAACTGCACTGGGCTGCCCTCAAAATTCGAAAATAAACGTATTCCATCTTATTATTGTAGTCAATATTTTAAATGTCTGCTCTATCATTTGAATTTTCCTGTACATCAACAACATAACATAAATCTATTCAAATCTATTTTAAACCACAGAGACAAAAATCACAATATTATCCAAGTTTCTTTTTTTTTCTGAAATGGTGCCGATAACCACAGTCTTCTGAGGCTGTAAAAGGGTCTGGTCAGACTCCATTTGGAGCATGCGAACATAGAACATACAGTGCAGAAGGAGGCAATTTGGCCCATCGAGTCTGCACCGACCCACTTAAGTCCTCACTTCCACCCACCCCCGTAACCCAATAACCACCCCCCTAACCTTTTTGGACACTAAGGGCAATTTAGCATGACCAAGCCACCTAACCTGCATGTCTTTGGACTGTGGGAAGAAACCAGAGAATCCGGACGAAACCCACGCAGACACAGGGAGAACGTGCAGACAGTGACCCAGCAGGGAATTGAACCTGGGATCCTGGCACTGTGAAGCCACAGTGCTATCCACTTGTGCCACCGTGCTGCCCTTTGTGCTACCGTTCTGCCCAACTATTGTGAGCCATTTTGAACCCCCTATCTTAGGAAGGATGTGCTGGCCTTGGAAAGGGTCCAGAATCGGTTCACAAGAATGATCCCTGGAATGAAGAGCTTGTTATATGAGGAACAGTTGAGGACTCTGGGTCTGTAATC